>NC_136065.1:1544255694-1544910694 GCF_964261635.1 Lissotriton helveticus
CACATGACATGTGAAAAACTAAAAACTTAAAATAACTGGAAACCTTCTCTTTCGCTCTTTTGCACTGAAACTCTGGTTCTGTGGCAAAACCAGCTCCTCCTTCTTTTCTGATGTTCAACGCCTTCTGATGAAGCAAGTACAAAATGTTGGAGATACCACTGATGACACGTTGGCGATCGCTGTCTGGGTGCTAGGACTGTCACTGATGGGAATTAGCTTTTTATCAAAGGTCCGCAGGTTATTATGACTTAATCCCGCAGAACCTAGTGACGTAGGAAATGGGACACATTTGTTATTTTCCTTCAATTTAGTACAAAAACAGTTTGTTTTTAACATGAGGATTGCAAGCAGGTGGCCTGCAATCTGCGAGGGAGTGGCCATACGCCATAAGACAATTCTGGTCTAGAACACACTGTCATTCTCATAGAATACAAAGACAATAAGCAAAACAGTGCCTCTAATTTCTTCAATTGGGTTTCCATGTGAGAGCATATCCTCTTCCATCTAAGGGTAGATAACTATGTGAGAATTTTATCTAAATGGATGTCCTCACACATAGTGACATCGTCTAATGGGGTAAACACATTTTTTCTCTCAATAATTACATATAGGCGTTCCTAAATTCCTTATCTAAAACATTTCAAAAGAGAAATTGCATAATACAGATTATCAGGGACATGTAGATACCTCCCTTTTAATAACTGTGCATCAAGTGCACTAAGCAATACACAGGCTAATAATCAAAATGTGGAAACTTGTCTTATAATAGCATTGAGTCAGTTAACCAGTCCATCACTACCATGACGGTTAGACTGAAAAACATCGAGGTAGGCCTAAAGAAAATTCTTAAAAAAACAGTCTAGTCATAAAAAAGGGAATTATACATAATATAGGGGTTCCTAGTACATTACTGCAATCTGGAAGTGTGAACCTAATACAATAATTATAATAAAAGAAGGCTAACTGGTGAAAGGAATATGGATAAGGGAAAATGGGACTAGGACACAGCTAAAATCCCCAATTACTAGGCACAATGTGACATCAATCAGGGGAGAAATGTCAAAAGAAAAATCTATAGGAAGAACAAGAAATTACTCAGGTGATAGTCAAGTTTGTGACACAATACAATACTTGTGGGAGAGGTGTGGCGCCGCGGCCAGGGCGACTGACGCTGGAATCTGGGGATCACGGTTTGATCCCCGGCTCCGGCGGCAGGTTAGCCCAGCACCATGTGACTCTGGGCAATCGCTTGCTTAATCTTCCAGACGGCCCCCAGCGCCTAGAGACCCTTACGGGTGATTGTGCGCTTTACAAATGTGGATTATTATTATTAATATTATAATACCAAGAGTATGGGTGATACACAAAAAGTTAAAATAGTACACAAATTTAAACTCTACCGCTGGCCGCTACACCATATACGGTAATCTCAGCTAATGTTCCAACTCCTTCTTCAGGGAAAAAGGAAACCTTGTTTCCTTTATAGTACAAAGCCATACACTATTTAGGAAGCAGAACAAAACTGACTAATGTAATATAAAAATTAGGTCACCATGCACAAAAGTCACAGATCTATAATTTATCCTTACGTCCAATTCAGGATACATAATTTTAGGGCTGCCTGTTCCTTAAGGGGATGGGCAGTACGTGACTAACAGCATGTGACACACTTTGATTCTGTATATCTCTTTTTTTATTTTCCTTCAAATACCATTAAAGCCAAATTTGACATACACTGATGAAGTGTTGTCTGTCTTTCTGTGAAATTTAGTGTCAAAGCAAATCTGCCCAATTGTTTGCAGGATACACATCATCATGTATATCCCTTCACAACGCAGGTAAACTTGTAATAGTATCACAAGCAGCAACATAAAACAAAAACATGCAAAAAAACGCACAAAACGGACATGTCAAGCCATCAGATATACTCGCTGTATATCAAGCACAAAAAGCATAGACAAAACAATAGCATATATAAATGAGCGGTGACGCACAACACCAGGTCATGTACTAACAATATTCGGGCCTGCTTAATTTGTCAGGTTTAAAATCCTCACCCTCCTTTTGACAGCAAATCACCAGGTAGTGGAGATTTGGCTGTCAAATGCAACTTACTGTGTGTCACTTCTGGCACACAGGACCAGCAGGGACAATTCATAAAAGGATAAAATGCAAAAATATGTAAAATGCACAAACATTTATTTTCAAAGAAATTACGCAAAAACACATCTCTTTTCAACCAACCAAACTCACGTGTCTTGTCAGCCTTAAAATCACCCAGAACAATCCATGAATGATCTGTGAGCAGAAGCAAAAAGAAAAAAAATACACAACACACAAAAGAGAGACATTTCTCATGACAAACAGACATCAATTATAACTTTTAATCAGAAGAAAAAACATAATACACATTAACTGACACAAAAACAATTTCCATTACTTAACTGTTACCATCTTGTCAGGCAGCTTGCAACATGAAGCCCTTTTAACTTTCCAAAAGTAAAATTCTTTCACTGACACTCTGCGTGTCCTGTGCGCCAACACCCTTTGAGGCCCTGCTTTTCCAAGCAATCATTTCTCCATCTGTTTACACTTACTCCTAACTCCCACCTTACTGACCTTAAGGTCAAAATCTGCCTTGCGGGCTCCTCAGCCCTCTATCTCTTCCTCACTCTTAAGGCTGAAAAAAACCTTCCCAACTCTTTCTAACCTGCAATAACCAACCCTATTTAAAACACATGATATATATATATATTACTCCTGTTAGGGGCTACAATTTATTTCTATACTTAGATTATTAAAACAGTTACTGTGACTAATTCGCAAAACATAATAACATAACATACCATCTTTAGAACAGATGTTTGCTATTACCCTATGCAATGGTACTCATTTCAGCAACATTAAATGAATCTCACTGGGCCATTTAAAAGCAAACCCCAAATGGGGACAGTCTGCAAATTTGTATTACATCTAAATGTATGCATTTACTGAAGCCTAAAGCACTTTAAAGCTATCATAAATGTCAAGAATGCTGTTTTAAATGGTCTATTTTACCCAAATTCGACTTTGATGTTTGGGGCACTTAAAAATAGATATCCTATACTTGTGATACATATTAATCATCCTCAGAATGTTCTTTACAAATTACAGAGATTTTTAATCAGACATATCCCATGTAAATCTTTAGAAAAATGAGTTTTGTACGCCTGCGCTAAGTGAAATTCCATATGCTAATGTTCTCATTATGCGGTATAGCACAACTTAAATTACATTTGAATGCTAGGATGTCATAGTATGAGCATTAAGCTTCATGAATAGTAAAAAACAAATTTTGTAGCACTTATTTTTAATAATTATTTATCATAATTAATATTTTTTTTTAATAAACCCAATTATTTTTGATAATTCCACATATAAGAGCAAGCTGCATCCCTTGCCTATCATTTTTAGACGCATTCATTTATAAGCCCAAGCACAGACGCCTAACTTGAAACATGACAAAATGTTTGCGCCATTTTTTTCTTTCTAAAAGGACAATTTTATTTAGCAACAGACCCAAGAATATGCTTACAAAATGTTGCTTAATAGACTGAAAACATCAAGAAAAACCACGAACAGACATTGAGCTCATTTCAGACAAACAGAAAGGGGTCAAAACACTCAGGACACACAATACAGCATGTTTTAGCCATGCATCTCGTGAATAGCGCCATCGCTATTCACTTACAGAAGTTTGCACTAATGTGAAAACCACATAGACATTTAAACACACATTTAACCCACAAACCAATACTCAGAACAAAAACAAAGGACAGCCCACAGACTGTACTTAAACCAAACCATTTGTAAATATTAGTTGTAAGTCATATTTACAAGAAACGCTTCTCAATTGTGTTTCAAAAAGACTGCAAAAACTGCCCAACAGACTGATGTATGTCCAAGAAGCGAAAATACACTCAATTCACTAGCTTTGGCTAGCAGAACACCAAACAAAATCGTTCTGCATATCTTCATTCATAAAACTGCGCAGAACAAAGGATCCTTGTTTTGTATTATGTCATACTTTAATTCCCTGGGGATACAAAATCACCAAGGAAGAAATATGTTTGTAAATCTAAACCTATTTAGATATTCCCTTTAGGGGGGCGGCTAATTTACTCCACATCACACTATGGTACCTTCCAAAAAAGCAACACATTTTTCCATGTGAGCTTACAAACAGGCATGCCAAAAATACTGCGGAATACGCAAGTATTATAATCAAAGTGGTGCTTAAGGTACTTTTCATACGTGCACCGTTCAACTAAACCAAATGGAGAAATATCTCCTCATTACCTGCCTACACAAATTGCAATTCGCATATCCAAACCTATACAAATCCAAAGTTGGCCAACACAAATTCCAAAGTTCCAAAGCTACAGTCCCAAATTTGCTAAGATTAGGCATCTTATAGCTCACTAATCTAGCTTCAAACTTCAAGGGGTTATCTCTACCAATACACTTGCAAATATACGAGCCCCTCGGCTTTGGTAATTTGCAATAATGAAATCAAAAACCAAGAAACCAAACCCCTCGGCTTTGGTAATTGCAATAACCAAATCAAAACCAAGAAACCAAACAAAGTCGTGGGAGCGACCCACTTGTACTTCTTATTCTTACTAATCAAAAGGTTATCCAAGTTCTAACTGTCAAGTTCTACATGACCTAACGGTCTTTTTTAGAATACTCACGCCAAAAAGGTTCTCAGTCAGGATTGACATCATGTGGAGGATCAAAATCAGGAAGATCAGAAATATACTGGGCTGCAGAAACAAAGAATTTCCAGAATCCCTGTGCACAGAGTACCTCCTTAGTAGAATCCTGTTCTGTCCTCCTCAGTAGATTTCAGTCTCCTGACCAGATCACTCCCACAGAAAGTCACTTCTCTGGTGAAGCCCACGTTGGCCGCGCCATTTGAAGAACTGTAATCTTCATTCTCAGGGAATACTTACTAATAAAAAGAACTTGGCACAGAAGCTGAAAATATGAAAAGACATCTTTATTAAATTTAGTAAGTGAGGCCACGTCACACAGAAGCTGTAGCAACTGAATGAGGTAGTCTGAGGAATACAGAGAACAGAGGCCTTATATATATGCTCAGGGTTACAAAACTCAGCATAAATGTAAGGGGCAGTCCTTGATTTTGCAAGCATGCAAAATGCCTAACATTCCTTCTTACACAAGCCGGACAAACCCATAATAAAAGGACCACAACCCATATCATAAACAGACCATAAAAGAAGGAACAGAAAACAGATAAGGGGTGTGTGTGTGCATACCAAACTCTACAATGTCCTGTGCTTTGATCCTCAATCTTGATCAGCTAAAGGGCAGGAACTGGTTTAACAAGATCAGCTTCAGGCAACAGGGTCAGTTCACTCAGGTCAAACAGGAGTCAGCATGAACTTGAGCTAAGGTCTACATGTCCTTAAAAGACTGGTTTCAGCCACAATCATGGCCTATGTGAGGGCAACCACAAAATGGCTGCCCTACACAAAATGGAACCCACGGGTTCAGAATTCACAGAACCTCATTGCCAAAGGTTCAGTTACAGAGCCCATGGTTGTAACTATAGCCCTTAACGGCGGTTTTTCAGTATTCTTATGAACCTTTGGTATCCCATAGATACTTGCCAACCTGGGCTTTTTTATATTTAGATATTCATGTTCTTTTTTGCAGATCTCACCATCTCTTAGTGCCTTATCAGTTAATTTCCTAATTTTGGTCGACGTTTGAGTTGTGGTATCTCTGGTTATGGGTAAATAAAACCGTGTATCATCTACCATTTCTTCAATTTTTTAACGTAGTTATCAGTATCATAAACTACAATCCCTCCACCTTTATCACATGCCTTTACTAGTAGTTCTTTATCTGCTTTTATTTGATTCAAGGCTTTGTATTCCATTTGACTCAAATTGAATGGGGTCTTTGGTACATAGCGTATGATGTTAGTCATTTTGTCAGCCACCACTTGTTCAAATATACCCACCTGGGGTGGGAGGTGATCCACCATAGGGGTGAAAAGAGATTGGGGTTTTAGACCTGACAGGTTAGCTTCTTGATTTACTTCTTCCTGACCTTGCAAAAAGAATTTTAACCTTATCTTACGGAAGAAAACTTGCAGATCTCTGAATAAGTCAAATTTATTCAGACCTGAGTGTGGGGCAAATGTCAATCCTTTTAATAAAACAGAAATGGTATCCTTAGGGGGGTGGGGTCTAGTACCACCACTCCCATGTATGCACATCATCTTGCCCCAATGCAATTAGTTGTACCTATCCTGGAGCGAGGGCCCTGCGCACTGGCACCATCTCAGTGGCGTCCCCCTCCCATTACCTCAACAAGCATTAAACAGGGATACACCTGCCTTGGTGACACATGACCCTGACCAAGAATCTCCTACTGACCCTAAAGTATACACCTCTGTATCTTAAGGGCTAACAGTCTGGGGTCTTCACCTAAGTGCAGCAGCAAGACTACATGTTTACGCACACTTTAGAATGACAGTACTCCGCAAATTTGGATATCATTAAAAATGCATTGCAATTACAGCCCCTAAAGGCATCACAGATGATCACAGGATTAAGTTGTAAATACCGTCAGACACCCTAGCAGGAGTGTCTAGCCACTTAAATCCACTTTGCTTGTGACATCACCTTACACCAGTACTTCACATTGAACATCAGTCCCTCTAAAAGAAATAACCATTAATAAATGCATTTCAGTGCAATTACGCCATTTCACCTCCAGGGAATGCCTTTCTCGAGACATCTCCAACTCAGCCCTTCAATCTTTGATGCACTTCTCAATAAACCCCCAGCTGTAGAACAAAAGTTCCAGCCTAGGAGGTAATGCAATCTTCGTTGAGAGTTGAGGGGTTATTCTTTTTAAATCCTCAAGAAACTTAGGGTGGGACTTAGCTTTGTGCTGGGGGCGAGACTGCGCTGCTCCAGCAGCTCCTCCAAGCACCTTTTTGCACTCAAGGGCGACCCCTGTCCTCTGGGGGCCACCAAAACGCCAAAAACAATCCATTCCTCATGCCTTGCAAGGCATCATGGGGCGCTTCAAGCTCCTGCCGCTTTCTGGGGCCTCGATGGGGGGCCCGATCCCACCAGGACCCCCGGGTAAGGGTATGCGACGTGGGGAGCCCACACCCGGCCGCTCCGCGCTTTGGTCGGGGGCCCGGTCCCACCCGGGCCCCTGGATCCTCCTTCCTTGTCCGGGGCCCCGGTCCCAACCCGGGACCCCCGCAGGCTCTCCACGTTGGAGGGCAGTCCCCGGGACCTGACCCACCCCGGGGGCCTTTTCTGGACCGGCGGCGGAGCCTCACGCGCTTCGCCATCAGGGGGCCACAAGTCAAAGGTCACTCACCTTCTGGGGGCCATATCTCAGCCCCTGGAGGTCCGATCTGCCCCATTTTTGCATCTTCTTGCTCCTGGCGGCGCCCCCAGCCACTGTGAGCACTATCCTTCACTCTCCGGGTCTCCAAGAGGGTGCACTCTGCAGGGAGCGGTCTGCACTGGCTCCCTGCGCCAGCCTTTCGCCTGGCTCTCCTCCTGCACCTCTCTTCTCCCTGCGCAGAGGCCCCTGCTTCTGCGCACCGGTCCTGGGCGCTTCTTCGAGTGCTGTTAGGGGCCTGGGTGACAGTCAGGGGGTCTCTCCTTCCAACTGCCCATTGCCAGGCTCCAGCACCTTCCACCTCAGCAGACCACACCGCAGAGAGAGCCTCTCTTCCTGTGCAAGTACTTTTTAAAAGTTGAGTACGGGGCTGGCAGGAAGTCTCTGTGTGTCCTATCAAACAGCGACACCTCACCTCCCTGCCCCCTTCCTCCTTCTTGTCCAGCCTCTGGGTTGTTCAAAATGGCGTTGTCCAGTGTCTCTGGCCACATGGCCTCTGAAACCCAACTCCTTCCCCCCTCACTGCCTTTACCATGGTTCTGCTTGGTGCCTGGCACCCAGCGACAGCGGTTGGTGGATTGGCTTTTAGCTCCAGCTATCTCCCTTCCTTGGAGGGAAGATCTTTGCTCAGGGAAGAAAGGGCATTAATCTAACCTGCCAGGGCCAGACCCATCCAGGGACTCAGAGAAATATGACATTTCTGGACGACTTAAAAGCAGTACAAATATGACTTTGAACTCTGCAGAATACTCATTTTCACATCTGCTACACTGGACTGTAGTGCGTGTCTGGAATCTGTAGGCTTTGTGGAAGTCATTTTTAGCCATGGGCCCCACGTCCCCATAGGGGAATAATGAAGTGAAAACACAGTAAAACACACTGACTTTCCCTGGCATGTTCCTTCCCAGGGTATAAAGCCTATTCCATGTCACCACCCAATTCTGCATAAGTCCTGCCACACCATTCACTCTGTAGCTGCTCCTGGACTGCGCACGCTAGGAATCTCCCCTGCGCAGCCCCTACACGTGTGCACACGTATGTACACCTGTGTCTGCATGTCACCAGCACGGTGCCCCAAACTCCAGCTGCTGCGCAGCGGCCTAGTCAAGCCAGGGGGACACCAGTAAAATCTCCATGCAGTCCGCTTCATTATGAGTTCACTGTGGGTGAGTCCCAGATTATGAGGCTCCCCCACAGTAAAAGCTCAACAATTAGGTGCTCAAAAAGCGAAAAATCCGGGCGGCCCATAGTGTCAGAACCACCTTCTAGCACACACACACATACATATACAGATACAGACACTTACTTCTTATATACTAACCATGCATTGTAAAGGCACTGCGTGTTAAAGGCATGCATGGCAAAGGCTGTTTCCCATGTCTACCCCAATGCCATATTAGCACACTTCCGATTAGGAATTATAATTATCCAGGCATATATATACATATATATATATATATATATATATATATATATATATATATATATATATATATATATATATATATATATATATCTATACTACTATTATAAAGAGAGAACTGTGTCCTTTGAGCCAGGTAAACTCGAAAAGTACACCACCAATCGCAACACCCAATACAGCGTTGGAAAGGGGGGGTCCAGTAGATGGACATAGGCTATAAAAAAAATAAAAATAAACGTTATTTAAAAAATATATATTTTTTTTTAAAAAGTAGTCCCTAAGAAGTAGCGCCGGCCGTGTGTGCTAACAACGTGCGTGCTGACATCATGGGAGGACAGGAACGCGAGGAGGAGCGGACAACAGAGCGGGGAGGAGTGGAACACTTAGCCAGACTGGAGGGAATGAGGTACGTGAACCGCAGGGAAGAGAGGTGAAGTAAGGCGGACTGGAGCAGAATGGAGGACAACAGCGCATGGAGGAGCGGAGAACGTAGCAAGACTGCAGCGCCATGAGGTATGTGAAACGCGGGGAGGAGCGGTGAAATACGCGGGGAGGAGCGGTAAGTGAGGCGGAATGGAGCGGGATAGCGGACTGCAGCGGGGCGTGTAGACTGGCTTGGTGTAGTGGGGGCGGTGAAGTGAGGTGGACTGGAGCGGGATAGCAAAATAAATGATAGGTTTTAAAACGGCTTTCACATTTGGTGCAGACATTTAAATGAGAGTAGTGGGGGGCGGGGAAGTGAGGCGGACTGGAGCGGGGGCCTGGGTTTGTGCGACTGGGAGCAAGCGCTGAGGTAAGGTGCACGCAAGCCTGAAATGCTGCCCCCAGCCCCCTTCTTCCCCGGGCAACGCTGGGGCGGGCTGCTAGTATATATATACAAGCGCTACGAGGCCTTAGGGTAGAATGCGCTATAGAAATACAATTTTCATTTCATTTCATTTTATATATATATATATATATATATATATATATATATATATATATATATATATATATATATATATATATATACCAGTAAGTAGTTATAGTTAGGACCTAGTTTCCACAGGATAAGCATTTTTTGTTTTGCTAATAACTTTGGTGCTGTTTAAAGAATCTTCAAGAACTTTTCAAAACTAGTTTGTCACTCACATCAGCTGCTGTCTAGAGGCCCATAGGAATCAATGCCTTTTTGCATTTTTTTTTTAGCGATTCGCAATTTGTTGATGCATTGCAAGGGTGCAGAGGGGGGTCCAAAGGACCCCCTCTGCACCCTTGAAATGTTTTTTTAAGTGCAAGTTTCACACACACATGTCCAGAGTACATGTGTGTGTGTAACATGACACTTTCAAAAATGCATTTTTGAGCATTTTTTAAAGTTTTCGCAAATTAACACGAGGGTCAACCTCGTGTTAATTTGCACCTCCTATTTCCAAATTTGCAATTTAAAAAAAAATCATGCATTGCATTTAAGGAATCGCACAAATGCGATTCCTTAAATGCAATCGCATTTTTAGGAATGGCAAACAATTGCGAATTTTGTGGAAATGTTTAATGCATCCCAAAATGTGATTTTGGAATCGCAAACGGCCGATTTTTCCGATTCGCATCGTTTGCGACTCCAAAATCTCTTGATGCATGTGGGTGTTTGTACTTCAATACAGAAAGAATTGCTGAATGGAATTGCACCAAATGTGGCAGAAAGCCAGAACTTCACTAAAAAAGAAGACTTTTTGGGGATTTGGTGTAAATACATTCAGCCGTTTTGAGAAATTCATGCTAAAGAGGTGTACCGTGAGGTCATGAATAGGTAAAAAATTTAAATATGTCTGGAATGTTGGTCAAGCAAGAGTCCAGCGTTACCAAAAATGCAAAAAAAAAAACTCTGATTGGCTAATGGAGCTTTTTCTCATGTGAACCTTTCTCATGTGGAAATCTTTCAACCCCATCTCCGAAGCAGAGGTCATCAAGATGATCTCTAACACCAAACCCTCAGCACACGTCATGGATCCCTTATCTGCCCAACTGACCAAAAAGATCAAACTATGCATAGCTCCGCACTGAACTAAGATTATAAACAGCTCCTTGAGAACTGGAGTCATGCCTGACTGTCTCAAAATCGTCTAAGTCACTCCTCTACTGAAAAAACCTGTCTCTGACACTAACGATCTGAACAACTTCAGACCTGTCTCTAACCTCCCTCTCCTAGCAAATGTTCTGGAAAGATATGTGTTCTCCTTCAACTCACTCAACACCTAGACAGCACCAACCCTCTTCATCCTCGCAATCGGGATTCAGAAAAGGATGCAGTACAGAGTCAGCGATCCTAAATGTAAAAGACAATATGCACAAATCTCTGGACAAAGGCCAATGCTGCCTACTCATACATTTGGATCTATCGGCAGCCTTCGACACGGTTGACCACAAACTACTCATCAAAGCACTTCAAGAAAGGGCGGGAGCAGAGAGGTGGTCCTACAGTGGTTCACCTCTTTCCTACAGAACCGCACCCAAAGTATAAAAATTAAGAACTTCTCATCTGACACACTCCCTGTATGTAGGGGTGTTCCCCAAGGATCAGTACTCTCCCCACAACTTTTCAACATGTATATGGAGCCCCTTACCTCCATACTAAAAAAAAAAACATTTCCTTCTACCTCTCCATGCAGACGATACCCAAATGTATCTGGAAACCCCCTCTATCGAAGACATCCAGAGACTGAAAGTCACTCTACGAGAAGTCCAGCACTGGCTCTCACACAACCACTTAAAACTAAATCAGGATAGGACGGAAATTCTCCTCATTTCCAACAAAGAGGAGAACCCTCAAATCACAGAATGGATAAAAGCCATCGAGGCTCTCAACCAAAACCTCACCCTAGCTGATTCTGCAAAATCGTTGGGAATCACTCTGGACCCCAAACTAGACATGAACAAACACATCAAAAACATAGCAAAGAGCGCCTTCCTCAACCTTAAACTACTCAACAAAATAAAACCTTCATCCCTCTTAGTGACCTCAAACAAGCTACACAATCCCTGGTACCGGCCAGACTGGACTACGGGGTTGCAACCCTCGCAGGAACAGCAAAATCCCATCTTGCTCCACTCAGATCAACTCTGAATGCAGCAGCCAGAATGGTCACCGGAGTAAAGAAATATGATCACATCTCGCCTGCACTCAAAGAGCTAAAATGGCTCCTGTTGAAATGCGTGCCAGCTTCAGAACCGCCTGCCTCAAGCAGAAAGTGGTGC
This sequence comes from Lissotriton helveticus, assembly GCF_964261635.1. Lineage (NCBI taxonomy): Eukaryota > Metazoa > Chordata > Amphibia > Caudata > Salamandridae > Lissotriton > Lissotriton helveticus. Next base: position 1,544,267,792 of record NC_136065.1, read on the forward strand.
ACACAGGGAAACCCGCCTACCTGGCTGCTAAACTCCAGAAGACTGGTCAGTCAAGAACCCGAAGGAGCACAAACACTCTACTCCATATCCCCCTCCGAAATCTCGCTGACAAAAAAACGCATCTTGATGCTTCGCAGGAAGTGTGCCGAAAATATGGAACTCCCTTCCAGTCCATATCAGGACTAACCCCTCATATATAAAATTCAAAAGGCGACTCAAGGACTTCCTCCTCAACCGATCTCTCCCAAATGGATAGCTACAAACCAGTCACAGAAGACAAACCATAGTAGCACACAAACACTTTGTCATGAATGACCTCTACCTCACTCCTCGCATGACTACCTCCTGCCCCCCACTCACCGATCGAACCCATAAGGGAGTCATTGGGTTCTCTATGACTACCTCAGCGGGGCGTCATGTGTTCCCTGTACATTCTACTGCGATATCTTACTTTACGAGTGACATTTTGCAATCTGATTGCTTTGCAGCAACATTGAAGAAATTGTTACAGTCACCATTACAGGACTTGAGAACTCGATCCCTGTCTTCTAGAAATGTAAAGAAACTGTATTAGGGGGTGCAGTAGTGACCCTGACCCCTTTGCGCTTGTTGGGGGAACAGCACTTGTTGGGGGAACACAGAGAGAACACCCCAGGGGCCAGATTTTTTTTAAGTTGTGCCGCGGATACTTGAGTTCTCCCATGGAGTCAAGCACAACCCTACTGTGAGGTACCAAGGTACTCCAGTGGGAGGCAATGTTCAAGCTTCACCCCCCACAGTGCCCTTAGTACAGCACATACTACCTCTGGAAAGCTTTTACACTACAGCAGGACCAAGGGGGGGATTTTGAGTGCCAGTACTGCGGGAGTACCCCTGTAGCCACAAAAAACATATCAAAAACAAAATTGGGTTGGGTCTCCAGGGGGTTCGGCGACCCAGTATTGGTGGCTGAAGGGCATAGCCAAAGGGTTGTGGTTGCCCGTTTGGTGATGGGTACAGGGCTTTTGCAGGCAATCTCCCGCTGCACACAACCAAAGGCCCTGGGCAGTGAGGGAGTTGGCTGAATATGATATGATAAATAGAAAAATTCACTGAAAAAAAACAAAATATTAAAGAGACTTTATAGTTGCTATGATGATAAGGTCTTCCGTTATGTTAACGAAAACCTAGAATTTAATTAAAAGCTTAAAGTGACAGTATATTTAGGTATGATAGTAAGATCTTAGCTTACTTTGAAAAGAAACCTAAAAAAACCTCTAAATTAAAAAAAACAAAGGTTAAAGTGACATTATAATTAAGTGCTAAAATAAGACTAAACCTAGAATTTGAAAACCAAAAACCACTACACATGTTTCTGGATGGGCACAATGGCATACAACTTAAGATCCATGTTTACAGCGTCTGTGTGAGATAAGCCACCTCTAAGAGGGACAACCTTACATTCTATTTTATTCTACAATATGCAATGCCTTAAAATCTTCAGGAAAGTCTGTAAGTAAACATCTACACCTTATAAATATCCTCGTAAAATAGAATGTTTCTGTACTACTGTATTACTACTGTTTAGCATGTGCACGTGCCCAGATATCCACTGATGGATAATCTTTTGTCAAGAACAGCTTTGGCCTTTCTTACAGATTTTTTGAACAGGCTTTGCCTTTAACCACACCCTACTTACCATCATATCCCTGCAACCCACATCAGGTATGCTCAGCCTTTACCTTGTTTTGCATGGAGTACTACTTCCACCACAAGCTTTAGTGATTTGTAAATGGTGCACCATATAACATTTATACTTTCCTCGAGGGCGTACACTGTTCAATACAATAGACTTACACATGTACTCTAGGATAATTATGCTGGAGTAATTGGCGTAATTTTGATATTTTGCATTACAAAATCTACATGAAATTACCAAGATTACGACCTTACTCCACATCAAAATTTTAATGCAATATGTACCATTTGGATACTTTTTGAACACAAGTGGCATTTCAGGTAGATTTTTTACCCAAGCGCCCTGTTTTGGTAATTGTTTATCACAAAACTAGAATTTTGAATGCGATCAGCAGTGTTTTGAATGCCAGTGGCAGTTCCTTTATTATGGGGGGACAAAAAACCTTTCAGGTAGATTTCTTTACCTGAGTACCTGAGCAGACCATTCGGGTAATTGTTAAATGTAAAACTGCCAATCTAAACTCGAGCCACAGTGTTTTGAACTCAAGCAACCATAATTCAACAGGAAATCAAATATTTTTAGTTGAAATTTTACCCGAACGGACCGTTCAGGTAATACTTTCAGTGCAAGATGCATCTTGCATAATCATGTCTAATTTTGTGTTATTTTTGGTCATTTAGCGGAATTACAGTACTAATGTATAGCCAGTAACCCTATGCTGTGTGTGACTATGGTTATATCACTGATGTCATCAGGTATGTCAACTATTATGTTATTTAACACCTTAGCTGCGGCCGTTATTTCGGCGCAGTGCTGGGTGTTCCAAAGAGTGGGCAGGGCCGGGTCGGCCGTTGAACTTTCGCAGCACCAGCCAGGTAGTGCTCCGAACGTTCAGCGGCCGATGGCAGCAGCTCTAAGGTTAATATGAGTGATGTAATATATCATAAGCAGTATATATATATATATATATATATATATATATATATATATATATATATATATATATATATCCAGAAAAAGAATTCAGACAAGCCCGTAGTTCTTCCAAAAGGTGTTTATTTGGCAAATCAAGGAGTCGAGGCATAACGCATTTCGAACAACAAGTTGTTCTTGATCACATGACCCGTGTTCATCTCATACCACCTTTTAAAGGTGTAGCCACACAAATCCATAGAAATAGAAAACATCTTTTCTTATATGCTCAATAATTCTTGATACAAATTGACTTCAATATCAGTTATAGACACTGACATTCAAAAATGCAATTAATACTAACAATTGTGATTTTGTGTGAAAATACATAATTTCTTAAGTGCAAAGTATAAAACCCCAGCTCATTATTCTGATGCAATTCAAATATAACAGAATTTGTTAAGTTGTCCAAGATTCAGGTTTAGTACCAATGCAATATTGTGGAGTAAGCTATGAAAGCTCAAAAGCAAATATATATATATATATATATATATATATATATATATATATATATATATATATATATATATATATATATATATATATATATATATATATATATTTACTGTCCAACAATTGCCAATGAGCCTCCCAGACTCTTTTAAGAGAGGTGTCTTTATCGTACATGTGGCCAGCACAAGATAATTAAACACTCCACCAGGCATGAAACCGGAGCACTCCACGGGTAAAGAAATGCATTTATTCCACTCAGCATATTTAAAAATGCATTTATTCCACTCAGCATGACACACTTTGCCTACCAAGCCTTTCTCAAATGCTTTCAGTGTCGTGCAGGTGTTTAAATAGTTCACTTAGCTTCCCCTGCACAGTGGCTAACAAGAAAGGACTATAATTTCACAGTATTTCCTTCAGTTTGAAATGCTGCCATCATTATATGAGTCTGCTTTGATCTTAATCTCATAATGATGTTACATCTCAGGGACAGCAATACATTTGAGTAAACTTGCATTCATGTAATGGTAAAGATTGTTCCATGTCCTCATAAGACGCTGATAGCGCTTTAATTGTGCCACTGCGCACTTTAAGTTGGGAGCAATTCCATTCCATAGCACAACAAGCCCTTAATCAGCCGCTGATTGCAAATAAAGACTCCTGTTCCGGAAGTTGCTGGTCTCAGTGACCGACACTTTGTCATGTAGTCATGTCCCAGCTTGCTGTCAGCAGGTACATTTCTTCATTGCGCTGCAGCGTTTCTGGCAAGTTAATTTTCAATAGTTCAACAATTACCACTGAGCTTGCCGAAGTCTTTTATGACGGGTGCCTCTGGCATGCATGTGGCCTGCACGAGACAATTAAACAGCAAAGTCTCCACCAGGAATGAAACCGTAGCATTATGTGGGTTAAAAAATGCATTTATTCCACTCAGCATGTTTAATAATGCAGTTATTCCACTCAACATGATGCGTTTCGGCTACCTAGCCTTTCTCAACTGCTTTCAGTGAAACTGATCATTATTTTTGAATATATGCTGAGTGGAATAAATTCCTTTTTTTAATATATATATATTTGTTTCCATCTGATGCGGTGCCGGACCAGCGCACTGCATCCTGGTAGTGGCAGTCCAGATGTACTGTGCGTCCTACCACATGTTTCCTGCGGCCAATGACATTCTAGCTGTTGGGGGCGGACTACTTATTTACCTAGCAGGTCGGGACCCGGATACTCACCGGTCACTTCGTCCTGATGCTGCTGTGAACCACGTCGCGCTGAGGAAGGCTCAAACTGAGCCGAAATGCATTCGCCTGGACTTTGGTTCTTTGTGTATTAAAGGATACCTCTACAGACTCCCCTGTGTGGCCTCACCTTCTTGCTGCTGCAGAGGTTCTTTGTCCATATATATATATATATATATATATATATATATATATATATATTCACTGAAAAAACCATTGGTTATAGACCATATATAGTTAGGAATTAGCATTTACAAAACCGTGAAAATTCACTGAAAAAAACATAGGTTATAGACCATATATAGTTAGGAATTAGCATTACAAAACCTTATTTTACTCACACAAAACCATTGAAATTCGCATATATAGTTAGTTGCACTAACTATATATCGCGCACCCGCAATCCACTGCTGATCATGTCACATATTACATCATTCATGACATGGTCAGTGACATCACTGATGACATCACTGATGACATCTCAAATGACATCACTAATTTCGTCCGAAACACAAGAAGGCGGACTCCCGTTACGCTACCGGTGAGCTACCCGGTTCGCGTACCGGGTAGCGCTTCCACCGCGAAAAATCGAAAAAAAATGTATTTTATTCTTTTGCCCCGCGGGGCCCTTTAATAGCCCCCACATCAATCCTAGGGGGTCAGGAGGGGTCTACCTTGCCCCTTTCATTCATTTCCCCCTTCGTTTATTTCCACCTCTTGTCTCTCGATCCTACCGAGAGACAAGATGGCGGCCGCTCCGGACTGTTTAGAATGTTGAGAGTCACCGGAGAGCCAATCCGCTTCTCCTCGCGAAGTTCCGTTACGCGTCTGGTACGCGAACCGGGGCGCTAACCGGGACGCTGTCACAGATATATATATTTTTTTGAACGTTAATTTCTCAAAATCCACTGGAGCACATATCTTGAGACCTAGCAAAGGCACATTGGGCAAACAGTCTCTACAATTTTGCCAAGTTTCATAGAAATCCATTCAGCCGTTCGAGCTAAAAGTGAGTCCAACCGCCCTATGGAAAACTCAATGTTAAAAAGACGTTTTGGGACCCCCCTTTTTTCTCGGCCCCCGCTTGACGAAACCCCCCCAAACTTTCAGGGGGCGCTCAGAAACAAAATGTGCCGTTGTCCTGATAATTTCAGCCAATTCCGTCCATCAACGCCAAAGTTATTCAACATAGAATTTTCAGAAATCCCTATTCAAAAAAATCCTAACTGTATATACCTACTGGCGACCGCCAGTAGGTAATATATGTATATATATATATATATATATATATATATATATATATATATATATATATATATATATAAATAACATTTCTATGGCAAAATGAAACCCCTCATTTTGTTCCTTTGCAAATTAAATGTTTTAAGTGTTAACACTTTATTCCAATCAAGATGACTTCAGGTGTGCCATACTTTTGTCATAAGTAAGACTGTTAGCGCTCTAGTTGTTCTTTAGAACACTCTGGGACATTCTGTCACTGGGCTATAGTTGGGCTACATCTGGCTGATATTTGGGCTACATTTGGGCTCTTTTGTCTCTGGTGGCCATCTTTGGGCTACATTGGGCTACATTGGGCTACATTGGGCTACATTTGGGCTCCAGCATATATATATAGCCCAATGTAGCCCAATATATATTTTTCAAAGTTAATTTTCGTAAAAACCTCTGGAGCATATATCTTGAGACATAGCAAAGGCACATCGGGCTACCAGTCCCTACAATTTTGCCAAGTTTTGTGGAAATCCATTCAGCCGTTCGAGCTAAAAGTGAGTCCAACCGCCCTATGGAAAACTCAATGTTAAAAACACGTTTTGGGACCCCCCTTTTTTCTCGGCCCCCGCTTGACAAAACCCCTCCAAACTTTCAGGGACGCTCAGAAACAAAATGTGCCATTTTCCTGAACATTTCAGCCAATTCCATCCATCAACGCCAAAGTTATTCAACATAGAATTTTCAGAAATCCCTATTCAAAAAAATCCTAACTATATATACCTACTGGCGACCGCCAGTAGGTAATATATATATATATAGTGAAATCCGTGAAGTAGCTGAAGCAGCCCAGTCGTCGCTTCTATTTCAGCAGACACGAACCATGGAATTCGATGCTGAATATTTTTTATTGTGTGCTCTTAGATAGATAGAGTGAGGGTGATAGATAGATAGATATTTTTTCCCGTGATGAAAACAAAGGCTACAAGGACATTATAGTTAGGCTCAGATTTCACATGCAAAAAAACATTAGAAATTCAGCAGTATAGTTACCTGAGTTAACTATAACTTACATCCCCGCAGTGCCTGCTTATGACCTCATATATTACATCACCCATGACATGGTCAGAGACATCACTGATGATATTATTCAGTGATTGCAAGCGTTTCATTCATGTTTATGACATTTAAATATATATATAATATGTGGGGGCATAAGTTATATTTAGCTCAGGTAACTACAACTGCTGAATTTCTATAGTTTTGTATGTGTGAAATCTGAGCCTAACGGTAACGTTCTTGTAGCCTTTGTTTTCTTCAGGGAAAAATAAATAAAAAATGATATCTATCTATCTATCTGATAGATATTCTATTTTATTTTTGTGAGTGCACTTGTGAGTCAGTGAGTAGGTGCGTGAGTATTATGTTTGCCATTCACAAGCTAATCCATCCTACCTATCTTGTGTATATTTATTTTCTATCGCAATACCTTGACTGGTTCTGGCATGATTCTGGCTCGCTAGTGAGCCACCCAATCCATGGATTTGGTGGTGGGGATTTTTACATATGAGCAGGCGGGAGATGGTATTAATTGTGAATGATCCCTCGACGAAAAGGCTTGGTCGGATTTGGAACCCTGTTCATGGTTAGTTGGCTACCTCTCAGGACTGGTCCGTCTAGTCTAGGTGATTGGTTCTATTTGTTTTTCCACGGTGCTCTCCTCCACCTAGGTTTCATGAGTCATTAGGTATTTTATGGTTTTGGCCATGATTGTTTCTTTCTTTTTTCTTTTTTTGTCTGTCCCGTAATTATGTATAAATAAAAAATAGAGAGAATCCCTTTAATGCCATTTTAGAATGGGTTGTATATTGTTGACAGCTGTAATTTTTTAGATATTTTTTTATTTTATTTTAAGACTCAATACCAATGGTTGCTTCATATTTTATAGTGAAAAAGGATAAATACCTGAGTAGTTAATTGAGAAACAGTATGTCCGATTCCAGAGATCTGGAATGTAGACAGATAATTTGCTATATGTAATCTCACAGGTTAATATAGAAGGCAAGCATTTGGTGTTGGTTTCTTCTTTAACAATCCCTATGCACTGAAGATCTTCACTGTAATATTCCTTGCTACACATTCTTAATAAAGTCTGACAGGTGCTGTTGTCTGCAAGTCCCTTGTCATAAAAAACATTTAAAATATTCTAGATACATACATATACGTATATAAAGGGTCTTTGCATTAGCTTTTTTATTTCTGAATGTCATTCATATTCACATTCTGTTTCTCCCCATGACAGCATGCTTCAGGGGGAAATGGGTTAGCCCAGTGGTTCTTAGCCTGTGGTCCCACGACCCCTGTGGTTCACTAAGCCTTCTGAGAGTGTCCACAACTGCTTAGAATATAAAATAATCCAAACAGATTAATAAAGTGTTTATAAATTAAGAAGCAAAATGTACAGTTGAAAATTCAAACAAGTGCTATCAATATAAAGGAATTTGAAACTGGACACTAAAAATGTGGTGTTTGAGGAGCAGAGAAAATTCATCAAACAGAATATGGTATGGTCGATCGGTGTCCTCAAGTGAATTTAGAAAAGCTCCAACCTATCCATTTAGTTTTTTATGCTTGTTTTTGAACTAAATACAATATTTCACTATTTGTGCATTTCTTTGATGCTTTTTTCTGTAATTTTGTATATTGTTTTGCAGTTCAAAACATTGAACAGGGGTTCACAAATTTCAACAGAGGCTCCATTGGGGTCTCTTGGTTCCAATAATGATTCAGTGGGGTCCCTGGATGCCATTAATGACTAAACAGGGGTCCATAGAACTCAAAAGTCGAAGGACAACTGGGTTAGTCCTTTTCTGCCATTGGCCCTACTGTCCTGTGAATGACAGCATGTTGTCTGATCATACTTACAAATCTATCTGAGACATAATGCATGCAGTTCAGTGCCTGGGCTGGTGGGTCAGTCCTTATTTTTAACTTTAATAGACTTATTTTCAATTCTTCCTTCCTACTTCTACTTTTCTTAGACCAACCTGCTACTTCCCAGATAGTCCGAACAGGTTTGCTGCTCATTTCATCTGCAGTGTGTCGCATCCTGTGCAGCTGCTACTTTTAAACACATTTGGAAACGGATTACTATTCCAAGATGTCCAACATATTTGAAAGCATTTAGCAGGCCACCACATACATTACATACTTTAGTATGTGAAGATTGCCTCCCAGGGGGATGCCTACAGAGCGGCCATCTTAGAAACAGGTATTGTGCATAGTGCACCTTTGTTTAGACTTCTCCAAGATGGTGAACACATTACTTCAAAACATGACGGAAATGTGGGAACTTGAAAACAGCGATGCACCATATACAATACCATGCACAACGGTGGTCTGCTGCTCTGTTTCATTTATTTTTGCATTGCAAGTATACGCTTGCCAAGTTTAGGTGGCTGCTTGCTTTCTTTCTCCTACTCGTATGCTTTTAATTTATTTCGCATGTACTTGTTGAGTTTGTGTGTCTGGTTTATGTATGATTCAGTGAATGGATGTATGAGTGCAAGGATGCATATGATGACAAGTTAGTAAGTGCTTAAACTCAACAATAGTTGAAGAGGCACTTTTAGTATTAACAAGAACTATTGGCATTGCCAATTCTTATTCATTTTTTCACTTGTCTGTTTGAGCCTTCACTTTTAGTGCTGTTAAGCACAGCAACCAGGAAGCAGGGTAGATTGGGATTCTTGGAGAAACGTGTCATGCAACAAAGGGATAGATGAGGTCCTTTTCAGATGTCTCGTGTTTCCAACCTGGGCTTCCAAAAGTCAATGAGGGCAACTAAGGCACAACCTTTTAATCAAACTCCCAAAGTGAATGGTTGTGCGGTATCTTGCTGATTGGTAATTTACCCATAGTTTAGATTTTTAATGGCAGAAATGTAAACAATGTTGGCCAAAAATGTAAATCAGCATGATATTTTGCCTACTGGAAATTATTTCGGGTGGGGTTTTACGTTTATAGTAGTGTGTGCATTTGTGCGTTCCAACATGCATGCTTGTATGCATGCACGCGCACAAGTGTTCTCCAATGATCTCTTCATTTACACCCAGCCTACTAAGTATCTTTCACACCATCTCCTTGGAGCACAGCCAGATAAGGTGCTGAAGTTGAGATACTTTCTCCGACCTGGGTCCAGACTTGCTTAGTTGGAATACCAGTTCCAGTGGCGGCTGCTACTTAATGTCGGTGGCGTGGCAGGTTGCGGGGTTGGGTAAGGGGAGAGGGGAGCAGAAAAAATAAATCACTTACCTGCAGGCCAGCCACCGCCTCTCAATCCTCTACGGTTCTTCAGTTGACTGCATGACTCCAGGTGGCGGAAGCACAAGGCTCCCAGGCTCTCCTAGCCAATCACAATACTGCTTTACAGTAATGCTGTGATTGGTCTGGGCGCTGTGGTTTGGCACTCAGAGAGGGACTGGGAGGTTGTGAATGTTCTCCACACAGGCTGTACAGTACAGCCTGGTGGAGAACATGCAAAGTGTACATGACGGCTGGCCAAACTGTCATGTGCACTTAAGAGAGTGCTGACCACTCCTCCCCCTGCTCCTCTGTAACAGACCAGCCCCACCCCAACCCTAAAAAGCTGAGCCATAAAAAATAAAATGATAATACCAATGCGCTATTATCATTTTAGTTTTCCTTTTTGACCTGCTCCCAGAGCAGTGGGGCAATGCTCCTCCGCCTTAGCAAAGGAGCCACCACTGACCATTTCGAGAGGCACTGATTTAATGCTCCCTGTTCAGTTTTAAGGGGCCAAGTCTAGAGTATCTCCACTTTGATCACTAATACTGCCTCCGGTCATGTGAAATTCTTCATATGAATCTGGAGTCCGCCACTGTGGTGATGGGATCAGTTCTGGAGCTCATGTCTGAGTATTGTGTCTTGTTTTTGTAGAATTATGACAAAATAGAAATAGTTCACGGAAAGGAAACCATCACTCTGAATTGTTTAACACAAATTTCCAATTGCTGAACATTGCTTCCATCATTTGTGGGAAATTTAAAAAAAAACTCTGCAAACTTCATGAGCTTAATAAAGTGTGGGAAGTTTGGACAAAAAGGCAGGCGAGAAAAAGACAATTAAAGTCAGATAGGATTAAAAAACACCCTGCACTTTAAACAGGAAATGTATTCCTAAATTCTTTTTGTGTGACAACTGGCCCATGACTGAAAGAATGCGAAGACTAAACGTTTCTACACTCATGAAATGTAAAGGTTGAGAAATATACCCCTTTAAGGACAGGCTGTATTCCACCCATGTCTACTCTAAACATGCATTCAATGGAAGAATGGACAGGAAAGGGGGATGAGAGGGGCATTGAACAGATAATGTTCAGGAAATGCCTGGCATTAAAAGGTAGGTTTTCAGACCTACAGAGTCTCAGGGAGTTATCTTTGAGCCTGCAGTAGATCAGTGCTAAATTTAAGTAGTGGTTTACGGTGCTTAGCACTGGCACTTAATTCTCAAAACTGGCACTAATGAAAGCCTACCACATGGTGGCGCTGTCTGTCTCAGTTTGAGATGAGCAGAGCAACAGTTTTCATAATTCAATATACATTAAAATGAAAATTCAAACTATTCCACATCATTCTTATAGCTTTGTGTTGCGCCTGGAACAGTAAGGAGTGTGATATTTGTATTGGTACTTTTATTGACAGCACTGGCAGGGGCAATGGGTGGTGCAGCGTGCAGTGGCCTCATGTGAAGGACCCTGGCACTTTATTGCAAATTAAGCACTGAAGTGGATCAATCCCGCCCATCTCTGAAGAGCAGAATAAACATAACAATAATCTACCTCCATCCTAAACCACAGTCCCTGTTTCAAGCTATTTCAATGACGAATTGTAGATCCAGAAGAAGTTCGCCGCTGATTGTTTTCTATGAGAGCATAAGTGACCAGATCCCTTACCAAACAGTGAAAGCCTCTCTCTCATTCATTAAATAACAAACAGGACCAAAATGGACGGATGAGGAACAGCCGACTGAAGCTGAACTCGTACAAGACGGAGGTCCTCCTCCTCGGATCCACCCCTTCGGCCTGGGACGACTCCTGGTGGCCGACCGCACTGGGAACTGCTCAAACACCCACCGACCACGCACGCAACCTAGGGGTCATCCTCGACTCCACCCTCTCCATGACTAAAATGGTCAACGCCGTCTCCTCCTCCTACTTCAACACCCTCCGCATACTCCGCAGGATCTACAATTGAATCCCCACTGAAACGAGAAGAAAGGTCACCCAGGCCCTCGTCAGCAGCAGGTTGGACTACGGAAATGCCCTCTATGCAGGAGCCTCAGCCATACTCCTGAGACGGCTCCAACGCATCCAGAACGCCTCTGCACGCCTGATTCTCGACATCCCTCGCCGCAGCCACATCACACTCCACCTGAGAGACCTGCACTGGCTCCCGGTCAACAAGAGGATAACCTTCAAGCTCCTCACCCACGCACACAAGGCACTGCACAACACCGGACCAACGTGCCTCAACGGACGACTCAGCTTCTACACCCCCACCCGCCAGCTCCGCTCCGCCGCCCTCGCCACAGTCCCCCGCTTCCGAAGAGCGACCTCCGGCGGCAGATCGTTCTCCCACCTACCCGCCAAGACCTGGAACACCCTCCCCATCCACCTACGGCAGACCCAAGACCTACTGACCTTCCTCAAGACCTGGTTTTTCGAGCAGTAGCAGCATTCCCCACCCCAGCGCCATGAGACCCTCACGGGTGAGTAGGGTGCTTTACAAATGATATGATTGATGATTGATTGATTTTCCACTCTTCTTGGAAACATAGTCATGAGGGATTTATTTTCCCCCTCTCCTGATTTTAGTGGTTGCATGTGGAAAAGAGATGAAATAGAATGCCTTTAACAGGAAAACAGATAGGGATGTAGCGACAGAACACAAGATACTCTTTTGTCTTTAAGGCTGGTGGCTCGCACTAGGAAAACACTCCCATAAGAGCAGTATATGACCATGTTAGACACAGTCTTTACCCCCACCCCTTTCACATTGCTGGTGAATCTTTACTAAGCCAAAAGTGTTTTCCTGTTTAATAATTGCAAAATATAGTTTAACAAATGTTAGTGGAAATCTATGTTAATAGAAATCTAATTGGCGTTCTATCAGTGAAAGTCCTAGAAGTAGAACAGATCCTCCCATGTTTCGCTCTGTGAACCAAGCAAAATATTTGGAAATTCCTCATATAGGAAGCCAGTACAAGACATTTCCTGAAAAAGACCTACCTTCAGTTTGGCTAGTGGAGATTGAGTCCAGGCTATCTGAATTTTTGTGAGCCTAAAGGGTTTGGTGAGATGTTGAGGAACTTTGGGAAATGGTTTTCTTCTGAACACATGGCAAGTGCATTAGGCAGTTACTGAGAAAGATTGAGAAAATATTCTTTGTCTTTTATGACTGGTATTGGTGTCAGAACTCTGCAGTGAAGAAATGCCAGTTTTTCTTTTTTTATACCCGAAGTAGAGAGCTGTATGTATGATAGATCCCAGCTTGAAAATAGTCCTAGCGGTCATGTGTGGCTGTTGAAGTGCTGTGAGAACAGGGAGGTGTGTTCTGTTGTTCACCTGACACCAGTTTGCTGTCAGGGGTAGGGTGCTTTCATAGGAGCATCTTGGGAATATCTGGTAGTAAATAGTAAATATTTCCTGTAGTCAAGTACAATTGAACAAAAGCTTTTAAATTGGTTTCTGGGATGTAAAGTAAAACCCCATGGAAGAGTTGACTTGTAAATTGATGTGCTTGAAAACTGAGTTTTTTTTCCAAGGGTGAAGGTCATAGACTTTTTTAATGTGTCGACTTAAAGTCTAACATTTTCAGTGTATTCAACCACGCTGGTACTAATAAAGCACAGCAGGGGGTGACGGGGTCAGAAGAAACCCTAGTTTAGATGATTAAGTTTGATGTATTGAGAGGGTGTCCAGGATTGTTGTCATCAAGAATCTGGGGCAAGGGTGAAATGTAATCACTGGAAGAAACTTTCAGGTTCAACTGAGTCTTATCAGTGAAGCTATAGTAAGAGATAAGACAGAGGTTGAGAAGAGAGCCTAGGATGAATGTAACAACTGAACAGTATATGGGCCAGAACAGATACAAGCGAACACTCTGCCTCGAAGAAGAGGAATAGGATAGTGTTGCTGATTTTTATTTGCAAGCTGTAATTATCAATGTAGAGGTAAGGACAATCCCATCAATTCCCATGCATTGTTTACTGATATTTAGAAAAGAGGGGTGATTAAACTATCAAAAATCTAATAGGTTTTGCAGGATCAGTACGCATAATGCATCATCTACTGTTGGTAGCCTTGTGGTACCTGTGTTGCAATCTCGTCTAAATGAAAATTTAGGTTGTCAAATAATACTTTTCTGAAATGTTTTGTTTTGACAAGAGTGTACTTAAACAGCTTTCTAAGGCTTTTTCTAGACTCAGAAGGTTCGCCACAAGGCAAAAATCTTCCACATCAACTCCTGTTTTTATTAAGGAAAAGGGTTGTTTGACCTACTTTTGAACCATCTGGGACCTCTCTTTGTCTTATGAATGTGTTAATCAGCTTGTTCAGAATGGGGAAATGGAGGTGCCTAAATCATTAGGAAGCATGCCCAGAATCAGGTCGAGAAAGTGGGATGAGGGTCCGATGTTGGTTATAGTGTTAATAACTTTGCCCAAAGTAATCTCCTTGAAAGATAACTACACATGATGTTTCTTCACTGGTGTCCCAAGATTATCCATTATCAAAGGGGAATGGATCACTTGTGCCTGCTACCAGGGTCCAGATCATTCTGTCTGTCAGTACTCACAGAGTACTTTAAAAACCCTCATTCACGTAGATAGGTTGTGTGGCGGTTTATCTTGATTCTCCGCCTATTATCTCATACATGACAGCATCATCATCGGGTCTCTTGTTGGTATGCTTTCTCCACATAGAGGGAACCACTGGATTATACAGTAGCGATCAGTAATGGGTGCAAAAACGTGATGTGATTAAATGAGATACTCAGACTGCGTAGGAATAGACTTTATTCTGCTAAGTGTATGGGGAGGCTATTAAAAATGGTGAAGGGTGTGCAAGGAGGGACCAGTTATGAGTCCACTGCACTTTAGTGTTCTAGTTCGATGGTCGACATGTTTCAGCCCTATGTTTTTCCCCTAAGGGTTCATGGGGCTTTCTTCAGGACCTAGAATGTGGAACAAGGGCAATTGGGTCTTGTCCAAATGGAGTGACTATGTGTTGTACACTCTAATTTGAGGTTGATAATACCTCTTGAACCCCTAATATGGGCTCCAACGGGAGTCTGGCAGCGCGGAATCCTCGTTTATAGATTGCACAACTAGTGCTGGCGCTGTCTCCAGGGACCCAAGATTTTCGTCACTGATTGGGAGTAGAAAGGAAATTTCTATCTTTTCGATTTTCTACTAAAAAAATAACGAGGAATCCTCACATTCTCATTGGGTGGGCTGACCGCAAGAGGAATGGAAGGATATGTGCTCAATATGCTAATTTCATACAGTAATTTGGAAGATTTTTTAGTAGAGTCGTGTGCTCTGTCTGGAATATGGAATTTGCACGGATGATGGGTGAGTTGTAGTTCTTGCAGTTTCTGGGGGCAGGGGAGATTGGGGGTTTGCACGCCACACATATTCAGTCGCCACAAGTGACTTGGTCTTTCTTTCCTCAATTTATGTTTCAATTGTATAAAGGATCAGGTTTCTTGGACTGTGTGTTTTAGAATGTGGGGAGTGCTTCACAAAACATGGAATATAATTGAGTTACATTCTAATGGATTCTCACTTGCTCTTCTGGAAAAGCAGATAAATCTGAAGAGACACTTGCATATAGCTAACAGATAATAATGTGTTCCATGTGTCTGACACAGTGTATGGGTCTTATGGGTTGATCATTTATCACCACCCTCGAGTGGATGTTGGCAAAGGGAATGAGGACGTGGTCATACAAGTCAACAGGGCTTGGGGTGGTGAACTTAAGGAGCCCTACGTTGGATGGTGGCAGATCTAGGATCACTCCATGGTTGTGCGTGAGTGCCCTGAACACATGTAGGAAGACTGTGTTGAAGGGAAAGGAAAGATGGGACACAGCTTTGTTCTTGAAACTGTGCCAGTGTATGTTGAAGACTTTGCACAGGCGCAGAAGAGCAGTTTTAGGTACTGATCACTGATGATGCATTGAGGGATGGACCCAGACTACAAATAAGGTCCCTCAAAGACAGATGGACCCCAAAAGGCCTACCAAATCCTCCTCTCTCCAAACATAAGTACACACAGTCACATGAGCTGCAACCTTACCAGCCACACATGTAACTCTTTCTCTGCCTCCTTTCTCTTCTTAGGTGTCTCCAGATGAAACAGCAGAAGGATTGGCTGCTCTAGGCGATGCCACGGTTCACCTTTGCCTGCTTCTGTGGACTCCATGGATTCTGCAGGATGAAGAGGAAAAAAGAGGAGCCCAATGGGGAGCAGGAAACATCAGTATGACGGGGAGAGGCCCCTGAGCAGAGACTTGCATTTGGGGCCACCCTCCCCCATGGTGCTTATTCGAACTTTAGCTATCATCTTGGATGGCACTTTGCAAAACCTGTTCCTACTGCAGGGTTGAGACTCCTCCCCCTGGCCTGCTTCTAGTGGCCTGTATTTCAATAAGTGCCTGGAGTGAGTGGTTAAAGGAGTACTGGGTTTTAGAGACATACTAGAATGGTGGAAACACAGTGTTCCCTTTATAACTATCAGCTACAGTATCATAAAGACCACATCTTGAATATTACAGCCATATCTAGAGGCCTCATTGGGTATAGCGCATTCAATTCTACAGGGCGCACCAGGGATCTTGTGTCCAGTTCTGAGGTCAATTTGAAACGGTTCGGTCTTGAGAACTACTTAAACCAAAAGTCCAATGAGGCAAGGGTTGGTAACAGCAAAGAGCTTAAATTATTTTGGGCATTGTGCTGAAACTCTAGTCAAACCAGAGGCACTTGTTACTCATCACACACATTAGGGATACTGGCTGCAGTATTTTGTGACCATTTAACATATAAAAGTTCCATCTTTCAACTAGAGCCCTAAAACATAATTCCTTCTTTCAACTCCTCTGATACAGACACATTTGAAACCAATTAAATTGTCAGAAGAAAAGCAAATTGTTTCATTATGGGTTAGAGGGATTCTTGAAGGTCTATGTAGGGATGGGCTTATCGGGTAAAACACTTCTGGTATACAAGACAAAATGTCAAAAGACATTCTATTTAAGCCATAATATCTAGAGGAATAGTATCAAAAACCTCAGTAACAAATGTATAAGATAAAGTACCCAAAATAAAAGGTAGGTGGAGGACAAAGAGCTTGATGAAGGTCCAGTGCCCGTGCTCCCAAATAATGAATCAATCAAAATGAAGGGCCTCTGTTCCTGAGAGAAGACAGAGTGATGAGTGAATTAAAATGGCCTAGGAGGTATCTGTTTAGATCAAATTTAATGATAGAGGTCCTTCTGTCACGGTTAAAAAACCAAAAGGTTAGTGGCTACTAGAGGGTTGTAATTGCCCTAAGTAGGTAAAAGATGCTATGCAAGTGTGTAGGTGAGGTATACTAGGTCGACATGTTTCACGCTTATAATGGTCTCAGGAGGAGACCCCTAGTGCTTCATCAGGACCAAAGAAAAGGTAGGATAGAGTGTTTACGTATTGGAGATGGCCTCCTCAAATGAAGTAGGGCCACCACTGGGACCCTGGAGGTGGTCCAATTTA
The DNA here is from genome assembly GCF_964261635.1 of Lissotriton helveticus. Classification (NCBI taxonomy): domain Eukaryota; kingdom Metazoa; phylum Chordata; class Amphibia; order Caudata; family Salamandridae; genus Lissotriton; species Lissotriton helveticus. The sequence continues at coordinate 1,544,285,197 of NC_136065.1, forward strand.
TGGGACTTATAGTAGAATAGTCCCCATGAGTCAAACAAGAGGATGCATTCCATAACAATGGTTGTGGCGAAAGGCACAAACTGCTGCACCTATCCGAACTCTTGTAAGCTTGAAGAGGTAAACGATAAAGCACCCGCTACAGTACATTCTAAGGATATTGCAAGTCACTGAGGAGATCTGTGGCCATATATCACTGAGGAGTTCTGTGACCATATAGGGAAACAAGGCCAAAGGCTGAGTGCTTTCAATAGGTCATGGAACTCCGAGGTGACTTGCAATATCCTTGTAAGGTACAGCAGGGGGTACTTTATTCCTCAGAACACATGATCACACCATAACCCTTCTCACAAACCACTTAAAAACTTTGTGTGGTGTTCTTTCGGATAAAAGAGGCAGAATGTTTGACAATATAAAGAATAAAATTAGAATCTCTAGTGCAAAATAAACACGCAAAAGCAGTTAGATGTTTGTTGAAACAATATATTAAAAACAGTTTAAAATAGCATTACCTGATGAAGATATTTCTCCAGGCACCAACCTGCCGCTCCCTCTGGAAGTAATTTCTGATATGTGAACATACATTTAATATAGAGCATCGCAATTCAAAACGAAAGCAAGACAAATGTTCACAAGACAGAATAGATAGATCTCTGGATTGTATGATAGAGGCACGCATGGATAAACCATGCATGCCTCAACACGCAGGCCAAACCACAAATGCTTCTTAATCACGCATTTCTTTAGCATACATGCCTTTACCACGCAATTTCGTGGGAAAGGCATGAATGGTAAAGGAGTATGGGTGGCAAGGACACCACTACCCTGACCTATCCACCCCTGTGCTGCCCCTTAAACCCTGCCCCTTTACAAACACTTCCTCGACCCCCCCCCACACCTGCCCTGTCCCTAAAACGCCCCGTCCAACCATCCCATTCCCCTGCCCTAAGGCCTAAATCCTTGGCCCTTTACTTACACTCCCCTGACCCCCCCGCCACCCGTGCTGTCCCAAAAACTACTCTAATCCCTTCCACTCCCCTGAAACCTACCCCAACCCCTCAGCCCTAAAAACTACCCCGACTACCCATTCCCCACCCCCTGCCGTAAGGCCTAAGTCCCTGCCCATTTACATACACTACCCCGAACCACCTCCCACGCTGTCCCTAAAACTACCCAGATCAATCCAGTCCTGAAAACTCCCCTCAGCCCTACTTACGTCACTGCGTCTCTTCCTGCTTCCGCCTTCACCACAGCAGCTGTCGCCAGCAGCTGGACCACACACTTAACTTAACCACGTATATGCTTGGTTAAGGCAAGCATTGTTGAGCTTGCATAGTCGGAACATACGTGGTTAAGACCGTGGTGTTCTGACTGTTTCCCAGAATTAGGAGTTACCACATTTTTCTAAAATCTGCCTTGTATTAACAGAAACTCTTTCTGTTGGCAGAGGGTGGGCTTTGATTGTGAAGAGAGCATTCAGTGGGAGTGACTGTGAAGAGATGTTATCTGTCAGGGAGTGTCCCTATAGCAGGTATTACTTCCATAGATGTGGGCTCCCTCAGGTTATGCAGAGATGCCCTTCTGTCACCATTTTCTAGATACAATAGTGACACCGGCTGCAATGAAAGCACTGAGACTGCAGAGAGATATTGTCAGCCGCATACTTTAACAGTCATCTTTCATACTACAGTGAAGGCGGCTATGGAAGGTCTGATCAGAAAAACTTCTCTGTGCCCCTGATTGTGGTAGGAGATACTGGAGCACAGAATATATTTAGATTGAAGAAAGCTTTTTGTATAAATTATATTTTTACAGTCAGTTATAGCTCACCCATATCATGTTGTTGTAATGACTAGCGATGTAAATGGAATGTGTGGTTCAGAAGCATTTGTTGTTGCTTCCTCATTGCAAAGGCAACGTGTTATTCAGTGTTCGTGTTATTTGGTGTTTCAAAACCCCTGTCAGGGGTCTGCACCAGGCCTCTCCTGAACTCTGAGGGGGTTGACTGGAACAAGGCCAGGGGAGTGGTCAACCATGAGGACTTTATTGAGCACTGAGGGGTCAAGTGGCCAAGGCAGGGTCAAATCAGCGGACAGCCACCAGGCCTCTATTGAACACTGAGGGGTCAGGAGGCTGGAGCAGGGTGGTGTCAGCGGTCGGCCACCAGGCCTCTATTGAACACCGAGGGGTCCTGCCACTTGACCCCCTCAGTGCTCAGTAAAGTCCTCATGGTTGACCACTCCCCTGGCCTTGTTTCAGTCTTCAGACTCCTTGAGTTCAAGAGACCTCCTGAGGTTGCTACCAGCCAGACACCGAACAAGGTCATGTCATGGGTTTATCGCCATGCCTCTTCTGAGCAATAAAGCCTCAGGAGGTTGACATCAGGCCTGGAATAGGGGTCGCCAGGGTTCTATCATCAGGACTCTACTGCCCTGTGTGAGACCCGGGTCCAAGGCTCTCTTGACCTCTGCCATGCCCGGAGTCTGCTACCAGCCTCCATTGAACTCGGCCTTGTCAGGACCTTGCCACCAGGTTTGAAACTCAGTAATGTCAGGAGTCTGAGGCTACGCCTTTCTTTGACACAAACACAAAAAAATTCCTTTGCAATGAGAGTTCGGGTTTTAGAGTAAATGCAGAAACAAGAACACACATATACAAATAGTTACAGAGCTCAGAGGAGGACTTCTAATTTTAGACTCATTTGGCCTATTTTTCTCTACAGATTATTAAAGTAGGCTGTGCGCTCTGATAATCAGCCAAGCCCGGGGGACTTGCCTTTTCCTACTTTCCATGAATGTATTAGTCATATATCCACGCCATGTGCCAAATAAACATCAAAAGACAATTTGAAATTCAAATCAAGTTTTCAGAACTCAGTATAAAGATCCAATCAGGCCGTGGCTCTGGCGCCTACCACCAGCAATTCCACTTAGGTGCAGAAAGGCAATTGTGCAGCAGATAAGCAGGAGCGGAGAAGGTGAAGCGATGAGAAGGAGGACCCTTGCCACAGTTGATGCCTTCTCCACCTGATCAATGTCTGGCTAGAGACTCAAGATGCTACAAGAATGTAAGGACGCTGCCTGTTCTTGCCACTTTGGTCTTTTTTATTTTTTAGAAAAAGCCTGTTACATTTTTTCCACTTTCGAAAATGTATCTGTTAGGCAATGACTATGAAAATTAAGAGCAGTGTCCCAGAATGTTAAACAAATTGTGACATAGCAGGCACGGTGACCCTCTTTGCACTTCTGTCCTGGCTTTCCTGTCCCTCCGCAGTCATTGTTCCACTGCCCCACGCACACAGTGCAAATGCACAAATGCACAAACAATAAGAGGGTAGACAGGGTTGAATGCTGTTAAGCTCGGATGCCTGCACTGCACTTTACCTGTTCTAATGCTTCTCTGCCCGAGCATGCCTTGAGGGAAAAAGAGAGACATCTGTGGAAAATAGCCCCTGAGCCCGTTTAGGTGGAAGAAGAAACCTCCTGATAAAACTCCCAAAAACCTTTTTTTTTTAATCTTGTGCACTGCAGAAAACATGAGTTTATGGCTTGTAGAAATATATATAGTGAGACACAATCAACAGACCTGCTCCAGCTGAGAGTGACAATCTCCGGCACAATGAACCAGTTCCCAGAAAGTAAGGCAGGCTAGTTTTAGCTGAGAAAACAGGGGGTGATAAATTGTGGCCCCTTGCGCCGGGACCCCAAATAAAAGAAAAGGTGTGCTCCAGTCATTCAGTACCTGAAATCCTACCACACCACAAACGTCACCACGCCTACTGCCCACCATTCTGCCTGCACTGTCTGCTTGAATGTAAAGTCTCAGCTTTGTGTGAAAAGACCAACGGCTGATGACCCACAAGAAGTTATGTTGAGATACCATTAAATCCAGAATTCTTCTCTCATCACCACAACCTCAAGCTGGATAATTATCAGGCATGCTGTCATAGAAGATTCCTGCAACTGGGACCTTCACCTATGTCTTGTTGATTATGTTCCTCTTTCCGTCAGCTGCCTGCATTGGCAGGGAGATGAGCCAATTTGGATGATGCGGCCAACTTCCAGAAACATTCCTTCAGCAACAGACTCCAACCAATGACTGCCTGTCCATTGTATTTGACGAATCTGGAGAGGAACTCTTTGTGACATCATAGTTCATCGAGAATATAAAAAAGACAGCCTGGATTGGATCACTAGTTTGATCTTCAGGTTTAGGTATCCCCGGCAGACCATCTTCCCTAAATACGTAGACGTGAAAGTGACCTAGAGAGTGCCTCCAGCCATGGAGAAATTAGCATAAGCATCACTGTCAGTTCTCTGCTCTTATGTAAATGGCTGCTTGTGATGTCACAGGATGCTACATCGTTAGGTTTATCTTTATTTACTTTTGCATTGTGCGGTCTTGATCCTGAGGAGGAGTCCTAGAGCACTTCACACATTGGATGTCCATTTTGGACAGACACCGTACATGCAGTAAACACTGGAAGACAGGCATACTCCAGGTGATACATTACTGCAATATCATATCCTGTGACTGCAACAGTGAATACACATTTGCAGTCGAAGAAATCAAAGGTTTTATCTCTGTATGACATCAACAGTTGCATTCTTGGTTGCAACAAACGTTGCATGTCCCATCGCATCAAATGTTGCCTTATTTCAGGTCAAATGTTGCATCCACTGACACCTAATGTTGCCTTCTCTGAAATCAAATATCACATTCTCTATTGCAACAAATATTCGCACTATACCGCAGAAATAGTATTCTAAGTTTCACTGTGTTAGCTAACTTCTGTGGTAAATCAAATGTTACATTCTCTGTTGCATCAAATGTTGCATCCTCTGAAATCGAATATTGCCTTTTCTGAAATCAAATACCACAGTTTCTACCACAAAAAAATGCATTGTCTATTGCATCAAATGTAGTATTCGCTTTAGCTCTGTTATTTTCTTTAGTACATCAAATGTTACATTCTCTTTTGCATCAGATGTTGTACTCTGTCATCAAATTGATCATTCAATAACATGAAAATGTTGCAGGCTTTATAATCAGATGTCAGCCTCTGCTGCATCAAATGCCACATTCTCTAATAGTGTAAAAGTTGCATTCTTTATTCCATACATGCCGTAATCTTTATTGCAATGTCCAAAGACAAATTCCGTGTGACATCACATCGCATTCTCTATGACACTAACATATTTTCTGTCTAGAACATCCCGTCTCAATTGTACATACACTAAATATCACGTTTTCCGTGACGACAAATATCACAGTCCTTGCGGCATCAAATACACATTCTGTAGGAGTTCAAATATTGGATTTTCTATCTATTAGATCATAAACAGCCAACGGAATTTAAAGACGTCCACTGACAATTCTACTTTGAAAAACTATGTAAATGTGTCTTAGGTGCTACATTTCTTGTTTTACATATTTTTAGGGATTTTTTTTCTTTTTTTGTGGTGAGACTCACTGGCAAGCAGCAGTATAAGGGATTGTTTCTGTCTGGTAAAGCATTCTTGCAGTCTCCTGATGTAACACCATAGTGTAGATGGTTTGTCCCTGCAGTTCAGGATCCCTGTCATGTGACCGGAATAATTGAATTTAAACATCCTGCTTTAAAGGTACAGGTCTTGCCCTATAAATGGGTTAGTTGCTTTCGGCTAGCTATGCGTGTGTGCACAGGTTCATACATCCAGACATGCCTCCATCTTCACTTATATTTTAAAAAGATATGAATGTGGACTGATCGTCTTAGCTACTACGCATCCAAAGCTATTCTACAGGGTGTAAGCACGTTGGGGACAGTAAGGCATTGTGAATGTCTGGAAGGCCCCCCACCCTACTGTTGATTGTCACTATATTGTCACTTGAGAACATCACATACATCAACCACTCATCTCTGCCTAGGAGGGAGACACACCATTGCAAGCACAGTTTGCTCAGGAAAGCATGCTCAAATGGCTGCCTAGTGGAACATCTCAACTTTGTAAGTTTTTGAGCCAACATTGACAGACAAGAGTTGAGGAAGGACCGCCAGGCTTAGAAACGCCCATTCACACAGAGTCGATTTGTGTAAGCTGTAAATCCTTTTTCGTAGAAGACAATGTGTGTCAGCCATCTTAAGGGAGTTTGTAACCGATTACATCAGCCTTTAAGGAAATTGTGGGATCTCCTGACAGGAGGCCACTCTCTGAAAGGGCGCCGGGATCCAGTAGATTCAGTCATATTATGTGAGCCACTCGGTCCTGGTCTAGCTCTCCCTCAGAGAAATCTCCCGGTTATTAAATATACGCCAATGCGCATGTTCTCGGTGCAGTGCAAACCATCCTGGAGTCAGACAACACTACAAGCACTTTGAGTCTCTGCAAAAAGTAGGAAGATGCCTGTTCCGTCGGGTTTGCAAGGCAGCGGCCTAGTTAGTCATCGATTTTGCAGTTTTTTTAACTGCCACCAGGGCTTTAAATAAATAATGTCCGAGTTCCTTATCTAACAAAAAAAGATACCAGACTACAAAACTGCCCAACAAGTGTACGAGGTTCAAAGTTCAGGCCCCTGCGAGGCGGTTGTCTTCGGATATGGAAAGGTGGCCCTGTTCGGTGGGCCCTGTGCGGAGCCTGTGGTTCTCATGGGGCGCAGAGTCGAGCTTCAGGGTTGGCACATTGAGGACTGGCGGCACACTGTGTCTAGAGACGACCGATACCCTCCCGTATCCACCAGCCAGAGGCCTTGGGAATCTGCTCGGTGTTTCATGGGAAACAAAAGGACCTCTAAGAGGCAGTAACATAATCACATCATTGCATATCGATAATAACGCGATGACAAAATCATGAGCCCTGTGGGATACCCTCCAGCGTGGAGCGATGGCCAGAGCATGTGTGCGTGGAACAGACCATAGTGACAGACACGGAATGCGGTGTCTGGGCGGGGGCGAGGCAGAAACTGGGGGTGCATTGCTGCAGTGGCCCCATGGTCAGCCAGCCCCTGCTGCACAGAGGCCCCTTGTTCCCCCGTCACTGACACTGCCGGTTCCCAGAGGCTCCAGTGACACAGGCCGGGCCAGAGACTACAAAGCGCGGCCTGTCCTCCACGCACAGGTAACTTGATGAAGGGGCTGCGGGGAGCGGGGCTGGCAGGCGAGCGGACCGGAGTATTGTGTCAGGAGCCGACCGGATCCTGTGAGGAGCCGATACAGCTGGGGTTCAGGGAGCCCCGTGACAGGCCTCGGAAGCCAGGCGTCCACTCCACAGGCCACAGGGGCTTCACAGAGGCACGGCTGTGAGGACAGCCAGGACCCGTCAGCGCGAGCAGGTCACGGGGCTCTCCGGGTGCACTGCTGGCGAGATGTAGTCTGCCAGTTACATTAAAAGTCAACTTCCGGGCCCTAAATGGGTCGTTATGTGCACGAGGGCACCAATGCCACCTCTCTACATCCAACCACCTGTGGAGATAGGTGCGCGAGGCACAACTAATGGTGATTGTGGGAGGAGTCAGGGGACCTCGCAGTTTGAGGCTGGACATGATGAAGATGGCTGACGTAACATCCGTCACACATTTGTCACTATCAGGAAGTTAAAATTACCTCTTTTCCAAACACTGCAGCTGAATAAGGCCTAGGACAGTACCAGCACTTGTCATTATTCTCAAACAAGGGCCTGTCCTGAGGGTCACCTTGAAGGGCGCTTGTCAAAGGTCAGGCTGGCTCTTACTGTTAAAGTTACCAGCCTAGCTGCAAACCTTCTGCTTTCTCCATAGTATGGTCCATATCAGCACATTCCCCTCCTCCGCTTTCACCTTTGCCCCATCTTTCCGGTCTTGCCTTCTTAGGTCTCCCTTGGGCTGACTCCTCCCTCGCCTGTTTCTATGACGCTTCCTTTCACTCTTCCTTTCACTCTTCCTTTCACTCTTCCTTCTCGTACGTCCCCACTTCTCTCCAAAGCCTCTAAATTCGTTGTGTTTCATTTACTTCCTTGCCCCCTTATATCTCTAGGCTTCCTTTCTGCCTTCCTCTGCTTCTTCTTTGCCCTCACCAGCACAGTATTTATCATTCCAGTCCATTGCCCCTCTTTCCCGTGCTGCTATTTCATAGGAAATGTCTCCGTTTCTTTGAGCCCTCATCCGACTTTCCTTCGTCACCATCTGTCTCTCACTATCTCATTATTATGTATTTCTCTTGCATCCATATCAAACTTGCTCGCTCCCATTTCTGCAAAAAGGAGAGATGGCGGACGGAATCCTGAACAAATCCAAGATTCACCATCAGTCACAGATCTGAGTTAAATACCTCGTTTTTTTGTGCTCACCATGCCACCCCAGTTTAGACCCAGTCATATGCATTTCTGAACTCTGATCTCTCACCCCACATCCTCGCCTCCTCTGCCTCTTTACACGCCTGTTTAACGTGGCCCTTGTACACCTTTCTTCCACCCCAGCTCCAACCGTCTTTGTCTCAACCTTCCATTCCTCCTTTGGTTTGCTTCTTTTCTCCTCCCTCTCATATTTTCTTGGTTCCTCTCTCTGTGTCTCTTTTTTTACCTTCCAAGACCCCCACTTCCCTTGCCCCTCAAATCTTTCTCCTAAATCCCCTGTACCCCAACCAACTCTATTTTTCTTGTCTCCTCACACTCTCTCCAAGGCTTCATTTTTAAGTTGAACTTATTAGACAGCGCATGAGCTGTCTGTTGCAGGGCATAGTGTGGCTTTCCAAGAACATAGAAGTGCTCGGAGACTACCCATTACTTACCACTGGTGGCGTTCCTTATCACTTGGTTGGCTTCTTATTGTGTCCCAGATTGTCAATCTTGTTTTTGTCCCTCCCATGGGACACTGCCTCTTACAATCATCTTAGTTGGCTGTCATTACTGCTTCCATTGCTTGCTTTTCAAGCACTATTTTTTGTGAAGCACACCATTAGTGTATGTGTTTTGAGTTGCCGTGTTGCACTCTGCTGCTCGACTGCTCTTCCCTCATTATCATCCCACTTGCAATCTTCCATGTGCTCTTCTCCCCACTGCTTCCCCCATCCATACCCTCTGTGTTGCTTTCTCCAAACCGTGGTGCTTTCGCTACCACCCTCCCTCCTTGCTTTCATGCCCCCTCATCCCTCCGCTATCTGCTGCTTTCGCGTCTCCTTCCATGTTAGTTCCACGTCCCACACCCTGCTCCGTGTACCTCCGCTGTTTGCCCCCACTCTCCCCATGTTTCCTCGCCAAAAAACGCTTTTGTGCATTTTATTTTATTTTTAGTATCAAATCCAACTCAGATCGGTAACTAAAACGAAAAAAACCCACACCTGCATCATTGTGCAGCTCCACACCAGATTGCTCATGCCTACAAAAGGACGCAGGCAGCCATGTCAAAGGTTTTTATTTCATGTTTTTTTTAACTATAACCATGCTGCCCAGCATCAACAATGCTGTGCATCGTGGCCAAAAAACATTTGCAATAGGTTAGAAAGGCAAGTCCTACTGGCTTTGCCAATGCTAGCTTTTTCTGAAGGCCTATAGCTTTGCCGTCTCTCACTGCTATAGCTATTCCCACGATGTCCCTTTTATTTTCACATATTGTCCCGTGCCCCACCGGTCTAACCCTCCCCATTGGCTTCACATCTCCTCCCACTCTGATCTCCTTTCTTCTTTGCCTTCTCTCCTGTTCTCTCCTCTCACCTTACCCTCTCCAATTCATTTCCCCCTCATCTCTCTCATCTCCTGCCGTGGCATCCGTTGTCCATCTGGACATACCCACATGTCCCATCACCTTCCTTTCTCTTCCCTCGCCGCTTTTCTTTCTCTCCTCTTGCTCACACGCCCTCCTGCCGCTCATCTTTACCCTCTCCTCATTTTCCATCCCCTCACACTCACTCTTCCTTGCCCCCACTCCCTACCGTGCCCCTGTCTCTACATACAGCGACGGCACCTCCCTTCTCTTTCTTGGTTCCTCTCCCTTTCAGGTCTCCAGCTCTATCCTCACTCTCACGCCTCTCCTCTGCTGTCTTCTTTGCCTCGTCTCCCTGCAATGTCCAATCCCCCCTTCACTTCCACTCATCCTCCCTCCAGCGTCTTTAAATATAGTGCTACAAGGCACTGGAGCTAGCCTCAGTGTGCTATGCATCAGATAACACTGGCATGTAGATGAAATAAGGAAGTACACATTTGACATTCAGTAATTATGGCGGTACTCTGAGAGAAGGTTGTAAGAGCCCGAGTGTGGCCCAAGGGGGCAGTGGCCGCTTTTAGCCGTGTGGCCGTTGGCCCGGGCTTGAGGGTTTCCAGGGGCCATGTCCCCGCTCCCCAGCACCCAGGACGGGTGACTTCTGGGGACTTCTCTGCTTTCCTTGCCCCCTCTCTCTCTAACCTCTTCACCTCACTCTCACCTCCTCTGTCGTCGTTGCTGCCTCTCTCTATCATTCTCCCATCTCTCCCATCCTCTGTCTTCCTTGTCCCCCCTCCCTCCCTCCGTGCCTCAACTCCCCCGCCCCCTCCACTTTTAACCTCCTGTGTCTTACTTGCCGCTTCTCCTGGCCACTTTCCCTTCTTCCCTCTCTCCAACCCCTCCTCTGTCTTCCCTGTCCCCTCCCTCCGTGTCTCAATCTCCCCCCCCCCACTCACTGTCACCCTCCTGTGCCTTCCTTGCCACCTCTCCTGACACATTCCCTTCTTCCCTCACTCCTCTGTCCGGCGGGTCGCCTCTCGCTGCCCTTGTTCCACACCTCCTCTTCATGCCCTGTCCCCGTCTCCCCTCACACTCACCCCTCCTCCCCGCACTATCTTCTTCACTAATAGAAGGGCAAGGACTACGAAGATGCTCAGGAGTCTCCCAGCCGCGGTAACCATGGAAACCAGTTATTTTTAGTTGGTTCGTTTTCTCCTGCAGCTCCCAATAAATTGTCTGGTTCCACCTCTGGAAGACAAAAGCCAGGTCGTGCCTCCTGTGCGTGGAGGGCCTCTGCCGCCTTGCATAAGAGACGCTACACACTGCAGTACAGTGGCGAGGATGCGACGGTCTCTCTGCACTCACTGAACTCACCCCTGACGCATCTCACACGTGCAAGGGTTGATTTTACAATCTTACTGGCAAGGCACACTTCACATCACGAATGTACGAAGAAATTTACTGTATTTTCTACCAAATCCCTATGCATTTTCTGTGATATTAATTCGAAATGAAAACAATAAATATATATCTATATATATAAAAGTGGTCTGTGTTTTTGGGGGCCTGTAAGAGGGTTCAGCGGAATGCTGCAGGTCGCGCAAAGATTGCTCAGGGTGTATGTAAACGGTTGTTGGAGTGCGTGTCAGTGCGCACGCGCCTGCGCGTGTAAGAAAGACAGTGAATGAGAATCCTGGTAAAACAGGGAAAATCCTGTAAAGACAGCTCAGGCCGTTAATGTACCTGCTTCAGAGCTCGACATGTAACCTAGAAGTAAAGGGTCCAATTTGGTCCGGTATCTCAGAGCGTTCGGACATCTGCTGTAAGGCTCCGTGTGTGACCTGCAGACCAAATGTGTCAATCTTGGTACTGTGGCTCAGGTGATTCACAGTCTTCTGCAAAAAGCGTGCGTAGCGCCTTGAGACCCTCACGTGTGAGTAGTGCGCTCTACAAATTTCCTGATTGATTGATTGATTGATTTGTCGTGTTGATTAATGGTGCATCACGGGTGCCTCATCAGGCCGCTGCTCTAAAAGCCTACAGCTTCACACAAATTTAAATTACATGCAGCGAAGCCTGGCTCATATCTAGACTGATCCACTCCCTATGGACGCCCCCCTACAGCCTTTCCCTGTGCTTCACCCGGCAGGTTCCCAACACTCAATGCACATTAAAACAAACACTGGCTGAGTCAATAGGTAGGGAGTTCACTGTCAGCCTTTTGACGTTGCCAATGCTTGTTTAATTTCCTAATTGCTTTTGCAAAACTTTATTGTTGGGAATGCCGCTGGGCCCTCGTTAATATAAAAAAAAGATGCCTAAAAGAAAAATATATTTTGGGGTCTGAAAAAGCGCGCATTGTCTTAGTCCCTGTAACTGAATCAAAATACTTTATGTGCGGATGTGAGGGAACGTGAAGTGAGCCATGGGCTGAAGTGCGTTGTCTAATTCCCCATGTAGTAAGCTGTTGTGAATGGTAGAAAAACATGAAGGACGCATCAATTAGTGGATGAAGAGGGCAGACTGAAAGCCCATTAAGTATATTACATATATAATTTTAGAAAAATCAGAGAGTCTTGGCTAACGCCAGACCTAAACAAGGATTGGCAAAGCCGACGCCGCCTGAAATGGCAGAAACCGGTCCCCGGAAGCTTGTCTCCTTTCTGGTGAAGAATTGGCTTGGTAGTTTGGTCTGCCCTGTTCCCATGATGCACTGGGCCAGGGACAGACTAATTTGCATATAGCCAGGTTCTGAGCTAGGATGGGGCAGTGAGCTAAATAACGGTGATGGATCAAGCCCTGAACTTTGGACTGGGTAAGAGTGGTCTGCTTAATTCAGACACTCTGTTCATCACCACCCCCTTTTCTGAATCGTCCTTTTGGCTTCAGCAATTCTTTTTGTTTCTGTTGTGGTTTTTGTAACACTTTTTTGTTGGGTAAACCTCATCAATCTAAAAAAACTGGTTAACGCAAAAATTATTTTTTGGTCTAAAAAACACACCTTACTATAGCAGTCCCTGGCCCTGAAGAGAACTACTTTGTGCGAGGATGTATTCCTTCTGAAAGAACAGCATGCCGTAATTCAAAGTGAAGTAAGCCAATTCCTGAAGGGGTCTGACTCACTGCCCCATGTTGCATGCTGGAGTGAGTGGAAGAAAAATGTGATTGGCACAACAGACTGGATGAAATAATATGTGGCTTGACAAATACAGTCAATCCAAAACATTTAAGCAAATGTTCTAACAAACATTTACAAAACAGATTTGCGTCACAGGCATCAAGAAAAAATGTGACTCAGATTTGAAAGGAGTTAAATGCCTATTCAAAGATCCTTCCAAAGCACTCTATCTGTAACATATAGAGCATGGCTATTGTTTTACTCACATATGCTTTCTCTCAAATGTAAATATGAGGTCAAATACCAGTTGCAACAAACATTTAAACAACATATGTGGTTGTAAAGGTCATCTATAAAGTATTTCAGATATACTCTGTAAAGAAACTAAAGAAACTAAAGAAAACAAGCATTGGCAATGCCAATAGGTATCACATTTGCGAGAGTTAGAGCAACTGGTGTTGTAAATTACAATGTTTTTTACCCATGTGTTTTGCTTGGGAGTGGATTATGTGGTGTGGAGTGGAATTATGTGGGTTGGATTCACCACATCTCCAACAAAGCGAACTCCCTCATCGCACCCCCAATCCGGAAGATCTTCAACAGTTCCTTCAAGACAACCACCTTCCCGGAGAGCTGGAAGCACACCGAGATCAACGCCCTACTCAAGAAACCCAAGGCAGACCCAAAGGACCTCAAGAACTTCGGGCCGATCTCCCTTCTCCCGTTCCCGGCAAAAGTCATCGATAAGATTGTCAACAGGCAACTGACCCACTTCCTCGAGGAGAACAACAGCCTTGACTCGTCCCAATCTGGATTCCGCAGCAACCACATCACCAAAACCACCCTCATCATTGCCTCCACCGACGACATCAGGACCTTGCTGGACAACGGCGAAACCACGGCCCTCATCCTCCTGGACCTCTCAGCCGCCTTCGACACAGTCTTCCACCACACCCTATGCACATGCCTCCACAATGCAGGAATCCGCGACAAAGCCCTGGACTGGATCACCTCCTTCCTCACCGACAGAACCCAGAGGGTCCGCCTCCCTCTGTTCCGATCCGAAGCCACTATGATCATCTGTTGCGTACCCCAAAGATCATCCCTCAGCCCGACCCTTTTCAACGTCTACATGGCACTGCTCGCCAACATTGTCCAATCGCACAACTTAAACATTGTCTCACACGCCGACGACACCCAGCTGATCCTCTCCCTCACCAAGGACCACACCACCACCAAAACCAACCTCCACGAAGGAATGCAGGCCGTCGCCGAATGGATGAAGAACAGTCGCCTAAAATTGAACTTGGATAAGTCGGAAGTCCTCATCCTCGGCTCCATCCCCTTCACCTTGGACAACTCCTGGTGGCCGGCCACACTGGGAGCCGCACCAACACCCACCCACCACGCACGCAACCTGGGGTTTATCCTGGACTCATCACTTTAAATGACCCAGCAAGTCAACGCTGTCTCCTCCTCCTGCTCCAAGACCCACTGCATGCTTCGCAAGATCAACAGATGGATCGCCACCGGAACCAGAAGGACAGTCACCACGGCCCTCACCAGCAGCAGACTGGACTATGGCGACGCCCTCTCCGCGGGAACCACGGCCAAACTCCAGAAAAGAACACAACACATACAGAACACCTCTGCATGCCTCGTCCTTGACATCCCCAGCCACAGCCACATCACAGCCCACCCGACAGACCTGCACTGGCTCCCCGTCAACAATAGGATCACCTTCAAGCTCCTCACCCACGCTCACAAAGCACTTCACAACGCCGGACCAGCATACCTCAACAAACGACTCACCTTCTACACCCCGAACCGCCAGCTTCGTTCCGCTGACCTCGCCCTCGCCACTGTTCCACGCATACACAGAATGACCACCGGCGGCACATCATTCTCCTACCACGCCGCCAAGACATGGAACACCCTCCCCACCCACCTGTGACAGACCCAGGGCCCACTGGCGTAACGAAAACTGAGGGGGCCTTCCTGCACGGTACGTAGAGGGGCCCCCTCCGGGCTCAATCATGAGCTCTCTGGCCAGAGTGCAGTGCCGAGGGGGTCCCATGGAGCTTAAGGCTCCCTTGCACCGCGTGGGCTGTGGGGGCCTGTGTTACGCCCCTGCCAGGACCTGCTGACTTTTGGGAAACTGTTCAAGACCTGGCTGTTCGAGCAGTAGAAGCACCCCCCTCCTTAGCGCCTTGAGACCCTCACGGGTGATTAGTGTGCTCTACAAATGCTCTGATTGATTGATTGATTGATTGATTGATTGAATTGTGTGGGGTGGAATTGTGTGGTGTGGAGTGGATTTCTGTAGTGGAATTATGTGGCATGGTGGATAGATAGGGGGGAGAGCTGCACATAAGAGAGAGATAGTAACACAGAGAGGGATAGGTAGTTTGTGCACGAAGTGCTGAATGATTTCCAGACAAAGGAGCAGAAAGAGTATGTAAGAAAGAGAGAAAGAAAGACAGGGAGGGCAGGCAACAGGCGCATAAAGAGGGAGCAGGGTATTACGCAGAAGATACCCCGGGAAGATGTGGACTGCGTGGGGTTTTGGGATAGAAACCTTGAAAAAGCACGGGAAAGAAACTGTGCTCGAAGACCACATGAAAGAGGCGAGAAGTGTGTGTGAGAGTGAGAGAGAGCAGTGAGAGAGAGGGGTGAGAGAGAGGGACTGGTTGCTTTTCCCAAAGAAACCTTATTAAACTCAAAGTAAGGCAGGTGTTCATAAACGCAATGTCCACCCAGAAGCTGACAACATGGCACCAAGGATGAGCACCATACCGAGAGAGGTGTGTGAGCCGACAGTGAGAGCAAGGAAAGAGACGGGCTGAGCACATTTTCCAGTTTCCGAATATAAGTGTGAGCAGCACTGAGATGAGTGGGAGGGGCGAGAGATGGACGAGTGCACAGTGCGAGGAAGTACAGGAAGGCAGCATGTGTGAGTAGGAAGATGGCGCTATGGTGTTCGAGGGGCTTAGCAAAGGTCAACGATAGTAGTTTGTGGCTATTCTGAAGTCACACTGTGTGACAAAGCACATGACTGGTTCGAAATCCAAAGTACATGTGAGAGTGAAACGTGCTGTGGCACCACTGCACCAATGGAAGCTCTGACTACGGAATTGGAGGCAATATCTAGGGACGGGAGAAAAATATGTACATGGTGAAATAAAGCAGTAGTGTGTTGCTTTTGGGTTTGCGTGGGGCACGGTGCCACTGCACCCGCACAAAAAAGCTGAGGGCCAGTAAGTGTAGTTGCTTTGGCTATATGCGGTAGAGGAAAATGGAGAGGTTTTGTTTGGGATGATATGCAGTGAGACGGGGGATATGTTGTGTTGGTGTTATTATAGCACAGGCATGAAAGAGAAAACTTGGTAGTTAAATAGATTTTACCTGGAGGAAATCATGTGGAGAAACCCCTGCAAGGGTGTAGGGTTAGTTTAAGAAATGTCAACAGATTGTGGAGTCCACTGAGGGAAAACAGAACCTGTTGAACAAAGCTAACAGGGCACAGCGACACTCCTTTTCAAAGCCATACACAAGATTTTCGCACACAGCAGGGTGGATCTGCATAGTAATAGCTGTACTATTAGCGTGATTTGGTCCGGGTGCAGTGAGACATGTAACCTGAATGGAATCTTGGAAGTGTGCAGCTGTAAAACTAGTAAATAGGGTTACATCTTTCTGAGAAATAAATTCCGGCCATGTGTTTACTTCTTCCTATATTGAAAGGGTCATCTGGTAAGTAAAAAAGTAATTTGTGTAAAATTCACAGTATTCTTTTGTGCCATGGCATTTATCCCTCTGTTTTAATATTGATTTAGAAATGGTTTAGACAGTTATAAAACACTGTAAGCGATTTCTTCATGACTGCTTTTCTTGGTTTCAGTTTCATGAGGTTAACAAAATCCAAAATGTCACTGTTTTTCCAAGTTTTTTGTAGTTGGACATGCAACTACACGCCAGGCTCGTAGAAAACTGTTAAAGAAATACAATAATTGTAATAATCCCGGATGTAAAATTGTAACAATATTGGATGGCATATATTTTAGAAAAACAGGAATACAGTGTAAACAAAAGTGGCATTGCTAAATTAGCACAAATCGGCCACCATGTATGTACTAACACCGCTGTCAACCATGACCCACACTAATGCAATACCAGCATGTTTTTTTTTTCGTTTTCTTTTTTTGTCCTAATTTGCCATCCCTTGTTCCAAAGAAAGAAAAAAAAAACACCGACCACCTTGGGTGTCCCTTAGGTACCAGGCAGGAACCTTCTCCTTGCCAAGCTCAGGACAAATGTACCAGATTGGCGGAGGATGTTTTCAAGGAATTTTTGCTCCATCTTAGGCAAATATCAGCCTGCTGGACCAGGTTTGTTATCGAACTACTTGAGCCCTGCACCACCATGTCCAAGGAATGTATAGGCATAATCATCAAACCCGGGGCAAAAAAAAATAAATATATATATATAAAAAAAGAAAAAGAAAAAAAAACCCGGGCTGATCTGGTGATCATTCTATCTCCACTGAACCAGCAGATTCCAAAAAGTAAGATAACGTTTACTACAGGTCCTGGCCAAGTCCACTTTTGATGTTTCGTATAGGGACATTAACCAGCCAGCATGGGATGGGGCCTTGGAGTCAACCCAATATTTACAAATCTGTCTTCTTGCAAGCAGGATTGCATAAAATAAAAAAAGTTCCTGCTGGTCCCGTAAGATTGTCATCCAACCCAAATATTATTAATGGCAAGGTGATAGAAATTGATGTTTTAAGAATTGAGTCCAGGGTGACCTTTACTTCATCCCAGAAACCAGTTAAGTGCGGACATTCCAGGAACATATGTATGTCAGAGGCTGCGGGGAGGAGGCACTTATTACAGCATTTCCCTGGCTGGAATTTGGAAAGCCTTAGAGGGGAAAGATAGGCACGATGAACTGTGTACAGATGGTTTCGCCTCAACCACGCTGGCTTAACAGCTTTATAAAGAAGGGAGAAGGATCTAGTCCAAAGGTCACCCTGCACATCCATGTCCAAGCCCCACAACTCCTCAGGGAGGGAGAAATCCCCATCTACCTCCTCCAAAATTGCCCAGTACCAAAATGCCACCTCCTTTCTTCCCCCTTGCTTCTCTACCAATTGTTTTTCCAAGAGACAGTCCTTCCCTATCTGAACCTTTTTCCTGGACAGCTCCCGGGCCCAGCTAGCAAGTTGCATATATTTATATCTCGTTAAACCGGGGCCAACCCTTTCGTACAACTTTTCCCATTCCACCAGCGTTCCTCCTGCTAATAGTTCACCCCATCTAAGGATCTCAGCTTCCTTCACCGGGACTGCTAGGCTGTCTTTCAAACATGGGGGAAGCCCCGGGGAATCCCAAATCGGGGCAAAGTTTGAAAAGTAGGCCAGCCCTAGAGTTGTTTTTATTTGCACCCAGTCTTTTACCAGGGATTGTAAAGTCTTTAATCTTACTTTTTTTAAAAATCTCTGATCACCAAACTTAAATAAAAATCCATCTAGTGGCAGATTAGCCCCGGCTAGCATGGCTCTAAACATTTTCCCATTTGAGGAATCTGATGGAACTTTACATAGCATCCTTGAGTGGGTTAGTTGGAAAGCCCAGGCATAGTACTGTAGGTCTGGCAATGCCAACCCTCCCTTTTCCCTCCTCCTCCTTAGTTTCTTCCATGCCAGTCTAGTTGCTTTATATCTCCAAATGAAAGAGTTCATTTCCTGCTGGCACTTTTGAAGCTGTTTTTTATCGAAGGTTAAGGGGATAGAATTGAATATAAATGTAAATTTGGGGAGGATGGACATTTTTACCAGACTTGTCCTCCCAAGAATTGTCAGAGGGAGAAAGGACCAAGATTTTAATAATGCCCTGCATTCTCGGAAAACCCGGTCTAGATTGGTCTGCGCTAACTTGCTGATGTCCTGAGTGATCCTTATACCCAAATATCGCATTGAAGGAGTCACTGAGAGGCTTGAATTGTCTAGGTTCCAAGTCATGATCTCCGTCTTTCCCACGTTTATTTCATATCCGGAGATCCGCCCAAATTCCTTTGCCCTTTTTACAACTGTGGGAAAAGCCTCAACCGGGTTTGTTGTATAAACAAGAATATCATCGGCATAGAGTCCTACCCGCTTCACCCACCCTCCAAATTCAAAGGGAAGAATATTAGGCTCTTCTCTGAGAATTTGCACAAAAGGTTCTATATATATATATTGAAAAGGAGAGGGGAGAGCGGGCAGCCCTGCCTAGTACCCCTCTTAATTTGAAAGGGCTCAGTACAGGCACCATTAATCATAAGCCTGGCCTTTGGGTCCTTGTACAGCAGGCTGATGACTCGTGAGAACCTTTCCCCAAACCGAAACTTTCTCATTACAGCAGTCAAGTAGGGCCAATTGACTCTGTCAAAAGCTTTAGTGGTGTCCAGGGTCACAATGCCCAGGGGAAGAGAGAAGGTTGAGGCAGAATCAGCGGCTGGAAAATATGGCGGCCGCTGGCTAAGGCGGTGCGCGCGTCCGAAAACGGATCTCTCCCCAGTCCCTGTAACTATGATTCAGTGATCTGTTACGTACCTATTTTCGCCGGTTATCGATGCGGAAAGTCCCCCGGTGGTCCCGTGGCAAGGAGAAGAGTGGATTAAGGCTTCCCTCCATTTACACCGGCTGACTCGGGAGCGGCGCAGGCTCGATGTGTGTGAGCCTGGTTCCGCCCCCCTCCTCTCTCCCGCGGTGGAAAGAAGCAGCCGTGGAGCTTCGGCGCGGCCGCACTGCGGCAGCCCGCGGTCTCCTAAGAGGCTACCAACGGACAACTGAAGAGAGGAAGGCAGCGACGCATCCTTTCTTCGCGGAGCGTGCAGTAGTGGAGTCAGTGACTGAAAGAAGCGGTGCCAGCGATATTACATCGGCAGTCTGTAGATCTCCACCAGGAAATCCGGCAATTGTCAGTAAGGAGGGGGAACAGGGTGGAGGTGGAGGAGGAAAAGGCTCGAAGCCCACAAATCAACCCATCGTTACCCCTAGCAAGAGAGCCAAAGGCAGGAGAAGGGGAAGGGGGGCAAAGAGCACTTCCACTACCAATAAATCCGGGAGAGGCAAGAAAGCGTCCTTAAGCGCCACACGAGATCTTAATTCAGCGAAGGACTGCAGAGTGGGGGCAGAGGGAGAAGTGGATGTTACTGTAATGGTTTTCAGACTGGTTCCGCAGGAGCGTCAGGAACTTGGAGAGTAGTCCTCAGTCGTCCCCCACGTGCCCCCGACTCTACTAGCTTCTAGAGTATCGGTTGGCACGCCAGGGGAAAACAGGGAAACAAAACAAGGAAAGGTTGGGGAAAAAGATAGTAGATCCTGAAAGAGGCACCTCCGTGTGGACTCTGGATGAGGAGACAGGCTGTAAGGAAGGAATAAGGTTACAACCTATACCCTGCTACATGTTTGTGTATATCTCAAATGCATATATAACACCTACCACAGTAATAGTCTGAGTTTTGAAATGTCAAAGGTGGGTAAGTCTGGTGTTGACTCCCTGTGCAATAAAAAAGGCAAAGATTATGACATTCGTCCTCAAACATAGGCTAGTATGTGTAAGAATAGTTCTGTAAATCTCACCGCTTGAATTTTGAGTAACACTGGGCGTGGACCTCACTCTATTCCAATGTATATACACAGCGTACCTGCCAAAAGTGTCACAACCTTGTTACATCAATCAATCACCATAGATAGGAATATAAGAGAGGCAGCGCTACGCGCTGTTACAGTGATTCTGGTAGCTGAGAAGCACAACACACCAAACACTGGTTCACGCAAGTGCCCTGAAGGAAGGATCACAGCAAACGGCCAAAAGGAAGGCTAAATGGGAAAGTTCACTAAACGGGAGGTAGCTCCGGCCAGTGAACCTAATTCGAATGTGCAGCAAGCAGTACCCGGCCAGGCGACGGGGTAAGACCCGGTCGTCGGGCGGAGCAGCATGGCAAAAGATTATGGAGAAGGCAGCACCCGGCCGGACTACGGAGTGAGACCCGGCAGCCAGGCGGAGCACCAGCATAGGGGAGAGTGGATGAAGCAGCACCCAGCCGAACTACGGAGTAAGACCCGGCAGCCAGGCGGAGCACCAGGGCAGTGGGGAAAAAACCGGAGAAAACAATAGTGCAACAAACACGAATTACAGCAAACGTGTTCCGAGGAATCCCTCGCACATAACGCGGTAATTAGAACCGCCAGGGATAGTACGGGCTTCGGAGGAGCCGAACGCCGGTACAAAGGATGGGAGGCTCAGGGCCGGAAAAACCACACACACACAACCGGAAGTCAGGCAACAGCTACGGGGACGGAAGAACAGGAAGTGAGCTCAACGCTAGAACGCAAAGCGGCGTTCTGGTGCTACGAGGCGCCGCAGCAGCGTTTGTGTTTGTTTTATTCTCACTTCCATGTAACTGTGCACTGCTTTTAAAATTACGGTATTGAGTTGCTATACTCACTGTTTTCTGTGGAAAAACCTACTCGCCTTTCATCGGGTCATCGCCTCGTTCCACCACGGCTGGTGCCGCTTGAGTGGAGGGCGTTCCTGACCTTGAGACCGGCCCCCAAGGGCGTCATTATTCCGCCATAGGCGGGACCGGTGATTATTTAGGCTGCATCTCGAACACACGCGCAGCGGACGCGCCTGTGATACGAGGCGCCGCAGCAGCGTTTGTGTTTGTTTTATTCTCACTTCCATGTAACTGTGCACTGCTTTTAAAATTACGGTATTGAGTTGCTATACTCACTGTTTTCTGTGGAAAAACCTACTCGCCTTTCATCGGGTCATCGCCTCGTTCCACCACGGCTGGTGCCGCTTGAGTGGAGGGCGTTCCTGACCTTGAGACCGGCCCCCAAGGGCGTCATTATTCCGCCATAGGCGGGACCGGTGATTATTTAGGCTGCATCTCGAACACACGCGCAGCGGACGCGCCTGTGATACGAGGCGCCGCAGCAGCGTTTGTGTTTGTTTTATTCTCACTTCCATGTAACTGTGCACTGCTTTTAAAATTACGGTATTGAGTTGCTATACTCACTGTTTTCTGTGGAAAAACCTACTCGCCTTTCATCGGGTCATCGCCTCGTTCCACCACGGCTGGTGCCGCTTGAGTGGAGGGCGTTCCTGACCTTGAGACCGGCCCCCAAGGGCGTCATTATTCCGCCATAGGCGGGACCGGTGATTATTTAGGCTGCATCTCGAACACACGCGCAGCGGACGCGCCTGTGATACGAGGCGCCGCAGCAGCGTTTGTGTTTGTTTTATTCTCACTTCCATGTAACTGTGCACTGCTTTTAAAATTACGGTATTGAGTTGCTATACTCACTGTTTTCTGTGGAAAAACCTACTCGCCTTTCATCGGGTCATCGCCTCGTTCCACCACGGCTGGTGCCGCTTGAGTGGAGGGCGTTCCTGACCTTGAGACCGGCCCCCAAGGGCGTCATTATTCCGCCATAGGCGGGACCGGTGATTATTTAGGCTGCATCTCGAACACACGCGCAGCGGACGCGCGCGGCGGGTAGCCGGCGGGTCGCCGAAGGCTCGCCAAAGGCGAGCCCGTCTGCGCCCGTCCGCGCTAGTCCGTCGCCAGTCGTCCTGACCCCTGGCCGCTTAGCCAGCCAATGGCCCCCTATGCCCGGGAGGAGCTGATTACTATCGGAAGACAGGCAGGATGTACACCTCATTTGTGGTCCCCTGGCTCTCTCTGCGCTCAATGCGACCAGTGTGGCTTCAAGGCTTCAGGGACTAGCCAACTAGTAGCGCCTGCAACCTTAGCAGCTAAGTCCTCTACAAAGTTAAGCTTAGTGAGTCTCAACTGCAGGTCATTAGTGAAACATCATGAGGACATCCATGAGTTCCTCGTAGACCACTCCCCTGACTTCCTATTTCTGACGGAGACATGGTTAACCGATGACACCATGGCCATTTCCACCTTGGCGCTACCCCTGGGGTACCTCATATGCCTCCAGAATAGACCAAAAGGTAGAGGTGGTGGTATAGCAGTGATATTCAAAGATATCTACTCCTGCACCCTTAACCCCACAACCATAACAAACTGTGAAAGTGCGGTATTTAAGGCGAGGGTTTCTGACACCTTCACCCTTACGGGGCTCCTAATCTATCGCCCCCCCGGCTTAGCCACTGCCTTTCAAGAATCGCTGGTGGCAACTATCACTGCACTGGCCTTACAGCCAGCTAATTTCAGTGTACTGGGGGACCTTAACCTTCATCTTGAATGTCGAGACTCGCCCACTATATTGAAGTTTCTGGGCGATATGGAAGCCTGCCAGCTTATCCAGTTGGTCGAAGGGCCTTCGCATCAGGCAGGCCATTTATTAGATCCGGTGTTCACGAACATCCAGGAAGCGTCTGTCTCCATTCTCGGTCCTCTTACCTGGACAGATCATTTTCCGGTTTTTACTACTATCCAGATTCCTGCTAGATGTAGGGAAAAGCTACCACCTCCGTTGCAGAGACGCCCCTGGAACAAGCTTGACTATGCAGCGTTCGAAGCTAGACTCCATTCCTCCTGCCCCACTTGGCCGAGCAACCTGGACGAGGCCGATACAGCCTATAGGGAGTGGATAAAAGAATCACTCGACCATTTCATTCCTATGAAATGCTCTAGGCCCAAGCGGGGCCAAACTCATCCGTGGTACTCTGAGGCCCTTACATTACAGAAAAAACAATGTAAGCAGTTGGAGCGCCTCTGGAGGAGGTCGTATGATCATTTGGCTAAAATTAACTTTAGAGTAGCTACTAAAGCTTACCACAAACTTATAAAACTATCTAAAGCCAAATACTACACAGAGCTGATCAACTCCAGCACCAATCGCTCCAAAACCATTTTTACCCTAGTAAAAGATCTGACCAAGATACCAGTAGGCCCAGGTAATTTAATTGCGTCTGATGCCCAATGTGAAGAGCTGGCCTGTTTTTTCGTAGACAAAGTCAAAGGGATTTATAACTCTTTAACCTCAGATAGACCCAGTGCTAATTCCAACCTTATGGGGTCCATCGACTCGCCATTCCTACTACAATGCTTACCATCTATTGAGCAAACTGAGATGGACTCTCTGATCAAAAGAGTCAAATCAGGTTCCCCGGAAGACCCTGTTAAGCCAGAACTATTCAGACTATTCCAGGATTCCATCTTACGAGAAGGGCGGATGCTAATTAACAACTCACTTCAGTCTGCGACCATTCCCCCATCCTGGAAACACGCTAAAGTTGTCCCCCTTCTAAAAAAGCCATCACTAGATCCCACTAGACCTGACAGCTTTAGACCCATCTCCTTGCTCCCCTATCTTGCCAAGGTGATGGAGGCCCATGTCAACTCCATTTTAACCACCTTTTTGGAGTCGAATGGAATATTGGACGAATCTCAGCATGGCTTCCGTGCTAAACATAGCACGGAATCTGCTCTGCTAGCCGTTACGGAACATCTGAGGGAGGGGCTGGACCAGGGTGAGACATCTGCCCTGGTTCTGCTGGATTTGAGCGCGGCCTTCGACACGGTCTCCCACAGGATCCTGCTCGCGAGACTGTGGGAGATCGGAGTCAGGGAGAGTGCCTTGGGATGGTTCGCGTCGTTCTTATCCGACCGCTCCTTCCAAGTGCACGCCCCGCCGTACTCATCCAGCATATATCCCCTGGACTGTGGAGTCCCGCAGGGCTCTGCGCTCAGCCCCACATTGTTCAATGTGTACGTCCGCCCCCTGGCCATGCTGGCCAAGGATCGTAACATCAAATTAACATCATACGCGGACGATACACAACTCATTTTCTCCTTTTCTAAGAACAGTGGGGCTGACCAAATTAAGTTCCAGGAAGATATCCTGGCTATATCGAATTGGCTGTCACAGAACTATCTCCAGCTAAATTCTTCCAAGACGGAGATACTCATTGTAGGTAAGGATACCGAGAAATGGGATGCACACTGGTGGCCTCCCACTTTGGGACCCTCTCCTGTCCCCAAAGAGGCTGTTAAAAACCTGGGTGTGATGTTGGACAACTCACTCTCCATGGAAACTCATGCCAAGAGAGTGGCAGGCACCTGTTATGGTCGCCTGCGTTCCCTTAAACCTATCCTTGGATTCTTTGAGCCATGCATTCGCCAGACTATAATTCAGGCCCTAGTCTTATCCCATCTAGACTATTGCAATGTCCTGATGCTAGGTTCTAACTTGACGGTGATAAACAGACTTCAGAGAGCTCAGAATGCCGCGGCGCGCACTCTATTCGCTCTGCCAAAAAAATGCCACACCTCCCCTATCCTCCATCGGTTACATTGGCTTCCCGTTAAACAACGTATCCAGTTCAAAAGCCTTTGTCTAATTCATAAAATCCTGTACAATACTGCCCCTCAAACCTTGCTGGGACTCTGCTCCTTCTATGTCCCCTCGCGCGCCCTTCGTTCAGCCGACCTGTCACTGGCACGCACGACTAAGATCCGCAGGTGCCGAGCTGGTGGTCGCTCTTTTAGGCATCTGGCGCCGAAGCTGTGGAATTCGATTCCCCTTGGGGCTCGGGCCACTTCTAACCACTTGCTGTTCCGCAAACAGATTAAAACTTGGCTGTTCTCTTCCATCTAGCTCCACCTTCTCTGTTGTGTTGCACTGCTTCTAGGTATGTCCGCAGCGCTGGGACGCCCCATTGCTGGGGTAGCCATGCGCTATATAAGCAGGATTAACATAACATAACATAACATCGATGCACCTTAAATAGAAACCAAGGCCATTAGCAGGTAAAGGAACATCAGGCGCCTCGATGGGGACCTCGGGGCATGACATTTACTTTAGAGGAAGATCCCGATGTAGATTCTGCTGAGGACTCTCAGGAGCTCATAATTAGAGAGGGGGGGCTTCACCCTCTACCCAGTAGCAGTGCTAGTACAAATGCCCAGGCTGGGGGCAGTAGAAGAACTAAGGGGGCATTAAAAAGCGCAGTACAAATTACACCATCACTACGCTCCTTCTTTAAGGTTCTTTCCCAAGTCCTCGATATCCACCAAAGTGCAGGGATGGCTAGTGGGCCTGGTGAAAAAATTATGAGTAATGCTAAAACCACCAAGGGAAGTGATGTGACCGGATCAGAGATTTTAGCACAGGCCGTTAAGTCAGTACCAACGGAAAACCATGGGGATCCCTGGTCGATGGAACAACAACATGCGGAGCCCAAACCTTGGGAGAAACTACTGGGGACGACCGCTTAGAGGTACTCCTTTCAACAATGAGGGAGGAGATTAAGAGAGGATTTGCAGAATCTAAGAGCAATCAAAACGAGATTAGGGCAGTATGTGAGACACTTGAAAAAAAGTGGATGGCCTCTATGAGAGGACAGAAAGCCTGGAAGGAACAGTGGGGGAGTTAAAGGCTAACCTCGAGTCTGCAGAGAACAAGATTCAGTGTCTTCGGAGGGATGGGGATGCAATGAAGGAGAGGGTCGAGTCCCTGGAGAACTATTCTAGGAGAAATAATCTTAGACTCCTGAAGGTTCCTGAAGGGAAGGAGGGAGGTGATATTAAGGCCTATGTTGTGTCTCTATTAAAGAATGCCATCAATTTGGAAGAAACAGCAGAAGACTTAGAAAAGGATATACAGAGGATCCACAGAGACCCTTTTCGCCTCAATCCCGGGAGAGAGAAACCAAGGAAAATCCTAGTGAATTTCCTCACATACAGTATAAAAGAAAAAATTTGAATCTTGCACTTAAAACAAAATCTTCTAAAGGCACAAGATTTCTCCTTCAAAGTCCGATCAGACCTGTCAAAAACCACCTTAGATAGGCAGTGGGAACTCGGCCAGAGAATGGAGAGGTTTAGGGCCTTGGGGGCAAATGTGCAGATGAGGTTTCCTGCATTCTTGAGGGTGATGTACAACAACAAGATGCATAACATCCGTTCCCCCCTTGAGGCAGACAAATTATTAGCTTCCATCAGCGATCACACACAAAGTAGGCATTAGGGCCTTTCTTTCCACTCTTAGTGCTACCTCCTAAAGGTTGATAGCTCTATATAATAGATAGATCCTATATCTACCCCATACACGCAAAATCCAATTATCGGGAGTTTACCAAAACTGATACACTGCAAAAAAAAAAAATAATAATAATTTTAAATGAAAAAAAAGAGGATAAAACAAGTAACAAACATGTAAAGTTAACAATAAAAAAAATATATAAACTTCTGAATCGAAGTCATAATATAAGGGGGGAGGTGGGTTACCACGCCCGGTTGTCTACACCCACACACTTTGAGTTAGCCAGGCTTCTTCAGGCCTCTTTAGCCTTGAAGGAATTTATACAGCCGGCTATCACTAGTATAATTTCTATGTCAGACAACAGGGCAGGGGTAGAAGGTCCGCTTAAGGACGCAAATCTGGCTATCCATCTGGCCAGAGTAAGCAAGGGTGGGTTTTCCAAGGGAGAGGGGGGGGTGTAGGGAGGAGGAAGAAGTCCTCGTATGCTAATTCTTGTCCCATTTGTTTTGAAACTTTACTTTTCTAAATGTGATGCGTTTCAGTCTGTAGGAAATGGTGGTCCCTTAGACCCCACAGGAGAATTGGAGAGACGGTGTAGGATAAGGCCATGGTTGGGTTACAATTTTTAACCTGGAACGTCAATGGCCTGCGTGTGAGGGGTAGGAGGCATAGAATTATATAATATCTGAGAGACTCCCCTGCACAGGTCATCGTCATTCAGGAGACCCATTTACTTAAACATGAGGTGAATGAAATGCTTAAAAGGCTTAAGTGGGTAGATAAGTTCTTATGCACAGACCACAGCACAAATACACGTGGGATCCTCATTATTTTTAAAAAAACAGGCTAAAGCCCAGATCACAGAGTCCCAGGAGGATCTTAGCGGGAGATGGCTTGTATCCAAAATACGGTTAGATGGTAGGCCATTCACCTTGGTGGGGTATTACGGCCCAAACCTAGATGATCCTTCACACCTGAACAAAATTCAGAGCTACCTGATTTCCTCCCAAGACCCGGTGATATGGGTAGGAGACTTATCTCTCGTTCTAAACCCCACCTTAGATAAGTCCCCCAACTCCAGAGCATAGACGCACTCCAAATCCAGGCAAACCCTTTTAGCAATTATGACAACTTTGGGACTTGCGGATGTATGGAGGGAGAGAGCGGGTAACATCCTGGGGGTTTCTTTTCAGAACCTCAAATATAATCATAAGTCGAGAATCGACTACGCTCTTTTCAGTTACATCCTCAAAAACGCTCTGAAGGACCTGGTTTATCTACCCTCGCATCTATCAGACCACTCAGCCATTCTCTTCACCTTAACCCTTTCCCAGCAGATTAGACATACTACCTGGTCTTTTGACCGGACGATTCTGCTAGAGGATGAAGAGACTAGCTTTCTTGTTGCGGAGTCCACCTCATTCTTGGAACTCAATCTAAATTCTGCCACGATTGCTACGGTATGGTAAACACTCAAAGCTTATTTAAGGGGATGTATAACCAACCGAGCCTCTTATAGAGGGAAGAAATACAGAGAAGCAATCACAAATATAGAGCAAGAATTAGCAAATATAGATCAGAAGAGTGGATCCACCATCCGATCCCCTACTGACCAAGAGAGGTGGGTGGAGTTAAAGAAAAACTTAGAAAATGTACTTCAAAGTAGAGTGGCTAAGAGGTGGGAGGCTAGCAAGCTCCAACATTTCGAATATGGAGAGGCTACAGGCAAGGTTTTGGCTTGGAAAATTAAATCAGACCAAGCCAAAAAATATATTAGGGAAATAAGGGTGGGGGGGGGGAAGCAACTGCCAGAACCTCAAACCTAGGAATTGGAAGTGCCTTCCAGGAATTCTTCCGGAATATCTACAAGGAGGAGATCACGGAAGACGTGATGGCCCGGGAAGCATGGTTAGATAAGATCGAATTGCCCTCCCTTTCATTAGAACAAAGGGACCGCCTGGACAAAGAAATATCAGAGACAGAAGTCCGTAATGCTATCAATCGATTAAAACGGGGTAAGGCGGCGGGACCAGACGGCCTACCAGGGGAGTTGTACCGTATCCTGGGCTCCGTTGTTATTCCAACATTAACGGCCCTCTTTAATGACATCTTTATGGAAGGCGTAGCACCCCCGGAGTCATGGAGGGAGGCAACCATTGTCCTGATACCCAAACCAGGAAAGGACCCGACTAATTGTGGGTCTTATCGGCCGATCTCGCTCCTAAACGACGAATACAAGATCTTCGCCGCCATTCTATCAACACGGCTGGGGAGCGAGATCGGTTCAATAATACACGACGATCAGTAGGGATTTTATACTAGCATGCTTTTGTGTTCATGCAACAGTTTCACCAATCCTCGTTCACAGCAGCTCATCTAAGATGCTACAGGCATGCACTCTCACATTTTCAGGAAGGGATTGAGGGGCATATTATCAGGGATAGGCGATACGTTATCGCCGCTTTTATCGGCAGGAAACTGCCGATAAAGCGGCGATAATGGCCTTGATAATATGCTCTATGAATTCTAATCGAAGCCCATGTTAGATGTGTTCACATCTAACATGGGCTTTCCTGCCGATAAAAGCGGCGATAATGTATTGCCTGTCCTTGATAATATGCCCCTGAGTGAGTGATAAAGCAAAGGACAAGAAAACAGAATGAAAACTAGGAAGTGAACATCAGCTACAAATGCAATGGTTACCAGCAGCCCTCCAAGAGACAAATACAACCGTACTGGGATCATTAAAGACACAGAACACCTTACTGAAAGTCAAGGGCCTTTGATATGCTTGAAGTTGTCACAGTATAGAATGGGGTCTGCAGCCATTCCTATAATGAGAGCTATTTCTGATAAATTAAAACCATAGTGTGCCACTCCCTAGTATAGGGATTCGATAACGGCGAATGAGACTCAGACAACAAACACCGCTCCTGGAGAACCCCAGTTCGACTCCAATGAGCTTAAACCATTTAAGCGCAATGTCAGAAAATGTTTACCTATGGGGTTCCCAGGCACCAAATTTGTCTTTTGATTCTTGTTTAGGAATAACAATGGGGTGAGTGTCTGACTGGGTCTGGATGTCTGTTTATCTTGCAATACATTGGATGACACAGCTCTCATTTGAAAGCAAAGTCCCCAAATACTTCCATTACCTATCTAATTGGCTTGAAGTTCACTGTTCACATGTCCAAAAGGAAGCAAATCATACAGTTATTTTTTAAACATATATAGCACCCTTTACAAGGAGCAACAGCATTATATTTTCCCAACATATGTACACTTCATAGGTCTCCACAAGTAACAATATACCTGGATCTAGCCCTATGCTCAAGGGCATTACATGTAAGAAAGTCATGAAACTTAAATCAATGCATGAAGGGATGGGAGGAAGGATGAAATAAATTATGGCAAATGGAAAGGAAGGGAGAGAAGGACGAAAGCAGAAAAGTTACAAAAGACAAATGGTAAAGAATGAAAGCACAAGAAGAGAAGAAGGAAAGGTGAAAAGGGTGACAAGGAGCAAAGGAATAGTAGAGGAGAGGAGGAAAGCAAAGAAGGAAAAGAAAACAACAAAGGAAGGAATGGAGAAAACAACAGAATAAAAATAGTTGGTGAAAAGGAGAGGAAAAATGGTGAGAGTAAAAGAATGACAGGTTGAAAAAGGAGAAGCAGAGAAGAAAAGCAGAACATGAAGAGATGGAGAATAAAAAATGAAAGTTAAATGCGAAGAAGGAATGGAAAAAACAAAAATTAAGGGAGAGGAGAAAAGCAGAAGAAAGAAATGAGATAAAGGAGAGAAAGAACGAAAGAAAAGCAAAAGAGGGAAATGAGAGAAAGAATATTGAAAATGAGAGAAGGAGGAGAAAAGTGTGAGCTAAAAAGCAGAGAACAAGAGAAGGAAATGAGAAAAAGAAAAGAATGAATGAAGCAGGAGGAGAAAATAAGAGAAAAGATAAAGGAAAGAAGAGAACATGAGAAGGAAAGGAGAAACAGAAGAGAAAGGAAAGCAGAGAAAGAAAAGAGAAAAGGAGTGCGGGTGATTGGAAGGTGAAAATAAGGATAGAAGAAAAAAAGAAACAAGCATGTCATGTGCAGGAATGTAAAGGGGGTGGGGTGCAAGGAAGTAGCTGGGTGAGGGCCAAAAAGGTTAATTTAGAAGACAAGTGCGGGAGCTGCCGAAGCAACAGGGAGTTAGGGGACCAGGCAAGCTGGTTGGGAGGTGGGCTGTGTCTGCGTAAAACTAAACGAAAAGAGCGAAGAGCAGGAGGTGTTGGTGAGGGGTTGGCACGGGGGGCTTAAGTAAGATGCAACAAAATGCAAGCAATCTGAGGACGGTATGGGTAGATGAAGCTATTTAAGGACTATAATTAACAAGCTTCTATTGCTGACTGCAGTAGTAATTCCAGGAGTTACATAAAAATAAATAGATAAACAATTCTTATGGCGAGGTATTTTTGTAAAGCAAATGAGGGTTCAATATGTTCAACCAATATGTCCAATCAATATTCGTTTACTGGCCCTATTCGCCCACCATTCCTCACTAGCCATGGGACTCATAGAGATTCAAAGTTTACAAGTATGGACACATACACAGGGTCTCATCACCTTCTGCACTGGAGCAAAATTACAAACGTTTAACTGTTGTGAACTCTTTGTACTGAAGGCCGAAACAGATTTGTTTAAATGTAGTATTATAAATGTGTTTATGAAGATGTATAGTGGTGGTTAAGGCAGTAGCAGCTCGTGAAGACAGACTGGGGGCTGTAAGGTTGCAGCGAACAGCTCATTTCTGTGAATCTCGCTTCTGTAGTTCCACGTACTGAACATCAGGGAGGTGTAAAACACCTGAAATACAAATGTCGTCTTATCAGAAATCTGGTACGGATCTGAGTCAGCGAGGTATGTGTTGTGGGTGCTCTCTTGGTCAGAATGTGGCCAATACCTTTCGTTAAAGGAAGTGGATGGATTCTGGAGATGATTACTGACAGATGTTAATGATTCACTAAATCTATCCCTGTGGCTAGAGCACCCTCGTACAAGGCATGAGTCAGCCTGACAATTAGATTAGAACTAGCTACCTACCAAAGCTTTACGCCGGGATGCACCACACACTGCAGTCAGTGCAGTTCTGAGTAGCCATGTGCATAATATGATGTGCCCAGAAAAACAGGAAGGGCTTATTACCTAAGTCACGGTTGCCTTCAGAACAAAACAAATGCAGCTTGATATCGTAAATCTGCCTATTGTGTTCATGACTGGTTGGGCTCTGCAGTCCAAAGCACCAAAGATGATGCTTCTCTGCCGCTGCCAAACAAACTTGGCATAAGTTTTGAAGTTGAGATGCGGAATGTAAAAAAAAACCACATAGCTGAAATTCAGATGTTCCTTAACTAAACATGCACTCCTATGACATTGCTGGAGAGCAGAAGCCAAGTGTCTTCTGAGGGATTGCGATGTGACTGAAAATCGAAAGTGATCAGGGGCATCGCTTGATGAACACGGAAAGGAAGGGGGTGGGAGGACGGCGAAGTAGTGAGGCGGGAGGGGGGAATCCTCTCACTTTAAAGTCAGCGATAAGACCACAATTTACAGCCCTGTTAACACAAAAGCTTGTACCTAGTCAAAACATGACTACTCTGGAAAAATGTTCTTTCAGATGTAAAAAAAAAGTCCCTAAGCCAGTAACTAAGATGGGAGAAGTGGAAGCCTTCAAGAAATGGAGGCTTGCTTAATGGGAGGGATCTAACAACGAAAAAGGAGGGACAAATAGGAAAACAAGCATTTACAATGCAACGGTTTCGCTTTTGGAAAAGTTAGAGCTATTGGCATTGTAAATGACAATTTTTTTATTTATGTGTTCGTTTTGAAAACCGATAAATAAATGGCATTGTCATTTACAATGCCAATAGCTTAATCTCTCGCAAGTGCCACACGCACCCACACCCACAGAGAGCCCCCCACACAGAGCCCCTCCACACACACAGGGCCCCCCCACACACACACCCACAGAGCCCCCACACCCACACAGAGCCCTCACACACACTGCGAGCCCCCCCACACACCCAGACAGAGCCCTCCACCCACCCACACAGAGCCCCCCCACCACCCACACAGAGCCCCCCCACCACCCACACAGAGCCCCCCCACACACCCACACAGAGCCCTCCGCACACCCACACACAGCCCCTCACACACCCACACAGAGCCCCTCCATCAACAGGGATGATCTGTGGTGCTGCTGCGAAAGGTCACCGCTCAGGCATGTGTGCCCCCTGGTCGGGTGCCGTGAAGATGCAGCGCCTCGTGCCTCCAGGGTGGTGCTGACGTTCAACTACTTTTTTTTCCCTCTCTGATGCTCACCTCAGCAGGCTCCCTCGCGTGCGGGCGAGCTGCGCGTCTTACATTCCGCCCGGCAACCTAAGGGGGCCTTTTGATGGACGGGCGAATTATCCTTTCATAAATGTTTACCAGGAATGGTTGTGAAAGGAAACCGTACGGTGACGACCTGCCACGGAACCTAAGCGACCGGTTCAACCCAGAGGGTCATAGCAGCACCCACAGCTCCGAGGCCCCGAGGGCCACAGCAGCACCCACAGTTCCGAGGCCCCGAGGGCCACAGCAGCACCCACAGCTCCGAGGCCCAGAGGGCCATAGCAGCACCCACAGCTCCGAGGCCCAGAGGGCCATAGCAGCCCCCACAGCTCCGAGGCCCCGAGGGCCACAGCAGCACCCAGAGCTTCGTGTCCCATGGGGCACAGCAGTACCCACAGCTCCGAGGCCCCGAGGGCCACATCAGCCCCCACAGCTCCGAGGCCCCGAGGGCCACATCAGCACCCACAGCTCCGAGGCCACGAGCGCCGCAGCAGCACCCAGACCCCCGGGTCCCATGGCCCATGGGGCAGAGCAGCGCCACTGTTCCCAGGCTCAGAGGGAGGGACAGAAATGTGTCCCACAGCTCTGATGAATCGAGGAATGTGGCAGCATACACAGCTCCGAGGCCCCGAGGGCCACAGCAGCACCCACAGCTCCGAGGCCCCGAGGGCCACATCAGCACCCACAGCTCCGAGGCCACGAGCGCTGCAGCAGCACCCAGACCCCCGGGTCCCATGACCCATGGGGCAGAGCAGCGCCACTGTTCCCGGGCTCAGAGGGAGGGACAGTACTGTGTCCCACAGCTCTGATGAATCGAGGAATGTGGCAGCATACACAGCTCCGAGGCCCCGAGGGCCACAGCAGCACCCACAGCTCCGAGGCCCCGAGGGCCACATCAGCACCCACAGCTCCGAGGCCACGAGCGCCGCAGCAGCACCCAGACCCCCGGGTCCCATGGCGCAGAGCAGCGCCACTGTTCCCGGGCTCAGAGGGAGGGACAGTACTGTGTCCCACAGCTCTGATGAATCGAGGAATGTGGCAGCATACACAGCTCCTGCGCCCCAGCGACAAAGCAGGTACACCCTGTCTCTCTCTCCCCAGGGCCTGCTCTGCCCCCCTCACTGGCACCGATGCAAAGTTCCCAACTTACCCAAGGAGCGGGATCTCTCTCACCAGGGCTGCACTGTTCCCTTGATTGTCAAAGGTGGAGCGGTCGGTCTCCTTCCCCAGGGCTCTCTCCAGGGAGCTCACCACACACCCACCATCAGCGGTGCAGTGACGCGTCTCCATCGGGCTGTCACCCAAGAGCTGCCCTGCCGCCTGCACCCTTCACCAGCCCCAGTGCAGAAAGGTGTCCGCATCACCTGGCCCTCGGGTTCTTCTCACCATGCCCTGCCTGGCACCCCACCATCACCGTGCAGGGCAGTGCCTGCTGCAGCAGGGAGCCCGTGCCCTTCCCGTCACCCGTGTGGAGCCGTGCCTGGTTCAGGGTTGGCCCAGTACCTCTCAGCGACACCCGTGCAGCGCCGAGCCTGATTCCCCGCGGCTCTCTCACCAGGGACTGTCCCGGCAGCGCCTCGTCTGTTCTGGTGCCCACATGTGTCAGCCCTCGTCCAATATACATACCGCCATTCCCTCTCATGGCAGACCCGGCACAGCGCCCTTTCGTGTTTACTCCAGCGTGTACAGACTCACCCTCACTAACACCCCTCCCCCTCATCTCCTCCCACACTCCCCTACTGCGTTCACTCTAGTCACCATCAATGTACACACCACACACCTCCCAAATGCACAGCGCTTTACACGCACAGCGTGAGTCCTGACAGCACCCTCACCCCCCCGCCACACACACACATACAGACTGGGGGTCGAAGTGTCCTACAAAGAGGGAGTCTGCTGCTTACCTCAGCCCTGGGAACGGCAGAAAACCAGGCATAAGATAACCACAGACGATGGCTGGAGGGCGCGAGGGGTGGGGGCGCGAGGGATAGGAAGAGGGGGTGAAGAGGGTCACAAGGCAGCTCCGTCGGCACACGCCACGGGGGCACCGCTGCCCGCACCGCACCGCACCATTCTGCCTGGAGTGCCTGCTGCATTGCCAGCCCGCCAGCGCCCAGGACTAAGTCCGCTGCCCCCCCCTCCCCACCATTGATTCCAGTCAGGCAGGGCAGGCTCAAATCAAGAGGCAGAGAGCAGCAGTCAGAAGAGCCGCTCAGCCGCTGCCAGCCACACGGGCCCCGGCTGGGGCCCCGACCACCATTCCTGCTGCCAGCCTCGCTCGCTCACGGGCCCCGCACCATTCTGCTGCCAGCCTCATGGGCCCCGGGTCCGGCCGTGGCCCCGCACCACCATTCCTGCTGCTAGCCTCGCTCACGGGCCCGCACCATTCTACTGCCAGCCTCATGGGCCCCGGCCGGGGCCCGCACCATTCCGTCATCAATGTATTAGGAGCGCGAGGCCCCCCCGCAACGCAGGGGTTGCGGGGGCTTGTGTTACGCCCCTGGGGGCGGGAGAGGACACGGACGGCGGGAGGGGGCGGGAGTGGACACGGACGGCGGGAGAGGACACGGACGGCGGGAGGGGGCGGGAGTGGACACGGACGGCGGGAGGGGGCGGGAGGGGGCGGGAGAGGACACGGACGGCGGGAGGGGGCGGGAGTGGACACAGACGGCGGGAGGGGGCGGGAGTGGACACGGACGGCGGGAAACGTGCACAGGACAGCGAGGGGGGGTGGAAAGGCACACGGAGGGGGCTGGAATGGACAGACTTTCAGTGAAAGGGGAGGGAACGGGAAAAAACGTAACTCCGCCCTGGGAAAAAATCTCGGGAACGCCCCCGAATCTGGTCCGGCCTTGACGGACAGATCTCTGTTCCAATGGCTAGCCTCCATTTATGGAGCTAGCCAATGGGACAGGGGGGCGTATTCCATTTTCCTTACTGAAATCAAGAGATTTCTCTGGAGGCGGAGCTAAGAGCTCCGCCCTCCAGCGAAACCTAAATAACCACCTAGAAGCAAAGGTTTTTAAAGGACATTGAAAAATGAAAGCAGGGAGCGGGCTGTAAGCCCATAAAATAGAATGCAACATGTCTCAAAGAGACAGCGCTAGAGCTGTCTAGGCTCCCCCTAAAAAGTAGAGTACAATGTTTGACAAGATACTAAAACTAATGAATAGAAAGCAGGGAGCAGCAGGCTGGTAAATTATTCAGCAGCCTACATGTGCCCATCCCAACCCCGACACTTCTCAACAGCTGTAGGGGCAATTACATCCGTCACATGGTACTGAAAGGGCATGAATAAAGGCAGCGTGGTGAAGAGGATGAATGAGGTCTGGCCCAGAGGAGCGTTTCACAGCAGCTGCACGCTCTAGAAGGTCAGTGGCTTGAAAAGAGTCAGTCATAAGCTTAATATGCGACAGGGACTGCCCCCTACCCTACCAACCTCTGAAGAAGCTACACGTTACCCTGTAAGGCAGTTATGTCTTCGACAAAACTCATTTTTCATATTCTGAATTTCTTTTCAAAAACTGGTCCACTATGCACATTATAAGCATCTATCTACTTGGAACATTACAGGAGAGGATGTGGTTTTACTGTCAGAGCTGCCAAGTCTGGAACTGGGGAGTCAGGTTTGCGTATCGGCATTGGTTCAACACCCTGTGATTCTGGGCAAATCACTTAATCTCACCGTGCCTAAAAATAAAAAATGAATGTGTCCTCATGTGATATAACTGATGCTCATGTAAGGAGCTCCCATACGTTCGTGGAGTGGTGTGGCTCACTGGTTAGAGGCGGCAGACCCGTAAGCAGAGAACGGCCCGGGACCAGGGTTCAATTCCCGACGCGGCAGGGTCGTGGACCAGGGTCAAAACGGACTCAATAATTCTCGCCTCGGTGCCTACTCTAACCAGGGAACACACTCGGCAACTCTGGGCATTAAGCTTGCCTCATCTCTGCAACGGCCCCCCACAGATGCCGGGGATGCCTGGTTTCACCTTGGAGATACCCAGAAAGGGACCAGCTCACAGGGAAAACCAGGACGGGTTCCCCAGCAGTCTTCAGCGCCAGGATACTCCATGGAGTCGCAGTGCGCTTTACAAGTACACCCACATTTACATTTACAGGTTGAGTTGAAACTACATAAAAATGCAAAATAAATATATTATGACGTGTTATCAATTGCGTGGCACACCAAGCATGTGGGCAGTCTTCAAATGTATAGTAATACTTTGAATGCTGTAAAGGAAACAATGGGGTTCTGGGACCAAGCAGGGACAGGTGGAGGGATGAGGGCTGCAGTCCAAGCTACGACTGAGGTAGAGGGTAATGCTTTGCAGCGATGGGAGTGAGGTGTTGGCAAGAATGGGTAAAGAGGACTTTAAAACGATACACTCTTATGGAGTGCTACACTGGAAAGTGAAGGAAAAATACCTTTAAAAGTTCACTGCCAGTGGAAGGACACTTGGCACAGGACAGGAAGGTGTTCTTTGTTGGTTCTCCACAGAAAGGACAAAAACAGAAAGAGAACTGGAAGTAGGAGCCCCGGCCAAATGAGAAGCAAGGAAATGTGAGTGACATAAAAGCCTACCAACGATATGTATTTGATGGGCTCTAAGCCCCTTTCTAAGGTTTTTATTTATACGAAGTACGCAAGGAGGCAAGACCTAAAAGCAGAGCCCCTCACCTGCTCACTTACTTTGGAGCTCGCTAGGAGAGTGTTTCCCTTATCAGCTTCTCAGAACAACTGCTCGATCCCGTATTGCACTACAGGCTTAAATCCTACAAGTCCCAACATGCCCAGTACTTTCAGCAATGCACCAGGTTTAGACAATTAGCTCTAGAAGGCATGAGGCTAGCTGGAGTCACCTATGCATTATTTCCTCTTTTGTGTTTGCTTTTGACTCTGATCCCTCCTAGCAACAACCTTGGTTTGGCTAAATAAAAGCACAGTTCACAAAAAGGGTGCCTACAGGCGCGTTCATTGGCCTAAACACACCCACAGAATAAGTCTGAAAGAAATAACAGGTAAATATAGGAACATATTTGCTATTTTTTCTATAGTAATGTTTAGATAAAATAAACTTACACAGGAATTAATAGTACAGGGTGAGAAGGGAATGGCCCATATGGCGACATACTAACAACGAGGACTTTGAGGTCCATGGCGCTAAACTAATACATTGTGCACTTTAATTACAAATTGTTTGTACCAGGGCATTAAGAAGGAGCTGGAATACCCCTTGGCATCATGCCCCAGGGCTAATGGGTGCTAGGGCTAGGATAAGCACTAGTAAATGAGTTCCATTTGTATATGTTGTATATAAGTGTATCTTACTTTGATGCATTTGGATAACTCGAAAATCTGCTATTTATCCAACCCTCTTGGTCCTATATTGAACATGGCTCTAAGTGGTGCTATCTGTTGTGCTCTTATGTGCTTGTCCGACTGGTGGTGGACCAGGCCTCACATCATGGGAACTCTTAACTTGACGCACTCACAGTAGCTGCATATGAATGGGAGGGCGTGCTTGAGGAGAAACCACTGAAGAGGAAACCAGAAAATGGACCATAATGCATTAGCATACATATGCAGACATTGCCCACCTCACGTGGGTAGCAGAGTCGACCAGAGGATATACATGTGATAGACTACCAAAGGGCCCCTTAAGCTGAGGTGCAAGGGCAGAGGTCATCACTGCAGAAGCAATGACCATCATCAATGACAGTTTCGAGGACAGACCAAGTTTGAAGAAGAGTAAACCTCTGTAATGAACAACTATTTTCATGGAGGTTTGGCCTCATACCTATAAAACAGAAATTCTATCAAATTTGACAGCTGTATAAATATGTTATACCCTTTCCTCAATAATTGATATTGATACAAAGCTGAAAAGTATTCATACTTTTTTGTCTTTGGACAACTTATGACAATGTTTAGCATTTAAAGAGATTATTGATGCTTTCATGTATCTCAAACTGGAAGTTAATTGGGACATTCCAGGAAGCACTTTTATTTGTTAACGAGATGAGGATGTTATCACTGGTGCATCAGATAACACAGAGAAACTGCAGAACCACAAGCATGGAAAAATAGTGTATTCAAGAAAGAAGTAACTGTTAGCTGAAACTTGAGCTGTGGTGATGCACAGGACTGTGTTGAATAA
This sequence comes from Lissotriton helveticus, assembly GCF_964261635.1. Classification (NCBI taxonomy): domain Eukaryota; kingdom Metazoa; phylum Chordata; class Amphibia; order Caudata; family Salamandridae; genus Lissotriton; species Lissotriton helveticus. Next base: position 1,544,324,516 of record NC_136065.1, read on the forward strand.
AATGTCGATGGAGTGTAGCCAAAAATCTGCAAACCCGACTGAATTAGAAGATAGGGCACATCAAAATAACATTGGTCTTACTGAGCATGATAGAGGATTTGGGGTGAGCATTCAGGAGAAAAGTAACTCGGACTGTGGCAGTTCTTAAATTTTTCCTTTAGTGGCACTGTTTATGTTTAATCTACAGCAGCCTAACATTTACCAACTAAGCCTCAGCCCATATGTCCTGCTTTAAAATTGTCAATTGCTGTCGATTGTCCCATCCTGATTCTGTCGGTATTCTGCAGCACACAAAGAAGGTGCAAATCATCATTATTGATTGTTTATGTTCAGGAAGGTGTCCCTTCCTGCACGTAAACAATCGTCCCTGCAGCACAGGCACCCTTGCAACATGGCGGCAGGGCGCCTACGCTGGTGCTAGGTAGCTTTTTTGACCCAGCTTTAGGGAAAACATAGGGGTGCACAGTACTCTTGTGAATACGGCGCATCCCTGCATTTTGAAAATGTCGGAGCGCGGCGATGCCAAATTTGGCATAGCTCTGGCTCTGACATTTTCTTGACAATATGCCCCAAAATCTCTTCCATCTAGCATTCACATTTTCAAAAGAAATGATGTTGCAGTACTTTTGATAACACTAAACTCACATGTTCTTGATGCTCTGAAAGGACTTTAAAAAACATTAAAATATCATCTACACATAGCAGTACACAGTGATTCATAACATAAGAAAACATTGAATCTCCAAAGTATTGAAAAATAGCAGGGGCATTATGCAACCCCAATGGCATTATGCAATATTCAAAATGCCCATATAGGGTTTCGAAGACTGTCTTCCTTTCATTGTCTTCCTTTATACACAAAAGATGATAAACACTTCTGAAATCAAGCTTAGTGGATATTTGTGCTCATCAGTTGACGCCAAAATGTGGTTTACGAGAGGTAAAGGATATTGATCTTTCATCATAATGTGAATTAACCGCTATAATTATTAGACGATAATGATTTTGTTGTTACAAAAAACAAAGGTGCTTGGCCGGTCAGGCAGCTGGTACACTTATCCCATTTCATAAATTCTCCTGCAAGTTAAGCTTCATTATCACTTTCTCTTTTTCCATTAAGGAATAAATATGTACAAAACATACAACAGCCCCAGGGTCAGTTCCTCTTGTTGCATCCTCCACTCCCCCTCTTTCTTCTCCTCCTAATGCAGGAGAGAAATCTTGTTGGTCAGCCATTCTACATCACCAAAAAGGTGGCTTGGACCAAAAACATTTTCTCTCTAGGCAACAAAACAACCTTCACCTTTGAAGAACTCAATGGAAAAGAGGAAAAGGTGTTTAGCAAAAGTATCGCAACACTATCACGAAAGTATCTAGGAAGTATTGCAGTGCTTCTGAAATACAAAAAAAAGTATTTATGACAAATCAATATACACGTAATATAAGGTGTCTGTTAAAACAGCCTTTGCTGTATTTTTAAGGAAGCATATTTGACAACAAATTCTATTAAGAAGTAAAGCACTATATGATTGGTTAATAATGGCAAGTGGGCTGTAAACAAAGCCCAATACTACTAAATACCACCAAAAATTATAGACAGTCTACTAACTGCAGGAAAGTAGCCCAAACTGGGCTATAAACACAGTCCAAATACTATTATATACTATCAACAACAACAAAAACTCTATTTCTTCTTCAAGGAAATAAAAGAGAAATTAAGAATTATACCTCATTAGCTCCTGTTTAAGGAATAATATCTACCAAAACTCACCCAAATTCTGACCTGTTTGTTATAAGCAAGGCCACTCAAATCATGAGACATGGGTGGGCCAAATCACATGACAAGGTTGAGTAAATTATGCTGCAACAACTCCAACGTATGCAGCATAATGTGCCATTTTGTGTGATAGTATTACTTCAGTATATTGTCATTTTTACACTTGTTAACACTATCTGGCCATGGTTGCACCTCATTAGCACTAGTTGTCAGATCGAGACTCCTCAGGATCGGAATGATGCACAAGGGGTCCACCTCCTGTTATCCCCAGCTCTGATATTAATAACACACAGAGCAGAAGGGTGAACAGGTGAGGGAAAGGGTATTGGGAAAGGGAACAGCAGGGGTTTAGAATCTGTAGGAGACAGGAGAATACCCATTAAATGTTGTTCATATATGTCGACTTTCAATCATTTCTCGCTAAAAGCAAAGGCATACCTTATGAAGAAAGATGGTCAATCTTCCATAAGTTTCATACATAGGTCCATACATTCAAGAACTTATTTCCTGCCAAAGCCTGTAGAGACAAAGCAAAACAAATCAACTCATTTGTTTCTCTGAATGCACATTCATTCCCACTCAGGATCATTCACCAATTGTGAAGTAGACATTCCACATACATCATAAAATAAAAGGTAAAAATAAACAATAAAACGGAAAAGTCTTGAAATGGAATGTTTCAGTCACATAACATGGTTACGCCGTGAAACCAGGTCACACAAAACAGGAAAACCCTGGTAAATATGAAGTCTTTACACAAATGTACTTTCCTCTGTCAGATAACCATGTTCTTCGCGCTCACAATTGAACGCTAATCCTAAACGCTGTACAAAAATAAAGAAAAAAAGTACTGAAATGACTGGCACAATACTTCCTACCTGGAGGCTGTTGTAGTCCTTTTACTGGAACATAGGGTTCTTAAGTTTTTCCTGAACAATTTGAATCCAATTACTTCATAATGCGCTCCTTGCGCTGAAGCCACATGAGTGCCAGCTTCTCCTTCACAATTAAGCTGGTGTTACAATGTATCGTCAGGATCCTCAGACCTCCGACCATTGATTTGAGCAACTTTCTCACACCGGGACCATAACCCCTCCCTCCGTCCAGAAGAGGGGGAGAGGGAACAAAGGAAATGACCTCTCGAAGTTATGAGACGCCAATATGCCTCAACACGATTGAGCCCCCTCCTCGGAGAATGCCTTGAACCAGCGACACAGGAAAACATGGATCGCTTATTAAACCGGAAACAAACTGGAATTGCACATGTAGCCCCGGCGAGTGCCTTGTTCTTTTATCCCATGAGCCTCTATGCCTAGGGCTCATGGGAATTGTAGTTGTTTGCCTTGATTTCAGGAATGCGGAAGGTGCTGTTCTCCATTATTCCTGACAGTACGCCCTCCTCCCAAGTGCCTCTTTGCTCCTGGTTTGGTGGGGTAGGACAAGTGAAAGGCACAGACTGCAGCCAGAGCATGAATATTAGACACAGGTTCCCACAAGTCGTCTTCAGCTGCATACCCTTTCCACGACCCAGGTACCACAACACCCCTCCCCGATACTTCAAATCCAGGATGCGTCTCACTTCATATTCCAGTTGCCCATCCCTCAGTACAGGAGGTGTAGCCAGACAATGAGCACTGTTAACTGGCTTCAGTAGGCTTCAATGAAACACTGGGTGTATCCAGAGGTGGACAGGCAGACGCAACTTGTAGGAAACGGGGTTTATATGCTGTAGTACGGTAAAGGGACCAATGTACCTGTAGTGGAATACACTGCAGACCCTAAAGCAAATGTTTTTGGTTGATAGCCATACCCTCTCACCGGTTTATATTGAGGCCCATCCACATGATGTCTGTCCGCCCATTTCTTCTGCTGCTGTTTGGCGTTTCGCAAATTAACTTGAATCTTTTTATGCAACAACTGAATTCTTTTGATTCATGTCTTTACCTCTGGCTGATTGTCGATTTCTTCAGGAATGGTGATTGGAAGGACCTTAGCATGGAATCCATGATTTGGAAGACATGGTAATACCCCTGTAGCACTGTGCCTTATGTTATTATAGGACAGTTCAGCAACCTATAACAGAGATACCCATGATTCCTCTGCTTCTTTGCAATAACAGGGTATATTTTTTGAGGGTTTGGTTCAGCCTTTCCGCCTGCCCATCAGTCTGAGGGTGAAAACCGGTGGATAAGGAAGAGGAGAGGTGCAATGCCTTACACCACATGTGCCAGAAACGAGCGATAAATTGAGGGCCCCTATCAGAAACAATAACCTCTGGAATACCGTGTATTTTTATGATGTTTTCTAGCACCAGTTGTGCGGTCTGCCCTGCAGTGGGCAGGCTTACGCATGTAATGAAATGGCCCATCTTTGTGAGGATGTCAATTACCACTAATATGGCAGCATGTCCTTTGTCTTTTTTTAATCCAAAAATGAAATCCATACTTATGTTCCACCAAGGTTGTTACGGGGTTGGCAGAGGTCTGAGTTTCACTCGTGCTTGGGAATGATCTCCTTTGGCTCTCTAGTACAGATATCACACTTGGCAACCCATTATTTAGCATCTGTAACTAACGTATTCCACCAAAAGTTTCTTTGCAGCAAACGCGTAGTTTTTAACCCTCCGGGATGCCCAGTCAAAACAGATGTGTGACACCATTTAAATGTTTGTTTTTTCAGAGAACCTTAGAAGGTTGTATAGTTTGTTATCCATGAAAGGCAACCCCTGTTTGAAACTGCACTTCTCATGTGCAGCAACCCATTGATCCCAATTATCCTCAGAATGATACTTTTTTACTTCCTCCAAGAAATTCTCAATCTTTACCACACAAAGGACCTTTGAAGGATCAATGATGAGTACGTCATGTACTTACTTGAGGCTACTGGAGCCTTGATGGTACAAAGTGTCAGCCTTCTGATTCTCAATCCCTGGTCTGAAAGTGATGATAAAATCATATAATTCAAATAATAGCTTCCCCCTCATTTGTCTCTGTGACAACTGTTGAGCTATTTTCAGATATTGGAGGTTTCTGTGATCAGTGTAGACCTTGACCTAATGCAGTACCCCCCACAAATAGTGTCTCCACTCTTGGAAGGCTCTTTTGATGGCCAGCAACTCTTTTTATGCTACAGTTTAATCCACTTCGGCGGTATTTAATTTCTTGGTCATATACGCCACAGGGTGTAACTGTCCTGTTTGTTTATCTCTCTGTGAAAACACAGCTCCTACTGCCACATCTAAGGCGACTGACACTACTACAAAAGGCACATCTGATTGAGGAGGTCTGAGAACGGGAGCAGTGGTGGAAGCTTTTTTGAGGTATACAAACGCTTCCATGGCGTCAGTAGTCCACACAAAAGGTTCTCTCTTTCTCAAAAGTCTCGATATGGGAACAGACCTGTGGGAGAAATGCAAAATTAATCGATGATAATAATGTGAAAATCCCAAAAAACATTGCACTCCTCTCACGTTGTCAGGTACTGGTCATTGCTGTACAGCTTCAACCTTTCATTCAGTCATACACTACTCAACCCAGAAGGACTCCACATTACTCCTAAGAATTCCACTTCCTTCACGTGGAAATCACATTTTCTCAAGTTGCAGACTTAGAATCTGGAATCTATCCTTGTGCCTGGAAAAAAGCATTTATTAAGCCAATCCTTAAAAAGCCGGCCCTCGACCCCACTTAGACCAAAAACTATCGTCCAATTTCAGGGCTACCGTTAGCAGCCAAATTTCTCGAAAAATCTGTCAATAAGGAGTTAACTCAATATCTTGACTCCAATAATTTGCTTGCCTCTACCCAGCATGGTTTTCGGTCATGCCATTCCACAGAGACAGCCCTGATCATGGCAACGGAGGAGATTCGTGGAGTGATGGATGGGGGGCAGAGCTGTTCTTATCCTCCTAGACCTATCGGCAGCATTCGACACTGTGAATCACACGGTGTTAGTGCGCCTGCTGAAGGACGTGGGTAAGGTGACCAACCGTCCGTAAATTTCACGGACAGTCCGTAATTTCGGCCATCTGTCCGTTGTTCGTGAAGGATTCTTTAACGGATGCCGTTTGTCCGTAATTTTAACCGGGCACAGCTTCCACCCACCTTCCTCTTGACTCTGATGCTGTACCAAAGTCAGATACCCAGCAGCATTGGAGAGGCACAGCGGGATGGCAACCTTCACACCTCCAGCCCTTGATGAGCTGTTAAGAGGTGCTTGAAGGTGACATAGGGAGGGGCTGCAGCTTCAGGGGCATCTATTTAGATGCAAACAGCCCTGAATGCGTCATGTCTCTGCAATTTGTGTGAGACATTCCCTTGCTGCCCAGGGCCCCAAACATCCAACAACCGGCCCAGATTACACCGAGGCAGCACGTGGTTCTCATCACAGCACAGAACTTAATTTACTGTCACTAATTTACTGGGTGGATGAGTGAAAGGATGGATGAGTGAAAATGTGGGTGAGTGGGTGGGTGGATGGATGAGTGAAATGATGGATGGATTGATGAATTGATAAGTGCAAGGGTGAATGGATGTAAGGATGGATGAGTGAGTGAAAGGGAGGGTAGATGGACAAAAGGATGAACAGATGAGTGAAGGAGTGAAAGGATAAATGGATGAGAGAAAGGATGGATGAGTGATAGGGTCAATGGATGGATTTATGAGTGAATGAGTAGATGGATGGGTGGGTGGATGGAAGGAAGGATTGCTAAGTGAAAGGGTTGATGGAGAGAGAAAGGGAGGATGATGGATGGCTGGATGGGTGGAAGGATGAGTAACTGGGTGGATGGATGAGTGAGAGAAAGTATGGCTGGATGGGTGAAAGGGTAAATGGCTGGATAGATGAGTAGATGGATGGGTAGAAGAGTGGATGGATGAGTGTACAGATGGATAGGGTGAAAGGGTGGATGGAGGGATAAAGGATGGTTGAGTGAAAGGATGGACGAAGGGATGGATGAGTGAAATGATAGATGGAAGGATACATGATGGATAGGTTTGAAAATTGTTGAATATGTTTGGATATGGCTGGGCTTACTTATATACTATTGCGCGACCTCTGATGTGTCTCTAAAACTTATCCAATTGTCCTGAAGTTTTGTCCTGAATTTTGATCTCCTGTCCTGAATTTGTGTCCTGAATTCTGACCTCCTGTCCTGAATTTTTACACTCATCGTCCTGAATTTGCACCAATGCCAGTTGGTCACCCTAGACGTGGGTATGGAGGATACGGCTCTGTCCCTTCTCTCCTCCTTCCTAACAGCTCGGAAGTAGAATATACAATGGGACAGTCTATGATTTGACACCTTTCATCTGCTGTGTGGGGTACAGCAGGGTTCAGCCCTGTCTCCGACGCTTTTTAACATATATGTTACTCCTTTGGCCAGACTCATCAGAAAGCACAGCTTTACCCTGGTCTCGTATGCTGATGACTCCCAACTCGTAATATCTGTGTCCAAACAACCAGAGACCGTTGCCAGTGGCTTTCATGCCTGTCTGACAGAGATTATGAGCTGTATAAGTCCAAACTTCCTCAAGATACTGATAAGACTGAGGTATTTGAGTTCGGCAAGGGCCAATCACTGTGGAATCAAACCTGGTGGCCGGCAGAGGCAGGTGAATGCCCCTGTCCTACTACTAAAGTCAAGAACATGGGAGTGATCTTTGATGATCAGCTCAACTTCGCGGCCCAGGTAAATCGTCTGACTTCCTCTTGCTTCTTATTGAAGAGCTTACGGAAGATTTTTCACTTCATCCCGCAGGAGCTTCAGAAAACTGTAATTAGATTACTGCAATGCTCTTTTTATTGGCATCGACAAGTCACAGTGGATGAAACTACAATCACTGCAAAACGCGGCAGCACGGTTGTTACTAAATATTCCCAAAGGCCATTCCACCTCGGCGGGCATAAAGTCACTTCATTGGCTCCCGATCCAGCAACAAGTGGAATTTAAGGCCCTTTGTCTGGTGCATAAGGCACTTTATGGAGGTGGTTCGGTGGAGATCCAGAAAGTGTTCTCATGGTACACCCCTACCAGAATTCTTAGATCTACAAACACGGGCCTTATCCATACTCCTAAAATTTTGAGCGCAAGATGGGAGGTGGAGGGGGTCAGAGTCCATCACACTGTGCAGCCAAGTTATGGAACCAATTGCCTTCTACCATTAGACTTCAACCTAATTGGCAGCTTTTTAGGAAAATGCTGAAATCTTGGCTGGTCCCCTCAAATTAAATCATCAGTTTTACTGCCCAGTCTCCCTCCGTACACTCCTAGCACCAAGACGCAGCGGCATTCAAGTGCTTAAAAAAATTATTATCTTATCCTATCCTACAAGGGGTGTTCCTTCAAGTTTTGGAACACCAACAAAATATGACGTACATGCACATCATCAGACACCGAATAGATCAGGATATCTTCGATGTATACCACCACAAATGTGTCCACGTATTCCTTCTGCATGTCATTCAAGAAATACTAAAAAGCAGCAGGGGCATTGCATAACCCGAACGGCATGCCAGTATATTCATTCAGCCCATACCGTGTCCTAAAAGCAGTTTTCCACTCATCCCCCCTCTAATACTCAACAAATGGTATGCATCATGTAAATCGAGCTTTGTGTATACAACTGCTTCCTTAACTTGAGCAAGTAGAACTGTTACTAATGGAAGAGGATACCTGTTTCTGATGGCTTTCTTGTTCAACATGCGATAGTCTATACACATTCTTAAATCGCTATTTGCTTTGGAGATTAAAAAAAAAGTGGAGACGCAGCCGGGGAACGGGAAGGTTGAATAAACCCTATATCCAGATAATGATCTAGATACTCTCTTAGATGTTTAGTCTCTGACTCAGAAATGTGTACACTCTATATGATGGGATTGTGGCTCCCGCAACCAAATCAATTTGACAATCATACTCCCTGTGAGAAGGGAGGACTTCTGCCTGACTTTTGCTAAATACCTCTTTGTACTGTGCATATGCTTAAGGCAGTTCTATCTCTTTCTCAGCTGCTGTGGCTATGCAGCATGAATGAGCTAACACTATTGCTGGTAGGGAGACTGCTACTAAACACATATTCTTACACTCTTCTGATTGAAACTCTACAGTTTTATGTTTCCAATTGATAGTGGGGTTATGTTGCTATAACCAAGGCATCCCCAAAATGATTTCATATTGAGGGGCCTCAATGATATTCAAGAAAATGGTTTCTTCATGCCTCTGTGTTCCATTGACTACCATCAGAGAGATCTGTTCTGTTTGTTCTGTAATAGGGCCCGATTTTAGAGGGTTACCATCCACTGCTAACACTCTCTCAAGATTCACTCTTGGTATGCGATTCAAATCTAACTTTTGCACCAATCCTTGATCGATAAAATTACCCGTGGCTCCTGAATCCAGCATAACAGTTACTTGATGGGTTTCTCCGGTAGCTTGCAGCAAAATATGAAGAACTATATGTGGTTCTGTTTCTCTCCCTGCTTCTACTGACAAAGAATGCACCTTCCATTCTTTGTTTTCCATGTCTGTTACAGAAAGGGGAGGCCTACTTTGTCTGTTTTGGGTTCAAATACTGATATCGCCACTTTTTTGCTTATAAAAGTGAGGGAGGTTTTTGGTCTGTAAGAGTATTCTCTTATGAAGTGCCCTTTTTTACCACAATACATGCATTGACCGTTTACCCACCGGGCCTCTCTTTCTTCTTTAGAGAGAGGGGATCTAATAGATCCAACTTCCATAGCCTCGACTTGAACTTCAGGGCTTACGGAAATGTCTACCCTTATCACCTGCTCTTTCGGAGAGTCTATGATCTAGTCTGGGGTAAGGTTCATTAAGTCAATGCAAGTGGTGAGTTGAGGTTCTATCTGGGCAAGAATATTCTTCATTTCTTCTCTAAGCCCTTGAAAATATAGAGACATCCTCTTTTCCTCTGGCCACTCAATTTCTGCTACTTACCTATTAAAGGAGGTTAAGTATATCACCAAGGGCCAGATGTAGGTAGCCAAATACCGGTCGGTAACGGCCGAAAATAGCGAATTTCGGCCATTACCGACCGGTATTTGGTTTTTGAGATGAAGGAGCCCAAAAAACTACCGATTCGGTAATTTTACCGAATCGGTAAATTTACCGATTCGGTAAATTTACAGAGTCGGTAAATATACCGAAGCGGTAATTTTCCGAGACGGTAAATTTACCGAATCGGTAATTTTACCAAATGGAAAAAAATGAATTTTGAGATGTAGGTGACCTCTAAAATACCGAATTTGCATGAAATTCGGTACTTAAGAGTCGGTATTTACCATGGATTGAAATCAGGTGGTAACCAGGTGCAGGCCATAAAAAAGGGCCCAAAATGCAACAGTGTGACCAGAATGGCGGCATTCTACGTGATAGCGAGGCGGCTATGGCTACAGGCAGCAGGAGAGAGGGTCTGGAGAAGGGAGGAGTAAGTGTACAGGCAGAGGATCACGCTATTTCAACTAACTGAGCCAGAGATCCTCCAAAGGTACAGGCTACACCCCCAACCCATCCTGGACTTGATCAGGGACCTCCACCTACTTTTGGAGCACCCAACCCCAAGGGCGCACGCCATCCCACCTCATGTGCAGGTGCTGTGTAGCCTACACCTGCTTGCCTCTGGGAGCTACCAGAGTGTGATTGCTGCGATAGGTGGGGTGTCACAGAGCTGCCTGTCCCGTTTCTTTAGGAAGTTCCTAGAGGCCATGATGCTGAGAATGCATCATTACATCAGCTTCCCTGAAACTCACGCAGAACTGCGGAAAACCAAGACTGACTTTTATCAAATTGCACATTTCCCACATGTCATCGGCTGTATTGATGGCACCCACATCCCAATATGCCCACCTGCTGCCACAGAGTACATTTACAGGAACAGGAAGTCAACCCACACAATCAATGTACAGGTAATCTGTGATGCAAAGTACATAATCAGCAAAGTACATAATCACAGACATAGTGGCCAAGTTCCCAGGAAGTACCCACGACTCCTACATCTTTCAGAACAGTGGTATCTACACACACCTGACAGCGGGGGAATTTGGAGAAGGATACCTGCTAGGTAAAACACTGTGTGACACTCCCTTGATACATATTGCAGATGTATGTGTATGTGTGCATGTGACTAATGTCATTTTCATTTTCAAATAGGGGATAGTGCATATGCCGTCTGCTCTTTCATCCTGACACCCTTCCTCAACCCTTCAACCCCCAGCCAGAGGAGATACAACAGGGCACACAAATCTACTAGGAACATTGTGGAGCGCACCTTTGGGCTGTTAAAAAGCAGGTTCCGCTGCATACACAAAAGCGGAGGGGCACGCCAGTATACACCAAGCACCTGCTGTAAGATGATTGCAACTTGTGCAATGTTACACAACCTTGCCACTAAGAGGGGCACTGAGGTGGATTTGAGCGACTATGAGGACCATGATGATGAACATGCACTGCCTGAACCCAACACAGCAGGAGTTGCGACACCAACAGATGGCAGACACAGACAGGCAGTGATCACACGCAACTATTTTTAAGTAAGTAAAGGGACACAGACAGGTGGAGTTTGCACCCAACGTAGTTTAATATTTGGCACTACGCAGGTATTCAAAAGCACAAATGTGCAACACAAATGTCATCCATTTAAAAATGGTAGTCCTGGGTCACTTCCCCATTTACTGAACAAGTCATTTCCGCCCACGCCTACCAGTGCCAGATGTAAGTGGCTGGCTCTCTTCACTGTGCGTTTGGGCTGTTGGCTCACCATGGCGCCTGCTGCTCCTACGTGTCTCCACAACAAGGGGACTTGTCATGCTGCTCCTACTGGTGCATTCCTCACTTTCTGGTACATCCAGAGCAGCTGTTTGTGCTGTTTGTGAATTTATCAGCACCTCTACAGCACTGGTCATCCTAGCAATGCCCCTAGACACCTCATTGCTGTTGTGTGTGAGTCCCTCTTGCATGTTAATGCATCGCCTGCATAGCAGGGAAGTAGCTGTGGCCAGGCGGTTTATTGATTTACTTTGCTGCTGCGCACGCTGTCTCTCCTTGTGCCTTGCTAACATGTCCTGGTCCAGTTTGCTGCACAGATGTTGCACCAATTGCGTCATGTCCCGCATCCCTGCAGCCATCTCCTTGTTCACATCTACCAGCTCTCTGATGCCCTTCCCTATATCTCCAATATTTGTGTTTAGGTTACTCATCTGGCGTTGCACAGACTGGATGGCCTTCCCCTGCATCCTTTGGATTTTCACCATGCTACCCTCTAGCTCACGGAAGACACTGGGACCCTCCACATATGCTGATACAATGCTTTCTCTGTGCCTGCGGCGTCTGAGACCTGTACGGCCAACCTCTGCACTGGACTGCTGTGTGGCAGGGGTACCTTCCCCAGCCAAGGTTTGTGTGTCATCCCCCTCCATGTTACCGGCTGAGGTCTCCATTTGCACTAGAGGGGCAACTACATGCCTCCTGCTCTTTTGTGATGCAGGTGTTGTTACAGGCAGAGATGCAGGCAGTTCAGGTGAGGACAGCAGCAGAGGGGATCCTGAACGTTCTGGGGACGCCTGCAGATGTGGAGACATTTCTGGGTCAAGGGATGGTGGCTGTGTAGTTGGTGCACCTGTGTCCTCTGTGTCGATCTCTGCACTTGGGCCTGGCTCCTGGCTGACATACCTCTCTGGTGCCGGGCCTTCCGTCTCCCTGGTACGCCTGCGAGTTGTCTCGCCTGTGGACATATAAGCGTACATTAGCTCGGTGCTACTGCCTCACAGCCACTACAATTAAATATTTCTCACTTAAACAATGTACATGTTGCCGGCGCTTGATTATGTCTGAAATATTTTGCCTGACTTGTTGGATAATGTTCAGTATGACATGGTATTTCATTTACAAACTACATGTCCCATGATGCATTGCTCCTGTATAGTGCTACCTATACTGCACTGGGGTTACAATTGCCACATGGGAAAAGGGAAGGCTGATGGGGTGGGGGGGATTGCTGTGCATGCGTCTTACCTTGTTTGGTGGCAGCTCTGGCTGAGCTGTCGGCATCTCCCAGTCCACAGACGCTCTCTGGTTCAATGGGGGACCCCACCAGCTCCTCCAGGTCAGTCAGGGGGGGTGCACGGTTCTTTCCTCCTCCAGTTTTGTGTGCCTGTTTGTGTTGCTCAGCAATTTTTCTCTTGGTCAGGCTCCTGAGGTCATACCACCTCTTTTTCAGGTTGTCTATGTCCCTTGGAGTCACTCCAACAGCATTCACCTTTGCTTGAATGTCCAGCCAAATCTTCCCTTTGGCAGATTCAGCCACAGTCAGGGACAGCTTGCCAAACAATTTCTGGTGTTCCTTAACCACCTCCTCCACAAGGACCTGCAGCTCCATGGTGCTAAATGTTATTTTCCTCTTCCTCTCTGGCTGTTCCTTTTCACTGCTGCTTGCCATTTTCCCAGTTTAAAAGTGCAACACTTTTTCCGTGGCTCAGGGACTCAGCTCTGCTCCAACTGCCTCTCCAGAAGCTTCTAATTACTTGCAGCTGCCTGTGTAGCCACTTCCTGGTAGGGAGGGGGAGGGTGGTAGCACCTGATTGGCTGCCTGATTCAGTTTCACTTTTTTTTGCTTTCCGATTCGGTATTTACCGAATCAGTATTTACCGAATCGGTATTTCCCATTCATTCCTATGGACCAAAAGGCCCTTAGGAATGAATGGGAAATAACGATTCGCTAAATACCGATTCGGTAAATACCGATTCGGTAAATTCCTAATTTTACCGAATCGGTTAAAAAATACAGATTTTTTACCTACATTGCATTTACCGATTCTAAAATACCGAATCGGTAAAATTCGGTATTTTAGAATCGGTAAAAATGAATTACCTACATCTAGCCCCAAATCCTTTTTCCCTTGCTTTGGTTCTAATAGTTCTTTCTCCGCACTAAAAGTAGTAGCTCTCCGATCAAATACTCCTTCAAACTCACTACGAATTGCGTTCCAATCTGATAAAATTGGATCATCATTTTTAGGTCGAGCTGACCTAGCATTCAATGCGAAAGCATTGAATGCGGTCAGCAAGACAACTAATGTTACCCGTATTTGGGAATGTGGACACGAGAGGGTGCACGAGCGCAGATTTGCTCAGATTTGACCTCGTGAGCGCGCACGGCACCGTGCCCCTCTCGTGCCTCATTCCCGTGCGCAAACACACTCCACACTCACGCATGCGCACATACACACGCATACACAGGCACACACACACTGCATACACACACGCAGACACATTCGAACACACACAGACACACGCGCGTACACCCCCCCCTCCCACTCACCGGGCTCTTTCGGTGCAGCGCTGGTCGGGCACTCACCGGGCTGTTGCTGGGGATCGGGCTCCTCTCTGCGGCAGTCTCGTCTCGTCGCGGCACCAGGGGGCAAGGACTTCACTTCCGGGGCTCCCTCCAGCACCTTGGAGCCCTGCAACACTCTGGCTGTTTTGCTGTTAGCAGCCCCGGGACTCTCCTCAACTCATGGCAGCCCCGGGCTGCAGAGAGGCCATCAGTCGGCCGGCTTCATTCTTCCTCGGCGGCGGCGGGCGGGACTTCCTACCGGATTGCAGGCCCCGCCCCCGTCTCGGCCAAAAGTGCCTGACTTCCGGTTTTCACGGAGCAGGGCTGCGGCGGTGATTTCTTTTTTCTATTTCCAGTACTGCGTGGACAGCGGCCATAAGGAACTCGGAGGTAATTTTGTTTACCATCATAAAAAGCTGAGGGAAAGCCCGATTGGGACCATGCTGTATAAGAAATTAATAACAGGAGTGATCATTGTTATAAAAAAATCGTTCTGCCCCACCGTGTTATGTGTTTGGGGGGACATGCATCTAAGAGGGCTTTTATTTTTCCTAGAATGTATTTTCATTGTACTTTGATAAACTCCTGAATATCATTTGAGAACCAAATGACTATTTACTTAATAAATTGTGGTTGCCCTTATAGCCCTATATTTTGTATTATGTCATAGAGGCATAGAGGATTAAGGGGGAGAACTACAGTTTTGTCTCTGTATAAATGATATCCTGAAATATCCGAAAATTCTCCTATTCTGTCTAGCAATGCTTGGATGGATTCATCAGCCTCTGCTTTGGACACAAGGATATCATCTGCGCATGCTCCTGTTGTCAGAGGGTTTGCCTTAAATGAGATTCTTTGGGTATGGGTTGTTGTTTATTAGTCTTAAAAGTGGGTCAGTTTCCAGAAGGCAAGAGCAGGAGGCAGTTTGTGCAACCCTGGCATGTGCCTTACTTTTGAAAAAATGGACCAGGGAGAACGCAATTCACTATTATTCTTGTCTGTGAACTTGCATAGAAGGCCATTATCTTTTGAATGAATGATCCCCGAGAATAGTCCGTTGAAGCGAGGCGTGCATGTAAGACTTTGATACCTATCAAAGGCCTTTTCTGACCATGGGCCAATTGGCAGGAAGAAGCAGTTTTGAGAGTGGGGGTGCTGACTGGTGTCATCAACTCATTAAAGTCATTAGGTTGTGAAAAATCCAACTGCTGCTTTGAGAGCTAGTATACATAAATCTGATTCCTGTTTTATGCAAGGTGGGAGTAGTATGACACCCAGTTTTGCACTTTAGAGATCTTTAACGAATATATGGATAACTTGTGGAAAGCAGACTTGTCCTGAAGTTTTGCTCACTGCTCAGAATTCCAACTTATGCGAAAATATTGTATTTTTTCCCAGCATAAATGTTGTCAGGTAAACAACCCTGGCAGAAATTGAAACAGGAAGCACTACAATAGTCTGTGTTTTGCGGCTCAGAACAGGGTAAATGTGCTTTTACCATGTTATACTTCATTCTGTAGTGTTGAACTTGAAATGGGCAAGTAAAGCCACTCCTGCAATATACCGCCCTGCAGGTGCATTTACTAAGAACATCATCACCTACTGGCATAACATGGGTCTCAACTACCCCAGTATGTTTCATTCTAGATTACATTTTTCAAATGCCCGAGTACTTTAGTTTGTAAACCAAGCAGATGCCTTTTTTTTACATGTGTACTGTAAAACATTTACACAGTGCAGCCACCTCCTTCCACCCTCTCCTGTACCAGAGCAGGGGGTCACTAGGGTCAAGTTAAAAATCATCCTCACTTTTCAGTCTGAAAAAAGAAAAGTTAACACTGTTAAAAGAAGTATTATCAGCTGGCCGGGTGAAGGACTCTGACGGTTAACAGTCTTCCTTATAAAAAACACAGTGCTGAATGACAAGCATACAAAGGCCTGTTTATTGTTAATGTTTAAAATGAACTCCTGCAATGTTACCTTGGAGTACTATAGCGCCTCCAGCTCCACTGTCGAGAGCTATTGCAGCCGCTGGTGAGTTCATAGCCACTGGCGGCCCTCCCGGGACAGCGCTGGCTGCAGCAAGAACTTACTGCACTTGTTCAATGCCCGGTGCACCCAGTAGTGGTGTAATCACACTGACGTCTTAAAGGATGGGCTTGGGAAGAGGGGTTCTGCACATTGTTTTTCATTTCTCCATGTCCCTTGGGACATATCTAATTGCTGCTGCAGCTTCCACTGTTTTAGAAAATAACCTCTTCTTTAGCACGCAGGTTTTCCAAGGAGTGTTAATGCTAGCCTACTAGGAGTGAGAAGCTCACATTTGCATATGACAGACTGTCTTGGCCTCTCACCCACTGGCCTGTTTAAACTTTGATTGCATACAAGAAAAAGATAGCCAGGAACTACATTTTATTTTGCTTTTCACAAGGCTGCACCTAGCAGTAGGACATATGATAGTCATCTAATCTTGGCTTTTCAGTCTACAGATTGCATTATGGGGCTTGTAATTTTGCTTTCAACATTTTCATTGTGGACTCAAAACCCCAGCATGCAAAGTGCTAGGCCCTTATAATTGGTTAAAGATGCTTGTTTCATAGGTAAAGCCAAAAGGAAACTCCGCTCACATTTCGATAATTTCACATTGGGGGTTAAAACCAGAATTGTCAATTGTTTTGTCTTTTGTGTAGTGGAAAGTTTTATGCAAAGCTTCACAACACAATACATGTTTAAGGACAGCATCCTCACCTAATTAAAAAAAAAAAGCAAAGGACAGACAGCAGTAGCAGAAGGAACATCACACAAATCTCTCACAGATATACCGAGAGATACAATACCAGTAGCTAACATACTAAAGAGCGAGATAATCCTGATGCTGTGCAGCATTGCTAAAGAGTAGTGAAAAAATGAGCGGTGACTTGTCTGCCTCACACTATTTTTTATAGGAATCTGCAGGACAAAGCATGTGCCTAGAAAATGAGGCTGGTGTTTTTTTATAGATCTTGCTGAGAGAACAAGCATGCATTCTCAGCGAGACTTAAGTAAGGGCTCTCAAATATGCACCCAAAGGCGGATTGCCTACAGTGCATGTGTGCGGGAGCGTGCACATCGCACACCATTTGCCTCTCTCCTCACTCATGCTGGTTTGCTTGCAGCCAGCATCAGACTTCAAAGGAATCCGCTCCCCCGCCCCTCGCCGTTTCTGGCTATGCTCGCTGAAGGTCACACCCTATTAAACAACCGAGGTAATGCGCCCATAAATTATATTGTTGCTTCCTGCTACTTTGGTGTCACCTCCGCTTTCATCATTGGATCTCAGTCTTTTACTATCTAGATGTTGTTAAATAGACATGAAAGGTTTAGTTATGTCCTGATTATGGTCACTTTCGGAAAGTCTTACAAAACTACACTGTACGCATTCCTACCCGTTCTGGCCTCGTTTCTTAGAGGTTTATGGTGCTGTTCATTCACACATGCAAGAGATGCCGAAAGAGCTCTTTTGAGCTTCTTATTTAATTATGTGCTAAGAAATGTTTTATTGTGTACTATACCGTAATGCCAAATTCTGTGTGAAGTCCGTGCATTGCAACAAACGCCTAGAGGTGCTGCTGAATTTTGCACAGCCTGCTGGCAGACTCCTGCAGGATGACCACCACACCCACCACCACTACCACATCCATGTCCACCACCACCTCCACCACCACTACGTTCACCACCACCACATCCACCACCATCACGTCCACCACCATCACGTCCACCACCATCACGTCCACCACCACCACATTCACGCCGTCCACCACCACACCCACCACCACCACCACCACCATGTCCACCACCACTACCACCACGTCCACCACCACGTTCACAATCACCACCTCCACCACCACCATGTCCACCACCACTACCACCACATCCACATCCACCACCACATCCACCACCACCACGTCCACAATCACAACATCCACTACCACTACGTCCATCACCACAACGTCCACCACCACTTCCACCACCACCACTTCCATCACCACCACATCCACCACCACACCCACCACCACCACCACACCCACCACCACCACACCCACCACCACCACATCCACCACAACCACCACCACATCCACCACCACATCCACCACCACGTCCACCACCACCACGTCCATCACCACTACGTCCACCACCACCACGTTCACCACCACCCTGTCCACCACGTCCTCCACCACCCTGTCCACCACGTCCACCACCATGGCCAGCACCAGCACCACCACCACCACTACCACCACATCCACCACCACCACATCCACCACCACTACGTCCACCACGTCCACCGCCACCACCACACCCACCTACACCACCACAACCACCTACACCACCACAACCACCTACACCACCACCACCACATACACCACCATGTCCACCACCACCACATCCACCACCACATCCACCACCACGTCCACCACCACCACGTCCACCACCACTACATCCACCACCAGCACATCCACCACCACCACAACCACCACCACCACATCCACCACACTACCACCACCATGTCCACAACCACCACCACATCCACCACCACCACCACATCCACCACCACCACCACCACCACCACAACCACCATGTCCACCACCACATCCACCACCACCACGTCCACAATCACCACATCCACTACCACTACGTCCATCACCACCACGTCCACCACCACTTCCACCACATCAACCACCACACCCACCACCACACCCACAACCACATCCACCACAACCACCACCACATCCACCACCACCACGTTCACCACCACCCTGTCCACCACGGCCAGCACCACCACCACTACTACCACCACATCCACCACCACCACATCCACCACCACTACGTCCACCACGTCCACCGCCACCACCACACCCACCTACACCACCACAACCACCTACACCACCACCACATACACCACCATGTCCACCACCACCATATCCACCACCACATCCACCACCACGTCCACCACCACGTCCACCACCACTACATCCACCACCACCACATCCACCACCACCACATCCACCACCACTACCACCACCATGTCCACATCCACCACCACCACAACAACCATGTCCACCACCACATCCACCACCACTACGTCCACCACCAGGTCCACCACCATGCCCACCTCCACCACCACGTCCACCACTACTACCACCATGTCCACCACCACCAGTTCCACCACCACCATGTCCACCAACACCACCACATCCACCACGTCCACCACATCCAGCACCACCATGTTCAACACCACCAAGTCCACCACCACGTCCACCACCACCGAGGCCACTATCACGTCCACCACCACCACCACGTCTACCTCCACCACATCCACTACCACCACCACGTCCACCACCACCACGTCCACCACCACCGCATCCACCACCACCGCATCCACCACCACCATGTCCACCACCACATCCACCACCACCACGTCCACCACCACCACATCCGCTACCACCACCACGTCCACCACCACCACATCCACCACCACTACGTCCACCACCACTATGTCCACCACCACCACCACGTCCACCACCACACCCACCTCCACCACCACGTCCACCATCACTACAACCACCATGTCCTCCACCACCACATCTATCACCACCACCACCACGTCCACAACAACCACCTTGTCCACAACCACCACATCCACCACCAGTACGTCCACTACGTCCACCAACACCATGTCCACCACCACCACTTCCACCACATCCACTACCACCACATCCACCACCACCATGTCCACCACGTCCACCACATCCACCACCATGTCCGCCACCACCACGTCCTCCACGAGGCCACAACCACGTCCACCACGTCTACCTCCACCACATTCACTACCACCACCACGTCCACCACCATGTCCACCACTACATCCACCACGTCCACCTTCACGTCTACCACCACAACGTCCACCATCACCACTACACCCACCACCACCACGTCCACCACATAATTACACTATATATCTATCTATCTATCGCCCTCACTCTATCGCCCTCACTTTATCGCCCTCACTTTATCGCCCTCACTTTATCGCCCTCACTCTATCGCCCTCACTCTATCGCCCTCACTCTAGCTATCTATCGACCTAACTCTATCTATCTGTCTATCTATCGCCCTCACTCTATCAATCTATCTATCGCCCTCACTCTATCGCACTCACTCTATCTATCGCCCTCACTTTATCTATAAATCTATCGCCCTCACTCTATATCTATCACGCTACCTCTATCGCTCTCACTCTATCTATCGCACTCACTCTATCTATCGCACTCACTCTATCTATCGCCCTAACTCTATCTATCTGTCTATCTATTGCCCTCACTCTATCAATCTATCTATCGCCCTCACTCTATCAATCTATCTATCGCACTCACTCTATCTATCACCCTCACTTTATCTATCGATCTATCGCCCTCACTCTATATCTATCACGCTCCCTCTATCTATGGCTCTCACTCTAGCTATCGCACTCACTTTATCTGTCGCATCACTCCGCACCACCACAGCATCACTCAGGGGCACCACATCATCACAATGCGCTACCACAGCATCACTGAACGCCACAGCATCACTCGTCGCCACCACAACATAACTAAGTGCCACCACAGCATCAATCTGTGCAACCATTCAACAACAACTGGTTCAAATATGTTCTCTCAATGTTTCAAGCTTTATTGCAAATGTCGCAAAAACATGTTAATATTTCACTTCTGTTCTTGGAATTTCGCCACAATAAAATACACTGAACATAATCTTCACAAAAGTTATTTACAAAAGTTTAAGCTATTGCCATTATAAATTACAATAACTTTTATTAAAGTATTAATTATTAAGAAAAAATAAAAGCCATTGTTATTTGTAATATCAATACATCTTGTTTGTAATATCAATACATCTAAGTCACGTAAATACAACACACTGCATTACAAATGCTATAGGTGTCACATTCGAAAGTTATAACTATTGGCATTGTAAATGAAAAAGCTATTAGTTTCGTTATTTTCAAAACCAACACATAAATAAAAAAAGTGTCATTTACAATACCAATAGCTCAAAATTTCCTAATGCGAGACCTATTGCATTGCAAATGCTTGTTTACTTTAGGCACTGTCCAATTGGCCGCATCTCCTGCTAAATAAGAAACAGCAAACACCACTCTTGAATGGTTATTCAGGAATGAGGCTGGTTTACAGGAGAAATGCAACATAACCTGAGTCAGAAACACCTGGATTTTATGAGGATCTCCTGAGTACCTCTCAGGTGTGGCTAAAGGTATATGGGGTGGATTATGTACTTGTATCTGGGAAGTGAAAGCTGATACATCAAATGGATTTCTAGTTTGCCTATCTAGTCTTTCTTTCAGTGCCGCAGTTTCAGTCCTAGAGGCTTTCAGCTCCTGCTGTACTAGCGCCTGTGATGATGTGATGTCATCTGGAACGATAAGGGTACAGGGTTCTGGGTTGGAATGGGGAAGGTTTTCAAGGGGTGACAGTTAGTTCATGGTTGCAGTTAGATGTAGCTATAACAAGGTTGCTGAGCTCCAAATAAATATAATATAAATAAATATCTATGGAGTCCTCTTCTTTACAATGGCGACGAATGGAAAGAAGAGAGAAAACTCACAGGCTGTTGAAAATTTGATAGAAGAAACTGAAGCTCACACGCTATTGAAGTGAAAATTGAAGGTGCCTGCAGTCGATCGCGTTGATGTTGTCCAGTTTGTCTGCCAGCCAAAGACTGTACGAAGGTCAGGATCGAGTGGCGGTGTCGACTTGGCGCGTTAAAGGAAGGAAGAAACGAGTGGTGAGTGTCAGAGACAATCAGTGTCAGACAGACAACAACTGCTTAGTGCCCGCACGCACACAAATTTAAGTAGCAGCCCCATCTTGAGGTCAGGCGGCAGGTATGTAGCACGTATAACGCAAAGGAAAGGTACTTCAAAATAAGAAGAAGACAAAGGAAAAAGGAGCATTTAAAAGTTATAACTGGCATTAATAAAATACAGAGGCAAGATAATAAAGAAGAGCATTAAAATAAGTACAATTTTAAGAAATGATGGCGGTCATTTGTATGTCAAGCACAATTTGAAAGTTCAAAACAAAAAAGAAGAGGACTCCTAACAAAGTGGAAAATAAATAACAAAGGTGAAGAAAAAGATAATAAGAAAAAGACTATATGAGGACAGCCATGTCAGTGGAAGATACAAGCAATGAAGCTACAGTTAAATGAATTTAGAAATGTATAATGAAGAGAATGCTGCAGGAAATATATCAAGAACAATTTATAGGAGACCATTACCCTTTAATTTATCTAACTAAACAATGTTGCGCAGAGATGGGAAAAATGGAGGAGAAGATTTGAACATTTTTTAAAAGCAACATGTAAAAAATACACAGATGAGCAAGCAAAAGATTAATTACTTAATCTTGTAGGAGATGATTTTGAGGACTTAATAATGACATTCCCAGAACAAGAGCGAGATACGTGTAAAGGGCTTATGAAGTGTTTAAATGACAAGTGTGATCCTCACAGAAATCTAGATTTAGAAAGATTTAATTTTAACATGGCTTGTCAACAACAAGAAGAAACAAATGGATGACTATATCACTAAACTAAACAAATTGGTGACATTTTGTGAATTTGATCAATTTAGCAATGAAGAGGTGATAAGACTGAGAGTGATACGAGGTTGTAACTCAATAACATTTAGTAAGAAACTTTTAGAAAAAACGTATGACCTTCAAGAGATTTTAAGAAGGGCTAAAACAGATATGCAAGCTCAAAAACATGCGGCAAATATGGCAGAAGGAATAATGAAAGCAATAGAACAAGTGAGACAAATGTCAAAGAAAATAAATATTAGAGAGAAGGTAGAAATGGCGAACAAAGAAAGGAGGTTGTGTTACAGATGTGGATTTCAATTCCCACATTTGAGAACCTGTCCTGCATGCAACAATGCAAAGAATGCGGAATAAACAATCACTTTGCAAGTGTATGTAGATTTAAAAAAGAGAAAAAAGAAAACTGGAGTAAAAGAAAAAACTGGAAGAAAGCAAATCTGGCTGTAAACAAGTGTTTTGGAAATACAAAATATTGAAGAAAAATGGCAGGAGTTGAAGAAGACTCTGAAGGAGAGTTTGAGTACTCTAAAAAACTTCCATAATGCAAGAAGAAAGTGAACCTCAACAATTCAACGTGATTAAAAGAGCAAACATAAAAAAAGACAATGGGGCATATTATCAACGATTCACGTTGAACATCGCCAATCGCACTTAGCGCGATTTTGACTATCGCCGTATATCGCCGGTTCACATCGCCGTGTTAGCTGGCTTATTTGCAATGATTTCCAAACAGGCAATGTGAAATCTGGCGATATATGGCGATTTTCATCAATAACGCCTGAAAACCAGAGATATTACAACTGCACTGATGGACATGTAGTTAATAGGGAGAGGTGGATGTAACCTTACAATCCACCTCCCATTATGCACATGGCTAAGTCAAAATATTTTTCCCCGATATCCGCGGTTAGCGTGGCTTCGTTCTTCCCTACGCGAGTACTAGCCCAGCTTGTAAATACCGCAATGTGCGGTTAGCAAATATTTTCATGTAGTTCCCTGAAAGGTAGGCCTACTTTGCATCTCATTAGCGATGCGATACCAAAACGGCTGCTAACATGCGCTAATGCATGTTAGCACCGCCTTGGTAATAGTGCGATGAAATTATCGCTGCTTTAGCGGCAAAAAGTGCCGCTAAAGCGGCGCTAATGCCCTTGTAAATATGCCCCTATGTCTGTGGACCTATCGGTTGGTTTACAAAAGGTTCCGTTTGTACTAGATCGTGGAGCAATGTGCAACATAATGTGTGTAACTGAATGTATGAAAATGCTTAAACAACCTCCTATAGTCCTCCAAATATTAGTGTTTTCCAGTGGGGAGCTAAGAATCCTGTTTTATGCCTAGGAAAGTTTGAAGAAACATTGCAATATGGAAGTGTAACAAGCAAAGAAGACATACATGTCTTAAAAGGAGAAGTTCCAGGACCTTGCTTGTTAAGCAATGTCAATGCTCAAATCATGAGTTTATTAGTGAAGAACTGTAACATGTCAATGGATCATCCAGTTCTAAGAAAATATCCTAAACTGTTTGAGGGATTAGGTAAACTTAAGGGCAAAATGATTACTCTGCATATAAATAAAAAAATAAGGCCAGTAGCGCAAACACATCGAAGAATACCAGTCCACATGCAGACAAGGGTGGAGAAAGAGATAAAGTCATTGCTTGATCAAGATATAATTGAAGAAGTGGCAGGACCAACACCCTGGGTTTCACCCATTGTAATCGTTCAAAAAAAAAAGATTCTGAAGATATCAGAATATGTGTTGATATGAGAATTCCGAACGCAGCTATTGAGAGAGAGCGATATCCTGGTCCTCATTTGAATGATATGCTCATCAGTAATACTGGGGCTGCATTCTTTTCAAAGCTTCATTTATAAAATGGATATCACCAGTTGGAAACTGACAATCAGTCAATGTATATCACATCGTTTTCTTCACATGTGGGTTCATTTAGATATGAACGGTTAAACTTTGGAATATGTTCAGCTGCAGAAAATTTTCAGTAAGTTTTAAAGAATGTTATAAGACCGGTGCAGAACAGCATGAATTACAGTGATGATATTCAAATTTTTGGCAAAACCCAGGAGGAACATGGTCAGGCATTAGATGGTGTTTGTCAGAAACTTCAAAGAGCAGGGTTGAAACTTAACCTAAAAAAGTGTAAAATAAATAAGACGAGCTAACGTTTTTTGGGCACATATTTTCAGCTGAAAGGATGAGGCCAGATCCTTTCAAAATATCAGCTCTGAATGCAGTACAAAGGCCTAAGAAAAATAACGGTGATACAGTCCTTTTTAGGAATGACTAGCTATTGTGCAAGGTATATTAAAAATGTTGCGACAGTAAGATCACCACTCAGAGAACTAACAAGAAAAGTATGAAGATTCTATTGGAGTAATGAATGTGAACTAGCATTTAAAGAAATAAAGCTAGAAATATTAAATGCAGCAAGTGTTTAATATTTTGACCCTCATCTATGCTCGGAGTTGGTAGTGGATGCCAGTCCGGTAGGACTGGGCGCAATTCTAGTACAGCATAAACCTGGGAGAGAATCTCCGAGATTCGTGGTCTCTTATGCCAGCAAAAGTCGTTCTGAAGTAGAGCAAAGATACTCTCAGCCTGAGAAAGAAAGTCTGGCCGTTGTCTGGGCATATGAACTCTATCATGACTTTATATATGGTAAGCCATTCGTAATTATCACTGATCATCAAGCTCTCATTTCTATTTTTGTGAACCCAAAAACAAAGATGCCACCGAGAATTGAAAGATGGGGAATGAGGCTGATGGATTATGATTTTAGAATCATTCATAAACTAGGAAAAGAGTATAACTTATCTAGACATCTCTGCAAAATAGAGGTGGAGCAGCGATCAGAAGCAGAAGAATACATACATTTCATAGCAAAATCAGCAATGCCAGGAGTTGCTAAGGAGGAACTAATTAAAGAAACTCAAACAGATGACACTATCCAAGAAGTGAAAAAAATGATTCATGAAATAATTGGAAATTGATAAACAATGCTAGTCATTTTGGTCTAACTATAAAGAAACATGACATATTAGCATTCAAAAACATACAATCTGAGTTGTCTATCTCTGCGACTGGAATATATTTAAGGTGTAACAAAATTAACATTCCAGCAAAATTGCAGCGGCGAGTCATTGACTTGGCACATGAGAGTCATCAAGGCATTTCTGCCACAAAGAATTTCTTAAGAGAGAAATTATGGTTTCCTGGTTTAGATAAACAAGTAGAATAAATTAGTCAATCCTGTTACATATGTCAATGTACCACTAAGGATAGAGGGATGGAAGAATTACATATGTCTGAATTACCAAATGCTGTATGGTCCAATATAGCAGCAGACTTTTATGGACCGTTGGACTTGGGGACCTACCTGCTAGCAATAATAGATGAATACTCTCATTTCCCCACTGTGAAAGTGATATCATCAGCATCTGATAATGGACCACCATTTAATGGGAATGATTTTCAAAAATTCATTGAGTATCTTGGCATATGGCCTCAAGCTAACGGAATGGTAGAAAGATTGATGTCTACCATTACAAAAGGCTGTGCAGAGAGCAAAATTGTTGCAGATATCGATAAATCAAGCACTATGTAAAGTTTTGGGAGATTATAGAAATACCACTCACATATCAACTGGAAAATGTCCTTCTGATTTAATATTTGGTCAGTAAAGACAAACCCGTCTACCACATCTGCCAGTAAAATCACCAAAAGATCACAAGAAAGTGATGGAAAAGAATAGAGAGGCAAAAGAGAAAATTAAATATGATGCAGAGAATAGAAGAAGATATCAAGATAAAGAGTATCACGTTGGTGATTTGGTGCTAGAACGACAACAGCAAGTAAAAAAGTCACAAAACAGATTTCATCCTATCTCTAGAGGTAACAAATGTTAGAGGAACAGCAGTAATGGCAGAAAATGATGGCAGATCAATAACCAGGGATAAAATGTTTTTTAGGAAAATCAAACAAAGCCATGAACAACAAAATACACAAGTGGATGGACAAGGAAATGAGCTGATGCTCAGGAAATCTGAAAGGGCTCTAAAAAAGCCTGAACGTCTGATTGAGTATTGTTAAATTATTTCATTTTTATCTTCAAACGGGGGAGGGGGAGATGTGATAATGTGATGTCATCTGGAATAATAAGGTTGCGGGGTTCTGGGTTGGAATGAGGAAGGTTTTCAAGGGATTACAGTCAGTTCATGATTGGCGTTAGATGTAGCTGTAACGAGGTTGCTGAGCTCCAAATAAATATAATATAATTAATTATCTATGGAGTCCTATTCTTTACTGCGCCAATGCTTGCATTACATCGTCTAAGGTAGCCATACCAATGCAACACACCGATCTGGAGGAGTTTTATTTCTTGGGTGCGTAATTCTGTCAGATTGAGACGCCTAAGGACCGGAATGATGCACAAGAGGTCCACCTCCTGTTGTCCCTAGCTCTGATATTAATAACACACAGAGCAGAAGGGTGAGTAGACGAGGGAATGGGTATTGGGAGAGGGAACAGCAGGGATTTAGAGTCTGTAGGAGACAAGAGAATACCCATTAAATGTTGCTCATATATGTTTACTCCCAATTATTTCTCACTAAATACAAAGGCATACCTTATGAACAAAGATGGTCAATCTTCCAAAAGTTTCATACATAGGTGAATACATTCATGAACGTATTCCCTGCCTAAGCCTGTAGAGACAAAGCAAAACAAATTAATACCTTTGTTTCTCTGAATGCAAATCCATTCCCACACAGGATCATTCACCAATTGTGAGGTAGATGTTCCACATACATCATAAAATAAAAGGTAAAAATAAACAATAGAATGGAAAAGACTTGAATTTGAATGTTTCAGTCACATAACATGGTTCCTCCGTGAAACCAGATCACCCAAAAAAGGAAACTTCTTGTAAATAAAAAGTCTTTACACAAATGTACTTTCCTCTGTCAGATAACCAAATTCTTTGTGCTCACAATTGAACGCTAATCCAAAACGCTGTACAAAAATAAAGAAACAAAGTACTGAAATGACTGGCACAATACTTCCTACCTGCAAGCTGTTGTAGTCCTTTTACTGGAACATACGGTTCTTAAGTTTTTCCTGAACAATTTGAATCCAATTGCTTCTTAATGCACTCCTTGAGCTGAAGCCACATGAACGCCAGCTTCTTCTTCACAAATAAGCTTGTGTTTAAATGTACCGTCGGGGTCCTCTGACCTCCGACTTTTGGTGTGAGCAACTTTCTCACACCAGGACCATAACCCCTCCTTCCATCCAGAAGAGGGGGAGAGCGAACAAAGGAAATGACCTTTCGAAATTATGAGATTCCAATATGCCTCACCATGATTGAAACCCCCCGGAGAGTGCCTCGACACAGCAACACAGGAAAACACAGATCGCTCGTTAATCCGGAAACGTACTGGAATTACGCATGCAGCAGTGGCGTGCGCCTTGTTCTTTTATCCCATGAGCCTCTATGCCTAGGGCTCATGGGAATTGTAGTTGTTTGCCTTGATTTCAGGTATGCGGAAGGCGCCGTCCTCTGTTATTCCTGACACTAGTTTAACACTCAAGTCATTCTTTGGGAATGGGCATCCTCTCCGCGGCAACATGTGTCACTCCATTTTTAGCAACCTTTGAACAGTTACAGCTAAAAAAAATGTGTCTTGTTAAAATCTGCAGTTTATGCAGCAGATGGATTATGGAGCAAATACGGCAAATCTATATTTATGTGAAAAATGCTGCACGAACACCAAATTCCAGTGGCTCTGGTATAAGCTACTTTTAGGAGCATACATGCTTGCAATGTCTATATTGAAGCACCACTCTTACAAATTTAGAAAGATTTGCATATCTAAGGTAGTTTTGTCTGAAAACACAAAAAAAAGCAATGATGAATTTACTTTGTGTTATGCTGCAGAAACTTTTTTTTATAAGATAAAAAAACATACAACTTTGATGAAAGTACCAAAGGTTAAAGTTTAGTTATTGTTAGAAAAACATAATTTATTATTTCGATACAAAAAACTTTAACTACACAGACATTAGAAATTCTTAAAGTTATAGTTATAACAAAGTTGAAATTTACACATCGCCTTTAAATCATTAGAACTCGCGTACCTCCGTACACAGTATTGTTAACTCGCTAGCCACACTACATTAACTGTAACCCACGCCTTCCCCATGCACTGCTTGTATGCTTTCATAATACATCACTTACAAAATCTTAAATTGTAGCATTGATAACAACACTCATGACATTTCAAATGATATTACTTATGACAACACCGTGCATGGTAGAGGGGCAAGCTACTTTTAATGTGAAGTTCTCATGGGGTCAGGGATTCAAAGACCCGGATGACTTACTGTTTATTTTTTTTATTTTGCAGCGGTGGCACTCCCTTCACCCTCTCCCACAACATTTAAAAACTGAATGGTGGTACCCCTGTGCCTCTGAGGAGCACCAAAAAGCTGAAAACAAAATGTTTTCAGGGCATTATGAGCTGCTCCTTGAAGGAGCAGTAAATAATAAATGATCAGCTTCTCATTTATTGTTCTTTTTTAAAATTGTGGGTGTCTCACTGCCCACCCAGGACACACTTTTTTTTATCAACTATTGAGACCCCCTCCCCGAGGTCTACATTTCCTTGGGACCCCATCTCTTGGGCCTGTTTTTTTTTTTAATTCAGGTTCAAAATCCTCAAGCCTCTACAGTGCTTGGGGGACCTCATTCTCTGGGCCTAAATGTCCACCCGGGCAACCCACAGCAAACACCATTGGGGACTGCGGAGGACCCCAGGACCACACAAATGCTCTAGCCTGGCAGGAGAAGGTATTTTTTTCCACCAAACTGGAGCAATCTGAGTTTCCCTGCCTGCAAGAATACCTGGTCTGTGACTGACTCAGAGTGGGGGGACGGCACCCCCCTCCCTTTTCAATATTGCCCCCTGCTCCCCACATTGTGTGGGAGCCGGCATTGCTCCCACCTGGAGGGAGCGACTGTCTTTGCATGCTCCCTCTGGGCCGGAGAAATGTCTATTTCTCTGCCAACAAGTGTATGGCCAGGGAAACAGAAGGCTGCTCTCAACTGATGGGAACATTTTTTAATCTCCTGCTGGCTGGGAGTAAACATATGTGTCCCTCTCCACACTGATGCAAGTTGGACTACCAGGACATAGAAATAGAGCCAGCTCCAGGATGGGGTCCCTGGGGCCTACGAAGGCTTGTGGAGGTGGGCTACGTGGCCATCCTTTCCTTTTTTGTTAAATTCCGGGGGGTTGGTGTCCCTGGGACCTTTCAAGGCTCCGAGAGGGGTGGCGCAGGGCCCTCACCCTCTTTTATATGAATTTGGATTTCGCAAGAGTTTTATTCTCGTACTCTTTAAAGTTTCGTGGCATTTAGTGAAGGAGTGAAAAGAAAAAAGAGGGATCCCAAAACAGCTTCAAATGCAATGCATGTTACATAGACATTTGTATTTCCATGGAGTAAAAAACGTCAGTAGTATTTTGATAAAATTTGGAAGGATTATATATGATGGTGTGCAGATGATTGTTTGGGGTACAGCAGGTAAGTAGGGCAAGTATGTCATATGTTGTAAGCATATTTGTAGCTATATCTGTGGCTGCGGTAGTACCGTGGTACAACCTCGATACATAGCGATGACAAGGAATTATCTGATTGGCTGTGTACTTTTTCAAAACATCATGGCAGCCATGTTGTTGTATGCACCACTTTCATTTTATTTGGGAAAACATCTTGAACATGAGTTTGAACAAACAGTTTAGCCTTGTAATTGTAATTATACTCCAGTAGTATTGTTGTGATATGTAGGCAATAAAGTTTGGAAATCCATGAATATATATTTTTTTCAATTTAAGGAGTACCGTGGTACAGCCGTGTGCGGCTCTAGAGAGTAGCATGGTATGGTAAAAAAATTTTTTAAAACAACCCATACATATTGATACGTACTGAAGCTCCTGTTAGGGTGGCTCTTAAAAGAGCCTTTTATTATATATGTATTTTGGATTTAGATATGCTGCAGTAGGAGGTGGATGATGTTATTAATGAAGATGTTATTGCCAGTTGCGGATGAGGTCTCCACACAAAACCCTACCCGGAAAATACAATGGATAAAACAATAATGCACTTTAAACAGTAGAATTACAGAAGAATTTGGATCTTTTCCTATTACAAGAAACAATTGCAGAAATTCCAAATACAGTGTGCATTGTCGTAAATGCACACATTATGGAAAACAAATAAAATATTTTAATTTCATTGAAAAACAGAAAAAGAAGACAGAGTAGCTTGGAGAAAATTTGCTATGCATCTTATTGTGGAAACAGATATGATAAAAAGGCATTTTAATATTGCCTTCACGTGCAATTTTGAATAATTTGGAAATTTACCTTATACCTGCAGACTTACAAAATTTTAAATTATATGAAAGTATCTTAATTCAAACTTTACCTCCTTTTCAAACTATTATTAGAATGCAATCTATATCTAGAAAATTTAAAGCTGAAGAATTAGTCTGTGCGCTGAAAAGAAAGGTTGTTTTTCTACCATTAGATTTAAAAAGAAATTTGACTCTGTGGAATGCACCATAAATTAGAAGAACCTTTAGTTGTATTAGTTAATGGAGACCCACCAAAAGTTATAAAAAAAATGGCAAGAATTAATGAGCATTTAAAAAATACAAGATGCTATTTCATACTTGTTAGAAAGTAACATACACTACCAGAATTTTAAACTGGATTTCTTCCCAGCCATGAATGACCTACTACTTCCAAATGAAATAATCTAGGCTACTTTCAGAAAAGTACGAAAGAGAAGAAATATGGTAGCACTATAGTATACACCCACAGCATTCAACAGTTTTAATGGGTTATGCCTTGTAACTCTATCAAATGAGAGAGACTACAGGAGATCCTCTAAGTATTTGAGAAAAAACTTTAAAGGCTCGATTTTATCCAGTTTTAACAGGAAAATGAGGGGGATATGATGATCGTCCTATTCAAATTTCTGCATTGGAATATCATTCTACAAGACTATATTCTGAAGAACCGCGTTTTAGGCAAAAAAATACCTTATGTTTCCACTTTACTATATGAAAGTGAATTATTGGTTACCTCTTATGCTGTTGCACATGTCATTCAAACTAGAACAGGATTTAATAACATAACAACTAAAGATGTCCTAAATAAAGTAGAAAATAATGATGAAAATCCGGAATATACCTTAATCAATATCATGGCATGTCAATGAGGTACGAATGAATTTGGTTCAGAAGACATGGAGAGCTAAAATGTATGTTGAGAAATTTGGGCTCACCAATTTGGTTTCTGACTTTAAGCTGTGTGGCATACCTAGGTGATTTACACACTTTCCTACTTGAGGCTAACACTAATTTGCCAGATGTGGCTGTGAAAACACAAGAGTCATTCTTTTCTTTAGATCCAGGAAATGTTTGCTAAGTTTTTAATCACAAATTCCAAACTATGCTGAATTTCCTAACAAATAAAATGTTTTACTCCCCAGGACATGTTGTTGATTTCTTTTGCATAAAAGAGTCCCAAGTGAGAGATGCATGTCATAGTCATGTGCTATTATGGATAAAAAATGCACCAAAATTGGAATATGACTCTAATGAATCGTTTCTTCACTTTATTGAACAATATGTTACTTGTGACATCCCAAATAAAGAAACTAACCAGCAATTGGTTGACCAAGTTATTCAATTTCAAAGTACAAAATGCAGAAAATACTGTTTAAGAACATTTCACAACAGACCTAAACAGTATACTAAATGCTGGTTTGGATTACCAAGGGCAATAAAAAAAAAAGAAAGAGTGGATACTCTTATGTCTTCTGTTAGGCATGTTGTTAAAAGAAATTCCCCAAAAAACACATACAATATAAAAAGAGGACACAAATTACAGTGGATCATTGACTACAACAGTTTAATACTGCATATGTGGAATGCTAATATTGATATCAAATTTGTTGCTGATAATTCAACTGCTGTTGCCCGGTATGTCACTACATATATTACTGAAGCAGAAAAAAACTGATAGGTAGGAAATATAGGAAGACATTTCTGCTGAGAAATCTTTAACAAAAAGTCTGTATTGATTTAGCCTTCAAATACTCTCTCACAGAGAGGTTAACGGTTATTAGGCATGTGACTGTTTAAGGTCTTCCAGTTCATAAGCTACATTGCATGCCATTACATAACTTAGTTTAGGATTAGTGTTGTCTCAAAGCAAAGTTTTATAAAGTTAGCCAGAAATTGAAGATCTTGCTTACTTTGATCCTGAAAACAAGGACATTGTGAAAACAAATTCAATAGACATATATTATCATAGCAGAAGCCCTCTATTGGGAAACTAGTCAATATATGAAGTGGATCAATTTTATAGTTACAAAAACAATGTTGTTGAGGATGTTCATAGTGAAAAATGTCATGTCCAGGGAACAAAAGGTTGCTTAATATCTCATTCCAAACTTATACTAATTAATCACCACAAAGTTACATACGATAAACCTGCAAATAAAGATTTTTATATTTTAGCACTTTTTAAACCATGGCAAAAAGAGGAAGAATTGATTGGAAAATGTAAATCTTATGAGGAAGCTCGTTATGACTATAAACCCAATTTAACAGTACTAGAGTTCAAGATTTATGTTGATATGTTAGACCAAGAAAATTTAAATTAAAAAAAATCCAATTGGAAATATTGTATAATACTGCAGGCACAAATATACTTTCAATTATATCTCCTGCAGACCCACTTGGGGTACCAAATATTGCAAAGGAAGGAACAATTGCTATGGGTGAGGCAGAACTTGTTATAGAAGAAATGCGTAAGGACAGAGAAAACTTTTAGTACATGTTATCATAATTAAATTGGGATCAACGTGCAATATTTGAGAAAATTAAAACAAGTGTTGATCATGGGCAACAACATGGACAGGGTTTATGTATATGTTCTGAATATCAGCCTATGTTAAAATATATATCAGGCCAAGCTGGTGCTGGGAAGAGGTTCCTTATAAGAGATATAACAGCTTACCGTAAAAAACTTACCAATTCAACCTTATCTTGTGTAGTTACTGGTCCAACTGGATTAGCTGAAAATAATATTAAAGGAATAACATTACACCGACTACTAATATTATCAGTGGAGCACAAAAATAAACTGGAATACTTAAAACTAAATAGTGAAACTTCACAAAAACTTTGTAGAGTTCTCAAAACCTACACATTTTGATTATAGACAAGGTTAGTATGGTATTCAACTTGATAATGGCTTTTGCTCATTTACGTAGACAGAAATACTGAAGACTTGATATGACAATCTCTTTGGTGGTAAACATGTTTTTGATGATCTACTTCAACTTACTCCAATTAAAGGGGACCCAATTTTTAAAACTGTGACAGCTAAAGAAACGAGAAATTCCTTAGTAAGTTTAGGTAATGTTAATATTTGGTTACATTTTTCATACAACAAACTTACACAAAATATGAGACAAGCAGATGATGAAAAATATAGGAAAACTTTAAAAGATATTAGGCTAAGAATTGTTAGAGATACTGCCCAAAAAAATTCAGAGAAGAGGGACATCCACTTTATTCCCACATTTGAAAACTGCAAAAGACGTTATACATTCCTTTCTTTTACAAGGACTACCTGTTGTTTATTTGATGCCAACCCTGACAGAATGCAATTATTTAAATACAGAAATATTATACATGGAAAAGGAAGAATTTATACATTTACCTGCAAAGATTAATTTACATGTAATGGAGCAAATATTCCTGTTACAAAATTCATATCTACTAAATTATTAAACATGGAAAAATTGGTGCCACGAACAGCCAGATTAGAAAAAGACTTGTTTCTGTGTAAAAATATTCAAATTATTTAAGGATGCAAATTAGATGTAGAATAAGGGCTTGTCAATGGAGCAATGGGACATATAGTTACATTTATACAGTACAAAAGTGATTATGAAATAGAATTTATTGCTGTCAAATTTGACAATATTAAGGACCCCAAACATATTGCAGGAGCAACAACAAGAGTTTATTAATCAAATACTTATATATTCGAAGAGAACAATTTCCTTTGTATTTAGCTTATGTTATCACAATACATAAATCTCAAGGTTTGAGCTTGCATTGTTCATTTATTAACATTTGCTCAAAATTTTAAAGAGGGTATAGCATAAGTTGCTTTATCCCTTGTGAAAACGTTACATGAACTATATATAATAGATGTTGATGACACCCAAATTAATGCAATGTTAATCAAAAGGAGACTAGCTCAAGATAAGAAGGGTTTTTAATAAAAAAGACTCAAGTATGTTTCGTCACGGGATGGGAACACCTGGTGAGTGTGTTCAGAAAGCCCTCACCCACCAACCTAGTTGGTGGCATGCTTCAGCATCGGGCCCACCCAGTGACACCTAGCGTGTCCCGGGTGTGCTTCGACGCCTGATTACAGCGGAGCAGGTATGTGGCTGAGTGTGCAGTGAAGGGTGTTATGGTAGTGAGATTTAAAACGGCTAGGCGGGGGTCCCAGTACCCGAGGGTAAATTAGACTTTAATACCTGGGCCACCGTCAGCGGTTAAAAATAAGGCTGTTGGATGTTAGAGGCGAGTTACGACCTCCATCATCCGGTGGGTCAACATGTTTCAGCCAGTGCCTTATGTATATGCTGGCTTTCTTCAGGACCTAAGTAAAAAGGTGAGTGCAGTTAAACTAGTGGAGTGTAGTTCAGACTATGTGTCTACACGCCCTAAGGTGTTTATCTATGTGTGAGAGGGGGATTCCCATCTCAAGAACACCTGTACACGTAACATAAATGGACAAAGACAAAACATACAATGAAAAAAGAGTCAATCGGTCGTATTGTATTAAACATAACCGTTTGCCGTCACTACAGCGGTTGGGGTGTAGGCTATAGGAGGCTAGGGTGTAATGGCATTGGTGGTACCATCAGGTGAAAATCGCACATATAATACGGGAGTGAAGTGGCTAAAACACGGACATCACACATGCAGTGCATATGTGTATAGTAGTGCAAGAGAGCATTCTTACACTAGTTTTAGCTAATTTGGACCTCAAGGTTGAGAGGTGGCTGGGGCTTTGCCCTATGGGAAATAAACAGTTTGAACCACAGTGATTAGGAAGACCTGTAGGGAGGAAAAAGCGCTTACCTATGGTGGTGATGAAAGTTACTCATACTCACAGTACTGCTGGGCAGAGCCTGCTCTGGACCTGTAGTGCCTCCTTCGCATACCGGTAAATAATGGCCATCTGAGCTTGGCCTTAAGTACTGTGCTTGATTGAGTGATCGGATGCACCTGTAGGCTAGAGGTAATGGTGGAAAGACTCGGGGAGCCGAGTCATGGTGCCAGAGAGAGCTCGCGCGCGGTATCTGCGCAAGCGCACTGCTCGCGTGTGTCAGCGAGCATGCGCGTATAGTGTCTCTTTCGCGGTATCTGCGCAAGCGCACTGCTCGCGTGTGTCAGCGCGTATAGTGTCTCTTTCGCGCATGCGCGGTGGTGTCTGCACTGCCGTGCAGCGTGGTGGCATGCGCGATCGGGTAGTGTTCAACAAAAACGGGGCTGGATCCCGAATTCACCAATACACTGCTTACGCGTGCCATGAATTCTAATATAAATGAGCTAAGGGCGTGATCTGCTCAAATTATGTCATTAATGGGGGAAGTTTTTAAAGTTTTTAAAGCGCAATGCATGTTTCAGTGGGGGCGTGAATACAGCATGCAAGGGGCTGTAAAACATAGGGCAGAGCTGTATATTGCATGGCCATCAATGATAGGTTTTGAGCGCAATATAATAGGGTGTGGTACAGTGGGGGCTGGAAATACAAACTACAGGGGGCAGAGTTGAGTAACTAGGGCAACACGTGACCATAGTGTGAGGTCAGGGGTGCATCCAATTTTTAAAGAACCTCAGAACTAGGGGCTACCTCAGCAGTGCCGAGGAACAGGGGACAATTGATGAACTGAAAAGGCTCGGGGTACACTATGATTGGTTATTGATGTGCTAGGGAGTTCCAGGGAATGGCATCATTAAGGCCCTGGCTTGCTGTCGAAAGGCGATATATCCATCGTTGTTCTTTGTTCAGTAGCTTTTTATCATTGTCCATTGTGCTCTCAGGGAGTTGTTCAATGACCGTTCAGGTTAGGTCATTGGGGGTGTGACCCTGTGTGATGAAGTGGTTGGTTAGTTTACTGATGTTTTTCGTGCATCTTATTGTGCTGCGATGTTCTGTTATTCTGGTTTTGATCTTACGTGTCGTCATTCCGACATAGCGTAGGCCACATGTGCAAGTTATTAAGTATATCAGGTTGCGGGAGTTGCAGTTGGTGTGACTCCTTTGGGTCCAGACTCTGTTAGGTTCCAGATCTAGAGTTTTGGATGGCATGGTGAGGTGGCAAACACTGCAGTCGTTGCAGGGATAGTGTCCGGTGACCTTGGGTAGGCCCCATGCGTTCAGAACGGTGTTGATGGGCTGTTCTGGGGGTGGTCTTGGACGGGTGTTGACCAGGCGGTCTTTTAAGTTGTTACATCTTTTGTATGCGAATCTCGGGGTGTCCCAGTTCCTTTGTCCAGAATTGATTATTCTCCAGTGTCTTCTGATAATTTTAGTCACCTCGTTGGACGCCGTGTTGTAAGTGGTGACACAGGTGATTGGTTGATTTTCTTGGTTTTTGACAACAGTTTCCAGTAGGGCATCACGGTTCTGGTTTCTAGCTCTCTTTTGAGTTTTGTTAATGATGGCTTTGGGATAGCCTCGGTGTTCCAGTTTGGTCGCCAAATCGGTGGATTGTCTTTTGTAATCCGAGATGCTGGTGCAATTTCTTCGTATGCGTAAAAACTGCCCGTAGGGCAGGTTTTCTCGAAGTGCACGTGGGTGAAAGCTTGTGAATTCAAGCAATGAGTTCCTTGCGGTCGGTTTGTAGTAAGTTGTTGTGGCCAGGGT
This sequence comes from Lissotriton helveticus, assembly GCF_964261635.1. Classification (NCBI taxonomy): domain Eukaryota; kingdom Metazoa; phylum Chordata; class Amphibia; order Caudata; family Salamandridae; genus Lissotriton; species Lissotriton helveticus. The sequence goes on from NC_136065.1 coordinate 1,544,362,343, forward strand.
TCCATCCTTGGCCGTAATGTCCAGGTCTAAGAAGGGTAGTTGGTTGTTGCTGGCCGTGCAGGTGAATTTTAGGTATGGGTCCCTTTTGTTGAGCCAGGTCATGAATCTGTCCAAGTCGGTTTGTGTGCCCTGCCAGATCACCAGGATATCATCTATATACCTGCGCCAGGTCAGGATATGGTGGATGAAAGGGTTGGTCTCTGTTGCAATGTGGTGCTCCTCAAAATGGTGGACATATAGTCCCGCTATGCTTGGGGCAAAAACACTGCCCATAGATGTCCCATTCGTTTGTAGGTACAGGGTGCCCTCATATTCGAAATAGTTCTCTTTGAGAGCTAGAGTTGCACATGCCATCACGAAGTTTCTAGGAGTGTGGTATGGCCAGGGAGATGCCTCGAGGATGTCTTGGAGTACTGATAGGGTGGCGTCCTGTGGGAGGCTGGTGTACAGGCTCTCCACGTCCAGACCCACTAGTAATTGTGTTTGTGGGTTGAACTCCTTGTTGTTTATGACCTGTAAGAGATGCTTAGTGTCTTTTATGTACGTTGGTGTTGCTTGCACCAATGGATTCAGGAAGAAGTCACAGTAGCGCGACAGAGGTTCTAGTAACGAGTTGATACTCGATACGATGGGTCTGCCAGGGGGAGGGATAATTCCCTTATGGACTTTCGGTACAGTGTAGAAGTATGGGGTCTTAGTATGCTGTGGGCATAAGTAATCCGCTTCTTGTTTGGAAATGTGTTCTGCATCTGCTGCCCTCCTGACTAGTCCATGAATAGTGGTCCGTAACTCTTCCGTTGGATCCTGTGTCAATCTGCGATAATTCCTGGTGTCGCTCAGTAGTCTGCGACATTCAGTGTCGTAGTCTTGTTTGTCCTGTAAAACAATCCCGCCCCCTTTGTCCGCTGGTTTGATGACAATTAGGGGGTTTTGTTGTAGACGTTCTATTGTTTTTCTGTCTTCCCAGGATAAATTGTTGAAGTTGTTGGATGGGCTGAGTCTCTCAACGTCATTATATACAGCCTGTTCAAATGTAGTGATTTCAGGTGGGATGGTAGAGGGAGGTGGTACAAAAGTTGATTTGGGTCGGAGACCCGTGATATTGGGGTTATCATTGGTTTGTTCTATTTCATGAGTTGGTTTCTCAAAGAAAGACTTAAGTTTGAGTTTCCTGAAGAATTGGGCCAGTTCCACGTGCAGCTTGAATTTGTCAAGTCTGGTGGTGGGGACAAAAGATAGGGCCTTTTCTAGCACTGACTGTTCTTTACGTGTCAGGGGGATACTAGATAGGTTAAATACCAATGAAGGTGGGTCATCGGACCTCATTGTTTGCTGGGTCCTGGTATTGCCTCTTTCGTCTTCTGGCGTGTGTTTGCGCTGACTGGGTTCTCCTCTCCGCCCCAGTGGACTTGTGGTTGTTGGGGGTTCGTTCTCCTTCTGCCCCGAGACCTCCGGCCCTGTCCTAAAAAAGGAATATGCGGCCCTTGGTTGCCTGGGAATAGTGGCATTGGTCCTGGGGGGTACATGGGTGGGAAACCATAATAGGGGTTCTGCATATGGCCGAAATTGGGTGGGAAACCATGGAAATGTCCTTGCTGTCCGCCTTGCCAGTTGTTCGGCCAGCGTTGTCCTCGTCTACCTCTTCCTCCTTGTTTGTTTGAGCTGGTGCTGGAGTCACTTGAGACAGAGCTGTCGTCCCCTGACGTGTTAGACATGCTGGTGTTCTTTGTCTGGGGGGTGTAATCATCTTCGGAGTATGGGTATACTTTAGCATAGCTGAATTTTTTGAGGTCTTTATCAAATTTTTTAATTTTTGCCTGGGTCAGGTATTCCTTATATTCATTTATGTCTTTGTTCTGGTCATCTAGTTTCTTTTTATAGGCCGTTATGGTGGCCTTGAATTGGCTCTCTGTGGCTTGTATTTCAATTAGAAACGCCTCCGATAGTCGCTTAGCCGTCTTTATGATAAGGATCATCCAGTCCCTGGTGCAATGCCAGGCGATCTGGGCCCAGTCCTTCCTAAAGGTGGGGTCATTAAGGAAGATCCTGGGTGCATTGGTTACTAGAAGTCCCCTGGGAGCCGTGTTCGTTCTGAGGTATTGGGTCAGGATGGTTCCGTGGAGGATAGTGCGTATCCTGTTGCGTTTTTTCTCGGTAAGGCTCTCCCAATCGGTGGTCTGTGCGATAGTGCTGGCGATGTTGAAGTCAGCTTGGAACGATGGGTCAGAGAGGATGTCTGCCACATCGTGTTCATCAAAGGTTAGACCATGGTTTTCTGCCATGGTGTTAGGGTTGCTCTCACAGCTGCGCGCTGCCTATGAGAATGTGTAATCAAGAGAGAGAGAGAGAGGACCAGAAAGCTAGTACTTATCCCCTGGGTTATATGTAATGTTAATCAAAAGGAGACTAGCTCAAGATAAGAAGGGTTTTTAATAAAAAAGACTCAAGTATGTTTCGTCACGGGATGGGAACACCTGGTGAGTGTGTTCAGAAAGCCCTCACCCACCAACCTAGTTGGTGGCATGCTTCATCATCGGGCCCACCCAGTGACACCTAGCGTGTCCCGGGTGTGCTTCGACGCCTGATTACAGCGGAGCAGGTATGTTGCTGAGTGTGCAGTGAAGGGTGTTATGGTAGTGAGATTTAAAACGGCTAGGCGGGGGTCCCAGTACCCGAGGGTAAATTAGACTTTAATACCTGGGCCACCGTCAGCGGTTAAAAATAAGGCTGTTGGATGTTAGAGGCGAGTTACGACCTCCATCATCCGGTGGGTCAACATGTTTCAGCCAGTGCCTTATGTATATGCTGGCTTTCTTCAGGACCTAAGTAAAAAGGTGAGTGCAGTTAAACTAGTGGAGTGTAGTTCAGACTATGTGTCTACACGCCCTAAGGTGTTTATCTATGTGTGAGAGGGGGATTCCCATCTCAAGAACACCTGTACACGTAACATAAATGGACAAAGACAAAACATACAATGAAAAAAGAGTCAATCGGTCGTATTGTATTAAACATAACCGTTTGCCGTCACTACAGCGGTTGGGGTGTAGGCTATAGGAGGCTAGGGTGTAATGGCATTGGTGGTACCATCAGGTGAAAATCGCACATATAATACGGGAGTGAAGTGGCTAAAACACGGACATCACACATGCAGTGCATATGTGTATAGTAGTGCAAGAGAGCATTCTTACACTAGTTTTAGCTAATTTGGACCTCAAGGTTGAGAGGTGGCTGGGGCTTTGCCCTATGGGAAATAAACAGTTTGAACCACAGTGATTAGGAATAAGCATGGGCGTAAAATCCGCTCCGATCGCGGATTTTTCGGATTTTCGGCAAATTCGCAATCCGCGAACTCTCGCGAATTTGTCGAAAATCCGTGAATCCGCTCGCGGCGGATTTTTTGCTTGGTTGCGGCGCGCGGCGTGGTGCACGGCGTTCACTTTCCGTCATTTAGCGTTTGCCGAGTTGTTTTTCTTTGCGAGTGCCGCGCCATTTTGGATCTTGCTGCGTGATCCCGCGGGAGTTTGGCGCCCGCGAATACGTAATCGCGGCTTGCCACCTTGCACAGCACACCTCGCGAGAGTTCGCAATTGCGAACACGTAGTTGCGGCGGAAAGGAACAATCTCGCACTCGCGAAATAGAGCTTTTGCAATTCTGCACAAGAAAATCACCAGCAAACAGGATAAACCTTCAGAAAATTATGATTTTTATCAGAATCACTCCTCAGGTTGACATTTGCATGGCCTTTTTTTTTGCAAGGAGTCCATTTTTGGGGGGGGGGAGGAAGGAAGTGCCCCACAGTCTCCAACTTCCTGTTCCTGTCCAGCAGGCTCCTCCCAGTGCTTTGTCCATCTCCTGGTCACTTTCATTTGGATCTGGAGCTGGAAGGATTACTTTTTGTGGGTGCTGCTGGATATTTGGATTTGAGGCCTTTTTGACTGTCTTTGGATCACTTTTGGATTAGAAATCAACTTTCACAAGTAAGTTTGTTTGGGGCATTACAGTTGCTGCAAGTACAATTTTGGAACTTTTTCAGAACATTAAATAAATTATATTGTGGGTAGCCACGGTATCCAGTAGGACCAGGGTTAGTTAGGGGTGCATGATACAACTGTTTTGTTGAATTTAAACACCATTGAGGCCATGGATGGGCTGGGATTGTGCTGATTTTTGTCGTTTTTTTGGGCCTGCTGGTGTGGCCCTTTGCCCAGGGGTGGTGAGTGTTGCATGGGCCTAGTCTTTCTGTGGGGTGTCTTCTTGAATTTAAACATAATTGAGGCCATGGATGGGCTGGGATTGTGCTTATTTTATTGTTTTTTGTCGTTTTTTTGGGGCTGCTGGTGGGGCCCTTTGCCCAGGGGTAGTGGTGCATGGACTGAGTGTGCCTGTAGTGTGGTCTCACTCTCTTTAATGTAAAAATCATGGATGGCATTGGATTGTGGTGATTTCTGGCTGTTTTTCTGTTTTTTGGGGGTGTACTGTTGATGTGGACTGGCCATGTGGGTGGTGGTGGTGGCCATCTTGAGTGCTGGCTGGTACAGGCAACATGTGCTTGGGGTGTAAGGGGCCATTTTGAGGAGAGGCAGTGTCTGAGGCCTGCACTTATTTTGCCTACTTTTCATCCATTATGCCCAGGGGTAGTGAGTGTTGCATGGGCCTAGTGTTTCTGAGGGGTGTCTTCTTGAATTTAAACACCATTGAGGCCATGGATGGGCTGGGATTGTGCTGATTTTATTGTTTTCTGTCGTTTTTTTGGGCCTGCTGGTGGGGCCCTTTGCCCAGGGGTGGTGAGTGTTGCATGGGCCTAGTCTTTCTGAGGGGTGTCTTCTTGAATTTAAACACCATTGAGGCCAAGGATTGGCTGGGCTTGTGCTGATTTTATTGTTTTTGGTCGTTTTTTTGGGCCTGCTGGTGGGGCCCTTTGCCCAGGGGTGGTGAGTGTTGCATGGGCCTAGTCTTTCTGTGGGGTGTCTTCTTGAATTTAAACATAATTGAGGCCATGAATGGGCTGGGATTGTGCTTATTTTATTGTTTTTTGTCGTTTTTTGGGGGCTGCTGGTGTGGCCTTTTGCCCAGGGGTGGTGGTGCATGGACTGAGTGTGCCTGTGGTGTGGTCTCACTCTCTTTAATGTAAACATCATGGATGGCATTGGATTGTGGTGATTTCTGGCTGTTTTTCTGTTTTTTGGGGGTGTACTGTTGATGTGGACTGGCCATGTGGGTGGTGGTGGTGGCCATCTTGAGTGCTGGCTGGTACAGGCAACATGTGCTTGAGGTGTAAGGGGCCATTTTGAGGAGAGGCAGTGTCTGAGGCCTGCACTTATTTTGCCTACTTTTCATCCATTATGCCCAGGGGTAGTGAGTGTTGCATGGGCCTAGTGTTTCTGAGGGGTGTCTTCTTGAATTTAAACACCATTGAGGCCATTGATGGGCTGGGATTGTGCTGATTTTATTGTTTTTTGTCGTTTTTTTGGGCCTGCTGGTGGGGCCCTTTGCCCAGGGGTGGTGAGTGTTGCATGGGCCTAGTCTTTCTGTGGGGTGTCTTCTTGAATTTAAACATAATTAAGGCCATGGATGGGCTGGGATTGTGCTTATTTTATTGTTTTTTGTCGTTTTTTGGGGGCTGCTGGTGTGGCCTTTTGCCCAGGGGTGGTGGTGCATGGACTGAGTGTGCCTGTGGTGTGGTCTCACTCTCTTTAATGTAAACATCATGGATGGCATTGGATTGTGGTGATTTCTGGCTGTTTTTCTGTTTTTGGGGGTGTACTGTTGATGTGGACTGGCCATGTGGGTGGTGGTGGTGGCCATCTTGAGTGCTGGCTGGTACAGGCAACATGTGCTTGGGGTGTAAGGGGCCATTTTGAAGAGAGGCAGTGTCTGAGGCATGCACTTATTTTGCCTACTTTTCATCCATTATGCCCAGGGGTAGTGAGTGTTGCATGGGCCTAGTGTTTCTGAGGGGTGTCTTCTTGAATTTAAACACCATTGAGGCCATGGATGGGCTGGGATTGTGCTGATTTTATTGTTTTTTGTCGTTTTTTTGGGCCTGCTGGTGGGGCCCTTTGCCCAGGGGTGGTGAGTGTTGCATGGGCCTAGTCTTTCTGAGGGGTGTCTTCTTGAATTTAAACACCATTGAGGCCATGGATGGGCTGGGCTTGTGCTGATTTTATTGTTTTTGGTCGTTTTTTGGGCCTGCTGGTGGGGCCCTTTGCCCAGGGGTGGTGAGTGTTGCATGGGCCTAGTCTTTCTGTGGGGTGTCTTCTTGAATTTAAACATAATTGAGGCCATGGATGGGCTGGGATTGTGCTTATTTTATTGTTTTTGTCGTTTTTTTGGGGCTGCTGGTGTGGCCTTTTGCCCAGGGGTGGTGGTGCATGGACTGAGTGTGCCTGTGGTGTGGTCTCACTCTCTTTAATGTAAACATCATGGATGGCATTGGATTGTGGTGATTTCTGGCTGTTTTTCTGTTTTTGGGGGTGTACTGTTGATGTGGACTGGCCATGTGGGTGGTGGTGGTGGCCATCTTGAGTGCTGGCTGGTACAGGCAACATGTGCTTGGGGTGTAAGGGGCCATTTTGAAGAGAGGCAGTGTCTGAGGCATGCACTTATTTTGCCTACTTTTCATCCATTATGCCCAGGGGTAGTGAGTGTTGCATACTTGCATGTCCCTAGTCTGTCTGTGGGGTGTCTTCAATGTAAACATCATGGATGGCATGGGATTGTGCTCATTTTTCTGTGTTTTGTCGATTTTTTGGGGTGTATAACTGAACTGATGTTCCTCTGTCTTCCATTGCTTTTAGGTGCACAAGAAGACTCAAGAGAACCACCAGTGCCAGGAAGAAGTCCTGCAGCGGTGTGTGTGTGCAGCATAACGTCACGCGACGTCACGTCTGGACACAGAACCCTCTGCAACTCGTGCAACTGCTGCCTGCTGACCTGCTCTGAAGAAGCTGGCCCCCAAAAAAGTAACCCGTAGCTCCTCTAGCAAGAAAGGTGCCAGTAAGGAGCAGAAGAAGCAAGTTACCAAGGACACTGGTGTGCCGCCCGCCCCTTTTTTTGGGAGTAAAAAAAAAAGTATGCCTGCAGCAGCAGCGGGATCTGCTGGGGACCAAGCTGGCAGCAGCACCCCCGCTCCATTGGGCTCAGTGCCACCACCACCACCACGCCAACTTAAGTCCAAGCCCTTGAGTGCTGCAGAGGCAGCCAGTATAGTTCTTCAATCACCATCGACCAGTGATGTTGGCTCATCGCAAGAAAGCAGCAGCAATGTCCCTCAATCAACACAGGTTGTTGTAGCTCATCTGACGAGTGTTGAACAACCACAGCCGCAACAACAATCACATGTGCAAGTACAAGCCCAAGTACATGTGGAAGGAGAGGCAGCGCAAGGAGATGCGCAAGCAGAGGTGCATGGAGGGTCACAAGTGCCCACAATAGTTGTTCCTCCCGAAGTAGGGGCACATCAGGAAATCGACAATCAAGGCGAGGTATCATTTGAGGAAGCCACTCCTCCTGATGATCCTTCATTGTCTTCCACACCTCTAGCAAGGAAGAGATCAAGGGTGGTGTCTACATCTTCTTCAAGCACACCTCCTTCTGATGATACGGATCAAACTTGGGAACCAGCACCACAGCCGTCTGAGAGTGAGGCACACCATGATCCGACAAAGGTAGTTAAGCGTAAAAGGAAGCTCGTCCAAAGTCTCAGAGTTATGGAGTGTGATGAGGCTCAACAAGAAGTGGCGGATACTGCTGCTGATGAAGACTCTGCCAACGACGACCCAGTCATCATAAAGGTCACTGCAGCCCCAGCAGGCATGCAGCAAACAGACATTTTGACCCTAGCCCGAAGAGCTGCTGAGCGTGATGATGATGATGATGTTGTCGATGAGGAGGCAGTGGAAACACCACAATCATTGGAGTTAAGTAGTACACCAACTCGTCCCGCTTCCATATTTCTTTCTGGCAAGAAGAGACCTCCATCCACCTCAACCTTAATTAGTGGCGGTGAAAGTGCACAACGTACAAAAGTTGGGCAATCCAGATCCTCCACTTCATCTGGCATTAGCTTCATGACCACCACCACCAGTATCGCCGCCTCCTCCAGGTCCCACAGACACTTCAAGTCCCCAGTTTGGGACTTCTTTACTGTTTGTCAAAAAAATCCAAAGTTTGCCATTTGTACCCTTTGTAAGGTTGCAGTTAGTCGTGGTAAGCCAGGTACCAACTATGGTACCGGAGGCCAGAGAGGTCATCTTAGGAGACAGCACACTGTCAAATGGTTTGCGCACCTAGATGCGATCAAGAAAGGCCGAATTCAAGGAAACGTTGATGTTTCATCTGATGATGACGAGGAGGAAGAAGACGTGTCAAACACTTCCCTTACACCCAGTACCCCTGTCAGCAGCACACCCAATGTGAGGCACACTAAGAGTGTTGGAGCGAGTGAGACACCAACGCACAAAAGTTCACCAGCGAGCAAAATTGGGTCAACGAAGTCATTATCAGCCCGTAAATGCTTGGTCCAGGGCAACATTAGAACAATGCTTACTTCAGACGTGCCATATGAACGCAACCACCCACTGACGCGTCTGTATAACACTAAGCTGGCTAAAATGCTAGCTGTGGACCTTCTCCCTTTTTCTTTTGTAGAAGTGGTAGGTTTTATAGAATTAGTGGCAACGCTCTGCCCTAAATGGAAGGTTCCTAGCCGGTTCTATTTTGCCAGAGTTGCGGTTCCAGCACTACATGAAGATGTGCTGGAGGCGATTGGGGCAGCTTTGCAGAAGAGTGCTGTTCACACAATACATCTGACAACAGACATGTGGACCAGTGGCGCAGGCGCTGATTACATGTGCATCACTGCACACTGGGTCTCTTTTTCAGGTGTTAAAGCAAAGCTAAACGCAGGTGTTGACCCGGACAAAGTTTTCAAAGCTGCTCGGAAACATGCAACACTAGCCATGTTTGGCTTGGAGAAAAGTCACACAGCAGAAAACATTTTGGAAGAGTTTGACAAAAAGGTCTTGAAAATGCTATCCCCAAAAAAACGCAAGATTGGTTATGTTTCCACGGATAATGGCGCCAATGTAGTTAAGGCCATGTCGCAGGGTGGCTATTTCAGAGTGCCATGTTTGGCGCACTGTATCAACCTGGTAGTTCAAAAATTCTTGAGTGATAGAGACAGTCCAGCGTTCGCGGTAATGGCCACCTGCTGCAAAATGTGCAACCATTTCAGCCATTCTTTTAAGGCCCGGAAGCATCTGAGGAGGCTGCTACTTCAAAGTCGAATACCAGTGAAAGCACTGATCCAGGAGGTGGCAACACGTTGGAACTCCACCTTCTACATGCTTGAGCGTCTGTATGAGCAGTATACGGTACTCGATCACTATTTCTTCACAGAGGGTACATCTCAGAAGGAGGACCTGCGGATGAGTGCGGCGCAATGGGACATAGTTAAAAGCCTGACAGACATGCTTCGTCCTTTTGAGTTCTTCACGCGTGCAGTCAGCCAGGAGGACTGTAATTTGGGAAAAGCTATCCCATTGTTGTGCATGCTGGAGCACCAACTGATGGCGGTGTCTTCTGAGTTTGAAAAAGATGTACAAAAAAAAGACCATTTTATTTTGTCTGAGAAATTATTAGAGCGCCTACGTGGTGATGAACGTCTTCAAAAGATCAAGTCAGAACAGCATTACATTTGTGCTACTATTCTGGATCCACGCTACAAAAAGGCGCTGGCAGGCGAAGCATTCTTTCCTTTTGCTGATGCAGATGTTCAAAAGTACAAACATTGGTTAGCCTGGTCAGCCAAGAGGTTTGAAAAAGAACGGCAGGTTATTGAAGGAGAAGACAGTACATCAGCATCAGCATCAGCAGGCCATCCCCAGTCACAAGAATCCACTTCTGCACCTGTGGCTGGGGCACAAGTGACCTCTCAGCCGTTAAAGACACCGGCAACTGGATCATCTGCACCACACACAACACTAACAGTGGCTGCTGAGGAGGATTGGCTAAGTTTGCTTGGGTATGGTTCTCGAAAAAATGTCAAAGGCACAGCAAAAAGTAAGCAAAGTGGAGGAACCGTTGATGACCTTGAGTCGATGGTGCAGGACTATATGAATGACTCAACAGAGGTCTTTCTTAATGATGAGCCATTGCAGTATTGGCATGGCAAAAAACAATTGTGGCCACAGCTCTCCAACCTGGCTATAAACTATTTGTCTTGCCCACTCGCAAGTGTGTCTTCTGAACGTGTTTTCAGTGCTGCTGGTGGCATTGTAACTCCCAAACGGAGCAGCCTCTCGCCCAAAAATGTGGAGCGGCTGACAATGATCAAGATGAATCAGCACCTCATACCACCAGATTACAAAGTACGAGAAAGCACGCCGCATGAAGACGAGGAGGACGGCAACGTAGATGAGGGGATTTGTTCTCTGTTCGGTGGCACTGACCTCATCCAGCCTGAATTCGCAGAGTATGATGACAAAATCTTCTTCTTATTCCCTGACACCGAGCCCTGAAAATGAGACAATGAATCAAGAACTTTCTTTTTCGTCCTTATTCACTTTTATTCCTGTTTGTCTCTCTTTCTTTGTTTTGCACAGTTAATTTAATTCAAACTTTAATCACCTAATCCCAAAAACAAGACCATCAGCAGAACTGTCTTCACTTGTTTGCTTATTGATTTGAAGGTGCCGCAGTCTACATTCCTCAGGTTCACAAGTTCTGAAGAACATGCTCCTCTATCCTCCTCCTCCAGACTGCGATTTTCCTCAAAGCAGAGTGCTGGATTACGCCCAATGAAGAAAGACTCAGCACTTGTGGGGGTGTTGTACTTCTTTGCGGGTGAGTTGACGGATTTGGGCCCATTGCTGTGAAGCTCTAATAATGGACAAAAGTGTTTTGGACCAAATATGAGGTGGAAATTTCTTGCCGTTTTTGCTGACTTGCTTGCCTTTGGGGTGCTCTTTGGCGGGGTTCCGGGTGTTTGTGGGTGATTTTTGGTGTCTGGGAGCACTGCTGCGACAGTCTAATCTTGATTGCATTTGCTTTTCAGGAAATCCGTGGTGGAAAACAGGAGTTATGATGATTGATGATGATGACCTAGCTGCACAGCGCCGCGTTTGGACCGAAGGCCGAGAGATATTGTAAGTATGAGATTTAGCTCTTTCGCTGTTTGGGGGTGTTGTCGGGTGGTTTTTTCCGGGTGGGTTGGCGGGTCTTGCCTGGGGCATTCCTGGGAAGGTCTAATACCGGATAGAAGTGTTTTGGACAAAATCCTTAAGGAACAGCCTTTTTTTTGCTATTTCTTCTGTCATCTTGCTCAATGTAGTGTTTTGGGGGGCTTCCTGCTGTTCGTGGGTGGGTTGCGGCCGGGGTCTCTGTCGAAGCACTGCTGCGACAGTCTAATCTTGATTGCATTTGCTTTTCAGGAAATCCGTGGTGGAAAACAGGAGTTATGATGATTGATGATGATGACCTAGCTGCACAGCGCCGCGTTTGGACCGAAGGCCGAGAGATATTGTAAGTATGAGATTTAGCTTTTTCGCTGTTTGGGGGTGTTGTCGGGTGGTTTTTTGCGGGTGGGTTGGCGGGTCTTGCCTGGGGCATTCCTGGGAAGGTCTAATACCGGATAGAAGTGTTTTGGACAAAATCCTTAAGGAACAGCCTTTTTTTTGCTATTTCTTCTGTCATCTTGCTCAATGTAGCGTTTTGGGGGGCTTCCTGCTATTCGTGGGTGGGTTGCGGCCGGGGTCTCTGTCGAAGCACTGCTGCGACAATCTAATCTTGATTGCATTTGCTTTTCAGGAAATCCGTGGTGGAAAACAGGAGTTATGATGATTGATGATGATGACCTAGCTGCACAGCGCGGCGTTTGGACCGAAGGCCGAGAGATATTGTAAGTATGAAATTTAGCTTTTTCGCTGTTTGGGGGTGTTGTTGGGTGGTTTTTTGCGGGTGGGTTGGCGGGTCTTGCCTGGGGCATTCCTGGGAAGGTCTAATACCGGATAGAAGTGTTTTGGACAAAATCCTTAAGGAACAGCCTTTTTTTTGCTATTTCTTCTGTCATCTTGCTCAATGTAGCGTTTTGGGGGGCTTCCTGCTGTTCGTGGGTGGGTTGCGGCCGGGGTCTCTGTCGAAGCACTGCTGCGACAATCTAATCTTGTTTGCATTTGCTTTTCAGGAAATCCGTGGTGGAAAACAGGAGTTATGATGATTGATGATGATGACCTAGCTGCACAGCGCCGCGTTTGGACCGAAGGCCGAGAGATATTGTAAGTATGAAATTTAGCTTTTTCGCTGTTTGGGGGTGTTGTCGGGTGGTTTTTTGCGGGTGGGTTGGCGGGTCTTGCCTGGGGCATTCCTCGGAAGGTCTAATACCGGCTAGAAGTGTTTTGGACAAAATCCATAAGGAAACACCAGTTTTGGCACTTTTTGTAAGTTAGGGTTCGTTAGGGTTAGCCCTAGCAGCAGGATTGCATGTGTTTCGGGGGGTTCTATTGCAACGCAGTTCTGGTGTTTTAGAGCACTGTTGGAGCGATGCTGGCTATGGATACTTTTGCTTGCTTGCAAGTGGTTTGAATACAATCCACGGTCTGTATTTGGGCCTACTGTTACTTTCAAAGTACGTTTTGTCACCATTTTTCTGCTAGGCATCGTTTTTGGAGATCTGATTGGGGTTCTTCTACATTTTTGCGACTGGCTTTGGTAAGGGTCTTGGTGGGAGCATTGCTGGGAAGGTCAAATTTTGTTCTAAAACACAGTTTACAGTACACCTACCTTGAGGGGAAAGATCCGCTATAATATTTTGGCCATACTTATTTATCCTTAAAAAGGTGACTCAGACAGAGCACGCAATTTCAAAAATATTGTACTGTCTATTAGGGAAATCAAAGTGTCACTTTTTGAACCACACAGCGTACATACCTTTTATTTATTTATCAGTGGTATTGTAATAGCACTTCCTGTTTTCCGTTCAATAATTACAGGCCGGGTTTCAGTCAACATCCGCCAGGCAGGCAGTGGACAGGATGTCTTCTGTCAGTGGTCACCAACATTGATGGACGAAGCGTCAGCTGGAATGGAGGAGTGCCGCCAATAAGAGGAATTGTTTGCTGCATGCAACTTACTTACCAAATTCAACAGGACAACTCCAACAACATACGCAATACAGATACAGTATCCATTGTTTTATTCTATGAGTGTGACTGCATGTGCTTAGCTTTAGTTTGTACCCAAAGATTGTCTTTATCTTCAATTATTGTTTGTCCATGCTGTGCTTTTTTTTTTCTTCTCTCAACAAAACCTACCCAAAAAGAAACCCCCATTCCCATCCATTTTACAAACCCTAACCCTCTTCCCCCGGGCTGTGTTGTTTTGCTTGATGTCTGACTAAAATGACATCAATAATTCCACACACTTGCTGGGGAGGATAAGGTCATAGCAACAGGCTGGTGAAGGAATACGAGGATATCTTCTAGACTTACTCAGCTTCAGTACTATATCTTCTAGTAGTAGGAGCCAATGTCAAATAAATTCAACGCAAGTACTAGTTATACTTGCAAGCAAATACTTTACCATTTGTTAGGCTACATTATGGCACTGTTCTAGTGTACTGTCACCTGCTATATTCTCGATCGTACCGTAACCGTTGTAATGCTACAGTAAGGACAAACAAGGTTTCGTTTTCTTTTTTTCCATAGGCATGCAACTGCCACTGTGTCACACCACTAGTACCACCGCAATGAGGAAATGTCACCCGCCCAGGATTGACAACGTTTATCCCCATTTCACATGGAGCCAGCCCTGGGCCTAGCCCTAATTTCTAACACAAATTACAGGTAAGATAAGCGTTTGGTGGGAGGTAGTATAATGGAGTATTATTTAGGAGTAGACGAGAGATTGACGGTTGTACTACTAAAGTCCTACGACTGTTCAGGAAAACAAAGTTACTGTTACACCCCCGTCCCCCACCCACCAGACTGAAAAGCAGTAAAAAACAGGTATGGTCAGATAAAGTTTAAAAATGTATATTTATGTAGCCCTAACAAAATAATCTCCCTCAAGACCCACCCTAACCCCAACGATTGTCTTTGAAACGTCCCAAAACGATCCCAACTCCCAAATCCCACCCCCCAAAAGTCTATAAAAAAAGGGCAAGGGACACTCCACTACTGGAGGGTGCTGGTGCATTTTGCGGCATGGGCATCATACTCCTTGCGGAGGGTGGCAAGCTCGGAGCGGAGGCCCTTCACCAAGTTCTTATAGTTCTGGACCTCCTGCTCCAGGTAGGACATTCGGACTCCTAGGCGGCGTTGGCGTGCCTTGCAGCTCCTGTGGGGGGCAGCTGGTCTTTCTGTTGCTTGGCGGTGGCGGTTGGCTTTGTTAGCCCGGCTCGGTCCCGCTGGAGCACTGCGCATGCTGGCGTCCCGTGGGGTCACGGAGGAGGATGCAGCGGTCCCAGTCGAGGATGTTGTTGTTGCACCGGTCAACTGCGTGTCCTCCTCCTCCTCCAGGGCCACCAGCCGCCGATATTCGGCGACAGTGGCATCCAGCCTCCGTTGCCGGGCCATTCTAGCCTGCTCCTTCCGTGTTGTTGATTTGGAAGGAGCAACTATATGAAGAAAGAAAGACATAGTCTGTAACCAATGCTCCTTAGCATTAATAACACAAAGTGATTGAGCCGAAAGTTGGGTCACAGTACAAGTAACAAATTGAAAGCACAGTACATAACTATTGAGGACAGTGTCTATGTAACCTCCCACTTCTGCATCCTTGCTCTAACATTAGTGGTAGTTTAATGAACAAATTCTACGACCACTATGGACTTCCATTACAGTCGACTATGACAGTACACCAGTCTTATTCTCTTCTTCTCTCTTGTTTAGGAAAATTGGTACGTTATCTTATGCAAGCCGGCAGAATGACATTGACAGCACAGTGAACTTGCACCCGAGAAAAACAGTTGCACACCATGATGAGTGAGACAGACTTGCGTTACTGTACCGGTCCTGTACATGCAGGTGGTGAAGCTATTACTTTTCTATTACGGGTGGCACTGAGAATACTCTGTTACAAGGGCTACTGCTTAATTAATTTACCTTTCACCCTACAGTGCAAATGAGTACTAGAAAAGGAAAATGAAGAAGCTAACTAATTTGATTATCTATCACTTCACATGGGACGTATTTGATGACATATGGGATGACTTTAGGTGCTTTGCTTAATATTGAGTGAACAGTGATACACCCACACATGAATGATGTACTACAAGTAAACTAAAGTTATTAAGAGAGGTACGGAGTGTCCACCGTAATAACCAGATATATGCTGTGATTGCAGTCGCAATACAAAGTACTGCTACTATTCATGGTAGTATTGGACACATTTACAATTTCTTTTCCTTGCCTTCCCTGCACTGGAACGGACGTGCGGGTGCGGTGGTACATGCTCTTCAAGGTAACACTTAGTTCATCCAGCGACCATCTACTCTCTCTAGATACACATGTGCTATCTAAGAGTCAGAGAATACCATGCTCCAGGCATCCATTCATTCAAAGTATACGCACACATACAGTTTCTGTTTCACCCACCCAGGCTGCTGTCCTTCCACCCATCCTTGCTTCATCATTGACCCAGCCATGCACCATACCATATTCTTTCCTTCCCAGCCACCTCGGGGGCCAAGCAAACACATATCGTTCTTCTTTGCCAGCCATCATACAATTTCGCGTCCCACTTACTTACACCCTTCTTTCGCTTTTCGTTCATCCCATCCATCACGTTCGTCTAAGAACTTATTGGGATTCTTCTCACCAAAAACTTCACAGCTAAGTCGAAGTACATTTCGAGGAGGCTACTACCTGGTTGATTTGTAATACACCCGTGCAGAAAGCACACTATGCAGTCTTCAATCTCAATAAGTAAGGAATATATAGCTTACCTGTTTCCGCCACCACCGTTTGAACCCCCACAGGACCGTCCGCCGGCTCTTGCACCGCCTCCTCCCCAGAGTCCTCCGAGTCCTCGCCCAACACCGCCACCTCCGCGCTGGCCCCGTCACCAGATGTTACACCTACAAAGTACATTTAAGAATGTTAGAATACACCACTCACTACTATATAATATTTGGTCTAGGAGAAATGTTAAAAAAACAGAATACAATGTAATAATTTGTGACTGTCTACTCTAAAGTAAAAATGTCCCTTTTTCCAGGGAAGGCTGTTGTCTTGCTGCACTTTTATGCACAACTGATGAATGCTTGCTTTTTATTTTTAACACGCACCACTTTTTCTCCTAACAGACAGAAGCTTGACTCCTAAGAACACGACCAGGATCAAGTTCAAACCAGGTGAGAGCTCGGCTCGACCACAAGAAATGTGTCCAATTAATCGTCAGCACTAACCACTTTTCCGTTTTCAGTTAAATAGTTTTATGACAAAGTAGATTTTAATAAATGTGTTTACTTTTAATAAAGCTTTTAAACTTAAATAGACTCTGTGGTTTTTGGTCCTCCAGACTAGAGTGGATGAGCTAAAGGTTTTGGAATTTTTGCAAGCATGAGTGCCTCTGACACTTCTTGACTGTGCTGTGACTCCGTCCTCTCTTGTCCTGCGTACGATAATCTAGAGATCATTGGGGATCAATAATCGGTGACTTCGGGAGCTGAATGACTCTGCCACACTATCTAGTCAGTAAGGAGACAGTGCATAGAGCTATTGCTGAATAGAATGGGAGTCCAATGGAATTGCCAAATGTCCAATCTTAGTTAGCTACACAGACAGACTAATAGGAATAATCTAGTAATACCACAGGGAGTCATATTAGAGCCAGGATAAGAATTTATATCCAGTCTACAAGAAGATCAAAGACGATTTAGAAAAAATCGAATGAGGAACGCTAGGAAAAAATAGGTACTCTTTATTACAATTAAAACTTACTGGGGCCAGCAAAGGAGCCCTCGCCTGCCCGATCCTGGCCTGCATCCTGAACAGCACCCTCCTCCTCCTGTGTCCTCTTGCCCTTGGGGGGAGCTGATGTACAACATGAAAGAAAGAAAGACCAGAAAACATGGATGAGATTTGTCAACCAAATCAACCATTTCAAAAGAACAATAACAACATTTTTTGGAGAAATAGCAAATAGATAGACAACTATTCCACGGGATCTATCTCATGTGGTATACTACGTTATTCGTATTGCCTGATTTGCGGACCGTTGACTTAGAAAGTTCCTATGTAACTCAATAAACAGACTACTAAAGAGGTTTGCCTAGGCCTGGCACTGCAGGCAGCAGTCCGCAGCACGCGAAGTGACAGACAAAGTCCATCCTGCTTGCAGATCAGTGAATACTCAAACTATCAATCCACCCACCACCACCACTATTTCTTCTTATAGCCATGTGTCTAAAGGAAGGAGTGGACTTCAGTCTGTTGGGGCTGATTTAGAAGTCCCTTGCGGCTCATTTTCCTCCATTGTTGCGTGACTTTTGTGACGCAGCGGCAGAACAAAAGACTCGCCATGGTGTTGGTGCGGCGTATATATTAAAAAAAAAGAAATTATGGGCGATGCATCACGTTGTAAAGCCCTGCGCCATCAGGGGGCGTTCCGGCGCAAGGGAGGGCGTACCTGCGCAGGGACGAATCCTAAAAGTGGCTGAGGGAAATCTACAAGATGTCAATCAGCCACTTTTAAGACAATGATGCATGAGTCAAACCCTGCGCGCTTGAAGCCGACGTACGGCTTGATGCAGCATTGGGGAGATAGGGTACCCCAGAGCATTGCTGGAGCTGCGCCATCGTTGGCACGCAACTCCAGCAATGCGCCGCCTTTACGGCACAGATGCGTAAGGCTTCTGTGACGTTTTGGGCCAATGGGTGGTGGTGGCATGGCACACAATTACTGCCGCATCCCTGCTACTTTGCAGGGATGCGCCGGTAATTGAAAATATGACCCTTAGTGTCTAGCATTACGCAGTTCTTATCTTTACACTACACTCATACATAATTTCTCAGGCCAATGAAATGAACACAATGTACAAAACAAATAAGCATAGTAGCAAGCAAGGCTACTGAGAAGGAGAGCAGTGCACCTAAAATGCATAGAAGATTTTGAAATATAATTTACCTACAATGTAATCGGCAGCATTATTGCTCTTGGTAAAGAACAAAGATTTGCAAATAACAGAGCCGGATAAAACAGAGTAGTGATGAATAGCTACTACTACTCACCAAGCCCGGGGACCTCTACGCCGAGCGCGTCCAGCAAGTCCCGTTCCCGGTCCATGACATCGGTCCAGCGGTGGGTGGCCTGGTTATATGTGCGCCGGACCCCAGAGAGCTTATACATGGCCCGGCACACCTTCTCCCACCGCTTCCGGCGCTCCCGGATGCCATAGCCAGTTGCGATCTTGCCGCCTCCCAGGATCGTCTTGGGGAGGCGGCGCTGGACGTGGAAGATGAGTGCCGCCACTTCCTCCGCGCTGAAGATCTCCCGCGGCACCACTTGCTCCCCCCTCAAACGCCCGCACGGGAGCCGGGCACGGGGTGCGGGACCCTTCCCCTTCTCAGGGTGCTTCCCGGCTCCCTTTACCATGGTCTGGGCAGAAATAAACTTAAATGATAAAGAAGAAATAGAATAGTGAAGAAGAAAAGAAAAGAGTTTAAAAAAGTAGTTTAAAAGTAACTAAAAGTAGCAGAAAACACAAAAATATACAGCTAGAAAAATAGAGGGATAGATAATAAGTAAAATAGATTAAATAAACTTCAAACAAGCAAAGGATGGCAGAGATTCAGAGAGGATACAGAAAGCATGCCCAGAACCATAGCAATGAATGAGAAACAAGATGGCCGCGCCCGTTCACGACCGCGTGGGTAAGTTCGCGCGAGATTTTCCTCGCGAGCACGCGCGAAATTGTACTAGCGAGCAGCACAGTTTGCGAGATTACACATAGCGGCCGGAAACGGAATTACGTCACGCAAACAAGATGGCCGCGCCCGTGTACGACCGCTAGGGTAACTTGGCAAACGTATAGCTACAAGCGCCTCGCGAACACGCGCAAAAGCACGCGAACATACACGTCGCAAAAAAAAAATAAGTGTATTCGCAAGCATTCGCGGCTCCCGAAATCGATCTCGCACGGATTCGCGCCCCAAAAAACGCGCGAAATTGCAGAAAAAACGATTTTTGCTAAACTGAAAGCAATGAGCAGGTGCAAAAGTTCAAACTTAACATTTGTAACATTCACTGTAGTGCTTCCTGAGGGGCCCCTCCAGAGTTTGCAACTATTCTATGACCCTGCTATGACCCAAACAGCAGGCTCATAGAATAGCTACAAGTAGACCATAAAGGTCCTGTGAAAAAAAATTTCACTGCAACAGAAAGCAAATTACAGATAAGGAAGGAAGCAGGTGCCAGCCAGACTGGAACTTTCTAAATAACTGACACATTAATCAACCCCCAATTAATTCATGGCAGTTGAAGTAGGGGAGGTGTGCTTGCTTTTTTCACCCCCCATAAACTACAGTGATAAACAAACCTAATGGGTGGCAGTGAGGATGTACCAGAGGGTGGCATGGGTGTCCCAGAGGGTGGCAGTGGTGAAACAGAGGGTGCTGTGAACCTGTGATGATAAACCAGACGTAGAAACAACATAGTCGCGGCCGTTGCGTGCCGAAAAGTAAGTTCGCAATTGCGAAATTGTCCCAAAATCGGCGCGAACGCTCGCCAACACAAAAAACGGGAAAATCCGCAAATCCGCGAGAGTTCGCGTATCTTCGCGGATTGCGAATCCGTAAATCCGCAATTTCGCGTACGCGAGATCCGCTAGATCCGCCCATGCTTAATTAGGAAGACCTGTAGGGAGCAAAAAAGCGCTTACCTATGGTGGTGGTGAAAGTTACTCATACTCACAGTACTGCTGGGCAGAGCCTGCTCTGGACCTGTAGTGCCTCCTTAGTATCCCCCTGACACGTAAAGAACAGTCAGTGCTAGAAAAGGGCCTATCTTTTGTCCCCACCACCAGACTTGACAAATTCAAGCTGCACGTGGAACTGGCCCAATTCTTCGGAAACTCAAACTTAAGTCTTTCTTTGAGAAACCAACTCATGAAATAGAACAAACCAATGATAACCCCAATATCACGGGTCTCCGACCCAAATCAACTTTTGTACCACCTCCCTCTACCATCCCACCTGAAATCACTACATTTGAACAGGCTGTATATAATGACGTTGAGAGACTCAGCCCATCCAACAACTTCAACAATTTATCCTGGGAAGACAGAAAAACAATAGAACGTCTACAAAAAAAAACCCTAATTGTCATCAAACCAGCGGACAAAGGGGGCGGGATTGTTTTACAGGACAAACAAGACTACGACACTGAATGTCGCAGACTACTGAGCGACACCAGGAATTATCGCAGATTGACACAGGATCCAACGGAAGAGTTACGGACCACTATTCATGGACTAGTCAGGAGGGCAGCAGATGCAGAACACATTTCCAAACAAGAAACGGATTACTTATGCCCACAGCATACTAAGACCCCATACTTCTACACTGTACCGAAAGTCCCGTATTATATGTGCGATTTTCACCTGATGGTACCACCAATGCCATTACACCCTAGCCTCCTATAGCCTACACCCCAACCGCTGTAGTGACGGCAAACGGTTATGTTTAATACAATACGACCGATTGACTCTTTTTTCATTGTATGTTTTGTCTTTGTCCATTTATGTTACGTGTACAGGTGTTCTTGAGATGGGAATCCCCCTCTCACACATAGATAAACACCTTAGGGCGTGTAGACACATAGTCTGAACTACACTCCACTAGTTTAACTGCACTCACCTTTTTACTTAGGTCCTGAAGAAAGCCATCATATACATAAGGCACTGGCTGAAACATGTTGACCCACCGGATGATGGAGGTCGTAACTCGCCTCTAACATCCAACAGCCTTATTTTTAACCGCTGACGGTGGCCCAGGTATTAAAGTCTAATTTACCCTCGGGTACTGGGACCCCCGCCTAGCCGTTTTAAATCTCACTACCATAACACCCTTCACTGCACACTCAGCAACATACCTGCTCCGCTGTAATCAGGCGTCGAAGCACACCCGGGACACGCTAGGTGTCACTGGGTGGGCCCGATGATGAAGCATGCCACCAACTAGGTTGGTGGGTGAGGGCTTTCTGAACACACTCACCAGGTGTTCCCATCCCGTGACGAAACATACTTGAGTCTTTTTTATTAAAAACCCTTCTTATCTTGAGCTAGTCTCCTTTTGATTAACATTACATATAACCCAGGGGATAAGGACTAGCTTTCTGGTACTCTCTCTCTCTCTTGATTACACATTCTCATAGGCAGCGCGCAGCTGTGAGAGCAACCCTAACACCATGGCAGAAAACCATGGTCTAACCTTTGATGAACACGATGTGGCAGACATCCTCTCTGACCCATCGTTCCAAGCTGACTTCAACATCGCCAGCACTATCGCACAGACCACCGATTGGGAGAGCCTTACCGAGAAAAAACGCAACAGGATACGCACTATCCTCCACGGAACCATCCTGACCCAATACCTCAGAACGAACACGGCTCCCAGGGGACTTCTAGTAACCAATGCACCCAGGATCTTCCTTAATGACCCCACCTTTAGGAAGGACTGGGCCCAGATCGCCTGGCATTGCACCAGGGACTGGATGATCCTTATCATAAAGACGGCTAAGCGACTATCGGAGGCGTTTCTAATTGAAATACAAGCCACAGAGAGCCAATTCAAGGCCACCATAACGGCCTATAAAAAGAAACTAGATGACCAGAACAAAGACATAAATGAATATAAGGAATACCTGACCCAGGCAAAAATTAAAAAATTTGATAAAGACCTCAAAAAATTCAGCTATGCTAAAGTATACCCATACTCCGAAGATGATTACACCCCCCAGACAAAGAACACCAGCATGTCTAACACGTCAGGGGATGACAGCTCTGTCTCAAGTGACTCCAGCACCAGCTCAAACAAACGAGGAGGAAGAGGTAGACGAGGACAACGCTGGCCGAACAACTGGCAAGGCGGACAGCAAGGACATTTCCATGGTTTCCCACCCAATTTCGGCCATATGCAGAACCCCTATTATGGTTTCCCACCCATGTACCCCCCAGGACCAATGCCACTATTCCCAGGCAACCAAGGGCCGCATATTCCTTTTTTAGGACAGGGCCGGAGGTCTCGGGGCAGAAGGAGAACGAACCCCCAACAACCACAAGTCCACTGGGGCGGAGAGGAGAACCCAGTCAGCGCAAACACACGCCAGAAGACGAAAGAGGCAATACCAGGACCCAGCAAACAATGAGGTCCGATGACCCACCTTCATTGGTATTTAACCTATCTAGTATCCCCCTGACACGTAAAGAACAGTCAGTGCTAGAAAAGGGCCTATCTTTTGTCCCCACCACCAGACTTGACAAATTCAAGCTGCACGTGGAACTGGCCCAATTCTTCAGGAAACTCAAACTTAAGTCTTTCTTTGAGAAACCAACTCATGAAATAGAACAAACCAATGATAACCCCAATATCACGGGTCTCCGACCCAAATCAACTTTTGTACCACCTCCCTCTACCATCCCACCTGAAATCACTACATTTGAACAGGCTGTATATAATGACGTTGAGAGACTCAGCCCATCCAACAACTTCAACAATTTATCCTGGGAAGACAGAAAAACAATAGAACATCTACAACAAAACCCCCTAATTGTCATCAAACCAGCGGACAAAGGGGGCGGGATTGTTTTACAGGACAAACAAGACTACGACACTGAATGTTGCAGACTACTGAGCGACACCAGGAATTATCGCAGATTGACACAGGATCCAACGGAAGAGTTACGGACCACTATTCATGGACTAGTCAGGAGGGCAGCAGATGCAGAACACATTTCCAAACAAGAAGCGGATTACTTATGCCCACAGCATACTAATACCCCATACTTCTACACTGTACCGAAAGTCCATAAGGGAATTATCCCTCCCCCTGGCAGATCCATCGTATCGGGTATCAACTCGTTACTAGAACCTCTGTCGCGCTACTGTGACTTCTTCCTGAATCCATTGGTGCAAGCAACACCAACGTACATAAAAGACACTAAGCATCTCTTACAGGTCATAAACAACAAGGAGTTCAACCCACAAACACAATTACTAGTGGGTCTGGACGTGGAGAGCCTGTATACCAGCCTCCCACAGGACGCCACCCTATCAGTACTCCAAGACATCCTCGAGGCATCTCCCTGGCCATACCACACTCCTAGAAACTTCGTGATGGCATGTGCAACTCTAGCTCTCAAAGAGAACTATTTCGAATATGAGGGCACCCTGTACCTACAAACGAATGGGACATCTATGGGCAGTGTTTTTGCCCCAAGCATAGCGGGACTATATGTCCACCATTTTGAGGAGCACCACATTGCAACAGAGACCAACCCTTTCATCCACCATATCCTGACTTGGCGCAGGTATATAGATGATATCCTGGTGATCTGGCAGGGCACACAAACCGACTTGGACAGATTCATGACCTGGCTCAACAAAAGGGACCCATACCTAAAATTCACCTGCACGGCCAGCAACAACCAACTACCCTTCTTAGACCTGGACATTACGGCCAAGGATGGAACCCTGGCCACAACAACTTACTACAAACCGACCGCAAGGAACTCATTGGTTGAATTCACAAGCTTTCACCCACGTGCACTTCGAGAAAACCTGCCCTACGGGCAGTTTTTACGCATACGAAGAAACTGCACCAGCATCTCGGATTACAAAAGACAATCCACCGATTTGGCGACCAAACTGGAACACCGAGGCTATCCCAAAGCCATCATTAACAAAACTCAAAAGAGAGCTAGAAACCAGAACCGTGATGCCCTACTGGAAACTGTTGTCAAAAACCAAGAAAATCAACCAATCACCTGTGTCACCACTTACAACACGGCGTCCAACGAGGTGACTAAAATTATCAGAAGACACTGGAGAATAATCAATTCTGGACAAAGGAACTGGGACACCCCGAGATTCGCATACAAAAGATGTAACAACTTAAAAGACCGCCTGGTCAACACCCGTCCAAGACCACCCCCAGAACAGCCCATTAACACCGTTCTGAACGCATGGGGCCTACCCAAGGTCACCGGACACTATCCCTGCAACGACTGCAGTGTTTGCCACCTCGCCATGGCATCCAAAACTCTAGATCTGGAACCTAACAGAGTCTGGATCCAAAGGAGTCACACCAACTGCAACTCCCGCAACCTGATATACTTAATAACTTGCACATGTGGCCTACGCTATGTCGGAATGACGACACGTAAGATCAAAACCAGAATAACAGAACATCGCAGCACAATAAGATGCAAGAAAAACATCAGTAAACTAACCAACCACTTCATCACACAGGGTCACACCCCCAATGACCTAACCTGGACGGTCATTGAACAAATCCCTGGGAGCACAATGGACAATGATAAAAAGCTACTGAACAAAGAACAACGATGGATATATCGCCTTTCGACAGCAAGCCAGGGCCTTAATGATGCCATTCCCTGGAACTCCCTAGCACATCAATAACCAATCATAGTGTGCCCCGAGCCTTTTCAGTTCATCAATTGTCCCCTGTTCCTCGGCACTGCTGAGGTAGCCCCTAGTTCTGAGGTTCTTTAAAAATTGGATGCACCCCTGACCTCACACTATGGTCACGTGTTGCCCTAGTTACTCAACTCTGCCCCCTGTAGTTTGTATTTCCAGCCCCCACTGTAACACACCCTATCATATTGCGCTCAAAACCTATCATTGATGGCCATGCAATATACAGCTCTGCCCTATGTTTTACAGCCCCTTGCATGCTGTATTCACGCCCCCACTGAAACATGCATTGCGCTTTAAAAACTTTAAAAACTCCCCCCATTAATGACATAATTTGAGCAGATCGCGCCCTTAGCTCATTTATATTAGAATTCATGGCACGCGTAAGCAGTGTATTGGTGAATTCGGGATCCAGCCCCGTTTTTGTTGAACACTACCCGATCGCGCATGCCACCACGCTGCACGGCAGTGCAGACACCACCGCGCATGCGCGAAAGAGACACTATACGCGCTGACACACGCGAGCAGTGCGCTTGCGCAGATACCGCGAAAGAGACACTATACGCGCATGCTCGCTGACACACGCGAGCAGTGCGCTTGCGCAGATACCGCGCGCGAGCTCTCTCTGGCACCATGACTCGGCTCCCCGAGTCTTTCCACCATTACCTCTAGCCTACAGGTGCATCCGATCACTCAATCAAGCACAGTACTTAAGGCCAAGCTCAGATGGCCATTATTTACCGGTATGCGAAGGAGGCACTACAGGTCCAGAGCAGGCTCTGCCCAGCAGTACTGTGAGTATGAGTAACTTTCACCACCACCATAGGTAAGCGCTTTTTTGCTCCCTACAGGTCTTCCTAATCACTGTGGTTCAAACTGTTTATTTCCCATAGGGCAAAGCCCCAGCCACCTCTCAACCTTGAGGTCCAAATTAGCTAAAACTAGTGTAAGAATGCTCTCTTGCACTACTATACACATATGCACTGCATGTGTGATGTCCGTGTTTTAGCCACTTCACTCCCGTATTATATGTGCGATTTTCACCTGATGGTACCACCAATGCCATTACACCCTAGCCTCCTATAGCCTACACCCCAACCGCTGTAGTGACGGCAAACGGTTATGTTTAATACAATACGACCGATTGACTCTTTTTTCATTGTATGTTTTGTCTTTGTCCATTTATGTTACGTGTACAGGTGTTCTTGAGATGGGAATCCCCCTCTCACACATAGATAAACACCTTAGGGCGTGTAGACACATAGTCTGAACTACACTCCACTAGTTTAACTGCACTCACCTTTTTACTTAGGTCCTGAAGAAAGCCAGCATATACATAAGGCACTGGCTGAAACATGTTGACCCACCGGATGATGGAGGTTGTAACTCGCCTCTAACATCCAACAGCCTTATTTTTAACCGCTGACGGTGGCCCAGGTATTAAAGTCTAATTTACCCTCGGGTACTGGGACCCCCGCCTAGCCGTTTTAAATCTCACTACCATAACACCCTTCACTGCACACTCAGCAACATACCTGCTCCGCTGTAATCAGGCGTCGAAGCACACCCGGGACACGCTAGGTGTCACTGGGTGGGCCCGATGATGAAGCATGCCACCAACTAGGTTGGTGGGTGAGGGCTTTCTGAACACACTCACCAGGTGTTCCCATCCCGTGACGAAACATACTTGAGTCTTTTTTATTAAAAACCCTTCTTATCTTGAGCTAGTCTCCTTTTGATTAACATTACATATAACCCAGGGGATAAGGACTAGCTTTCTGGTACTCTCTCTCTCTCTTGATTACACATTCTCATAGGCAGCGCGCAGCTGTGAGAGCAACCCTAACACCATGGCAGAAAACCATGGTCTAACCTTTGATGAACACGATGTGGCAGACATCCTCTCTGACCCATCGTTCCAAGCTGACTTCAACATCGCCAGCACTATCGCACAGACCACCGATTGGGAGAGCCTTACCGAGAAAAAACGCAACAGGATACGCACTATCCTCCACGGAACCATCCTGACCCAATACCTCAGAACGAACACGGCTCCCAGGGGACTTCTAGTAACCAATGCACCCAGGATCTTCCTTAATGACCCCACCTTTAGGAAGGACTGGGCCCAGATCGCCTGGCATTGCACCAGGGACTGGATGATCCTTATCATAAAGACAGCTAAGCGACTATCGGAGGCGTTTCTAATTGAAATACAAGCCACAGAGAGCCAATTCAAGGCCACCATAACGGCCTATAAAAAGAAACTAGATGACCAGAACAAAGACATAAATGAATATAAGGAATACCTGACCCAGGCAAAAATTAAAAAATTTGATAAAGACCTCAAAAAATTCAGCTATGCTAAAGTATACCCATACTCCGAAGATGATTACACCCCCCAGACAAAGAACACCAGCATGTCTAACACGTCAGGGGACGACAGCTCTGTCTCAAGTGACTCCAGCACCAGCTCAAACAAACGAGGAGGAAGAGGTAGACGAGGACAACGCTGGCCGAACAACTGGCAAGGCGGACAGCAAGGACATTTCCATGGTTTCCCACCCAATTTCGGCCATATGCAGAACCCCTATTATGGTTTCCCACCCATGTACCCCCCAGGACCAATGCCACTATTCCCAGGCAACCAAGGGCCGCATATTCCTTTTTTAGGACAGGGCCGGAGGTCTCGGGGCAGAAGGAGAACGAACCCCCAACAACCACAAGTCCACTGGGGCGGGGGGGAGAACCCAGTCAGCGCAAACACACGCCAGAAGACGAAAGAGGCAATACCAGGACCCAGCAAACAATGAGGTCCGATGACCCACCTTCATTGGTATTTAACCTGTCTAGTATCCCCCTGACACGTAAAGAACAGTCAGTGCTAGAAAAGGGCCTATCTTTTGTCCCCACCACCAGACTTGACAAATTCAAGCTGCACGTGGAACTGGCCCAATTCTTCAGGAAACTCAAACTTAAGTCTTTCTTTGAGAAACCAACTCATGAAATAGAACAAACCAATGATAACCCCAATATCACGGGTCTCCGACCCAAATCAACTTTTGTACCACCTCCCTCTACCATCCCACCTGAAATCACTACATTTGAACAGGCTGTATATAATGACGTTGAGAGACTCAGCCCATCCAACAACTTCAACAATTTATCCTGGGAAGACAGAAAAACAATAGAACATCTACAACAAAACCCCCTAATTGTCATCAAACCAGCGGACAAAGGGGGCGGGATTGTTTTACAGGACAAACAAGACTACGACACTGAATGTTGCAGACTACTGAGCGACACCAGGAATTATCGCAGATTGACACAGGATCCAACGGAAGAGTTACGGACCACTATTCATGGACTAGTCAGGAGGGCAGCAGATGCAGAACACATTTCCAAACAAGAAGCGGATTACTTATGCCCACAGCATACTAATACCCCATACTTCTACACTGTACCGAAAGTCCATAAGGGAATTATCCCTCCCCCTGGCAGATCCATCGTATCGGGTATCAACTCGTTACTAGAACCTCTGTCGCGCTACTGTGACTTCTTCCTGAATCCATTGGTGCAAGCAACACCAACGTACATAAAAGACACTAAGCATCTCTTACAGGTCATAAACAACAAGGAGTTCAACCCACAAACACAATTACTAGTGGGTCTGGACGTGGAGAGCCTGTATACCAGCCTCCCACAGGACGCCACCCTATCAGTACTCCAAGACATCCTCGAGGCATCTCCCTGGCCATACCACACTCCTAGAAACTTCGTGATGGCATGTGCAACTCTAGCTCTCAAAGAGAACTATTTCGAATATGAGGGCACCCTGTACCTACAAACGAATGGGACATCTATGGGCAGTGTTTTTGCCCCAAGCATAGCGGGACTATATGTCCACCATTTTGAGGAGCACCACATTGCAACAGAGACCAACCCTTTCATCCACCATATCCTGACTTGGCGCAGGTATATAGATGATATCCTGGTGATCTGGCAGGGCACACAAACCGACTTGGACAGATTCATGACCTGGCTCAACAAAAGGGACCCATACCTAAAATTCACCTGCACGGCCAGCAACAACCAACTACCCTTCTTAGACCTGGACATTACGGCCAAGGATGGAACCCTGGCCACAACAACTTACTACAAACCGACCGCAAGGAACTCATTGGTTGAATTCACAAGCTTTCACCCACGTGCACTTCGAGAAAACCTGCCCTACGGGCAGTTTTTACGCATACGAAGAAACTGCATCAGCATCTCGGATTACAAAAGACAATCCACCGATTTGGCGACCAAACTGGAACACCGAGGCTATCCCAAAGCCATCATTAACAAAACTCAAAAGAGAGCTAGAAACCAGAACCGTGATGCCCTACTGGAAACTGTTGTCAAAAACCAAGAAAATCAACCAATCACCTGTGTCACCACTTACAACACGGCGTCCAACGAGGTGACTAAAATTATCAGAAGACACTGGAGAATAATCAATTCTGGACAAAGGAACTGGGACACCCCGAGATTCGCATACAAAAGATGTAACAACTTAAAAGACCGCCTGGTCAACACCCTTCCAAGACCACCCCCAGAACAGCCCATTAACACCGTTCTGAACGCATGGGGCCTACCCAAGGTCACCGGACACTATCCCTGCAACGACTGCAGTGTTTGCCACCTCGCCATGGCATCCAAAACTCTAGATCTGGAACCTAACAGAGTCTGGATCCAAAGGAGTCACACCAACTGCAACTCCCGCAACCTGATATACTTAATAACTTGCACATGTGGCCTACGCTATGTCGGAATGACGACACGTAAGATCAAAACCAGAATAACAGAACATCGCAGCACAATAAGATGCAAGAAAAACATCAGTAAACTAACCAACCACTTCATCACACAGGGTCACACCCCCAATGACCTAACCTGGACGGTCATTGAACAAATCCCTGGGAGCACAATGGACAATGATAAAAAGCTACTGAACAAAGAACAACGATGGATATATCGCCTTTCGACAGCAAGCCAGGGCCTTAATGATGCCATTCCCTGGAACTCCCTAGCACATCAATAACCAATCATAGTGTGCCCCGAGCCTTTTCAGTTCATCAATTGTCCCCTGTTCCTCGGCACTGCTGAGGTAGCCCCTAGTTCTGAGGTTCTTTAAAAATTGGATGCACCCCTGACCTCACACTATGGTCACGTGTTGCCCTAGTTACTCAACTCTGCCCCCTGTAGTTTGTATTTCCAGCCCCCACTGTAACACACCCTATCATATTGCGCTCAAAACCTATCATTGATGGCCATGCAATATACAGCTCTGCCCTATGTTTTACAGCCCCTTGCATGCTGTATTCACGCCCCCACTGAAACATGCATTGCGCTTTAAAAACTTTAAAAACTCCCCCCATTAATGACATAATTTGAGCAGATCGCGCCCTTAGCTCATTTATATTAGAATTCATGGCACGCGTAAGCAGTGTATTGGTGAATTCGGGATCCAGCCCCGTTTTTGTTGAACACTACCCGATCGCGCATGCCACCACGCTGCACGGCAGTGCAGACACCACCGCGCATGCGCGAAAGAGACACTATACGCGCTGACACACGCGAGCAGTGCGCTTGCGCAGATACCGCGAAAGAGACACTATACGCGCATGCTCGCTGACACACGCGAGCAGTGCGCTTGCGCAGATACCGCGCGCGAGCTCTCTCTGGCACCATGACTCGGCTCCCCGAGTCTTTCCACCATTACCTCTAGCCTACAGGTGCATCCGATCACTCAATCAAGCACAGTACTTAAGGCCAAGCTCAGATGGCCATTATTTACCGGTATGCGAAGGAGGCACTACAGGTCCAGAGCAGGCTCTGCCCAGCAGTACTGTGAGTATGAGTAACTTTCACCACCACCATAGGTAAGCGCTTTTTTGCTCCCTACAGGTCTTCCTAATCACTGTGGTTCAAACTGTTTATTTCCCATAGGGCAAAGCCCCAGCCACCTCTCAACCTTGAGGTCCAAATTAGCTAAAACTAGTGTAAGAATGCTCTCTTGCACTACTATACACATATGCACTGCATGTGTGATGTCCGTGTTTTAGCCACTTCACTCCCGTATTATATGTGCGATTTTCACCTGATGGTACCACCAATGCCATTACACCCTAGCCTCCTATAGCCTACACCCCAACCGCTGTAGTGACGGCAAACGGTTATGTTTAATACAATACGACCGATTGACTCTTTTTTCATTGTATGTTTTGTCTTTGTCCATTTATGTTACGTGTACAGGTGTTCTTGAAATGGGAATCCCCCTCTCACACATAGATAAACACCTTAGGGCGTGTAGACACATAGTCTGAACTACACTCCACTAGTTTAACTGCACTCACCTTTTTACTTAGGTCCTGAAGAAAGCCAGCATATACATAAGGCACTGGCTGAAACATGTTGACCCACCGGATGATGGAGGTTGTAACTCGCCTCTAACATCCAACAGCCTTATTTTTAACCGCTGACGGTGGCCCAGGTATTAAAGTCTAATTTACCCTCGGGTACTGGGACCCCCGCCTAGCCGTTTTAAATCTCACTACCATAACACCCTTCACTGCACACTCAGCAACATACCTGCTCCGCTGTAATCAGGCGTCGAAGCACACCCGGGACACGCTAGGTGTCACTGGGTGGGCCCGATGATGAAGCATGCCACCAACTAGGTTGGTGGGTGAGGGCTTTCTGAACACACTCACCAGGTGTTCCCATCCCGTGACGAAACATACTTGAGTCTTTTTTATTAAAAACCCTTCTTATCTTGAGCTAGTCTCCTTTTGATTAACATTACATATAACCCAGGGGATAAGGACTAGCTTTCTGGTACTCTCTCTCTCTCTTGATTACACATTCTCATAGGCAGCGCGCAGCTGTGAGAGCAACCCTAACACCATGGCAGAAAACCATGGTCTAACCTTTGATGAACACGATGTGGCAGACATCCTCTCTGACCCATCGTTCCAAGCTGACTTCAACATCGCCAGCAGTATCGCACAGACCACCGATTGGGAGAGCCTTACCGAGAAAAAACGCAACAGGATACGCACTATCCTCCACGGAACCATCCTGACCCAATACCTCAGAACGAACACGGCTCCCAGGGGACTTCTAGTAACCAATGCACCCAGGATCTTCCTTAATGACCCCACCTTTAGGAAGGACTGGGCCCAGATCGCCTGGCATTGCACCAGGGACTGGATGATCCTTATCATAAAGACGGCTAAGCGACTATCGGAGGCGTTTCTAATTGAAATACAAGCCACAGAGAGCCAATTCAAGGCCACCATAACGGCCTATAAAAAGAAACTAGATGACCAGAACAAAGACATAAATGAATATAAGGAATACCTGACCCAGGCAAAAATTAAAAAATTTGATAAAGACCTCAAAAAATTCAGCTATGCTAAAGTATACCCATACTCCGAAGATGATTACACCCCCCAGACAAAGAACACCAGCATGTCTAACACGTCAGGGGACGACAGCTCTGTCTCAAGTGACTCCAGCACCAGCTCAAACAAACGAGGAGGAAGAGGTAGACGAGGACAACGCTGGCCGAACAACTGGCAAGGCGGACAGCAAGGACATTTCCATGGTTTCCCACCCAATTTCGGCCATATGCAGAACCCCTATTATGGTTTCCCACCCATGTACCCCCCAGGACCAATGCCACTATTCCCAGGCAACCAAGGGCCGCATATTCCTTTTTTAGGACAGGGCCGGAGGTCTCGGGGCAGAAGGAGAACGAACCCCCAACAACCACAAGTCCACTGGGGCGGAGAGGAGAACCCAGTCAGCGCAAACACACACCAGAAGACGAAAGAGGCAATACCAGGACCCAGCAAACAATGAGGTTCGATGACCCACCTTCATTGGTATTTAACCTATCTAGTATCCCCCTGACACGTAAAGAACAGTCAGTGCTAGAAAAGGGCCTATCTTTTGTCCCCACCACCAGACTTGACAAATTCAAGCTGCACGTGGAACTGGCCCAATTCTTCAGGAAACTCAAACTTAAGTCTTTCTTTGAGAAACCAACTCATGAAATAGAACAAACCAATGATAACCCCAATATCACGGGTCTCCGACCCAAATCAACTTTTGTACCACCTCCCTCTACCATCCCACCTGAAATCACTACATTTGAACAGGCTGTATATAATGACGTTGAGAGACTCAGCCCATCCAACAACTTCAACAATTTATCCTGGGAAGACAGAAAAACAATAGAACATCTACAACAAAACCCCCTAATTGTCATCAAACCAGCGGACAAAGGGGGCGGGATTGTTTTACAGGACAAACAAGACTACGACACTGAATGTTGCAGACTACTGAGCGACACCAGGAATTATCGCAGATTGACACAGGATCCAACGGAAGAGTTACGGACCACTATTCATGGACTAGTCAGGAGGGCAGCAGATGCAGAACACATTTCCAAACAAGAAGCGGATTACTTATGCCCACAGCATACTAATACCCCATACTTCTACACTGTACCGAAAGTCCATAAGGGAATTATCCCTCCCCCTGGCAGATCCATCGTATCGGGTATCAACTCGTTACTAGAACCTCTGTCGCGCTACTGTGACTTCTTCCTGAATCCATTGGTGCAAGCAACACCAACGTACATAAAAGACACTAAGCATCTCTTACAGGTCATAAACAACAAGGAGTTCAACCCACAAACACAATTACTAGTGGGTCTGGACGTGGAGAGCCTGTATACCAGCCTCCCACAGGACGCCACCCTATCAGTACTCCAAGACATCCTCGAGGCATCTCCCTGGCCATACCACACTCCTAGAAACTTCGTGATGGCATGTGCAACTCTAGCTCTCAAAGAGAACTATTTCGAATATGAGGGCACCCTGTACCTACAAACGAATGGGACATCTATGGGCAGTGTTTTTGCCCCAAGCATAGCGGGACTATATGTCCACCATTTTGAGGAGCACCACATTGCAACAGAGACCAACCCTTTCATCCACCATATCCTGACTTGGCGCAGGTATATAGATGATATCCTGGTGATCTGGCAGGGCACACAAACCGACTTGGACAGATTCATGACCTGGCTCAACAAAAGGGACCCATACCTAAAATTCACCTGCACGGCCAGCAACAACCAACTACCCTTCTTAGACCTGGACATTACGGCCAAGGATGGAACCCTGGCCACAACAACTTACTACAAACCGACCGCAAGGAACTCATTGGTTGAATTCACAAGCTTTCACCCACGTGCACTTCGAGAAAACCTGCCCTACGGGCAGTTTTTACGCATACGAAGAAACTGCATCAGCATCTCGGATTACAAAAGACAATCCACCGATTTGGCGACCAAACTGGAACACCGAGGCTATCCCAAAGCCATCATTAACAAAACTCAAAAGAGAGCTAGAAACCAGAACCGTGATGCCCTACTGGAAACTGTTGTCAAAAACCAAGAAAATCAACCAATCACCTGTGTCACCACTTACAACACGGCGTCCAACGAGGTGACTAAAATTATCAGAAGACACTGGAGAATAATCAATTCTGGACAAAGGAACTGGGACACCCCGAGATTCGCATACAAAAGATGTAACAACTTAAAAGACCGCCTGGTCAACACCCTTCCAAGACCACCCCCAGAACAGCCCATTAACACCGTTCTGAACGCATGGGGCCTACCCAAGGTCACCGGACACTATCCCTGCAACGACTGCAGTGTTTGCCACCTCGCCATGGCATCCAAAACTCTAGATCTGGAACCTAACAGAGTCTGGATCCAAAGGAGTCACACCAACTGCAACTCCCGCAACCTGATATACTTAATAACTTGCACATGTGGCCTACGCTATGTCGGAATGACGACACGTAAGATCAAAACCAGAATAACAGAACATCGCAGCACAATAAGATGCAAGAAAAACATCAGTAAACTAACCAACCACT
The DNA here is from genome assembly GCF_964261635.1 of Lissotriton helveticus. Taxonomy (NCBI): domain Eukaryota; kingdom Metazoa; phylum Chordata; class Amphibia; order Caudata; family Salamandridae; genus Lissotriton; species Lissotriton helveticus. The sequence continues at coordinate 1,544,396,996 of NC_136065.1, forward strand.
TCATCACACAGGGTCACACCCCCAATGACCTAACCTGGACGGTCATTGAACAAATCCCTGGGAGCACAATGGACAATGATAAAAAGCTACTGAACAAAGAACAACGATGGATATATCGCCTTTCGACAGCAAGCCAGGGCCTTAATGATGCCATTCCCTGGAACTCCCTAGCACATCAATAACCAATCATAGTGTGCCCCGAGCCTTTTCAGTTCATCAATTGTCCCCTGTTCCTCGGCACTGCTGAGGTAGCCCCTAGTTCTGAGGTTCTTTAAAAATTGGATGCACCCCTGACCTCACACTATGGTCACGTGTTGCCCTAGTTACTCAACTCTGCCCCCTGTAGTTTGTATTTCCAGCCCCCACTGTAACACACCCTATCATATTGCGCTCAAAACCTATCATTGATGGCCATGCAATATACAGCTCTGCCCTATGTTTTACAGCCCCTTGCATGCTGTATTCACGCCCCCACTGAAACATGCATTGCGCTTTAAAAACTTTAAAAACTCCCCCCATTAATGACATAATTTGAGCAGATCGCGCCCTTAGCTCATTTATATTAGAATTCATGGCACGCGTAAGCAGTGTATTGGTGAATTCGGGATCCAGCCCCGTTTTTGTTGAACACTACCCGATCGCGCATGCCACCACGCTGCACGGCAGTGCAGACACCACCGCGCATGCGCGAAAGAGACACTATACGCGCTGACACACGCGAGCAGTGCGCTTGCGCAGATACCGCGAAAGAGACACTATACGCGCATGCTCGCTGACACACGCGAGCAGTGCGCTTGCGCAGATACCGCGCGCGAGCTCTCTCTGGCACCATGACTCGGCTCCCCGAGTCTTTCCACCATTACCTCTAGCCTACAGGTGCATCCGATCACTCAATCAAGCACAGTACTTAAGGCCAAGCTCAGATGGCCATTATTTACCGGTATGCGAAGGAGGCACTACAGGTCCAGAGCAGGCTCTGCCCAGCAGTACTGTGAGTATGAGTAACTTTCACCACCACCATAGGTAAGCGCTTTTTTGCTCCCTACAGGTCTTCCTAATCACTGTGGTTCAAACTGTTTATTTCCCATAGGGCAAAGCCCCAGCCACCTCTCAACCTTGAGGTCCAAATTAGCTAAAACTAGTGTAAGAATGCTCTCTTGCACTACTATACACATATGCACTGCATGTGTGATGTCCGTGTTTTAGCCACTTCACTCCCGTATTATATGTGCGATTTTCACCTGATGGTACCACCAATGCCATTACACCCTAGCCTCCTATAGCCTACACCCCAACCGCTGTAGTGACGGCAAACGGTTATGTTTAATACAATACGACCGATTGACTCTTTTTTCATTGTATGTTTTGTCTTTGTCCATTTATGTTACGTGTACAGGTGTTCTTGAGATGGGAATCCCCCTCTCACACATAGATAAACACCTTAGGGCGTGTAGACACATAGTCTGAACTACACTCCACTAGTTTAACTGCACTCACCTTTTTACTTAGGTCCTGAAGAAAGCCAGCATATACATAAGGCACTGGCTGAAACATGTTGACCCACCGGATGATGGAGGTTGTAACTCGCCTCTAACATCCAACAGCCTTATTTTTAACCGCTGACGGTGGCCCAGGTATTAAAGTCTAATTTACCCTCGGGTACTGGGACCCCCGCCTAGCCGTTTTAAATCTCACTACCATAACACCCTTCACTGCACACTCAGCAACATACCTGCTCCGCTGTAATCAGGCGTCGAAGCACACCCGGGACACGCTAGGTGTCACTGGGTGGGCCCGATGATGAAGCATGCCACCAACTAGGTTGGTGGGTGAGGGCTTTCTGAACACACTCACCAGGTGTTCCCATCCCGTGACGAAACATACTTGAATCTTTTTTATTAAAAACCCTTCTTATCTTGAGCTAGTCTCCTTTTGATTAACATTACATATAACCCAGGGGATAAGGACTAGCTTTCTGGTCCTCTCTCTCTCTCTTGATTACACATACACCTAAATTAATGCAGACATTTCTTGTGTATGCAAAAATAAGTGTTTAAGACACATATATAGTCCTTCACTTGGTAAATATCCAGTGGTGTCTTGACCGAAAATATATATGAAAAGAAAATAAACCTTCGCTAATGATGAGGCTTTTGAAAATGGTCAGCCATGTAAAAAAAAGGAGGAAAACAACCTTGAAATTCTTGGCTTCCAGCTTAATAACACAAATGGTATTAACTCCTATAGTAATGTTATTGTTAATTTGAATTTATATATACCTTTAGTGAAAGACTTACATTTGGAAAACACAGATAAGTCTTTTTGCAATACTGTATGTAATTGTTATCCCTTTCTTCAGTTAAACAAACAATTGTGCCAATCTACAAGTGGTGTTAGAGACCTAGTCAATGTTTGCAGAAGACATGTTTGTTTCTCACTAAGGGGCCTATTTACAAGAAAAGTGACGGAGTGTGGCGTTGGCCTTCTTGGCTTAACGCTGCGCTATGCCACTTTTGAAATGCAGGGCAGCACCGTATCTACAACAATACGGTGCAGCCCTGCGTTTCCCTCTGCGCTGGCGCTAATTACAGCTGCATAGCGCCAATGTAGGCACCCTTGCACCATAGTCCAAGGGTGCCTGCGTTGGGGGGAAATGATTGTTTATGTGCAGGAAGGTGTCCCTTCCTGCACATAAACAATTATTCCCCCCAACGAAAGCACCCTTGCACTATGGTGTCCATTCCTGCACATAAACAATCACTAGTGGTGATTTGTAACTTCTATGTGTGCTGATTGGTTATGTGCAGGGAAGGACGATTTATTGCACATAAACAATCATGCATGGTGTTTTGCTGATTTTAAGTGTGCTGCACTATGTTGTTTAAAGCTGAATTACTATGCAGATAAAAGTGCTGGAGGTGAACCAAGTGGCTGCCCTACATATCTCTTGTAGGGACACACAAGTTGACTTAGCCCATGATGTTGATACTGGCCTGGTAGAGAGACCCTGCAGCTTCTCTAGGACAGCACAGTTTGGAGCAATATAAGCTTATGTGATGTCCTGTTCTAACTATCTGGTCAAAAAAAGGATTCCTGTGCTTCCTTAAATAAATCAACAAAAGCAGTCTTAAAATATAATTAGTCAGTAATCTCTCTTCACAAATCATCTTGAACTACTGGTATAACAATTTCTTGTGAGCAATTAATTTTGAAATTTCAGAACCTTAGGTCTAAATTTAGGATCAGGTCTCAAAACCATTCCAATTGCCGAGAATTTTACATAGGGGGAAATGATTACCAAAACACCAAGCTCCTCGAATCTCTTAGCTAAAGTTATACCCAACAAAAAGGGCATCTTCGCTAATACCCACATCATGTCTGCCATATCCAAAGGCTTAAACGATTTCTCTAATAAACGTTTAAGTACCACAGATAAGCCCCAGGTTGCTGCTGACACGTGGACTACTGGCTTCCTCAGTCTAAAGCTCTTCAACAACTTTAACGTCAGAGAAATAATTGTAGAAATATCCTCAGATGGTTCTCTAAAACCTCTAACTGCTACACAATGGTCAGAATGTGTCACTAGGGATAAACCTAACAAGAACCACCCATCTCTTGGGGCATCTACACCAAGGAATTAATCATAAGGCCCCTTTGCCCATGGCACTAAATCTCAAAATGTTCCACTGCCTCGAGCACACTCCCAGTGTTGAAGGTTTCCTGTAAGCCTGAATGCCAACTGCTAGCTCCTTTGAACATCCTAATCTCTGAAAGGCCAGCCATTTTATTTATGTGCCGTGAGACGTATGGGGCCTCATTTATGACAAGTGATGCATTGCTGCGTGAAAACAGCGATGCGTCACTTTTCACTGCGCCCTCCTTGCACCACCAATGATGCGTCATATTTACAGTATGACGCATCACTGCGCAAGGAGTTACAGATTCGTCAGTATTTCTGACGTATCTGTATGGCGCAAAAGTGACGCATTGCTGGAGTGTGTCACAAAAGTGACGCAACTCCAGCAATGTATCCTTTCACATGGGGCTTGGTCCTGCGTCAGTCTTACGCCTGCTGTGAGGCAGGTGTAAGAAATTGACGCATTTGTGTCCTAGAAGTGGCGCAGTGAAATCACATAGATTTCACTGCGTCACTTCTATGACCCTTTCTTGCGTCAATACGCCCCCTTGTATACATTATACCTGGCGCAGGTATAATGTAGAGCAGGGGTTTACAAAGTGACGCATCTACCTAGATGCGTCACTTTGTAAATATGGTGCAACAAGGCACATTTTTTACGCTGCTGGTGCATCACAAAAAGTGACGCACCGGCTGCGTAAAAGTGACGTACGGCCTCATAAATGAGGCCCATGATCTTCAGTTTGAGCCTGAGTTAGGCTTGGAAACTGAAAGGTCAGCGGGAGAAGAGGAAGCTGAAAAAACGGCCCCTTCGCTAAGTGGCACAACAGAGGAATCCATAGTCGCTGGGGCCAACACAGGGCTACCAAGATCACTTGTATTGCTTGTTGCGAATCTTTTGTAAACCTTTTGGAAGGAGAGGTATTGGAGGGAAAGCAAACAGAATCCTTGATGGTCATGGAAATGACATTCCATCCACCACCCACACATTCTGATTCCATGTCCCAAAAAAGAAACACATGGTAGAAGAGCATTTTTTGGGGAGGCAAACAAGTCCAGCTATGGAATCCCGCATGTGTCCCCTAACATGTGAAAGGCCATGCTGCTTAAATGATAACAGATTAATGTTGGAAGATTGTGGCTCAGTCTGTCCTCTTCATTGTTTTCCAAACCTGGAATATATGTTGCCCTCAGAGTTAACAGGTGACAGTCTACCCAGGTGCAAATTTCCATGTCCAGCCTCCTGTTTTGTAGTCCCCCCTTGCCTTTTCAAATACGATTTTGTGGGCTGTGATCATGACCGAGTCATTCTCTAGCTTTGGAACAAGTACCTGAAGGGCATACCATACCGCCTTTAGCTTCTTCGAATCTGAAGATTGAGACCTCTCTGATACTGACCAACCTCCCCTTTTTCCTAGCCCCTCAAAAGTGGCACCCCACCCAGACGCTTTCATCGGATGTTAGCAAGCGAGGGCTTGGGTACTGGAGGTACACCCCCTTCCTCAGATTATCCAACAACCACTGAAGGTGGGCTTTCAACCACCCTGAGACTGGGATGAGCCTCATGTACTCCTGTCTCAATCCAGCAAATGATAATCCCCAACCCCCCCCCCCCCCCCCGCCCCCCCACCTTCAAGTGAAGAGGCGCCCAATGGCACCACTGCTGTTGTAGCTGACATTAAGCCCTGAATCTTCACCCAGTGCAAGGCTGTTGCTATATGTACCAACATTATCTGGGAGACTTGGGCCTGCAATGAATTAATCCTCCTCCCTGGGATACTGGGCTTCTGATGGTGTATTATAAGTCCCAGTGATTCCAGGAAGGAGCACCCCTTCTTCACACTGGCTTCCACCTTCAAAAAAGAAGTCAAATATTGGCCAGTCATCCAGGTAAGGAACAATCTGAGCACTATGCAATTTCATGAACATCATTTAGCGGTCGCCAGGGGTCACCGCTGCGACCACTGCCTTGCTTCTTTTGACCCCTAGCAGTACAACTGCGACCAGTGACTTCAAATGAGCAGCCCGAAAGAGCTACCTAGGTAATATTTGTTTTCTGAAAAGAAAACGTGCATGGAAGCTTGTCTTTAAATTACTTAATAAAGAGCTGTATATCTGCCTCTCTGTTCTTTGAGGGGATACGTTTATGGTTTTCTGTGTTTGCATTTAGGTCAGGCTTTGCTTTCATTTTTGTTTTCAGTCAATAATGCAAGGGCAGGGTAATGACATGGGTGACATGTTTAGGTAGGGAGTAATTGGTGCCTCATAGGTGGTTTATTGATGTACTCGAAGAGATGGTTTTGCCTTCTTCTCTCTGCTAGTGTACCCCTTTGAAGTAATCCCTCTGCCCAGGTCTCAGATAATTTTACATTTGCTCTCCGGGATAGAGGTGTGTACTATGAGAGCATCTGAATGGCGTGCAAGAGACTGCAGGGACATGGCCTATGAATATGTTTGAGTCATTATCAGTGGCTAGAAGTCCACAAGCTGTATCTGTGTCATTGACAGAGGAACTCAGCTGCCAGCCAGTGAACGCCACATATAAACACAAGGATTTAGGAGTTGGTCAGCTGTGTCTCCCCCTCCCAGCATTAAAAATACAGACTGACACACTGATGGTTTCCATCGTTTTTTGCAGGCAATACATTGCTTTTTATGCCCCTTAGCTTGGTATGGTTTCAATGCATTTGCCTCTAATAGCCAGTATTATTTCTCCAATGTATTTAGTGCCAAAACGTGTAGTTGAGAAATATATATTAAAATGAAGGTATCAAATAGAAAATGTACGCAGTGAGTGAGAGTAGTGATATTTTTCTTAAAATCAGAGCAATGGTGGAAATTTCATTTGGTTAGTAATAAGTGTTTTTGAGCAAACTTAGGCATATGGTCATATTTAAATAAATGCAGTCGCATATAAGTATATTTATGTTTCTGTGTGCACAATCTGACTTGTCATTCTTGCCCATTTCCTTGTACAGCTTTTGAATTCTCCATTCAAAAAGTTCAAATACCATTATATAACCACTTCTCATGATGTTTTAGACAAACCTCTTTGCAATAATGCTCTCCACTCCACACCTGTCTACAGCACATACTTACCAATTATAAACAGCCACAATCACCAACATTAGTTGCTCAAAAGTCTTTAATGCATCACTTTTCTACCACTGAATAACAAGTTATAATAAGTTAATTTAAAGTTGTTTGCATCTGGGATTCTCTTCACGCAATGCAGGGAACTGCAACAACACTTTGGGGCAGATTTATGAGTTCTGGCGCATCTCTGCAAATCAGCAGGGATGCGCCAGAACTGATGCGTCACACAATTCCCTCCTTGCGGCACCACAGATGCGCCGCATTTACAATGCGGCGCACCATGGTGCAAGGAAGGGCAGATGCGTGACGCATCTTGTGGTGTACGGGCGGCGCATTGCTGGAGTAGCGTCGCAAGTGCGACGCAACTCCTGCAATGTACAGAGGCCACCCATACATAACGTGGTGCGTCACTCCTTACGCCTGCTTCAAGCAGGCGTAAGGATTTGACCCAGCAGCGTCGTAAAACTCACTCAGTGAAATCTTGCAGATTTCACTGCGTGAGTTTTACGGGGATTTCCTACGAGGGAACGCCCACCCTGCGACGTAACGCCCACATGAAACCTGACTCAGGTTTCATGTGGCGCAGGGCTTTACAACGTGACGCATCTGCCTAGATGCGTCACGTTGTAAATAGGTCGTAGGGATGCGCCATGTTTCCGCGCCGTTGCGTGACGCAACGGCGGCGTAAACGTGGCGCAAGTCCGACATAAATCTGCCCCTTTGTCCTTTGCTTCACAGCTCAAAAGTTAGAGCACCGCTGTGCTGGCCTTCGGGAACTCTTTGTGAGTTTTCTGTTTAAAGTTTGATCCTCTTTAGGTGGTATTTTGGTAAACTTTCTAGAACTTTGGGGCATATTATCAAGGGGGTTTATCTCCGCTTTTTTGGCTTTAAAAGCCAAGAAAGCGGAGTTAAAAATATCTCCCTATTACCTAGCCATGTTATCCAATGGGAGGTGGATATCATGGCTAAGAGCATTAGCTCGGTAATGCATGAATATCGCTGAGTTTTCAGCGATATTCATGCATTGCGGCCGTTTTTTATCGCATTTGCGATAAACCTTGGTAATACCAAGGTTTATCTGCGATAAAAATCGCCGCAGCTCAGCAGTAAAATTTTGTCTCTAACCAAGCAATAATTATCGCTATTGCTATGCCCCTTTGTTGGCAGTACAGTAGCTTAGTAGGCTGATTACTGGCGTAAATAGTATGTCGTCATTGTTGAACATCCTCAGCATCTCACTCATCATAGTTCTGTAATTAATAAATCCACAGAAGGCAATTTGGTTTGTGGTGTGTGCTATATATATGCCAAGCATATTAAGTGCATGCAACATCATGCTATTATAATTAGGGTTCCCGGTTTTATGTTTTTTTTTTTTTACATTTCCGTCTGTATTTATCCCTATTTATTTTTGGGCCATTTTATCTGTATGTATCCATATTTATTTCGTGCTTTGCATATAAATGTAGTCGAAAAACTGTTCGTTTCAATATTTATTTAACTGATAGATGCCACTCATACTTTGATGTCTATCGTGTTTTAGCTATTTAAGCTGCAAAATATCACATAACAATACCTCCACTGGATAGTACTAGGAATATACCATAAATGTATGTTTACATATGCCGTTATTTAAAGAAATATCATCCTGTTTTTTTTTATTTCCCATGCTGTCCATTTGCTCAGCTGCTGGCCTATAATGCATGAAAAACAGCACGGAGAGTCACTTAAAAGAAGTATAATTGTCTGTATTTATCCACTTTAAAAAATAAATGCAGGCAGAAAACACACACACACTGTTTTCTGTCTGTATTTATCTGTAAAAATTTGTAAAAACGGAAAACAGGGAGCCTTAATTATAATTAGCGGTGTGTGCTATATACATGCCAAACATACTAAAAACAACTATATAATTACTGTTGATTTTGTGTTTGTGTCTGTTACACACATCGGTGATTAAAGCAACCATGATATCACTAGAATAGATACTTTGGTTTCCTGAGCAAAGACTTTGTTGTTAAGGCCAAACTCACTGAACTTCAAATATGATGTGACCAGAGGGCCCGTGTAACCTGTGTGGACCCTAGTTTTGAGAGAGAGGAGAACCGGCACACATGCTGTTATATGGATACCACTGGGCATGTAACTCTATGATTGCGCCAGAGCAAATGATGGCTGTGCAAGACCTTTTGAGGTTGTACTCGGAAATGTAACAGCAGTACTGTTGGCTAATGATTGCCTTGCACTTGTTCTATCATATTTTCACCTTTTCAATGCCATGGCAGAACTCTGTAGATTGTATTTTAAATAGAATTTGATCTGTTTCCATATCTATTCTCTTTATTTTGTTTATATTGTATTTATTTTGTGCCACCTGCTGTAATATCAACAGAATCAAAGGTTATGTGACATAACAGTAATGTCAGCAGGGTCAAAGGTCATATAAGATCACTTCCTATGAAGTCATGAGAAAAGGAGTCAATGATTGTGATGTCACATGCACTACCCGTGGAATTGTATTGACCTTATGTCCATGTGCAATTGAAGAAAATATATGACTGGTACTAATACCTTCGAAAACAGCTTCCGTGATGAGAACAGGCCAAAGAGTAGTGCCTTGAACTGGAAATGTTACTCCTGTTTCCGGGCTCACCACAAAGTCCTGCGCGGATACAATTGGTATCACCAGCTGTAAAGTTAACATTCTGAAGGATGTGTAGTAAAAACATTTGTTGATACATGTCAAATCAAGCACAGGTGTGTAGTTTCTCCTGGGTCTGGCACTACGAAATTATCTGAATATACTTCACACCCTTTCTTTAAATCTGGCACCTTTTTGACACAAGGCATGTACTCATATCAACTTTGCTTGTTTCTCGACAGAGTATTATGATATAGGAGTACTTCTAAAGTAATATTGTGGTGGACAACTTCGGAACTCCATGGAATTGACATTTTATATTATCTCCAACATCCATTGATTTGACACTACTCGAGCCCACTACATATACAAATCATTCAGACGAGATTCCAATGCCCCTCTTAAAGAGTAAGAATTTCTTGGCTTGGTTGGAGACAGATGTGTCAGGGACTTTGAGAAGAGCGCATCGCCCTTACCACGAGCCCTGCACCTAAAGGGCTGTTTCTCCTCCTGAAGTGCAGGTACTGGCTTCCTCTGTAAAAAGGATTTCTTGGCAGAAGGGGCTCAAAATGGAAAAAGCATCTTCCTCTCTTCAGCGGACCTCTTCATCATCTCCTCCTGCTGTGTATTAAACAACTTTCTCCCCCAAAATGGCTTTCTTTCCAGAGCTACACAATAACCCCCCACAGGCTAAAACAGTATGCAACAAGAACGGAGCTAAAGGTTCAATTTTCCCTATAATCTCTGTAGAGTTTTCACCCTCTTGCAAACAGTGAAATCGAACCTGAAAGTCCTTCAACATTCTCTACATGAATAAGCAACATATGTATTAGCTCTCAACACTAAGGGGCCGATTCCGATTCCGGTCGGAAGGGCTCTGAACCATGTTCGGAGTCCTTCCGACCGAACCGGAACGTGTCGGCTGGATTCCTTTCCAACCGAGCCCTTCCGATGGGCTCGGTAGGAATGGAATCCGACTCGGATTTCCGGATGGCCCCGTCTGCCACCTGAAAATCTGTCAGAACTCCCTCGGTCGCCTGTTTACGACCGAGGGAGTACGATGGCAGTTTTTCATTGCCTTTACGTGCTGGTGTGTCTGGCATGAAAAGGCAGTCGGAAACTGTCTCTGGGGGCCCCCAGCAGGGCCCCCATGGGTGTGAGGCTGCCGAATGGCAGCCTGGGGGCACCTATGTTGCCCCTCCGTTGATCCACCCTGCGGCAGGCACCTTGGGGTGCCGGCCACAGGGTGCAGGGATGAACTGCATCCCTGCATTTCACAATGGAGGCATGAAGTCCCCTCGGAATGCATGCTCCCATTGTGCAGTATACAACTGCGACCGAACAGGGTTCGGTCGCATTGTACTTGCAGGGCCCTAACCGACCACAGCAGGTCAGTTGATTATGGCTCCTGACCGATGTCGGACGGACTCAGGTCCTTCCGACATCGGAATAGGCCCCTAAATGTAAAGCTGAATATCACCTTTTAAAGGCACTCTCTACCTTCCTGACCACAGCGTGGGTGCTATACTGGGCAACATGGTATTCACTTTTGGAACCTGAGGAAAGTTCCCACCAAATTGTTTCAAGGGATAACTCTTTGCCAGAAATCTAGGAAAAGATGTCTTCTCTAAATCCTTCTGTTCCTTAATGATAATGGGCTTTACATCATCATGGAAAAGTAATGCATCAGCCTGCAGGGAACTGCGCTGCACAAAAAATATTCTCTGTGGTTTCTCTTGGAGCTTTAATACGGCCCTAATGTGGGCAGTCACTTCCATCAACTGACAACCTTGAATGCACTTTTCTTAAGGATCCTCATCCAAGACCAGCCTCTGTCTTTTCTCATGCGGTTCCAACAAAAGCTGTGTTTACCACCTCCATGATAAGAGACTATTATTCTTATCCCGTAATGGACACCACCTCCTCCAGTTCTGCATTGGTACCTGGATCCTGATGGCTCCTCTCTGTGCACTTTTTTAGGTTTCATAGCATCTCCAAGAACTAGCGCTAGGTCTGCCAGACACAACTCATACACACTCTGGACTCACGATGCCAATAGGCTGTAGCTAGTGCTTTTACTTCAGGGGCCAATAATTAAGTAATTGCCAACACAATGACCAATAATTTGCCACACCTGTGCGTTTTTATGCCATAACACAGGACCCCTCCCCCGGGCCATTTGCACAATCTTGTGTGCACTCTCAACAGAGCAACATGCTGAGACCAGGGTCCGACTGACAAGGCTCTCATACCGCATGGAGCCCAGCACTGGAGCACTACTCCCCGCACCAGCCCAGCACATGAGCAGGAAGTGCGATGGGTCCAGGGCACAGGTCAAGGATACACATATGTAGACGGCATCTGCCCACTCTTTTCCCCAGGTGGATGCCAACTACCCTGCCAAGAAGTTGGGTCCCACAGAAAAATGCTAACCCTGTCCTGGTGTAATTTCCAGACACCGGGACACATTTAGCAGCACCTGCATGCTGTCTGCTTTTGTTTCAATGTGCAGGTGGCGAGGGGGCCTACAAGATTCCAGCTTGACCCATAACCAATACCGAAGTTCAGGGGCCCTCAGGCATTCTGTTGTTAGAGTATCATGGCTGGAAGCTATGAGGAACCTCACATCTAAATGCAATGGAGGGAAAACAACTTCACACGTACTTAAAAGGTATCCTTTTGAATGTCTTCAGTTCCTGTATATAGGACATATGCATGCACTGTAAGAATGTCAAATGTGTTGGTCTGTCCCAGTATTTACACAAATGACAATTTAATTATCACTATTTTGTTTTATTTCTTTTATAGCGCTACTCATCCCAATGCAGGGTGTCAGAGTGCTCTACATCACACGTACATATTATATATTGACAATAAATCACATGGGTATAAATCAATGAACAGGATGTGTTACATAATACAGTGAAGGTTCCAAGGTATAGGAGCCACATGTCCTTCATACCTCACTGTGCTACAGTAGAAGAATTACAATTTATGAACTGCAAGTAACAAAAGGATGACTGTGTTAAAAAGCAGTAACCCACTTACCCATTTACATAAAATAAAAATATGTCATCTGCATGTCACATGATGTGCTTTGCAGGAGACATACTGACCCTCTATGCTACTTTGTTTCTGTTATATTCCAGGGTTAGGCCCATGTAGATAGGCAGCTTATTCCTTAAGTTGCCCTAGAACCTAGGACCTCTACTACAAGCTCGGATCCTACTTCCACCTGCAGATCAAAAACCTCTACAACAATTTCAACGACCATACGCCCGATTCCGCACCCATCCTGACTGCAGGCAACACTAGCCAGCCCACCAGATCCTCCTGGATACCGATCATTACTGAAGAAACCACCTCAACCATGAAAGGCATCCAATCAGGGGATCAACAGACCCCTGTCCACCACATACCTACCACAGAGCCGCCACCACCATCGCAACCGAACTACAACGCACCATCAACGCCACCTTCGAGACCGGCACCACCCCCGACTACTGGAAACGTGCAGAAGTCAGACTCCTGCTCAAGAAGCCATCAGCAGACCCGATGGACCTGAAGAAACACCGGCCTATCTCGCTCCTCCCCTTTGCGGTGAAAGCCGCAGATCTCATCAATTCAGAACTAACCAGGTTCATCAAAGACAACGCCATCCTCAACCCTTCCCTGTCCGGATTCCGCAGCAACCACAGCACCAAGACCACCCTACTCGCCTCCACAGACGACATCCGCACCCTCCTAGACCAAGGGCACACCGCAGCCCCGATTCTACTCGACCCGTCAGCTGCATTCAACACCGCCTCCCACCGCGCTCTCACGGCCAGACTACACAACGCCGGAATACAAGGAGCCGCCGTGACTGGATCCGATCTTCCCTTACCGGCAGAAGCCAAAGGATTAGCCTGCCACCCTTCCTCTCCAAACCCACGGAAATCAACTGCGGAGTACAACAAGGATCATCGCTCAGCCTAACCCTCTTCAACATCTACAATGCCCCCCTCACCACCATCATCCGCCAGCACAGACTCAACATAGTATCCTACCCGGACGACACCCAGCTCATCCTCTCCCTCACCAAGGACCCCGCCACTACCAGACTCAACTTCCAGGAAGGAATGCAGGACGTTGAAGCCTGGATGAGCAACAGCTGCCTAAAGCTCAACTCGGAGAAGACAGAAGTCCTCATTCAACAACACCTTGTGGTCCACTGCCCTCGGCACCGCCCAATCCCCACGGATCACGCTAGAAACCACTGCATCATACTCGACTCCTCCCTCTCCATGAACCGTCAAGACAATGCAGTCGCCTCCAGCTGCTTCAACACCATCCACATCCTCCGCAAGACCTTCAAATAGATCCCCCTCGAGTCAAGGAAGACAGTCACCCACAAACTCATCACCAGCAGGCTGGACTACAGAAACGCCCTCTACGCCGGCATAAATAAATCTCTACTCCGCAAGCTCCAGATGATTCAAAACACCGCCGTCAGACTTGTCCTCGGTATCCCTTAACACAAGCACATCAGCCAATGCCTAGGAAAGCTCCACTGGCTCCCCATCGAGAAGAGAATCACCTTCAAGATATTCATCCACGCCTACAAATGCCTACACAACACCGAACCCCAATACCTCAGCGACAGAATCACCCTCCACGTACCGAAAAGGAACCTCAGATCCACCAGCTTCGTCCTCACTGAAACCCCATGCTTCCACAGAGCCAAAGCAGGGGGAAGATCCTTCTCCCACGGGAAACAACCTTTACAATGCAACCATTACATCGCACTACATTTACAACGCAGGCATTACATCGCAACATCCTTTACAACGCATGTCATTACAATGCATACCATTACAACGCAGTGTACCTCTACACTATCCAATACTTACATTACTGTTGCACCCCTGGAGTTAGAATAGTAATTTTTAACCCTACACTATCCAACACTGGAGTTAGAATAGTCATTTTTACCCCCACACTATACAACACTTACCCTACTGTTACACCCCCTGGAATTAGAATAGTAATTTTTACACCTACACTATCCAACACTTATCCTACTGTTGCACCCCCTGGAGTTAGAATAGTAATTTTTACCCCTACACTATTCAACACTTACCTTAAATGCAATGTAATGGTATGCGTTGTAACGGTATGCGATGTGAAGGTATAATGCGATGTTTTGGAATGCGTTGTAAGTGTAGTTAAAAAAAATTAGTTGTAGTGGTATGCGATGTAAATGTATGCGTTGTAAAGGATTTTGCGATGTAAAATCTGTGTTGTAAAGGCATGCACTATAAATGTATGTGTTGTAACATCATACATCATACATTCTTCTCCCACATCGCGGCCAAGACCTAGACCGAGCTCCAGATAGACATCAGACAAGCCCCATCCCTGAACACCTTCAGGAAGGCTCTCAAGACCTGGCTCTTCGGTTGAACGGAACTGCTGACTTCCCCCACCCAGCGCCTTGAGACCCCCATGGGTGAGTAGTGTGTTTACAATGTCCTGATTGATAGAAAGTAACATTTTAGCTGTGACCTTTTACACACATTTGCATGCACGACAATGTTGGATTATTTTCTCGGAAACGACTCTGTTTGTACATCCAGCTTCGCACAACACTATTACGATGCCCTCAACATCATTTATTTATTTATTTTATTTAAAGAGTTTTATATAGCGCTGGCTAGACCGGTAGGTATCATAGCGCTTTACAGAAGGTCAGCAAAGTTACAACAATAATAACAATTTACCTTACATCAAAATATAAGAGACACATTAACAGGAGAGAAGGAGAGATCAGTAGAGAGGGAAGGGGGAGAGGGGGAGTGAGAGGGAGAGGACGAGGGGGAGGAAGGGATAAGAGACAGAGGTGAAGCCAGCCCAAAGACCAAATGGGTAGGTGATGGCCAGTGAGGTCGTCCGAGGCCAGTCTCCCCAATAGCTCTCAAGGAAGCACCAACATGTATCGGTCAGACCGGTGTATAGAAAGGAGAACAAGGCAAAAGCAGAACGGCATGAATACAATGAAGGGGAGGGTGGGTGAGACAGGGAGAAGGGGAGAAAAACTGTGCCCAATGTCCGGCTGGGCAGGTGACGGTCAGGGAGTGAACCAAGTCCTATCTCCTCATTAGCTGAACAGAGCAGCTCTACCGGGCGTAGGACATAATCCTCGGACTCCGCTGTCCAGAAAGAGGTCATGTGTCCTCAGGGAATGTCAGAGTAGTGCGGGGGTGGGTGGGGAAGGGGGGCATGGTCAAAAAGAGATCTAGAAGTCCTCTTGAGGGAATGTCAGAGTAGTGCGGGCGGGTGGGGGAGGAAGGACATGGTCAAAAAGAGATCTAGAAGTCCTCTTGAGGTCAGGCATAGTCCAGGAAGGCATGAGTAGGTAAAAGTTCAGCATGGGGGAAGGAGTCACCAGTGTCGGCCATGTTGGGGTCAGGCATCCTGGGACCCTTTTCCAAACCGAGAGTGAGCCAAGTACGCCAGAGCTTTGTGAGGACGGAAGGGTCGGACTCACCCCGTTGTCCTTAGGCTCTTAAGGCATGCGCAGACCCTGAAAGAGCGCTGGGGCACATCACCCATTACGGTGGGCAGCGCTGTGGGAGCCGCCATTTTGCCTCGCACAGGGGGGGAGGGGGGGCACTCACTTCAATCTTCAGCAAGCAGGTGTCTCTAGGCTCAGGGCAAACAAACCGGCATGTCCGCTGCTGCCAAGGGATGTTTTCCACGTGTTTTGTACGGCGGCCACACCGGCAGACGGTCCTGACCTTCAGACGTCAGGAGGTGGGTCAATTATCCGTTAAAATGGGGTTCGAGCGCCAGGCTGGTTGTTGAATGCAGGGCTTTAGCGGAGCAAAAGCTCCGATCGGCCATGATGATCCTGGCCATGAGGATCCTGTAGTAGGCCTCTCTACGCACTAGGCACAAAAGTCGTTGTCTTCATCCACGAGGCGACAGCGATAGCTACATATCCATACCATTACTAATATAGTGTGCACATCACAAAGGCTGATTTTTATTATAAAACATAGGCATCCCGATAGGTTGAGAGAGGAGGCACTTCTGCTGACACCAAAGGTGCCAGACTGCTGAGAAATCACGATGCACCGGTCTGACATTCCTTGAGGGGTGTCCAACTCAAGACCAAGACGGGGTCCTACACTCTATCTGCTCAAGTAATGGGGTTGGATCGTCCCTTGGGGGATTCTTGGCTCTACACCTGCACACACTCTAGGTACACTTACAGTAGGGTCTGCCTTGTAGGAGTACGTTAGATTACCATTTTGCATATATTCATTGCTTCAGCACCATGGTAGGAATTTATCTACTGTTTACCCGCTCGGTGCTTGTAATCTCCTTTATTTGCTTCTGTTTCCTAATCATTGCAGCACAGGTATTTTATGCAAGAATAGCATTGGTTCAATAAATAATATTGAAAATGCCCCACTGTGTATTCTCTGTATATTTCTCTGAGAACAAGTGAGCATGAGTGATTGAGCAAAAGGTTCTGTACTGTTTCCAAAATTTCTGAAGAGTCAGGGTTGTCATGTTCAGTGGTTGCCAGAAACTTTTCGCTCCTTGGTAGGTTAGGGGGGCTTACAGTGGCAATGAGAGCTAGCTGGTCTATAGGCAAACATATCCTGTGGGGGTTTCCAGAAACAGTCTTGACACCAAGCCCTCAGTTTATGTTGTCCAAATAATGCATAGATCCTACATTTTAATAGGAACTACACGACATACCGCTACCAACGTTGGTTACGAACTCTTTTAATGGTCAAATCTGAGTAGTTCAATTGTGCTTTCTCAGAGACCCCTTCTCACATTAAACCAGAGACTACCGTAGTGGGAAAAATAAATCCATCTCAGCTGAGTAGGTACATCTTATGTATTGGCTGTAGGTTTTATCAAGCTTAAATTATGAAAACTATTATTCTCATATTGTACAGACAGAATCTCCATAAATTCATTTAAATAAAAAACATTTTAAATTTTTATTGTTACAATGACCGAACATGGAGATGGCCTCCCGGCAACGGGTGGAGGTGTTACCTTTGTGGTTGAGGCACATGAAGCATTCAGGATAGAGGTATTTTATGCTTGGGTTACATTCCCAGCTGCAGATGCACGCACGGAGCTGTTTCATACTTACATTGAAGATCAGACACCAGAAGACTACTTTCCATATGTAGACATCGAAGTCCTGTTAACTTACCAAGAGCACATAAATTGGTTTAAAGGTGCCCTCCCCCACATTATAGAAAACATGAGACTCAGTCTACTCAGTAAAGAAGCAGCAACCTGGTTGTTCTTATCTTCGTATACACAACACCCACACATTCACAGGTTAGGAGCAGCAGAAATGTGTACACTACATGAACATTTTGTGAAAATTTACAGAAATCTTACACAATACATAATGCAGACACCTATAGTTCAGCCTGTGAGGGCTGCTCAGGCTGCACAACTTCAATTGAATACTACGGGTATCAGCCCTCAAATGCTGAATGCCGTAATGGAAAGAATTCCCACCAGTCGGCAACAAGTATCGTTCTGGATCGCACAAAAAATAGCACAGCTTGAAGCAGTATTTTCTCATACGGGCCCACAGGACAAATGCTGAATTCTAACAATTTGCTTGCTAATGGGAAAGGCTGCCCCAATAGAAGATTGTGCCACTTGGGGTAAAGTCTTTGCTGCCGTTTACACCAGAACTCATGGTAACCGTTCAATAGATGTAATACCATATGCATTAAAACAAATTTAGAATGAGTACGGGGCAGAACCCGCACTGGACATAGGTATGAATCTAATAGGCAATTTTCTGCAATAATGCTAAGCAACATAAAAGAGGAGGCAGCCGCGATGGCTATACGCCAATGCCTGAGGGAATTAACTCTTATACAGCAGGAGAGAGAGTTACATAAGATTATCACAGAAACACATGCTTCCTTGGGAAGCCAGATCTGAGAAACCAGTAGTTCAGAGTAATTCTGAAAAAGACAACTCTAAGCAAGCACCTGATTCTTCTAAGAAGAAATCGGATAATAAATAAAAACATAATTAACAAACAAAACAACGATCACAGAGTGGGTCCCCTCAACAGGAGAACACTGAAAAGAGATACAATATCTGAAACCATGATAACATTTGAAAGCCTGATAGATATCAGGATAACGATGCACGTTCCTCTTGTTCTTTTCAGGGTCAATCTGAGAAACTCTTGGAGAATGGAGGACAGTCAGAGCAAAGATCAGAAGAACGAACCAAGCAGAAAAGGGAGACATATATCACTTCAGACTACATCATCAAAGAAGAAGATAAACAAAATCTATGAAACCTCAATTTAAAATTTCAAAAAAGTAGCACACGTTAAGATCAGAGATGCCCAGACCACTGAGGACTCTGCTACCGAATGGGGAGTGGGCAATGATGATGCTGGGCAGTGCAGTAGAAGTCTCAATAGCTCACCAGAACATGACGGATTTTCTGTAAGTTGTAGCGCTGAGTGAGTATATCAGGGTGGAAACACCTAATAGGAGAGTGAGTGTCCCACATCATTATATTCCATATAGGTACCCTATATAAGCATATATCCTTCATAACATTACATACATAACGGTTCATAGGAACTGACCTTTTACCTAGATACGACACTGCGTTCAGAACGCAGGTTTTTCCCTAGTTTGAAAATCATACATTATGCATGAGGCTTCTTGGAAGCACAGCAGGACTGACAGCAGGATGAACATCTCCTGTATAATATCTCTGTATAAAGTCCAGGCCCTATGTCATCCTTTAGGCCAACACAGTAACACAGCAAGGTAGGACCCCTGAGGAGACCTGTGGGTATATATACAGCATGTCTTGCTTAGAAAGACAGAGGAGACTGTGACTTCCAGTCTGACACACTGACCAGAGATGCTGAGGTTCCTGCATGCAGACACTCCAGCATGCAGTGGTCTAATATCACTCGTGGGGTGTCCAACTCAAGACCAGGACGGGGTCCCATATTCTCTTATTCTCAGGTAATGGCGTTGACTAGATTATAGAGGGATTCTTGGCATAACACCTACACACATGATAGGTACATTTAGGTACATCTAGTTAGGGAGGCATTGTAGGAGTATGCATTTATTTTCCTGTGTTTTATGTACTTGTATATATTCATGATTGCTGCAAAATGGTATAACTATACCATCCCTTTACTTTCGTAGTACTGCTAATCATATATCTCTGTTACTGCACATCCATTTTACACTAGAATAACAACTGTTCAATAAATTCTTATTGAAACGCCCAGACTGTTTATTCTGTGTATCTCTGAGACCAACTAAGTGAGCACGAGTGACTGGGGGGACAGCATTTGTGCAGGACGCGAGCCGTGAGGGGAACAGCATTTCTTACCTTGCTTTTCCCGGCACCTGTGACGCCGTTAGGGAAACGGCTCTGTCCATTGCCTGCCACGCCATCACCGCCGCGCCGTGAGGGGAACGGCTTTATCGAACTTCATTTCCCAGCTGCTCTGGGGGTGGCGCTAAGCATCCACGCCACCAACGTGCCCGGAGGCGCTTAAAGAAGGCGGAGTGCCCTGAGCTCCTGGGGGACAGCATTTGTGCAGGACGTGAGCCCTGAGGGGAACAGCATTTCTTACCTTGCTTTTCCCGGCACCTGCGACGCCGTTAGGCAAACGGCTCTGTCCATTGCCTGCCACGCCATCACCGCTGCGCCGTGAGGGGAACGGCTTTACCGAACTTCATTTCCCAGCTGCCCTGGGGGTGGCGCTAAGCACCCACGCCACCAACGCGCCCGGAGGCGCTTAAAGAAGGCGAAACGCCCCTCGCACCGCGAGTCGCGCGCGGGAGCATCGCGGGAGAAGCCCGGGACAAGGGCGGGACAGTCTGTGACAGTCCAGGACAGGACGAGGCTGGGCTGGGCCGAGGATCCTGGACTGTTGCCCCAAGAACTGTGAGGACACGTAGAACTGTGAACTGGACCCGGTATTTGTGATTAGTCTCCCAATATTCTACCTCATATACTATTTGGGGTTTTTAGTGTAAATTTCCCCTTTCTGATTACTGTATGGCAATTTCTAGGATTGCTTCTTTGATCCTTATGTGATAGGGTAATCGTCATTTCATAAATTGTGCTTCTCGGATTTTTATATTCTTAACTTAGGTATATTTATTTTGCTCCTGGGAAGGGCCACCTTTGTATATTTAAAATGTCTAAAACCATTGGAGGGAACATCCAACCCATTGTAGCCACTCTTGACAATTACCTTGTCAAAGTGGTAGACAAAATTAACAAGGAACGCCGACAATCTTTAGGACGAGGGAGTTCTTCTGACCCCCTCCCTATTCCTACTCAGGCATCTTTCCCTCTATCTATGCCGTCCGTGGATATTAGTTGTGTTATAAATTTCCCAGATCCTTTTACCACGCCAGCACCTCCTGACTTAGAGACCACACCGGCAGTGAATGAGACTCTTAACGACTCTGTGGTATCATGTTCACCGGCCCCAAAAGTGCAGAGGGTGTTAAGGTCTGGAAGAAATGCAAGTAGGCCTGCTTTGTCTAAACGAGGGGGTAATCGTAAAAGTAAGAAAAACATCGAAACAACTCCCAAAGGGACCATCAATGACCCTGACACTGCTTTAAACAATACCTACTTGAAATTAGCACCTGAGCAGTTAGAGATGCTGATTGGTATTATTGATGACAAGTTTGTTAAAATTATACAACCCCTACTTGACAAACTTGATATTGTTTCTGGGGAACTGAAACGGCTAGGAGGCCTTGTGCAAACCCACCCTGGCCTTGATAATTGTATGGTATCTGCCGAAACGGCTCAGGGTAGCACCAGTGAGTCGTCGAAGTCGCCTAATGGGGGTCCAAGCATTGATACGGTAGTGGTTACTAACCCTTTGTCCCCAACTATACCCACTACTTTGACTACAGGGAATACACCGATAATTAATGCAGCTAAGAAAAAGCGGTATGGATATTCACTGCCTAATTTACCACCTGACTGCGCACCATATGTGGCAGTCCTGATCAATGTCCCACCAGTAAGGGAGGAGGGACCTGATGGTATCCACGAAACACACGAATCGTTAAAGAACAAAACCGTGGCCTGGCTCAACAGAGAATGTGGTTTTCCATTGGCTTTGGCAGACCAGATTTTGGTAACCACTAGAACCAACTGGATAGGTACTTCACATAAGAATATTTTGGGTGATTGTGTTATTGTTAACTTTAAAAGTCCCCATCTTGCTACCACCGCTTTGATTAGAGCCACCTCTCGCCCACCTAACGACCAGGGTATTTCACTCCGTCCCTTGGGCTATTTTTATAGACATCACACTGGCCAGCCTAATAATGATCATGGGTGGGGCGGAGCGAAAGGTCCCAGTATGTTTAACATGCCGAGTGGGTTCCAGGTGGCTACCTTCAATCGTTTTCAATGTTTAAGTGGGTTAGACTCTAACGATTGACTGGATTTTGGTTTGGCCCCCTGTTTACCCTGTGAGGATTTTGTTCTTCCAGGAGTAGAACCCGTTGTAACAACTTCAGGGCCTGTAGCTAAAGAAATTCCGCCTTATGCACATTGTATGATAGCCAGTATAGAGGGTGAAACAGGGGAATGTAACGAGGATCTGCCGGAAGATGATTGTCAAAGCATTATAAACCCGTCCATATCCAATCTACGGGGTAATCAACGTATCAATGTGGCAGCTGGATTTTCTAGTTGCCATATTGCTAGTTGGAACATCGCGGGTTTAATGTCCAAATCTGACTGTCTGGGGTGGTCAGAATTTCTGGCCCTTTTTGATATCCTCTGTTTCCAGGAAACGTGGTGTAAAGATTTTAAAGGTTATAATGGATTTGTTTCTTATCAATTACCTGCTACGGTGTCCACCTCTGGAAGAGCTAAGGGCGGGCTCTTGGTTTTGATTTCTGTCAAGACCCCCTTTATTGTAAAAAAACATGTACTGGTTGGGGCACACGCCCAGATCTTATGGCTCTCCCAGAAGAAAGGTAGAAACATTCTTTTAATTAATTTTTACAATAACATTTTTGACAGCACCAGGGTCCTGGTGGTTAATGCTTTAGCAAGCGCCCTGGATAACATTACAATGAGTTCCAATGTTGTTTTTTTCATAACCGTAACAATGAGTTCCAATGTTGTTTTTGATTTGCTTTTGGCAGGGGATTTTAATATGTCTGTTTGCCCACTTTCTAACCTTAATACATGTGGGTTGGTCAATTGCCATGGAGACGGAGATCTCCATTTTCAACATAACCAGTACGGGGAGTCTCTAAATAATCTCCTAGCATCATATGACATGGACATTTTGGCCAATGAGAAAAATGATCTAGGTGAGATAATCCCCACTTTTACAGGCCGGGGTCAAACACTGTGATTGATTTTATTTGTACTTCCTCTAGCCTTGTGCCCTGGATTTCGCTCCCTAAAGTCGTTGACATTTTTCTCAGCGACCATAACTGTTTAACCATAGAGGCCTTTCTCTGGAAAGAGAATAGGTCATCTAGTACGGGGCTTATTGATAATATCGAACCTTATAAACCTAATGGGACAAGACTTAGATGGAAAGGGGATAAAGCAGAAATGACGTCTGATCTTATTATAAATAGCTGCTTATCTGAAATCACTGAGATCCTTGAAGATGTTGACGTCACTGCCGAAATTATTCAGCATTTTATTCGAATTAACTTTGTAATTGATTGCAAGTTTACTATCAGTTAAGCGCAAGGCAGACCTCCTAAGGGGGTGGTTTGATCAAGCATGTACCTCTGCGCTAAAAGAGCTAAAAAGGGCATTGGCAGCCAAACCTAGAGATAAGAGCCTGGTTTTTAAACTTAGAGCTAGTTATAGGGTCACCTTAAATAGAAGGAAACTGGAACTTCAGCAGGAGGCCTGGGATAACCTGGCCCAGGCGGCCGAAACTAATAATTGTACCTTGTTTTGGGCCACAGAGAATAGTCTGTTCCTTAAAGATGGGAAGGTCCCTGAACTAACATCAAAGGTTAACAGGGAAATATGGGTCTCTCTTTTTTTTACTATTTTTGATACGGACAAAGCTATGGGTCATGAAGAGGACTGTTGGCCCATCGTCCCTTTGGACATTACTGTCACCGAAGTTTTAGATAGCATTAGGGCCAGCAAAGGGGGGAAGGCACAGGGCCCGGACGGGGTGCCTATTGATATTTATAAATTAGTTCCAGAACTATGGGGCCCTATTTTAGCTAAAATTTTCAACGCAGCAGTTTGTAATGGGGTGCCCCCTACTTGGGAAGAATCGATCATTATCCCTATTTATAAAAAAGGAGACCGGGGTGAGGTGAAGAACTATCGCCCGATCTCCCTGCTAGATTCTTCAGTAAAAGTTATGAGTAGGGTGCTTCTGGTCAGGCTGGAAGAATGGGTAGAGGCCAATGGCATTCTGGCAGAATGTCAATTTGGATTTAGAAAGGGGCGGGGGACGATCGAACAGTGTCTAAACCTTGAACTGTTGATCCGAAAGTATACGCAGGCCAAGCCAGGCACTATCTATCTCTGCTTTGCAGATTTGAGTAGTGCTTTCGATCTGGTGGACCATGTAATCCTTTGGGCCAAGCTGATTGAAATGGGGGCACCGGAAGGTATCCTTTATTTTTTAGCACGCCTTTACAACAAATTACGTACTTGTGTACGATACGGTACCCATGGTGAGTATACAACCAAGTTTAGGATTGGGCGGGGTATTAGACAAGGGTGTGTTCTCGCCCCCTTGCTCTTTACCCTTTTTATTAATGAAGTGGATTCCGTCCTAAAAACCATTGCAGCAGATGGCCCTAAAGTTAATGATGCCAACGTCCCGGTATTACTTTACGCGGATGACGCTGTTTTATTGTCTCGCACCGCGATAGGCCTCCAACGCCTGATGGATGGGTTTTCACAGTTTATAAAAGAGAGAAAGCTTGTGATTAACAAATCCAAGACCTATATTATGGAATGTGGGCAGGGGCATAAAAGGAAGTCATCTTCTTATTTTATTGATGGACATATGGTTCAACATATTGAAAACTTTTGATACCTGGGTATCACATTTTCTAACAATAACAGCTGGATTAGCGAGCATAAAAATGTGAGGGCCAAGATGGCGAAGAGTGCTCACGGAGTGTTTACATTAGCCACAAAACTAGGGGATAGGCGGGTTAGAGACATGCTTAAAATTTTTCAGTCCAGATGTCTCTCTACCGCTTTGTATGGTGCCGGGGTTTGGGGCTTTGCCCCTGCCGGGAGCCTACAAGTGGAGGAGAACGTCTTTTTAAAAAGACTTTTGTGTCTACCTAAATCTGCCTCTAATGAACTAGTACATAGAGAACTCGGCATTCAACATCTTACCGATTTGATTCTCCTTAGACCCCTTATGTTATGGCGATCATTTTGGATAAAAGAAGAAACATCTCTATGTAGAGCCATCATCAATGACTGCCTCTCTATGGATAAATATTTTAAGATCCCATGGATTAAATACAATCTAGATAGCTTCCAGGCGATCTATGGCCTCGATATCAAATTAGACAATTGCGGGGCCTCTGATTTATCTAAATCCGAAATGAAGAAGTCCGTTTTGAATCTTCTTTCTGAGAGGCGGCTTAGTAATAGTGGCAACCTATCCACCTGTGTGTCATATAATGGTTTGAATGAATTTGTGGGCTATCAACCATATTTGGCCCAAGTGACTAGAACATCACACCGGTTTGTATTAACAAGATTAAGGCTCGGGATTTTCCACAAATTGGTGGCTTTCCCTTCCCAGAACAAGCACCCGGTGACAATATTTCAGCACAAAGCACTATGCACTTTCTCCTGTTGTGTCAAATGTATAGGTATTTACGAATTGTCTATTTAAAACCTATTTTGTGAAGTTTGGAGTCAGGACTGTAAATGACTCCATGAAACTGCTCTTTAACTTGCATCATCCTGATGTTTGTTTTTTCACGGCTACCTTTCTCCTTAAAGCAATTAATGCAAGGAAAAGTATGAGTTTTTAAATTATTTATTAACCCCTTGCCTGTATTTTCTGTTTTGCTTTTAACATTGGATATTGTCTCAAATGTTTTTTAATTTGTATGTGCTTTTATGGACACTGTTCTTTGTTCCGAATAAAGCCTTATGAAATGAAATGAAATGACTGAGTGAAAGGTAGAATATCATTTTCACGATCCTGGGGGATCAGGGTTGTCATGTTCTGAGGTCGCCAGAAACTAATCTCTCCGCGAGAAGAGGAGATTCTAGTGGCACTGTGAGCTAGCTAAAACAAACAGGCTAACATATCCGGTGGGGGTGCTCCGAACCAGTCTGCCACCAATCCCATAGGATAAAGATAGGAACTACACAACAACATGGTTTACACAGAAGAACGCTTCAAATAGAAGGGGACCTGACACACGGCTGAAAAAGATTGGCCACCACAGTTCGTAATAGATTGCCCAATGGGGTAAGAAGTATTTTTACCTGCTTTCTCTGACCTCATAGCATAATCACTTAAAAAATATATAGGCACAGGAGTGGGCGTCTGCTCTAGTGCCTGCTCTATACCGCAAACATGTTGGGTTGGGATGATGAGTCTCCTCATCATGGGATCCCATTAAAAATGATCTCTCAATCACAGAGACAGTACCCAATTAAACATGAAGCAGAGAAACCAGTCAGAGAAATATGCAATCAACTTGAGTACCAGGGTGTAATAGAGGCTTGCACCTCAGCTATGAAGAATCCTTTGTTTCCTGTAATGAAACCCGACAATTCATACTGTTTAGTTATAGATTACAGACATTTAAATGCATCCACATGCACATTTGCAGTACTGAATGCACTCAGTGCCTCACTGCCTCACTGATGAATAACATTGTACGGAAGAAATACAAAACAACACTAGACATCTCGAATGTTTTTTTCTGCCAGAATATAGCGTCTGGAAATAGACATTGCACCGCATTTTCAGCGCTAGGGTTTTTTGCCATAAGGTATAAGAAGAGCCCTGGGCTGTTTTCAGCCATAGTAACAGAGTTACTTAAAAGTATTAATGAGGAGGTGGTGTCCTATGTAGATAACATTTATCTGACGGATGGTGAATTAATGGAACATTTGGCTAGAGTAAAAACCTAATAGTGGGGTTTGCTTACCTGGGGTACAAAGTTAATAAAAAAAAATCTAAAATAGCGCACCTGTTTCCTGTTTTTGGGATATGAGTTATCAAGTGAAGGTAAAAGTTTGGTGACACATTTTTTAGAGAAATCTGCTTTGCTCCAACCGCATATAAAACTCTGAAGAGACTACAATCCAGTTTAGGATTTTTACATATTAGCAGAACTTATATTTTGAATTACGCAGAATGGGTGGAACCATTCTACAACTTAATTAGGCCTGACTTTCAGTGCAACACTGGACAAAGGAACAGACAGATATTTAACATTCCGTACAAGTGGACATGCTAACTTCAAGGCATTTACACACGGGTCAACACAACTAACCTGGTGATCCACGTAGTTGCTGGACCTACCGGGTATACTTATATCACTGTCAATGAAGGTGAACTGGTACCTAAAGCATCCAAATCACATCTGTACACATACGCCGATATGTGTTTTGCATCTACTGAAAAAAGTCTCATAGCTGTACAGACTGCCGTAATAAGAAAGAGAGAGCTGGCTCAGGGGAAACGTATACTTTTCGTTACCCCAGTACTGACTCTAGAGGCGGTTACTAAAGCAAGCATTCCGAATGCTAAAGCTCTACATCCAAGATGGATTAAATGGGCAAACTCTCTCACTGCAACATATATAGACTACAGATTTGATACTACACTGCAAACACAAGCATTTCTGCAGTTCGAACAAGAATATCATCTGCATAATGAAATAATGCCTCTCGATTGATATGATTTTTTTTATACTGATGGATCTGCTCCACCTGCCGTAAGATTGAAACAGCAATATTCCGTGGCATGCCCAATTATAAAAGGGTTCATGTGAGATGGAAAGTTTCTTCCGTGAATAACACATACAAAGTCTAGAGGGGATAGCACAGTGAAGCTGGCAGTACTAAAAGCCTTGATACTGGTACTACAAAATATGGATCGCGAATTCCCCACACTTATTGTGTGTGAATCATTTTACTGTGTCCAGTCTTACAATGAATACCTTCACTATTGGGGCCAAAATGGGTTTTGAGATTCGAAGGGTTGTACAATCAAGTACAAGATGCTTTGGGAACAAGTGGCAAAGCTGAAAGAAGGCCTACTCAGGCTCATGTATTTCATATATTGAGTCATCAGTGTGTTGGCATCCACATTGAAGGGAATTCAATGGCTGATGAAGCCACCAAGGCAGCATCCGTATTGCTGTAGTTGCTGCAATCACTCACTCCAGCAAGAGAAGAGACAGAGCAACTATGATAGCTGTCAATGCCACACACAACTCAGAGCCACAGAAAGGCTTTCCACTCAAGTACTCCTACAAGTTAGATGCACAAAATATTCTGTATGCTCAAATTCCAGAAGTGGGGGATAGAGTATTACGAAATACTGATCGCAGATTGGGACTGATACTAGCTGCATATTAGAGCCTGGGTTTAGCATATTCAGGGATTATTGCTATAATTTCATAACTGAAGCAGCTCGACTGCTGGCCCGGTCTCACTAAACAGACTTTGTCCTTAAATGCGACATCTGCCAGCAGATGAAAGACTCCACCATAACATGTCCACTACAAACACCTTTCTTAATCTCAAACAAACCTCTCGATTGTGTCTATTTGGATCACTGCGGCCCCTAACATTCAGACGGGGCTTACAAGTACATCTTGGTGACAGTGGATTCATGCTCTAGATGCCTATTGGTTTGGCCCCAGGGATCGGCTGACGCCTGAACTGTTATAAAGGATTTGTGAGTCTTTATTGGGCCATATGTAATTGGCACACAATATTCCGACCAGGGTATGGCGTTTTGATCTCGGACTTAAAACCATGGGAAGTTTGGTTGTGGTATTGCAGTACTCCTACCCCTACCATCCCGAGGGAGTCATTGAGAGGAAGAACCAGGACTTAAAGCAATCCTTAACAGCCAGCTAGGGTACTAGGCTCAGTGGCAGTTGGGTCAATCACCTATATGGGGTCCAGAGGGCACTTAATAACATGCCAATAAAATCCCTGGGGGGTCGTACACCCTATGAGATCGTTTTTGAGGTGAGAATGTGGGTACCAGACCTCAATAGTGTCAGCGCAGTGGCATCTGAAACTCCATTTGACCTCAATGATCGTTTGGATGTTTAACAGGACTTAAAAGATTATAGAGTTTTACAAAGCAACATCCAAGTGAAATGCACTTCCACTGTGGGAAATGAAAGCATTATCGGCAAGACCAGCCTGGGAGCCAAAGATTGGGGATTTGGTCTGCAAAAAAATACAGGACAAGAAAGAATTTCGGCCATCTTACAGAGCCAGTACCTGTCCTGGCTGTTGAAGTTACTAGAACTGTACTTCTTCCACATCTTGCCAGTCGCCGAGACAAAAGGTTTGTCTCCATCGATCTGATCAAACCACACTGCGTGGCCGATTCTCCCTAGTAAGCCACATGAGCACCTGGGTAGCCGATGATCTCCTCTCGCTACCATAGAGGAAGTTCAGATGGAAGCTTTAATAATGACGGAAACTCCACTTTCCAAGGAGAGACTGTCGACGAAAATGATATGATGCTTTTTTTCCATTGAAACAATTACAACTGTACAGTCAAGAAGTACAGCAATTTCAATTCGAAAAATTTACGACGTGTATCTGAACATGCCACAGATCGAGTCATCTCCCAGTTCTATAAAACCTGCTGAGCTGCAAAAAATAGACCAGATAGCTTCTGGCTACTTCGTGCATTATGGTGATTTTTCATCGGATCCAAGTGACCCTGAACTGCCAACACCACCACTCCCTTCCAATCTACAAGTTTATTGTCTCTATCTTTGGCTGAAAAGACATACCTTATTGTTCCCTGCATTAATCTCTGGCTTACAATTCGATTACTTTTCCTGGTACTCTGGATTGGTTTGGTGACTGTCTTTTTTCTACTTCTGAATGGACATTATCTCCAAGAACGCTCTGCAGTCCAACATGTGAACTTGGTTCATGCATCATCACACCGTGAACTGAAAGACCTGTCCCTGGTGAGCATTACAGTGGTTCCAGTTACTGATGGACTATTGTGGGACAGGATATCGTATGATGTAAATGGTCCTACTGAACTTTTGCAAAATTATATCATCACTTCTAATACATTTTCTGATAATTGGGACATTTAAATTGTGCATAATTTGCTTTCAAATCTAGAGAAATCAGGAGCATTTTCTAATGATGAATTGAATGATGGTGCAAGTAATTTTGGTGATATGTTCAGCTATCAACATTATGCCCACCATTTTTTACACAGAGCTAGAATACCACGTGCTGTTTACAATTACACCCAATTGGATCACTGCGCAACACAACTGAAAGGTAGTTCAAAAACATGAGCACAAAAATGTGCAGATTTTTCTGGTTTTGACCCATCAGACCCAGTCTCTTATTACTATAGGCTTACATCTACACCTGCAAAGAAGAATATGGTCACAAACAACTAGTTGATTTACTGTGCTTCATTTATTTCCAAACTGTCTATACAGGGTTTTGACTTTTGGAAGGACACAATAGACACAAAAATCTGTCTGGGGAACAAAAGATTGGCAGGCTCAGGAGAAGGAGGCGTTATTTAGAGCATGTCTCATACCACATAAAATGATTTTGCTGAATAAAACAGTGCAACAGACTTCCTGTCTTAGTTTAGCTAAGGCAAAAAATGTGAACATACCTCACATTCCCACATGTGTACGTTTTGAACATTGGCAACAATACAAAAAGTACAGTGAGGATACATTAGATGCTATGCTCCGCAATGTATCATACAATACATCAGATCCGTATCAGCAGGGTTGGTTGGTTTGGCATCTATACACAGATAAATGTAAGTCTAGATTGCTGGGTAACACAGGAGGGTTTACGATCAATAGGCCAAACCTTTGCTGTGTACAAACAGAACACACAGAGGTGGTGGCATCATATAGTGTTGGGAAGTTATGCCTAGAGTTGCCTAAGACCTCAACACTTTCCAGGTAAACAACACTTGTCCCTTCTTTCTGATGACCTGGATCTCAGGGATTTTTCCTTGGTCCCAAAAACCCACATCAAAAGAGCTTCTTGTATGGACTATACAATGAGCTATGGAAGATTTCTCAGCAGGAAGCCCCAGAGACATTGCATGAGATCGACAGGGTTAATATGGAAAAGGCTTTGGCTGTGATGACAATGGTATGACCACTTTGTCATCCAGAATTTATTCTGTGAGTAACATTGTGTCTCCTGCAATTGACATAATACAGCAGGACATGTCTATTTTACAACATGGACAATCACAGTTACGTTCCATTATAATGTTGAGCTGGGCCTTGCAAAGACTACATTCTGGCTACATGCCGTGGCATTACAGGCACTACCAGTCTGTTTTCTGAATATGATCTGACAGAAAGACAGATAACTATGGCTCATAGAGATGCAAGATACACCATGTTGAACATTGAAAAATATGACCGATTACCTTTTACCGTAGCAGAGACACCATTCACAGACTAGATTATCCATGGTAATATCACCCTACCTGTCACAGATTTCCAATTCCAATATTCTCTCCAATACCAACAGGTAGGCAGATACGAAGCGCTAGGGGAAGGTTATGTGCACAAGTATTGGGAATTGCCGGTCAGGTTTAAGTGAAGGAAAGGGGGCCCAGGTGTTTTTCCTAGTGCTTCCGACTGTGATAATGCCATAAGTGGTATTCTAGTTTGTAAGGACATTTCTCTTCACGGGGCATGCAATGCTTCTGTGGTGAGTTTGACATGTTATCTGAATGGTTCCCCAGCTGCTGTGATACGTCCAGTTTTCAAACTACTCTTGAACTGGAGCTTCTTGATGGTGAATTATCAAGGTTGTTGTGGAATGGAACAAGGCATCGCTTATCTGGTGACTGTTAATTCCTTAGTTAATTGTTGTACAAAAGTACTGTTTCCACCTGCCCACAAAATTGGAGAGACGCAACTGTGGCCTTCAATAAATGTTTCCAACATACTCTTTGATTCCCTTAGCAGACTGAAAGCCATGCTTTCCCAACAGGATGTGGCCTTAACTTCGGCCAGAGAGACGTTTGAACTCCAGGTTGCAAGGTTCTCATATGAGACACAGACACTACTCCACACTAACTTCCTGCATCATTTTGGGTAGCTAGTCCATCGTATCTTTAAAATATCTGATACCAGAGGAATAGTGCATTTTTTAAGTGTATCGGCTCTGGACTGGTTAGCACCTTTCAGACAATCTTCTGAGTTATTCCATTGTCCATACACTCTGCTGGGAAGCGTTTTTGGATGGCTCCCGCTTGTCCTGCTACTTTTGGGGGAATTTTGATTTTATTTTTTCTGATCCACAACTGACACCCCAGGTTCATTCGGATGGGCAACAGCACTGCTTGTGCTAGGATGCCATGAGCACATGGTCCACACGTTTGGCACACTTCGACTTTGAGAACTGGACAAGCACTGGTTCTTGTTCTCCAGACCTGATTGGCTTACAACCTATATTCTGCTGCCTATTTTGCAGTCATGAATGCGTATTAGACATATGCCTAGGATAACAACTGGTTGCACCATTGGACATTGATGCACTAATGGACCCGGTAATGGCCCATAGGTATTGTTGTCCCCATCGTCTTCCGTTGCTGATGTATGCATTCCTTGAGCCATCATGGGACATTTTGGTTCCTAGTGGGTTGGACAACGTCTCCAAAATATGCATACAGGATGATGTCTCTTCCTCAGCGGCTGCTGTGGGAATTGAATGGAATCACCTTTGCTCCATAAATCTGCTTCGAGGTGTGCCTCTAGGATCGTCGTCTGTGGTTATGGACAACAACAATGTTGTGTCTGCCACCCGGAACAGATGAAATAATTGGCTTTTCTGTGTGGGAACAATTTGACTTGTTTCATGAACAAAATTCGAACCAAAAAATATTTTTTTTCTAGGCACCATGGCTTTCGGAGTGCTTAGGATTTCAAACAATATCATGACTTTAAACGTTTTATGAATATTTTAAAGGAAAGCTTGCTGTTAGACAATGTTAAGAGTAGATTTCACCCTTTTATTCCATTTTTTATATGCTGATATACTGGCTTTTTAGATAACTTGTATATATCGACCCTTAGGCTAAGGAGTGGGAGTTATATTCCTGGGTTAGGCCCATGTAGCGAGGCAGCTTATTCCTTAAGGTGTCCTAGAAAATACAATTTTAGCGGTGACCTTTTGCACACATTTGCATGCACTACAATGTTGGATTACTTTCTCTGAACCTACTTTGTTTATACATCCAGCTTTGCACAACATTATCACAATGCTCTGAACATCATGTACTAGGCCTCTCTAGGCACCAGGTAGAAAAGTAATTCTGTCTTCATCCACGGGGCGGCAGCGTTATCTCTATATCTTTAACAGCACTAATCTGGCGCGCACATCATGAAGGCTGGTTTTTATTAAAAATAATAGGCATCCCGATTGACTGAGAGAGGAGGCACTTCTGCTGACACTGAAAGGTCCCTGCATGCTCAGAAAACACCACGCACCGGTCTGACATTCCATGAGGGGTGTCCAACTCGAGACCAAGATGGGGTCCTTCTCTCTATCAGGTCAGGTAATGGGGTTGGATCATGCCTTAGGGTGATTCTTGGCTCTACACCTACACACACTCTAGGTACACTTAGAGTAGAGTTTGCATCAAAGGAGTACGTTAGATTACCATTTTGCATATATATGTGCATATATTAATTGCTTTAGCACCATGGTAGAAATGTATCTACTTTTTACTCTGTTGGTGCTTGTAATCTCCTTTATTTGCTTCTTTCTCATAATCATTGCAACACACATATTTTATGCAAGAATAACGTTGGTTCAATAAATATTATTGAAAATGCTCCACTGTGTATTATCTGTATATTTCTCTGAGAACAAGTGAGCACGAGTGACTGAGCGAAAAGTTCTGTACTGTTTCCACAATTTCTGAGGAATCAGGGTTTTCATGTTCAGTGGTTGCCAGAAACTGTTCTCTCCCTGGTAGGTTAGAGGGGCTTACAGTGACACTATGAGCTTGCTGGTTTATAGGCCAACATAAGCTGAGGGGTGTCCGGGAACAGTCTTGACACCAAGCCCTCAGTTTATGCTGTCCAAACAATGCATGGATCCAAAGGGTTAGTTGGAACTATACAACAATTTAACACTGGGACTAGCCACATCTCTCCTGTAAATATGTTAACCTCCAGAGTTATCCTACCATTATCATTATTCCCTGAGATTTAGTTTGCACACAAAGATCACTGGAGCCCGTGCCTAAACCCCATAAAATATTTTTAAAATGTATGCTTTGCAACCAAAGAAGAAGAACAGATTTACTGCCACATGTCACCTTGTTTCTAATTTCTTTGTGGCAGGGTTTAAAAAAATAAATTAATACACTGAGGCTCCAGATTTTGTATTGGGGTTGGAACACCAACACTAAACCTCATTTGTTAAATATTGAAATGAGCTTACATGTATTCATGATAGACCTGTTAAATATACGTGTGAGGGTGTAAGATCTGATGTCACTTCTTGTGATGCCACTTTCTGTGATGCCACGCGCAATGTCACACGCTGTGATGCCACATACTGTGATGTCACATGCCACAATGTCACTTGCATACTGCCTAACTTGGTTAGTACCCACAATTCTTTTTTTAGGACTTGTTCCTTGGATGGGTCCCACATTGCCGTGGATGCATCAGCCACACTAGCCATCACATTGTGTTTATAGACATTATTACACTTACTAATCCATTATCTGGCAGATGCCGACGCCAAACGGGGGCTAAGAAGGAAGTACCTCAGGAGGGGAGTAGCCTTATGCAGTAGTCTGAAACAGAAGAAGGACTACTTTCATTCTGATAAAGCGGAGTGGAAAGGCGTTGTCTGTGGTGCAGAGGTTTATTCATCAGTGATGACTGGGAGGAGAAGCGACAATGCTTCTGTGCATCCTTTGTCTGCATTATGCTCAGTTGAGTAATGGGCAGAGCTATTGTGAGAATGGGCATAGCAGGCAGAATAACACTTTACAGGTTTACATAATGTAGTAAATGATGCTGTTTTAAGGATGTTTAGCCAAATATATATGTATGCAAGCTGTTTTGTAGATGTTTCTGAAGCAAACGTGGGTCTTTAAACAGACCAATTGATGATTTATCACAATACCTATCAGCAATTACCACTGTGAAATAAATATATAATCTTGTGCTCATTAAATGCATCCACTGATCAGTACTAAAAGGCTTTAGATCAGACAATTTTATTTCAAGCTTTAAGTAGCCCTTGCATGTTACCACCGCATGTCCCATGCACACCTGTGCATATCAACAATTCCCCTGCTTCTGTATGTGTAAAGGGACACATAGTGGCTGAAACCAAAGGTTAATTAAAGCTACTTGATATGGGTTTGATGTGAAAGCTTAGAAACTCAAAGGGAGAGCCAATCGAAGTGTATTGTTTGTCCCAAGCTTTCAGCACGTAAACAATGCTACATGTCCTCTGTGAAAATATTACAATGGTTCAGATTAATAGGGCATTTCTTGACAATATATTTCACTTTAATATGTTAGATTATATCGCTAGATTAACAACTCCTCAGATTAATCATTTTAAACAACTTCTCCCCAACCCCAACGCCAATGTCCTGATAACACTGTTGTGAGTGAAACAAGAGATGTCAGTTTGTCATGTGCACTGTAAATCTAGCCAATACCCTACTTGTATGTGCAGTTACATTATTATCTACTGAACCATATATAAGTGAAGACTTTCCAAAGCACACATCCTGAACTGAATTTCAACAAGTTGGTTTCAGAGATTTAATGCTCAAAGAAGATGAGATACAGTGAAGTCAAGCCCTTTGCATCGGATCACGCAATTTGGCCAAGTGTGGAAGGTGAGATTTGAACACAGGAACGCAGTTTCAGGCTGCAATGCTGGATGGATGGGGGCAGGACTCTAAACTCCAAGATCCCCTACTGTTGAGCAGGAGCAGAAATATGTATACATATATTACCCAGTGGCGGTCACCACTGGGTAGTTATAGTTAGGATTGTGTTTCCATGGGAAATGCATTTTTTGTGTTGCTAATAACTTTGCCGCCATATGACGAATTTCCATGAAACCTTCCAAAAAGTGCTGTTTTTTGCCTAGCCTGCATATTGAAAGTTTCAGGGTAATCTGTCAGCAGGGGCGGATAAAAAAGGGGGGGTAACAAAACCTGTTTTCTCCATTCATTTTCCTATAGGACCGTTAGAAATAAATAATAATAAATAAATCCACATTTGTAAAGCGCACAATCACCCGTAAGGGTCTCTAGGCGCTGGGGGCCGTCGGGAAGATTAAGCAAGCTATTGCCCAGAGTCACATGGTGCTGGGCTAATCTGCCACCGGTGCCGGGGATCGAACCGCGATCCCCAGATTCCGGAGTCAGTCGCCCTGGCCGCGGTGAAACATCTATAGCCTAAACCGCTGAAGAGATTTACACCAGTAAAGTAATTTGGCAGAAAGCTAGATCTAGGTCCAGAAAGAGTGCTTTATGATTTGGTGTAAATCAATTCAGTACAGATCTCGAACTGAGATCTGATTGGCTGCCACTACCTTAACCAGGAAGTGGTGGCAGACATCTTAGGAATCAGGACAATGTCCCAGTCCTACAAAAAGACACAAGGGAGCAGGGTAGGCATACTATGACCCCTTAGGCCTGATGGTGGAGACCTAGAGGGACCCCGTCAAAGGCCCAAAACATTTTTGGGAAAGAAAAATTGCTGCAAACTCATGGAGGATCCGTGAATCTGCAACAAAATGTAAAAGAAAAACATGGGCTTTTCTTACGTGCGTGTTTCTTTTAAAACACGACAGGAGGGCCGGGTCCTGGGGGAAACATATTTATATTTTGAGGGAGTGGGGCACGCATGGCCTTCCTTCCCAGGGCAATTTTGTCCCTGTTAACTTCATTACCCGGGGCCCAGAGCTAGTTTCTGGGGGAGGGGGGCAAGCGCCCCCCCTCCCCGGGCTGTTTTCAGCCCCAGGGACCTCATCACACAGGGCCCAGCCATGTAGTAAAGGGAGAGGAGGCATGCAGCCCCCTGCCCCGGGTTGGGTTCAGCCCCAGGGACCCCAGCACCTTTTGTCTGGCCATATAGTAAAGGGGGCACACATGGTCAACCTCACTGGGCAGCATTGGGTCCGGGACCTCATACCCTTCGGGCTTAGTTGCGCGTTTATAAATCCCATTTCATTTCATTTCAGGCATATATGTAAAGGGGAAGGGAGGCCACCAGCCCCAGGAGGCATTTGGCCCCAGGGACCCCGGCCTCCCGGGGCCCAGCCATTATTGAAAATGGAAGGGGTGCTACACAGCCCCCCTCTCCAACCCATTTCGGCCACAGGGACCCCATTTTCAGGGGCCTGAACAAATATGCAAAGGGAGAGAAAGGCCATACGGGCCCCTTCACAGGCTGATTTCAGCCCCAGGAACCTCATTCCCCAGAGCCCGGCCAAAACTGTAAAGGGGAGGAGGGACCCACTCCCAGAGCTATTCCAGGACATAGCGGTTTCCCTCCCCATATGGCAAAGGCAGGGAAACATGTGTCTGTTCTCGCTTGGCAGGAGCAATTTCGAATCGACCGCCAAACGACGGCATATACCAAGTTTGCTCCCTGTGGACGGGAGCTTGAAAAATATTCTCAGCCACTGAGAAAGGACTTTTTATCCGTTTCTCTGCCCACAGTGAACTGGGCAGGGAAACAGATAAAAAGACTGCTCCTGACTGCAGGGAGCAGAATTATTATTTGCTACCTGTGGTCTGGAGCAATGCCGACTCACGATGGCTGCAGGAAGCCGGCTGGGGCCACGGGGGCCACAGGGCTCTCACCCCAGCCCCCAACGATGGAGTGGTGGGTGCCCTGGGTAGGCACCAGAGCACCCACCCTTTGTTGGCCGGGCCCGGGGCTTGGGGTCCAAGACCACCTCGGGAGGGGGGCCGCATGCCCCTCTCTGAATATGTTGCTGGGCCCTGGGGGATGGGGTACCCTGGGTCAAAAGCCACCCTGGGAGGAGGGCCATGTGTCTACTTCCCCCCAACAAATTCACCGACCCTTAGGGATGGGGTGCCCACGGCTAACATCAGCCCAGGGAGGGGGACCACATGCCCCCCTCCTACAGAATGGGGTCCCCAGGACCGATGAAAACTCAGGTAGCACCCCCTCACCTTTATTTTCAATAATGGCACTGGGAGATGGGTCTCCGGGGCCTTACAAGGGGTGCTCTAACTTACCCCCTTTTAAGAAATCTTTGAAAACCTGGCTTTTTGATCTTTTAATTTCTCATTGAACTGTGACCTGCAAGCTGCTCATGTGCCAAGAGATCCCTTCTGGGATGATTTGTGCACCAAATAAATTCATTTATATTCAAATTCAAGGCTTGGGGAGGGGATCTGTTGCCTTTCTTTTAAATAGGGGCCCTTGGGTTCCTAGGTCTTAAGCAGGCTCTAGGGGTGGCACCTGGCCACCTCCCCATTTAAAAAATATATGGCACAAGGGAATGGGGTCCTCAGGGCCATAATAGTTTCAGGGAGAGGGGCCATGCACCCCCTTTCTCTTTATGTAAAGAAAAGCCCTGGGTCGCCAGGGCTTGTGGCCAACCCCCGGCTGTGTGAGGTTGGCTGCCTTTGGGGGGGTTGGCCACAAGGCCTGGCCGCAAGCCAAGCCTTATGGCTAACCACCCACTGTACTTTGCCAAATGCCGTGTGCAGCATCGGGTTATCTGAATGCAGGAGAATTGGCAGCAGGCCCTGGAGCCAATCCACTTGTCATGTGTCTCCCGCCATGCATAACCGAACACCCTTTGGAGTGTGGGGTTGGCTGCATGGAGGGGGGTTTGCCGCAGGGCCTGGCCAAGTGCGGCGGGTGGTTGGATTAACGTTTGGTAATTAAATATTACTTTACCTTATAAAAACCCTAAAAATGCACTGAAA
Organism: Lissotriton helveticus; assembly: GCF_964261635.1. Lineage (NCBI taxonomy): Eukaryota > Metazoa > Chordata > Amphibia > Caudata > Salamandridae > Lissotriton > Lissotriton helveticus. The sequence continues at coordinate 1,544,435,606 of NC_136065.1, forward strand.
AAAACAAAGGTTAAAGTAATGTTATAGTTAGTTGAAATGTGTCATTTTAAACTCTAAAAACCACTGAACTTCACCAGTTATACTTAGATTTATCTCAAGTAACTACATATAGTGCCATAAGGTAACTATAACTCATGCCCTCGCCATGCACTGCAAATGACTGTATATATTACATCACTCATGACATCTTCTTTGACATCATTGATAATATCACTGTGTATGATGGAGGCTCCAGTTATAGTTACCTTAGGACTCAAGTTGTAGTTACTTGAGATAAGTCGAACTATAACTGGTGAATTTCAGTGGTTTTTAGAATTTAAAACTGTACATTTCACCTAACTATAATGTTACTTTAACCTTTGTTTTTTTCAGTGATATCTATATATACTTTTTCTCAATACAAGTCTATTGAGTTTAACCACATGACAGAGCAAAAACATATCTAATGATAAGGTGGCAGGATCTTCTTCCTTGAGGAGAAGATATAATTCCTAAATACAATACTAAACTCATTATTCTCTCTCCTAAAATACTGCTTCCTCCTTGTCAGGTTCGAAACTGAGTTTGCACTTCTTGTAAATGTGCAAATGTGATTGAATGTACATCAGTGAATAACATAGCATCCAAGCCTACTTGAACCATGAAAATTAGAAAGCATATTCAAAGCTATATGTAAAACAACAACACCGTAATGTTTAGCAATATATGAGTATTATACAAATAGTATTAGGATTTCACTACAGGGTTGAAATAGAAATTTATTTGGGGTAGATTATGTTACATATGTTATTCAGCAGCAGATGTGATAGATTTCAGTTGAGTCTGAGAGTACAGGTTTACTTGTGGGTGTACTTATCTTGAACTCTTTGCCGCAAGCATTAATAGTCCATCTTATCAGCATGTATATATCAAAAATGTTCCAACGCTTAAAAAACAATATATCTTGTATTACTACAATCTCTTTTGTTTGCTTTAACGTTTATGCCAGTAATGGGCATCACTATGTGACTCATTTGTTTGTGCTGACTCTGATAACTAATTTGTTGTTTTCATTTGGCCACACATGTTAGTTCTGGAAAATGCTCAAGTGACCTACTGAGCCTTATGACTCACTTGTTGTATCCCTTTGGCAGCAGGTGTTAGTTCTGGAGCATTCTCAATTGACCTGTGTTGACCTGAATAACTCATTTGTTTGTGCCAGTTCTGATGACTCATTTGTTGTGTCTCTTTTCTAGCATATGTAAGTTCAGGAACATGCGTGATGGCACCGCCTTCTGGGACAGCACCTCTATTTAAAGAGGGTGTGTTCTTTCGCTGTTCTTGCTATCCGTGTTTACTTTTTAAAGTAACTGCCACATCGAGGAATCAAATACCCAAGAGGTTTTCTCAAATTAAGAGAGCTGTTTAGGTCTTCACCTAAATCACAGCTGTACGTTTTTCCCGATAGTGTACTTTCAGTCCCCGCTCTCCTTTGCCAGATGCTTGGATGAGGTGCCGCCTTCTGGCGCTCGAGCAGGAATTCTTCTGAGCAATAGGAAAAAAAATAGAACTCCAGTAAGGTGGCAAGTTGGGGAACATGTTTAGGCCCATCCATAGCATGAGAAACACATTCGGAACTAACTCCCAGCTCCCCCCAGAATATATATGCTTTTGAATATACAGACTTATTTTGGGAACTCGCAATGAACCTTGAAAAGAACTGTTACAGCTTTTGATTCAGGAACGTGTAGTAAGTAGAACCTATTCGGTATTTCACACATTAACACATACAGCAAATACTGATTCTGTGGAACTTGGTAAAAACTCATAATCAGTGTTCTTTAGTACACATGTTATTTACATATCCCTGCAGAATCAATGTTTCACAAATGTACAGGTTTGGACTTTTTAACCACCAAACTCCTATATGTGATCCAGACATCTGTTCTATTGTAGGGTACTGTGTTCCTGAACTTGGGTTAGAGGTCTTGGACCCTATGTGGCATTTCCTGCCACGTGCATTCCCCAGTCAGAATCTCACGTCTCTAGTTAAGTTAATGGAATTTTGTTCTTTAGATCCCGCTCAACCTTCTACATTGAATGCAGTCACAGCTAAAATCATTTTGAAACAGCCCAAAATAACAACATTTAACAAATGATAACCAGTCTCAGGGATAATGGTTGAAAGATCACCAACACTGATTTGTATTTGGCTGCTTCCCCTACAGAGTGGTGCAGTGGGTGAAAAATGATGGAATAGAATGTGTCTGAGAACATGCCAGTGACTGAAACTTTTGCAAGCATTCCACTCATCACCTTTTTTTTCTAATTTGGAAAGATCACTGCTTTATATAGGTTGAGAATACAGGAAAGACCCATAAATGTAGCTTAGCATCTAAGGAACACTTGAGGATAGATTCAAAGGTGCAGCTATTGGAGGAAAGTGGGACTTTTTCTTATTTGGACACAAAACATGTGTCAATAATGTCAGTAATATCCAGTTTAACCACATGAGTGCTGGACACATCATCAGCGCCGGTGTTCGTGTGCTGTGGACGTGTCCAGCATGTCCCAGCACCCACCCACGGGGGAAGCACTAGTGCTCTCCCCTATTAGGCCCCCAACCATGGGTGGCAGCTGAAGCACTTCCGCTGCCATCCCCCACCCCTCCCTGGTGATCTGATGACATCAGCGTACACACGATGTACCAGCGTCATCATTAGTAGCCGGGGACGCGCTGGAAGAAAATTAAGAGGAGGACATTCTGGTAAGTCCTCTCACCTGGGTGGGGAGATCAGGCAGCAGGAGTTAATGTGATAATGCAGCAGGAATGCATCCACTAGGCCACCAGGGTTTGTTTTCGTGTTGTGGTGCAACCCAAAGGGTTGCTCCCCAATGGAAGGCCTGAATTTGGATCCTGTTTCACCCTCTCCTGGCTGGGGTAATTATCTTTTGATTCCACCTCTCCTAATTTTTATATTGTTTCTGGGGAGGGACCCATTGGGCAAGGGTCGCTTCTCAAAGGGGGCAATTATCTTTTCTTTTCATCACCCAGGGGGCAGATTGGCTGTTTTTAGGCTGATTTGATCCCCAGGGAGGGGGGTTAAAAACCCACTAGAGACCAGGGATGTCTAGATTTTATATTATATGTCTGGGGAGCGACCACGTGGGCAAGGGCACTCCCCAAAAGGGTTTTGTAGGCTAATCTGCCCCTTGGGAAAGATGGAAACTCACTAGATTCAAGATAATTTGTGCCTATATGTATTTTATGGGGTGTGGCGCCTTGAACAAGCGATGCTCCCCAAAGGGGGCATTTTAGATGCCATTGTTGAGCAGACCAATTTGTATGCAGAAGAGTATTTGAGAGACATCCATGCCACAATTAGGACCCCCTCAAGAGCTACCCGCTGGACTACAAATTTCCATGAAATGAAGCAGTTGTTAGATTTTACTTGTTGATGGGATTGCTAAGGAAACCATCATTGTCTTTATATTGGTCTGCTAGTCCCTTGATGGCAACTGCTATTTTTCCAGCAACCATGAGTCGAGAGGTATTTGCTTCTGCAGCGGATGCTGAATTGTATAGATAATGCTACAGCGTTGCCACAAGATGACCCTGACTGTGACCATCTCTTGAAGATCCAGCCTGTCCTTGACCATTTCGTTGATTGTTTCTCAGAGATCTATGTTCCGGGGTCAAGATATATCCGTGGGTAAGTCTCTGGTCCTGTTCAAGGGCTGTTCTGACAGTATATACCCAGCAAGAGAGTATGTTATGGCATTAAACTGTATATTTTGTGTGAAAGTGCCAATGGAAATGTTTATTATAGCAGGGTGTACACTGGTAGGGATTCTTCAATTGACCCCCTGGCAGTGGCGGCTGGCATGGCTCGCAGGCGGCGGGGCAGGCGGGTCGTGAAGGAGAGTGGGAGGGTAGGAGGGGAGGCAGATGGTCGTGCATAATAAATATTTTTTAAATTAACTTACTGTGAACTTGGTAAATCAGAAAAATTCCAAATGAGGTGGTTCCATAAAAAGATTGTGTTTATTTCCAAGAAGAAACTCCAGCCATAAACATGGGAAACATCCTGCATTAACTGCCCCTCATAAGATCCCTCAAACTATATACATTCTAGATGGAATAGTCTGCAGCAGCAGAGTAAAACCATAGAAATAATCAAAATACAATGGTACCAAGAAATAGTTCAGGTAGGAAAAATAATAAACACGTGAAAGATATAGAATATCACACATCTTCTCCCCATAGAAAAGCAAAAAGTTTACATATTTTTTATCCTAACCAAATGATTAAAGTTGCAAATACGTCCATCGTCCAATTTGGCAGCACCCTTAAAAACTTTGTTCACAGTAAAGGTTTTGCTGAACTTAGAAACACTCCAAGATCTTTCTGGTAATTTGACTTTTACAATATCACCAACATTAACCTGAAAAGGCTTCACAGCATGACGTTCATCATAATTTTTCTTCCTTTCGCTCTGAGCAGATATGTTTTCAATATTTCATCACTACATATTACACTTTCTCAGTGGCTGCGAACCCAAGGAGGTACAACTAGATTCTGTAGTTTGTGTTTTTTAAACAACTCAAAAGGACATAACCCTGTAGTAAAATGTGGAGTGAGTCCATACCCCTCAACTCTTCTTTTAACATCATGAATGCAATCACTTCCACTTCTTCTAGAAATTTGAATAGCTTCTTTCAACGTCGTCTCTCAATCATACCATTTGATTCTTGATGATACAATGCACACCTTTTTTGAGAAATTCCCCTACTCGTCAAGAACTTCTTCATTTCTTTAGGAACAAATTGAATAGATTGATGGTAATTATCGACCTAGGATAACCTTCCCTGGCAAAAATTTCTGACAATAGCTTAACAACAGATGAAGTATTAATTTTGTTTGTTATACCAACCTCAGGCCACCGAGAAAGCATGTCCTTTAAAACCAAAACATATTTGGACGTACTCCCAATATTGATAGGTCCCAGAATGTCAAGGGCAATTTCTTCCCACACCTCAGAGGGAATAGCTCTACAAACCATGGGAGACTTCAGCACCTTGAGACTCTTATCACTCAATTTACATTCACAACAATCTCGAACTAACCTTTCAATCATGATGTAAATGCCTGGCCACCAATACATGAATATATCTTGCAGGGTAAATAGTCAAAATATCGAGTTTTTAATTTCGACTAGACATAATATCGAGTAAAAAATATAGAATAGACATAATATCGACTAGACATAATATAGACTACAAAAATATTGACTAGAAAAATGTAATATCGAATAGAATAGCAATAATATCGAATCAAAAATATAGAATGGACATAATATCGACTAGACAGAATATAGACAACAAAAATATCGAATTTAAGGTAAGTTAATATTAATGTTTCATTTTTGTGTAATATAATTCTTTAGCGGGTTGTGGGTTTATAGGGGAATAGGGTGGGAAGTAATTTAATCATAATTAATTAAATATGTTACTTTATTTATTGGTATTTAATTAGAATTAATTGTTAAATAATTATTAATTGGTAATTAATTAAAATATAATTGGTAATTAATTTTAATTGAATAATTGATAAATATTTTATTTTTAGTAATGTATTTTCTGTAGCGGGTTGTGGGTTTATAGCGGAATAGGGTGGGATGTAATTTAATTATAATTAATTAAATATGTTATATAATGCATTTGTATTTATTTAGAATTAGTTGTTAATTAAATATTAATTGGTAATTAATTAAAATATAATTGGTAATTAATTTTAATTGATTAACTGATAAATATGTTAATTGTATTAATTTATTTTCTGTTGTGGGTTTATAGGGGAACAGGGTGGGAAGTAATTTTATTACAATTAATTAAATATGTTATTTAATTTATTGGTATTTATTTAGAATTAATTGTTAATTAATTATCAATTGGTAATTAATTAAAATATAATTGGTAGTTAAATTTAATTGATTAATTGATAAATATGTTATTTTAGTCATTTATTTTCTGTAGCGGGTTGTGTGTTTATAGGGGAATAGCTTGGGAAGTAATTTAATTGTAATTAATTACATTTTTGTAAAAAATTTATTGAGTTTATTTTTTAAAATATTTTTAAATAGTAAATTAATTTATTGTTAATAGGTAAATAATTAGTATTAGTAGGTAATTTTTATTATTAAATAATTTTTATTTTTATTTTTTATTGATTATTTAATATATTTTATACAATTGTAAAATATTTTAATTAATTTGTAATTGGTATTACTATTTATGTTATTTATATTTATATATGAAGTACTTACTTTCCCTACTATTGCACTCACTGGAGTTGGAATAGTAATTTTTACCCCTACGCTATCCAACATTTTCCCTACTGTTGCACTCTCTGGAGTTGGAATAGTAAATTTACCCCTACGCTATCCAGAGCTTTCCCTACTGTTGCACTCACTGGAGTGGGAATAGTAATTTTTACCCCTACGCTATCCAACGCTTTCCCTACTGTTGCACTCACTGGAGTTGGAATAGTAATTTTAACCCCTACGCTATCCAACGCTTTCCCTACTGTTTCACTCAGTGGAGTGGGAAAAGTAATTTTTATCCCTACGCTATCCAACGCTTTCTCTACTGTTGCACTCTCCGGAGTAGGAATAGTATTTTTTACCCCTACGCTATCCAATGCTTTCCCTACTGTTGCACTCACTGGAGTGGGAATAGTAATTTTTACGCCTACACTATCCAACGCTTTCCCTACTGTTGCACTCTCTGGAGTTGGAATAGTAATTTTAACCCCTACGCTATCCAAAGCTTTCCCTACTGTTGCACTCACTGGAGTGGGAACAGTAATTTTTATCCCTACGCTATCCAACGCTTTCCCCACAGTTGCACTCTCTGGAGCGGGAATAGTAATTTTTACCCCTACGCTATCCAATGTTTTCCCTACTGTTGCACTCTCTGGAGTGGGAATAGTAATTTTTACCCCTACGATATCCAACGCTTTCCCTACTGTTGCACTCACTGGAGTTGGAATAGTAATTTTAACCACTACGCTATCCAACGCTTTCCCTACTGTTTCACTCACTGGAGTGGGAATAGTAATTTTTACCCCTACGCTATCCAACGCTTTCCCTACTGTTGTACTCACTGGAGTTGGAATAGTAATTTTAACCCCTACGCTATCCAACGCTTTCCCTACTGTTTCACTCAGTGGAGTGGGAAAAGTAATTTTTATCCCTACGCTATCCAACGCTTTCTCTACTGTTGCACTCTTCGGAGTAGGAATAGTATTGTTTACCCCTACGCTATCCAACGCTTTCCCTACTGTTGCACTCACTGGAGTGGGAATAGTAATGTTTACCCCTACACTATCCAACGCTTTCCCTACTGTTGCACTCTCTGGAGTTGGAATAGTAATTTTAACACCTACGCTATCCAAAGCTTTCCCTACTGTTGCACTCACTGGAGTGGGAATAGTAATTTTTACCCCTACGCTATCCAACGCTTTCTCTACTGTTGCACTCTTCGGAGTAGGAATAGTATTTTTTACCCCTACGCTTTCCAACGCTTTCCCTACTGTTGCACTCATTGAAGTGGGAATAGTAATTTTTACCCCTACACTATCCAACGCTTTCCCTACTGTTGCACTCTCTGAAGTTGGAATAGTAATTTTAACCCCTACGCTATCCAAATCTTTCCCTACTGTTGCACTCACTGGAGTGGGAATAGTAATTTTTATCCCTATGCTATCCAACGCTTTCCCTACTGCTGTACTCTCTGGAGTGGGAATAGTAATTTTTACCCCTATGCTATCCAATGTTTTCCCTACTGTTGCACTCTCTGGAGTGGGAATAGTAATTTTTACCCCTACGCTATCCAACGCTTTTCCTACTGTTGCACTCTCTGGAGTGGGAATAGTAATTTTACCCCTACGCTATCCAACGCTTTCCCTACTGTTTCACTCTCTGGAGTTGGAATAGTAATTTTTACCCCTACGCTATCCAAAGCTTTCCCTACTGTTGCACTCACTGGAGTGGGAATAGTAATTTTTACCCCTACGCTATCCAACGCTTTCCCTACTGTTGCACTCTCTGGAGTGGGAATAGTAATTTTTACCCCTACGCTATCCAATGTTTTCCCTACTGTTGCACTCTCTGGAGTGGGAATAGTAATTTTTACCCCTACGCTATCCAATGCTTTCCCTACTGTTGCACTCTTTGGAGTGAGAATAGTCATTTTTACCCCTACGCTATCCAACGTCTTCCCGACTGTTGCACTCGCTGGAGTGGGAATAGTAATTTTTACCCCTACGCTATCCAACGCTTTCCCTACTGTTGCACTCTCTGGAGTGGGAATAGTAATTTTTACCCCTACGCTATCCAACGCTTTCCTTACTGTTTCACTCTCTGGAGTTGGAATAGTAATTTTTACCCCTACACTATCCGATTTTTCCCTACTGTTGCACTCACTGGAGTCCTTACAGTAAATTTAAACCTCTCGCTATCCTACGGTTAAAATATTGTATATGTTTTGTTAACAATATGTATATATATATATATATATATATATATATATATATATATATGTATTAAAAATAAAAAAAATGTTTAAAGTTACATTAATTATTTCTTAATTTTGCTTTTATTTAAGTATTTTAAATAAGTTGAAATTAATTTTATTTATTATTATATTACTTTTATATTACTTTTAAGACATTTAAAAAATTCGATATTTGACAGTCTATATTTTTTACATTCGATATTTTGGAGTCGATATTTTTTTACTTACCTGTTTGAAGATAGGAAGTCGATATTCTTGCAGTCGATATTTTTACCTCGATATTTTTTCATCTCGATATTTTGACTGTCGATATTCTGTCAGTGATCCATCTTGCAGATGCCCTGGTATCCCTCATGCGCTAAACAAATCAAACGTTCCTTGACACCCAAAGGAGGAACCAACCTTCCACACCTAATGAGAACTCCATTGCAAACCGACAATTCATCAAACACTTTGACAAAGCCTGCAAAACGCTCAGATTTCTTCCACAGTACATCATCTGACGATAGTTTCTTGATAATTTCTTTCTGAACCTCATCTCTTTAAACCTCTTGGCTCTACTCTTCCTCTGTCACACAACCACCAGTCACAACACAAACCCTGACATCATTCCTCCTTCCACAAGTTACACTCATCTTCAAAAACAGAAACATCTGAACTCATCCTTGATAAACAAACTGCCACTTTATTTTCCACACCAGGCAGGTAATTAACAGTAAAATAAAATTCTTGCAAAGCAACTAACCACTTGCAAATCCTAGTAGAATTACAATCTAGCCCTTTCTCATAAGATCTTCCTATAAAAGCCTATGATCAGAACACACCGTAAATTTGACTCCCCACAAAAACTGCTTATATTTTCTAAAAGCCTAAAAAATAGCCAGGGCTTCTCTCTCAATGGTCGAATATCACTCCTCTGCTCCCCTCAAAGACTTGGACGCAAACAATACAGTCACTTCTTCTGCTCATTGTCTTTGTTTCAAGATGGTCCAAGACCATTGATGCTAGCATCCATGTACAAAACACATGGAATACCTGGTACAAAACTTTTCAAGGCTTGAACTGAGGCAAATGCCCCCTTAAAATCCTCAAACTCCCTGCTACATTCATCAGACCAAACAAATTGCACTCCTTTTTTTAATAGACAATGCATGGCTGTAGACCGACTCGCAAGATTCGGAACAAAATGTGCAAAGAGCTCGAACATTCCAAGAAATGTTTGTATGTCCTCTTTTTTATTAGTAGATTGAGACAATTCCGCAATCGCCTGAACCAATTCAGGTTTAGGACTAGCTCCCTCACTGGAAATCACATAACCTAAAAATGTTATCTGACTCAAACCAAATTTGCACTTGTTCAATTTCAAAGTTATGCCCTACAGCTCAAAAATATACAGAACCTCTCTTACTCTACATACGTGATCAGACAAGTCATTGTTAAAAATCAATACATCATTCTAAAAGTTATGCCCTTCAGCTCAAAAATACGCAGAACCTCTCTTACTCTACATACATGATCAGACAAGTCGTTGGTCAAAATCAATATATAATTCTAAAAAAAAAAATTACACCATCCAAATCTTTCAACAAATAAGCAATTAACCTCTGAAAACAGACACTGCAGAACAAAGTCCAAATGGCATACGGCTAAATCAGAAAACACCAAAAAGCAACCTAACTTGATGATACGCAGACATCAAGTCAAGAGTGGTAAAATACTTAGTACCACCAATCAATGTGACCATCTCTTGAATATTGGGAAGCAGAAATTGATCTTCAACTACCTCTTTATTTAGATGTCAAAGGTCTACACAAAGACGAATCTCATCAGAACTCTTGATTGCAACGACCACAGCTGCCATCCACTCCAGAGACTCCAAATATTCAATGATTCCTTCACCCTCAAGCCTTATCATCTCCTTCTGTACTGCAACTTGAAGACTCAAAGGCACATTCCTAACTTTGCATACAACTGGGGAGGCACCATCTCTAATCTTAATGTGGTTAACATATCCTTTCACACAACCTATATTTTCTGAAAACACTCTGGGAAACTCTCGTTGAAATTGATTAGACATAGTATCAACTTTTCTCACTTGTACAGGGGGATCAAGATTAGGATCTAAGAAAATTCCAAGCATTTTTTGTTGTTGTCAACTCAAGATTGAATCTCCTTTCACTGGCACATATATCTTTCTTTTCTCCCATGAAACTAAACATCTACTTGTAAATACCCAACTGACTCAATGGGCTGCCCACCATAGTTGTACGGTGTAACATCAGGTGCAATGAGGGAACCCTTTCCCTTAAAAATTTTCTCAAAATCTTTATCAGAAATCACTAGAATCCATCATCATTACAACCTTAAAACCATTCACACACCACACCAGAAGGATGAGAGCAACTCACTTCAAGCATTTCATTAACATTGACATCAGTAACCTGCAACAAAATATCATGTTCAAGTTCCCCAACAGTACTCACTTTTTCTTTTTTTCACATTAGTGGACTTGCAATACTTAGCAAAATTTCCTTTTTTCCCACACACTCGACTAACCAGATGCAAAGCAGTACAATCCTTAGAATTTTACATATGAAAAGGATTTCCACATCTGTAACAGAAACCTTTAGGTTTAGAAAACACATTGGTTTTACTTTTAGAAGAAGAAACAACATTAACCCCTGACGTTTACCGGTGGACTCACACTTACTAACAACATTCTTTGTTTTTTGTAATTTCTTCATGCATTCCCTTGAATGCTCAACTTGTTTAGCAATGATGAGTACCTCAGACAGCGTAGGATCATTTTTGCACCACAATTCTTCTCTGATTTTATCACGCCAACATTCTAACATGAATTGGTCACGTATCCTTCCTTATGTATTCTGCCCAAAATTGCTAGTTTTCTCAACACTGTAATACAATCTTTAACAGATTCTTCTTCATGTTGTTTTATATTACCAAAATGGCCCCTCTCTATAATTATAGAAACTTTAGGTAAGTAGTGTTTGTCCAACTTTTTTACCGCTATTTCAAATTCACTCAAACCATCACCCTCTCCTTCATTACCTAAATCTGGTAAATTCTCATACACATCTTGACCTTTGGCCCACAAACAATGGACTAACAACAATGTTTTTCTTTCAGATGACAAATTAGGACCAGTAACTTTAACGCAGTTCAAAAATACATTTTTTTCCATTTAGCATGGACGGCAAATCCGTTACGTCCGCGCATTTTTCGGATTTTTTGTGAATACGCAATCCGTGTATTTTACGTATTTTCCACAAAATCCGAAAAAATCTGCGGATGTAACGGGTTCAAAAGTTGAACCCCCACCCACTCATGTAATGGCGCCAGCAAGCTGCCAGCGCCGTTGTAAAATAGTTACAAAGTTAGCTTGCACAGGAACCACTAGATAAAATGAAGCAGGTGCTGCTTTATTTTATCTAAGTGCTTCCTGTGCAAGCTAACTTTGTAACTATTTTACAACGGCGCTGGCAGCTTGCTGGCGCCATTGTAAACACACACATGGTCGCTGGAACTAGTTGAAGCTCAAATACAGTGACTCATTCATCAGCCCAGAAACAATCGAGAGCGTCGTCGAGGCTGGGCAATGTGCCTTCTTTATTACCAAATCTACCGTCGAAAGTCAGCTGTGATGCTGGATAGAGGCCTTTGCATCCTTGACTTTCACGAGCACAATCCCTGTGCTGTTCCTGTGACCAGGAGTCTCCTTATCTTCATCTGCTGCTCTGATCGGCCTCTGACCTTTTATACACACAAGAGGCATGTGCACTCGCATGGAAGCCCCGTCCGTTTGGCCATGAGTAGGCACATTGTGTTCGCACGGGTTTCTGCAGGTTCGCGAGCGTTTTGTACAATAAAACCCTCGCGAACTTGCAGAAACCCGTGCGAACACGCAAAAAAAAAATACGCTAGGATCCGCGGATTTTGCGTATTGTCGCAATCCGCAAATCCGCAAATCCGCAGATCCGCGGATTGCCAATACGCAAAATCCGCCCATGCTTAGACCAAATCAAAGGCGGATCACCAGGAGAAGTAAGAAAGAAAGGGGGAGGCGTAATATGTTGCATGTCGAAGTAAGTGGCGAGGAACACAAAATGAAAACACCAAAGAGAAAAAAAATATATTAATAATAATTTTCACTGATATCCAAAAAGATACCTGAAACCTTCCTGCAGTGGAAATCTTTTTTTGTAATAAAGCAGAAAAAGAGAAAGACAAGAAACCAGAAATTGTAAGAGAAAGAAAGATTGAAAAAAAGATCGAAGAGTAAAGTAAGACAAATAAATATATCAATAAAGTTTAAATATTAACGATAAAGTTGAACATTTTGAATATTTATAAAGTTTGAATAGAGCACATGTAGAAAACAAATATATGTTGCAGTTCCGACTGGTTTTAAACTTTAGATTCCAGATGCATCGAAGAAGAAAATGTAGAGTACACAGTGTACACAGTGTAACGTTCTTAGGGCAGCACCCTCTGCATGCACGCTAGTGGGGGAGATATCATTTACATTAAATGAGAGGACAGACACTTGGGGTTGCTGGTATGAGCCGGAAGACCCGAGCGACCCGGCCCCTTTATTTATGCTCTCTGGCCACGCCTGGCCAGAGAGTGATACACTGTGTGTGTGTGTGTGTTTCCGGGTTTCACCCAGCCGGGAGAATAGCTAGACCGCTACTTCCCATCCCAAGTCAGTTTATGAAACAAAATATTATCAACATATCTTAACATACAAAGTCCGCTAGTCTTTTGCTAGGCCGGGGATTCGGCCTGAGATTGTACGGATGCCGGTTGCCTTCTTGTTTTTGCTGGGGACTTGTTGGTCCTCTGCTGTTAGGCATATCTCCAGGACTAGAAACTCCCGATTATGAAGACCTCGCTGGACTTTGAGGTGGAGTATCATCAGTATTGCCTTCGGCCTCATCAGGTTGCAACTCGGCGGTTCTTGACTGTTCTGCAACTTGGTGTGTTCCGACTGGGGCGGAACTCTCATGAACCATGAAATGTTCCTTGTTATTATTTTGCCGCCTCGTTCTACAATGACCGCCGTTCCCTTAGTTGACTTTACGGTCCACAGCCCGGGCTCATAGGGAGTTCGGAACTTCCCTCCGCTCCACCGATTCCGTAGCAACACGGAGCATCCAGGCATCACTACACGGACTTGTGCTTTTCGTCGATGACTTTCTTTGTTGTTGGTTTTCTGTCTCTTTGTTTGGGCCCCCGCTGGGTCATAGGGCTCTTGCCTTCAGTTGTCGGTCATGGGTAGCATGTCTCGCCGAGGTCCTGTCAACATGAGTGACCATGGAGACCATTGTGTCGTACAGTGAGGCGTGCTACAGTATTCTCTCAGGAACTGTTGTAGAGCAATTTCCGGATCTGTGTTTTCGGCCATTGCTATGCGTAATATTTTGTTAGTGGTGCGCATGAACCGTTCGACTTAACCATTGGCTTGTGGCCACTGAGGGGTGATCCGGTGATGCTTGACTCCCATTCGTGTCAAAAAGTCTTTGAACTCACTGCCTTGGAATGGGGGCCCATTGTCGGTCTTGATGACGTGTGGCAGTCCAAATAGGGCAAACGACTTTTCCAAGACAGGTTGACAATTGGCAAATAAAGTGGATGGCAGAATTTTGACGATTGGATACTTGGTGTAACTGTCGATGAGAACAGCTGTGACTCTCCCGTCCGGGAAACATCCGAAATCAAGGCTCACCCATGACCATGGCGACGGGGCTGGATCTTCGGTGATCACAGGTGCCGGAGCTTCAGTGCTGCCTGTGAGTTGGCAAGCTCTGCAGTTACGTACGACGATGTATATGCTGTCTTCTAGACCTGGGAACCACAACTTTTCCCTCATTCTTGACTTCATCCTCCCGATGCCTTGATGACTCTCATGTGCGAGGATCGTCGCTCGTTCTTGCAGGCTTTGCGGTATGACGATGCGTGACCCCCTTAGTATGATTTCGTTCTCCGCAGAACTGAGTTAATTTCGCACTTTCCAAAACTTTCCCTGTCGGGTCCTGTCAGGCTCACTCCACCCTTGGATGTTTTTAAGAAATTCTTCTCAGGAGCCGTCCTTCAGCGCATCAGCCACTCGCTTGAGGCATGTGTCTTTGTCCATATGCATCTTTACTTCTTCTATCGAGAGAGCATGCGGACACGACCACTGGGAGACCATGTTGACAAACTCTTCTGTCTTTGTCTCTTGATCCACATCTGCTTCGGCTGTTAACGCTGGGTGGTGAGACAGGAAGTCAGCGGAGTTCTTTGCGCCTGGTCGATATATTAGCTCCATCTGGTAATGTTGCAATTGGATGGCCCACCTTTCGATCCTGGAAAGTGGGTGAGATGCCGTTCCTTTGAACAAAGGAAGAAGAGGTTGGTGGTCTGTTATCACTCGGAACGGGTGACCACTCACGTACAAATGAAAATGGTTGCGTGCCCATTTGATGGCCAGTGCTTCTCGCTCTATTTGTGAGTACCGGGCTTCTGAGTGCTTTACTTGCAAAAGCTAACGGGACCCAGGTCCCTGGTTCAGTCTCTTGGGTGAGCAAAGCTCCTAGGCCTACCGGGCTGGCATCTACTAGTAACTCTGTGGGGCGAGTGGTGCGAAAGTATGCCATGGTTGTGCTGTCTAATAGAGCTGACTTCACTTTCTTGAAAGCTTTGTCTTCAGCGGTGGTCCACTTCCAGGGGGTTTCTTTCTTTGTGAGATTTCGCAATGGTTCTGCAATTGTTGCCAGGTTTGGGATAAATCATCCGCAGTATGTTGCCATCCCTAGAAAACTTCCTACTTCAGAAGCACTGGTTGGAGCAGGAGCAAGTTGAATTGATTGGGACTTCCTGGGGTCTACTTTGACACCCTCCGAGCTAAACACGTACTTGAAGAAATTGATCGTTCTGCGGAAGAATTGGCATTTTTCTTTGTGAAGGGTCACGCCATGTTCTGCCAGCTGCTGGAGAGTGGCTCGGAGTCATCGGTGGTGGTCTTCAATAGTTTGGGAGTGAATGAGAATATCGTCACTTACGTTAAGGACGCCTTGGAGACCTGACAGAATCTCTCTCACAGCGTCTTGAAATATATCCGCTGCTGAGGATATCTCAAAGTTTAGTCTTGTACCGACGAAGCCCCAGGTGGGTTGAAAATGTAGTAAAGTACCTGCTTTCTTCTGCTAGTTTCAACTGGTGATAGCCAGCATTTAGATCTAACTTCGAGAACCATTGTGAACCATTGAGGTCGGCCAGAATGTCGTCAACCGTTGGCGTTAAGTGTCTCTCTCGTTTTATGGCTTGATTGGGCATTCTCATATCGATGTAGATTTGAATCTTCCCTGGCTGCTGTGGTTTTTCAGCGATGACCATGGGGGATACCCAAAGGGTTGGACCTGTTACTTTTTCAATCACTCCTTGTTGTTCTAGCTTCAGGAGTTCTTGCTCTACTAGTGGCCGGAGATGGAAAGGGATTCGTCGGTGTCTCAGCGCAACCGGTTGTACTGCCTTATCTATATGCAATTTTATTGGTGGTCTCCTTATATTCCCTAACCCTTTAAACAATTGTGGGAA
Source organism: Lissotriton helveticus (assembly GCF_964261635.1). NCBI lineage: Eukaryota > Metazoa > Chordata > Amphibia > Caudata > Salamandridae > Lissotriton > Lissotriton helveticus. Next base: position 1,544,451,758 of record NC_136065.1, read on the forward strand.
CAAATCCAGAATGTCGTCAGTTTGGAGGAGCTTCATTGCGTTTGCAAATGCAATCAAATTGAGGTATTCGGCGGTATGACTTCCGAATAATATATCTGCTTCTCTATCAATAACATGGAATGTTGTTGTTACTTTTTGGGTCTCCGCTTTCACCTGGACTGTCATTTTTCCTTTCAGGGGAAGCGGTTTCTGGCTTCCATACGTTAGAATCCTGATCTTGGACGGGGTGAGTGATGGTCTCGGGTTCAGCTTCTTGTAGTGTTGCGACCCCATTACGTTAACGGTTGCTCTTGTGTCAATCAGGCCGGTTACTGGGGATCCATCAATCTCAATGTTGCACTTGGGTTGCGGTCGTCGTCTCTTTTTGAGGTGGCTTGCAAACGATACAAAGTAGCATTCTTCGTCATCTTTCGTGGAGGAGTCATCTAGGCGCTGGGAGTGTCGAGTGGAGGTCCTTGTTGACCGTGAAGTGTTGGGTTCTTCAAGCAACAGATGTCTCACCGCTCCTGTCAGTGTCCTCCTTCCTGGGTTACCTTTACCTCGCGAACCTCCTCGACACACGCTCGCGAAGTGGTTAGGGATGCCACACTTAGCGCACGTCTTTCCCCTCGCCGGGCAACTATATGGAGGGTGTTCTTCTCTCCTGCAGTATCCACACTGTGTCCGTCGCGTTGTCCTGGTGGGCCACCTTCCTCGTCCACCCCGAGAGGGTGTGCAAATGGCATCAGCTCGCTCCGTCTTGACGCTAGCTGTTTCCTCAGTTTGTGGGTTGAGCGCGGTTTCCATTGCAGTTGCTCGGATGTCTGATAATTTGTGTGATCGAGCAAGGATTAGAATGTCTTCTAAGGAGATGCAGGGTTGTCAAAGTATGAGCGTCCGCAGTGTCTTGTTGCGGCAGCCTTGGATAAGTTGTGCCGTCACCTACTTGGTCTGATCGTCCTCAGTGCATGTGCTTGCTAGTTCTCTGAGGCGTACATTATAGGTGTCCATTGACTCTTCTTCTCTTTGCCTGGCTTGCCTGAGTTTGAACCGCTCGTAGTGAGGGTTAAGCTGGGGGTCAAAATGGGCGTTTAGAGCTCTGACCGCAGCATCATAGTTGGATGCCGCGCCAGTGTTCGGGAGATGCTCAAATAGTTTGTATATTTCATCCCCAGTAAAGTGTAAAAGCAGTGATATTTTGACGTCTCGGTCTGTCCCCCTCGTGGCCACGAAATATTTGTCGAGGCGGCCAACCCACACACTACTTGGTGGCGCGGTGGCTGGGTCAATCAGTTCGCTGAACGGAGGAAGTGCGGTAATCTGGGAGTGAACTGGATGTGGTGGCGTAGGTGGGGCCACTGGTTGTTGAACTGCCTGTACTGCTGGGTTTGACATAATGTACTCCTCCTTAGTAGTAGCACATGCGTTGCACCACGTGCACGTGGCGTTTCCAGTCTCACGTACTTGTCTTTCTACGTTTCTTGCTCAGGGCTGTGTTGTTTTTGCCAATGCTTGTTGATTCTACTTTGACCTGGGAAGATTTGCCCTTGCCACTGTGTTATTTTGTGCTACAGCTGTGCAGCTTTTGCCAAAGTTTGTTGATTCTTTAGTGTTCTTTGTGCTACCCTGGTGTTGCATTTGCTAGTGCTTGTTGTTTTTTTTTTCTCTCTCTCTGGGTGGGGCCGACCTTGGTGCTGGGTGCCCAATTGCTCGCTGCCTTTGGGAGAGCTGCTCTGTTTCCTCACAGCTGTTTTCCGCCCTCGCGTGCTGTCCACGCTTTACCGGGCTTTGGCTGTGCCTTCTTCTGTTAATGCGCGCGCTATTGCCGAAGGAAACCGGGACTCCCGGGCAGTGCTGTGACGCTCCGGGTGGTGCGTGCAGGTTTTCTTTTACTTTTGGACTGGAGCACTCGTGAGCGCTAGCTGCGTCGCGATCTGCTCACCGCGGGGCCTCCCGATGTCGTCGCTCCTCTTCCTCGAGTCCTCCAGCTGCTGGGCTCGGCTGGGCTTCGTGCTTGCTGGCACCACCTCGGACTGCAAGGTGGGTGTTTCTCCTTCGTTGTGGGTATCACTTTGTAAATCCCACCCTCGTCACCAGTGTGACGTTCTTAGGGCAGCACTCTCTGCATGCACGCTAGTGGGGGATATATCATTTACATTAAATGAGAGGACAGACACTCGGGGTTGCTGGTATGAGCCGGAAGTCCTGAGCGACCCTGGCCCCTTTATTTATGCTCTCTGGCCACGCCTGGCCAGAGAGTGATACACTGTGTGTGTTTGTTTCCGGGTCTTCACCCAGCCGTGAGAATAGCTAGACCGCTACACACAGGACGACATGTAAATCCTTTGTCTATGTCCATGAACTGAAATTGAAGGGTGTGTCGTTTAACGTTACAATCCAATCCGGTGTCCGACTGCTGACAGGGTTAGAAAAAAGTTCATTTAAGAGATATGTGTGCGCATCACAGTAATAAATGCGTACAGTGAAATCTAAGCAATACTCACTGAAAGACTGCAGCAACGATGACGTAAGTGGAAGTCTGTAGATGTGTTGCGCTCGAGTGAACACTCGAGGGAGACTTGAGAAAACAGAAGCTCGCGTGCTTGCACTGAAGGACTGCAGCAGGAATGACGTAGGTGCATATCTGTAGCTCACGCAGAAGGGGGGATTGGGGGGGGGCAGCCGACCCCTGGGAGGTCCCCCCCCCCCCCCGGGCTGTTTGGGAGGGGCGGGTGGGAGCCATTTTGGAGAAGGCTATGGTTTGGGCTGTTTTTGGGCTTGTTTCTAGTTTTGGAGGAGCCCAGCCTATAAGGGTCGTGGACTCCTCCTCCCGGCCACCATTTTAGGCTTAGGTGACCTGGTGGCCGGGTGTTAGTATAGGGAATTTTTGTCATAGTTTGGTTTTCCTATTCGCTCCGTTTTGAGAATGGCAGCCGAGGATTACCGTGTATTGGAAGCGATCCGCCTCCTTAGCGAGGCGGGCCGCCTGGATTTAGTTATTGGCGAGAGGCAGGTTGAACAGCAGCGGCCTCCGCGACGTGCGTCAGCGGGAGTGTCCGCTGTGGTGGCGGCGTGTTTATCGCCGAAGCGCCGGCGAAATGATGCGGTAAGTGAGCGGGGCCGCTCGTGTTCTCGCAGAGCGGCCCCGGCGGTGAAGGGGCAGCGGGGGAGGGGTTCTGGGCCCTCGGGGACTGTTGGTATGGGTGTGGGCTTGGTAGGTGGGCCGTCGGGTGGTGACCCAATGCGGGCGGCGCCTGAGGCAATACCTGTGTCGGCTTTTCGTGTGAGAGCTGCTTCGGCCCCTTCGCAGCAAGGCCGGAGGGCCTCTATACAACGCTGGGGTGCACGGCGCTCTGCATCTACTTCTGCAGTGGCAGTTAGTGACGTCGCTGTGGGGGGAGGGGCGGAGGCATTGTCGGAGCGCGAGGCGCTGCCTACTGTGCCGTTTCAGAGCGAGTGTGATGAACAGGGGCATGTGGTTTCTTGTCAGGATGTGCCGGCCCAATATGTTTTTCAAGCCCCGGGGGAGGCGAGGGGAGGGTGTATTTTCACTCCTTCCCGGTCACATGGAGTTTCTTTTTCAACTGCACATGGGGTTGGTTCTACGTCTGAGGGTGTTGGTGTAGCAGTGTCAACTGAGGCCCCTTTTAGCCCCTTGTTGTTTTCCCCTCCTTTATCTGTTAGGGGGGAAGTTTTTTCAGTGTGTAGTGGTTCTGTGGGGGAAGGAGAGTGGGCGCAGACCGGGGGGCATGATGTTTCCCCCCTTTTGCTATCAGGTGCAGGTGGTGGGGAGTTTGTTTTTCCTCAGGTGCCTTCTGGTTCTGTGGCAGACAAGGGGATGGTGGGTTCTGATACTGGGTTGGGGTCAGTAGGTGGGGCCAACCCGGGGGTTAGGGTTCGGTCTTGGGGGGGTTTGGATATTTTTCCCTCTTGGGCGGAAGGGCTGCGTGATGCTGCTCAGTTTGGTGATGCTGAGTCTAGGGGTGCAGAGGGTATGATGTCTGGTGTGGTTCAGTTCCCGGGTTTACAGGTTGGTGGTCAGAATAGGGCGTCGGGTCTGTTGGAGGGGGCGCAAATGGTTGGCATGGCTCTGGGTGCTCAAATGCAGGGTCCAGCGTCGGTTATGGTTCAGTCTATGCTGGAATACAGCAGTGAGGAGGAGGTTTGTCCCCCTTCTCCCCCTCCGCCTCGTTTGAGCGAGGTCCTTAAGAATAAGCGGCCTGTTTCAGTTGCTTTTCAGGAAGGCAGACAGAATTTTGACAGGGCGGCGAGGGACGTGTGCCCAGCTGCTGGTTATTTAGGTGGTTTTAACCCTGGCACATCAGTCCGGCCTTTTTCTTTTCAGGATAGGGAGCGGTCTGGAGCAGCGGACTTGGTAGGGCGGAATGCAGCCCATTTGCGCCAAGGTGAAAAGAGGGTGGAGCCTTGCGCGGCACGTCCCGTCACAACGAGGGATCCCGTCGCGGCCACTACAAGCAGGTTAAGCGCGACCTCAGTGGCCCCAACGAGGGATGTCGGCGCAGCTGGTTTACGTAGGTCAAGTGCGATCTCTCTGGCTCCACCGAGGGATTACAGCGCAGTTTCCAAGAGCAGGTCCGGCGCGACTGCTCTTGCTCCGCAAGGTCTTCACAATTTGTTGCCGGTGACGGGTGTTGTGAGTGGTAATGCTGGTGGGGTATACAGGCGTGTACAGTCTGCCTCCCCGCCTCGATCTCATATCAGGGTTGGTAAGGCCCGTGATCGTTCACAGACCCTTGAAAGGGTCCGGAAGGACGTGGTGTTGCCTGCCCCTTCTCAGTTGGATGACTCGTTAATTCTTGATTATGATGAGGATAGCCCTGAAGAGGGCGAAGTGCGGGATACTGTGTTTAAGGGGGGGCAGTCTCATGTGTCTCTTAGTTCTTCACAGGCACCGGTGGTGCGTGCTAGAGCGGAGTTGTCCAGGCCACGAGCGCTCGGCCCCTCAGTGAGGGCTCCTCGGACGGCGGATGACGTTTCCCATGTGGAGTGGAGATCGGAGCCGAGTCAGCCTCCTTTGTTACGTCCAGGTGAGAATGTGGTGCCTCAGGCTAAAATGGTGTCTGTGGGGTCGGAGGAAGATTTAGTATACACGGGGTCTGAGGGTAGGTTACACAAGGGTCGTTATGTTAAGGACCAGGGTGTGGGTACTGATGGGGTTGACAAGGGGGTGGCGGCTAAGGTTGACAGTGGGACTTCTACTGTCGGAGCGGACACAGGTAAGGTTGTACATAGTAAGGAGTTGAAAATCAAGAAGTTGCCCTATATGGGCGTCACTAAGCCATTGGGAGCTCATTTAATGTTGAGCACTAAGGAGAAAATATGGAATGGTGAGTTTGTGGAACTCTTAAAGTTGTTACATAGGGAAGTGCGTGCTAAAGAGGGTTCCAAGGAGGAGGAATACGAATTGGCTAAGCGCCCTAAAGTCCCCTTGACCATCGAAAATTGGACAGCGGCGTTTTTAATATACGCCAGTGTATACTGTGAGAAGTTTCCTGAGCGCTGCGTTTCACTGTTTAAATACATGGATGTGATTCGTAAAGCTCAAATCACGAGGAATGACTTTGCTTGGGCGCAGTATGATGAGGAGTTTAGGGCCCGTATGGCTTGGGATCCTGAGGCGAAATGGGGGGAATTAGACACAGACCTTTGGCAACACACTATGGGTGCGTCCACTAGTGGTAAAACAATCTTTACGGCCAGTGGTTTGCCTGTACTTTACCGCCCCTTTCAGGCGCGACCCACCCGGGGAGGGGTGGGGAGAGGTACATCAGCACAGGCCAATGTTGGGACCTGCTGGGATTTCAATCGAGGGACATGCACGAGAGAGTTTTGTAAGTTCCGTCATGAATGTTCGCAGTGTGGGAAGAAGAGCCACCCCCTGTCATGATGTTGGGGACTCAGACCTCCGGGTGGGCAACAGTGGTCACAGCAGGGTTCAACACATCATGCCACGCCACAGACACCTCAGGCTCCTAGGGGAGGGAGAGGTTCATCAGGTGTTGGGCCCAAAGGCTCATACACCGGTTAATGTGCTACATTTGTCTAAGGCGCTACAAGGTTATGGGTCTGCTGAGCTGAGGGAGTTTTTGGTGTCTGGTTTCAGAGATGGTTTTCATCTAGGTTATGGGGGGCCTCGTGTGAGGAGGTGGTCGAAGAATCTTAAGTCAGCAGGTGACCATAAGGATATTGTCCAGGAGAAGTTGAACAAGGAAGTGTGTGAGGGCAGAATGGCAGGTCCTTTTGATGATTGGCCTTTGGAGAACTTAATTATTTCACCAATTGGAGTGGTTCCCAAAAAAGACCCGGGCAGTTTAGGCTTATCCAACACTTGTCGTGGCCAGAGGGTGGTTCTGTGAATGACTTTATTGTTGACGAAGCGGCCTCTGTCTCCTATTCTTCTGTCTATGTGGCCATGTCTTTGGTAGTGGCTGCGGGCCCTTCTGCTTTGATGGCAAAATGCGATATTAAATCCGCATTTCGACTGCTTCCAGTCCATCCTGAAGATTGGCCGCTTCTGGGTATCCAATTCCTTGGGAAGTGGTACGTGGACAAAGCATTGCCAATGGGCTGCTCCATGTCATGTGCGTTGTTTGAAACGTTCAGTACGTTTTTGCAATGGTTCTTCACACAGGAATCTGGTCACACTTTGGTCACACATTATCTGGACGATTTCTTTTTTGTGGGTGCTGCTGATTCTTTAGACTGCCAGAATGCTTTGGTTAAGTTCCAGACACTTATGGTCCATTTGGGTGTTCCTTTGGCTCCAGAGAAGACCATGGGTCCTTGCGCGACCATGTCTTTTTTGGGCATAGAGATTGACTCTCAGTCCATGCAAGCCCGTTTGCCCCTTGATAAGAAACAGAACATGTTGGAGTTGGTGGAGAAAATGTTACCTAGAGAGAAAGTCATGGTGCGGGAGGTTCAAGTCTTACTGGGTCACCTTAATTTTGCATGTCGGGTGGTCCGGGCGGGCAGGACTTTCTGTAGGCGTCTAGGCAGGGCTCTGTCTGGTCGTTACTTGCCACATCACCGGATTCGGCTGTCAGCGGGTGTCAAAGAGGATTTGCGTATGTGGGTCACCTTTCTGCATTCCTTCAATGGTGTTCCTCTATACAGTGAGGTTGATTGGATTTGGGATGTGCAGATATTTTCTGATGCGGCTGGTAGTGAGGGTTTTGGCTTGTATTGGCAGGGAAGATGGTGTGCTCGGCAGTGGCCTGAAGAGTGGAAGAATGGTGGCCGGAGCATTGCCTTTTTGGAACTGTTTCCGGTTGTTGTGGCAGTTACGTTGTGGGGCCAGGAGTTAGCTCACAAGAAGGTTCTTTTCAGGATTGACAATCTGGCTGTGGTGCAGGTGATCAATAGACAATCTGCGAAGGATGTGCAAGTTCTGAAATTGCTCAGGGTCTTTGTGTTGGGATGCCTTAGATTTGATATTTGCTTTAGGGCCCTGCACATTCCTGGTGTGGACAATGACATTGCGGATGCTTTGTCTCGTTCACAGTGGGAGAGATTCCGTGGGCTAGCTTTGGAGGCAGACGAGACGCCGACTCCCATGCCGGAACATCTGTGGACGGTAGGCAACTCAGGGTCTTTCAGCTGGTGGTAGGGTCATTGGCACCTTCTACAAGAACTGCTTATGAGCTGGCGTGGAAAGACTTTTTGGCTTCTGGAGCTGTCAAGAGGGAACTGCCGTGGCAAAGATCAGAGGATGTGGTTCAGTTTATTCTGTGTTTAATGGATAAGGGTTTAACCAGAGTTACTATTGCTGGGAAGTTGGCGGGCGTTTCATTTATGGGTAAGTTGTTATGGGGTTATTCCCCGTCTGCGGGGGAATTGGGTCGGAGAATGTTGGAAGGGTGGGCTCGGGAGCGGGGTGGTGTTCAGGCGGTGAGGTCTCCATTTTCGTGGCAGAGGCTGGCAAGTGTAGTGGCGATTTTGCCGGCAGTCTGTAGCGATGAGTCTGAAGCTTGCCTGTTCGCCACCTTGATGGTTTGGATGTTTTTTGGCGCTTTTCGGGTTTCTGAGTTGTTGGGTAATCGGTTTAACAAAGCAGTTTTGTGGGATGATGTTCGTTTGGCAGGTAAAGGGGTTCATATCTGGCTTTCCCATTCGAAGACAGATCAGAGGCAACAAGGCAAGGGTGTTTGGTTGGAAGCTGTTTCTTCATTGGAGACTTGCCCTTTGCGCTGGGCGCGACGCTGGTGGGAGCTTTCGGGTGGGGTTTTGGAACACAATGTTTTTCAACACTTGGATGGTTCTGTGGTCACTACATATCAACTGCGCATGGTGTTGCGGAAAGCGCTGCGTCAGCTTGGTTTTGATGAGTCTCGTTATGACACACATTCTTTTCGAATTGGGGCTGCGACAGAGGCTTTTCACAGGGGTTGGTCGAGGGAGGACATTATGCGTCTGGGGCGCTGGACTTCAAACTGCTTTCAGCGCTATGTCCGACGTGAGGTTGGGGATGCGCCCGCGTCTTCTTCTGTTTTGCCTTTCTGATACTTCTTTTTCTTGCAGGTTCTGTGGCTGGTCCTCGTTCCGCTTTCCTGACGATATGGATTGTGGGACACTCCTTCGTTAAAAGAGCTCAACTTCAAGCTCGTTTGAGTTACTTTGGTGCTATGCTTGGCTTCAATGAACGTTTATTTAATGTTGTTTGGAAGGGTAGGGGGGGTATGTTGTGGACGGATCTTATTCCAGCTCTTAACTCATGGTTGGTGGGTGGGGTTTGTCCTGATATTTTGGTGTTACATCTTGGTGAGAATGACCTCTGTTCAGTTAAAGGTGTTGTTCTTCTTAGGACCATGAAAAAGGATCTCTCTTTGTTACATCAGCAATGGGCTGGGTGTCACGTCCTGTGGACGGAATTGATCCCGAGGAGGTGTTGGCGGAATGCGGTTAAACCTAAGGCTATTGACAAGTCCCGGAGGAAGGTTAATCTTGAGGTGTCTCGGTTTTGTCGAGATTTGGGGTTTGGTCGGATTGTTCATAGTGACATCCGTTATGATGCTGTAGCCTTTTTCCACAGTGACGGGGTTCATTTGTCCCGGATGGGGATGGATTTGTATCTGTTGGAAATGCGGGAGGTTCTGTCCCGCTGTTTGAAGGTCCGAAGTGTTTTGGGTTAGTGTGGTTTTACCCCCAATATTTTGTCCCAGGTTTGAGCGCAGTTTTGGGGGGGCAGAAAGGTGGGTTTCGGTGTTCCTCCCCCACGGCTTTCTGGGTGGCGGATTATTTTGATTTCACACTGTTGGGCATGAGGGGAGTTGATATTTTGGAATTTGGATTTTGTCAGGGGAAGTTGTGCAGGTGGAATTCGGGTTTGGAGGCATAGGCTGGGGGATCTGGTCGGGCTTTGGCTGTAAGTGGGGTTTTGAGATATGGTTTTGGGGCATGTTGAAGTTATAATGTTGTAATGGGGCTGTTGTATGGTTTTAATATGTGATGGGGTATGTACGGGTGGGGGCGGGTTTGACGGAGGGTGAGGGGCGGGGGTGGGTGTTTTGGGGGTTGGTAAAACAATACAATCAATTGGTAAAGGTTTAGATTGTTAGGCTGTTGCCGAGGTTACTTTGTGTAAATGTGCACCTGTTTCATTAAAGCGGCCTTTTTCACACTCTACTTGGTCTCTGGGTCTGCTCACTCCCCCCCACCCCTCCCTCCCAACACGAGATGGGTCGAGCAAGTTAAACGATCCACAGAAAGTGTCCAAAATTATTAAATAATTCCCTCTCAGAGAAATCTTCTGACGATAAGTAAACATGAAGGAGATTCAGGAGGACAAACGAGGTAAAAGGAGAGTAATCGAAAAAGAAATGACATTTTACCACAATTTAAAGTGAAAATAGATGATAATGTCAAGAGTACTTACGATCGCTAATCCCAATTTTATTTTTGAAGATGGGGAATTGCTTGTGGAAAATCACTGGAGAGTGTAAATATAAAAAATCCCCGTACCGGTAGTTAGATAGGACAGGTACACACTGAACAGCACCTGAGTGTTGAAGTTTTTTCTGCCCAATCGACGCCAATGTGAAGTTGGTAAATCAGAATAAATCCAGATGAGGTGGTTCTATAAAAAGATTGTGTTTATTTCCAAGAAGAAACAAACATGGGAAATATCCAGCATCAACTGCCACTCATAGGATCCCTCAAACTATATACATTCTAAAGGGAATACTCTGCAGCAGCAGAGTAAAACCATAGAAATAAACAAAATACAATGGTGCCAAGAAATACCAGTTCAGGTAGGAAAAATAATAAACACATGAAAGATATAGAATATCATACTGACATTGCTGCTGGGTCCCACGTCTCCGCTCCTGCTCTTCTCCGGAAGCACTGCACAGCCAGGCCCTATTGACCAATCACAATGCTGCAAAGCAGCGTAGTGATTGGTAGCCATCCAGGCTCCCCTGACCAATCACAACGCTGAAATGCAGCGCTGTGATTGGTTGTGAGCATCCTTGTTGAACGCTAAACCAGGGAATAGGCGCCTGGGCTTGTTCTCCATGCAGGCTGTAATGTAGCCTGCATGGAGAAGGGGAAAGTGCGCAATGACTGTTTGGTCGGCCTCACATACCACCCAACCCAGTCATGTGCATTTGAGTGGGCAAACCACTCTGCCCCTGTCCTGCTCGTGAGCAGAGCAGCCCTGACCTACCGCAAAGGAAACATAACATGATAATAACTGAAAGTTATTATCATGTTGTGTTTCCCCCTCTTGCAATGCTTGAAAGCAGAGCGGCAAAGCTCCCCCACCGTAGTGGAGGAGCCATCACTGCCCCCTGGCTGTCCTTCCACTTTTGGAAACAATGAAAAATGTATGTGGGAACTTACCAGAACCCTTTTTCACAAAGACTATAATTTATATGTAGATAATTTCGATACTGGTGTGAAATTATCTAATGAATTGTTCAGACTGGCCATTGTGGTATGGTGCACAATCCTCTCTAACTGTAAAGGTTACCCTAAAGAGCTTGTGTGTACAAAACTTCAGAGGGGACAGAGCAGTGGCTTGCATAGTAATGAATTACTCGCATTGACATTTTCAAACACGAGAGATGGCCACATGCTCACAACTATTGCTAACAATGAAAGTACTGCACCTGTGATTTTGTGGGGTCAGGTAGCAGAAGAGAGCAAACCAGTGGGCCATCTCGACTACAACAAGCTCATGGAAGGTGTTGATAGAGTAAATCAAAGGTTGGAACCTAAAAGTGCTGATTGAGAGTCCTATATCCAGTACAAGAAGTTGGCTGTTCATCTATTTCAATAAGCAATACTAAGTTAAGGTAGGTAGTAGTAGTCCCTGAATGGGAGATTAAGGCACAATCAGAAAAGAGATATGTATCAATGTATTTCGGTCCAGTGTGAGTCAATCAAGTGCAACTTATTAATTTGTTGGGGTGCTAATACAGTTCGATTCACCTACTACCAAGGGTGTTATTCACACATTAGAACCTAACGTGTATACATATATGTAAACATAAAGCTTCATTCAGCACTCCCCTTAACAATTCTACTAATCCAAAATGGCCTTGATAAATTCAACCATCATAAATTATTATGTTAGAACACAATAATTATTCAAACAATATTCCAGAAAAGGGCAATGATATCTTCATACAAATTCAAAGAGTCAGAAAAAGTTCAAAACTTCGGTATTCCACTTGTTGGTTTATTCTTTATGTTTCTCCCAGCATAGAATTTGACATTTGCCAACACGCGTTTCGTCTACTCATAGACATTCTCAATGCTGGAAAAATAGATACCAAATACTTGTATTTGTTGGTTACAATAAAGTTTCCATTTCTACAGATTATTTAAAACAGGATTGTTGAGAATTGCAATAAATAAAACCATGTTGTTTAAATAACCACACTATGGCCAAAGAGTGTGTTAAGAGTTGGAAAAATATCAAGCATTAAAAATGCAATAGGTCTCGCCTTTCATTAAGTTAAAGCCATTTGCTTTGCTATACAATACCATTAGCAATGCAAATGGCTTTAACTTAATCAAAGGCTAGACCTATTGCATTTTCAATGCTTGTTTATTGGGCCAATGAACTGAAGCATTTGCCTAGAAAAACAACATATTCTTGGAGAAGTGTGGAGGGCTAGCTGGACAGTTAGTAGTTACATCTCTTCATTTGGAAGCAGTGATGGATGTGTTCACTGCTGACGCTAGAACGCCTGGCATCTAAGGTGGGCACTCTGAGTCTTTTCTGACTCAGGGCCTAAATTTACTAATGGTTTGTTCCAGCGCTAGCAAGACTCAAAGGGATTGAAAGCTGCATCAGTGAGGGGACACACTGTTCTTAGTGTAGCCAGGCACTCTAGAAATGGCTTTATTATTATTATTAATATTTACTTTCAGAGCAAAAAGTGTTTTTTGCAGAAATGGTGGCCTTCTAACAGTGCCAAATCCACTTTGTGTCGTGCAAGTATTTCTGAGGGAGTGTCACAGCAAACACCTATAGGTTTTGAGGCAAAGTCTGACCTGCTAAAGTAGCCAGACGGAACTAGCGTATAATGGAAGAATCAAAAAACAAACTGATGGGTGAAATGCTTGAATTAGTGGAAGCAGAGACAAGCCACGGGAAAGCATTGAACAGCCCAGAAACAGATAAATTGCTTGTCTGACCCTTCTGCAGCTGCCCATGCATTTGGGGCAGTGGCAAACGAAATAGAGCGCACAGAGAGGCGTCTCTCACTAACCCCGCAAATTGATCTAACACCCTCAACACAGGACTGTGATATAGAAGCTTCTCTAACCCCATCACTTATTCTGCCAGATCCCGAGTTAATCGATATTCCCTGTGCCCAGGTAGGGACTACTAATGAACAAGGGACACACACAAGGGGGGAGAAGGTACAAACTGGCAAGAAAAAGAAGACTAGCACTAAGAAAGCTAGGCAGAGGAGGGGTAAACCCTCTGAGGTGCCGATCGAAAAGTCCAGTATAGCTGCAGGGGCACACGGAGGGAGTGAGCCACATACACAAGTCCCCCCAATGTGGGTAGCCCAAATTATCACCGACCTACAGAATCCTTTTGAGCAGCTAATTAACTCTCAAATGAAATTAATTCTTAGTAGGTTGGATAAGGTAGCAACCCTGGTAAAATCAAAGGAGCTGGGGGGCGGTATCACACTGCCCCCCCAACCAGCACCATAGTGGGGGAGTCTATTACCATAAACCCGGCCATGACCTTACCGAGTAACCCCCCAATAGGACAAATTACCACCGCCATATGCCCTTTACAACCCCCAGGCCCTCAGTGGTCACACATTAGCCAGGTACCCAAGGGTCACACTACTCCCTCAGGTGAGGTCACCTCTGGAGTGGCAAAAGGCACTCACCAAGCTCTTGTAGATAGACAGCATTCATCAGAACCCCCGACTCAGTCCCAAGCAGAAGGGCCACCCCCAGGGCAACCACTGACTCTCTGCCCTGTATAAACCTGCCCCCCGAAGCGGCCCGATATGTAATTGTATTAACGGGGGTCCCTGAGTTGAGGCCAGACCAGACAGAGGCCTATGAGGAGCTTAAAAACAAAACTATGTTCTGGCTGAACAAGCACTGGCCCCTAGTAGGTACTGAATAGGGGGAAATGTTGTTGGTTCGTAGGGTGAACTGGCTGGGGAATAGGCCCAAGGCTACCATTTGGGATTGCGTGGTGGTAGACTTTAGGAACCATCGCGTTGTTGATCAAATAGTAAGGTGCGGACCGACTACTCACTCTAGTAACATCAGATCTATGCCCCTAAGTTTTTTTTATTTAAGGGGTATCCGCGGCCCGGGCTTAGATCACGTTTGGCAAAGTAGAAGTGGCTATAACCTGGTTGGGTTCTGTCGTCCACCCATACATGCGCCACTCATGAATCAAGGAGCAATAAACTTGCGGAACAGATTTGATCCCCTGATGTCCCTGGAAGAATTGGACTGACTATTGAAGGATAGAGCCCCCCAAAAGAGATACTGTAGGGAAATAGGCTCCTTCCAGGACATTGCACAGTCCTCGATCATACCCTTTCACCCCTTACTGGCAGATTCACCAGGTATAGTCGCCGAGACGACGGGCGGGACCAGTGAGGGCTTACCAGTTAGGCCCATAACAGGAATGGAAACAATGGGGCTGGAGATCATCCCCTTGCACCCCCAGCAACTGATGAAATTACACACTCCACCCAGGCTCAAGGAAGACCTGATTAGTGATAGGATTGAAAACAACAATCTAATCACACCTTCGCTAAGGATGACACACACGCAGGAGGGGTTAAAGTTCCTATCATGGAATATAGCGGGACTTGCAGCGAAATTTGACAACCAGGATTGGAAGCAATATATCACCAGGTTTCAGGTAATTTGTTTGTAGGAAACCTGGGCGATTGATTGCAAGCCTTTTTACCTAGTGGGGTGCAAATGTTTTTCAGTGCCTGCCCAGAAGTCACCATCGGGGAGAGCCATGGGAGGGCTGATTACATATGTGGATTTACAGGTGGAAGGAGTGTGGACCAACCTAAATTGGCAATCAAACAACATGCAGGCCCTTGGGTTACACACAAAAGGGTTAAACATCATCCTGATTAACTTGTATAATGCTGTGGGAGCCAATGGGAAGGGATCCACAATAAAAGAATTGGACACCTGTTTAAATGTGGAGGCAGCCTCAGGGAAAAGCGCGGTGGCGCCGCTTCTGGTTTTAGCTGGCGACTTTAACTGCCACCTGTGCCCGACCCTGAGACTTGTTGTTACAGAAAAAATGGTCCTAGACGTTTAGCTCCAAATACACTCAATGAAACTTTGTAGCCTTATTTAATTCACATTTACATTTTTCATGTGATTCAATCTTGAAATGAAAAACGTTTTCAAACACAATAAGAGACAAGCAATAGCCCAAAATCAAATCAGATGTCCAAACCAACACATAATAAGTTTTAGATGTGTTAAAAATAGAGCAATAAATGGCTCCACTGTTTTATTTTTCTAAAATGTTCATATCATTTGTCAAAAACACAAATCAGAATTTTTTTTGAAGAAACATAACACAAGAGGGGTTACCAGTAGCGTAACGTGCATAGAGTAGAGTGAAAGTTTTGTGCTCGTGTAAGATAGAAAAAGGGGGGACCAAAAATGGTCCGGAAAAGGTGAAATCTGAATAATTCCACAGATCCAAGGTTGAACAGTCCACAATGTTGTTCACAGGGGAGCCTACCCTCGATGTTTTTATAAGCAAAAAATGTTATTCTTTCTTGCAAAGTTGCCGTGTTTTATTCATCCGAATTTTTCAGGAGGGTGAAGGGGCCGGGGAAAACAAAAGGTGCAGGCTCCAAATGAAAGCAAGGGGGTGTCGACGTTTCGACCCAAGGAAAAGAAGGGCAATTTATTTCCTCATGAGCGGGTCTTCATCAGGACGGGGAGATGGCAAATGGAAAAGAAATCAGTTACATTGGCAACATGTAACCCCAGTGGTGAAGGAAGGACACCCTTTAGTGGTGTGCCATATGCAGAAATTCACTTAAAACGAAAGTCGTCCAAAACGTGCTCCCGGGTACCACGCTAGCAATGGCGGCGGGTGACGTCCCGGTTCTATTTTCAAATCGGGTGTGCGTGTTGATTCTCATAAGTCGATCAACACTGGCTGTCATTGGGGCTCTGTCACCTGTGCCCGACCCTGAGACCTGTCAATAGGGATTGGTCCTGTTGCATGATGGAGGATGGTCCACACTTCCTGCCCTCCCCGAGGGGATGGAATTGGATAGGGTGTAGAAAAGATACGCCCTGGTGCACACTATCGACCTTGTGCATTGGGAAGTGGAGACGAGAGTAACCCTACATTTAAGGGCAGAGGCTGTCGCTCCTTTATTGACTATATCGTGGTCTCCAGCCTACTCAAAGCCTGGGTCAAAGGGGTGGACATCGAATGGAGTATACACAGTGACCCTAACCCCCTAGTGCTGGAACTAAAAGGCTTGTCCAACAAAAGTGTCTCTCGAGGGGTAGGCAGCATAGAGAGGGCAACGGACCAGGGGAGACGACTCAGATGGTCCAAAGTAGATGGGGACTCCTTTTATAAATCTTTAATGGAGAAAGGTGGAGATGCATTCAAGGTGTGTCTCGATCTTTCCTTAGAGGGTGTTGCTGTTGTTAAGGCATTTGAAGCTATGGCGCACCTAATTGATGGACTATTAAAGACCACCAAGAAGGTGAGAACAAAAACCACCCCCAGATGGTTCGACAAAGACTGCTCGCGGGCACACAAGGAGCTGAAATCCAGTTTGAAACCCCTACCCCGGGTCACACATTGCCCAATGGAGGTTTGCATACAAAAAGTCTTTAAAATGTAGAAAATACTCCCTTCAATCTCAAGCCTGGGAGGACCTTCGGGAGGCAGCAGACAGAAGGGATTTGACAGAGTTCTGGAAAATCATAAACAAACCATGTTTCCAGGACGCTAATGCCCCAGAAATCTGTAATACAATTCTCCCAGAACAATGGCATGATCATTTTAAAAATGTATACAACTATACTAATGAAAATAACGTGGGTGATGGGCCAAGCCCTCGGTGGGTAGCCAGGATCAAGTTTACTCTGGAGGAAGTTGTAGGGGCCATTCAAGGTTTATCCAAAAATAAAGCGCCAGGACCAGATGGCATACCACCTGATCTCTATTTAAGCAAGGTGGAGCTGTGGGCCCCCATCCTGACGAGGGTTTTAAATGCGGAGGTTGAATCTGGTCTCCCGCGGTCTTGGTCAACAGCTACAATAGTCCCCATCTTTAAAAAAGGAAATAGGGACAATCCCTAATGTTACCGCCCGATATCCCTGATCGATGTAACGGCGAAAGTGTTGGGACGTGTGGTTCTTAATCGCCTAACAGAATGGGCTGGCGCACACCAAATAATTACTGATACACAGTACGGGTTCAGGGAGGGAAGGTCAACAACGGATCAATGTCTGAACCTCTATCTCCTGTTTGCCAAATACACCTTAGCTAGCAACGAGGCATTATATCTAGGTTTCATGGATCTCTCTGCTACTTTCGATCATGTTAACAGAGAGAAGCTATCGGCCCTGATGATGAGCTTAGGGGTTGACCCAGACTTAGTTAATATACTGAAAGCATTGCACTGGAACACCTCTGCCAAAGTGCGCTTTAACTCAGAAAGGGGTACTACATCACTTTTTCCATGCAATAGTGGGGTCAGGCAGGGCTGTATTTTAGCCCCTTTTCTATTCTCCCTATATATCAACAACTTAGACATGGAACTAAGCAAATTAGGAGTAGATTCCCACCAAGTAGGTTCCCGCCCTGTCCTGGTCCTGTTATACGCGGATGACGCGGTGTTGTTAGCCCGCACCCCCAAGGGGCTTCAGAGGTTGATTGACGGGTTTGTCAGCTTTATGAACACACTAGACCTTTCTGCAAATTTGGACAAGTCTTACGTTATGCTGACAGAGGTCAAACCCTGTAAGAAGTTCTCTTACAAGATAGGCGCTTATAAATTAGGGCAGGTTCAGTCCTTTTCCTATCTAGGCCTGTTATTTGATGGGTTGCTAAATTTTAAACCTCAAGTGGAAAAACAATGTTCCAAATTGGTGGCCTCAACCGGGGCAATAATGAATTATGGACGCAGGCTGGGAAGGTGGTCACCTGAACAAGTTATGAACTTGTACAGATCGATCTGCTGCTCTAAAGTGGCTTATGGGTCAGAAGTTTGGGGTTTTGCAAATATCCAACAGCTACAGGCAGGGGAAAACAAATATTTTAGAAAGGTACTTAAAACTCCGCAAAGTATCCCTGCCCATAATATACATGAGGAACTAGGAGGGGCATACATTGAAGACCTAATAAAGGTCAGACCTCTTTTAGCCTGGCTGAAGATCTGGACCAATACCGAGGCAGATCTAAGCAGACAAATTATCACAGACTGCCTGAAAAGAGATAAAGGAATGAGTATCCCTTGGTTACAGTATGTAAAGGGTACACTGGAGGGTATTGGTTGCAAGAATCTTTTTACTAACCCCAATGAAATTATTCCCCATGACAAACTGAGAGTCAAAAAAAATTTGGGGGAACAGGCAGCCGCACGTAGGGCTGCCTCAGAAGAACGTAAACCCACAGTTGGAGCTTACAGATTATTGAAAACAGAGGAAGGAATGGAACCCTATCTTGCCCTCATACATAATGCACAAGACAGATTTTTAATGACGCGTTTTAGGCTCAACCTTTTACATCACATATTTGCAGACCCATCAGGTTTTACATTAACGGTTGAGCAAAAGGGTACCTGCGGCTGCGACAATAGGTCTCCGCAGGATACCCTTCATTTTGTATTGTTATGTGATTTTTATACTCTGCCTAGGCGTAGGTTTTTAGTGGGAATTTTAAAACAAGCTAAGTTTAAACATGCCAAGGTTGCATTACTGTTTTTACAAAGGGCTAATGATCCCTACACTCTGTTTTGTATAATGAATTTTATCAAGGTCTCTGTAAGGCTAAGAAACTCAAGAGGGAGGTGCTGAATATATTATCTGCCAATTGTTTAATTATGAGCCGATTAATTGTATTGTATTTTTAACAGCTATTATGCACTGTTATGGTATTTTTTAAATGCCGAATAAAGAACCATTGAATTGACTATACACAATCCCATCATTCCCTCATTTAATTTTTCTTCAAACATAACCACTGTGATTTTTTCCACCAAGGATAACGTGAAAGTTACCACTTGACTGACTCCGCCATGTTTAATAAACTCTTTGCAGTTCTCCGACACATATCGAATAGTAAAGACGCGCGCTATGCCCCTGGATGCGCTGGGATGACTGGGCCACGCGTTTTTCACAATTGAAATGTGTCAGAGAATTCCAATGAGATAAAGACGGTGGCTGCCGATTCTGGGACCTGTCCCTGGGCGCCTCTCAAAACCCACACCATCAGTGCTTAAAATGGGAAAATAGAAGCGCAGGTACTCTGTACCAGAGTACCTGCTCGTTTGTGGGAAGTTCCTGTACTCTCTCATTTAAAGTATAGCATTTCTCTTCAGATGTGCCGGTACTCTTCCTCGATAAATCTAAAAGTCCCGGTACTCAGTACCGGACAGTACCGGCCCATTTAAAGCACTGCACAGCACACCATGTTGAGGGACTTCGTCCTCTCTGTATTACCTCTGTGCAGTCTTCCTTTCATGTTCTTCCGAACGAGTTGAGCGCAAGAAGTTCTTGCCAAGAACGACTTTCTCTCTGCTTCCAATCCCATATGCGACCACTAGAGGGAACCCGTGGCAAACGTATTTAGAGAAATGAGCAGCCACTTCACGATGGGGGCGAGCACGACACCGTGGAAAAACTCCATTCATTGTATCTGGCTTTAGTGTGCTAGAGCATGAAAGAACACACATTTCTTTTTTCATGTTAGCATCTTAAAGTGAGACCTAGACCTATTGGCTTTCCCAATGTGTTATCTAATACTAACTTTAAGGGCTTTCTTCTGCCCCACTGTAAACATTGGAACACAGTACACCTACCACCACTGCACCCACAACTAAGCCCCGCCCACCCCCATCCCACCCCTGCCCCATCCCAAATTCGTGTCTAGAATGCTCCCCGGTGCCCAATATTCTTTGCTGGATTATCTGAAGGCAAAGGCAACCCTACTCAAAAAAGACCAGGGCTATAAAACATGTTTCACATAACACACGGTTCCTTTCGGGAAACTACTTGTATACTCGAATAAACAAAAACACAATCGTAAGAATAAAAATATATAGTCCTACTGTATTCTCCCAAAAGGAATAGTGTGGTACGTAAAAACTCACTTTTCTTTGCTTGCATTAGTTCCCATGATAAGCATGCTATGTCACTGTGGCTTGAAACGTGAGCTTTACAAATACCAAGGTAACTCATGCTTTTG
The DNA here is from genome assembly GCF_964261635.1 of Lissotriton helveticus. Taxonomy (NCBI): domain Eukaryota; kingdom Metazoa; phylum Chordata; class Amphibia; order Caudata; family Salamandridae; genus Lissotriton; species Lissotriton helveticus. Next base: position 1,544,471,679 of record NC_136065.1, read on the forward strand.
AAAGTAAGTGGATTGAGGGTAAACCTAGTATCGTAGGTGGCGAAAAGAAGGCAAAGGGTGCACGGATTAGAGTCACATGAATAACCCTTGCAGTGTTTTCTGAGGTGCGTCCGTGAACATATGTAAATAGTTAGGTTTTGCAGCTAAGAAAAATGCAACAGAAGATCAACAGTAGTAGATGTTATCATCATCTGAGAGAGATTCCCACTTCTCTTGCCAGAACACCGCAGCAATAAATAGGTCAAATGAGACCCTAAAATTGCCAGGAGCTGTATTTCATTTTATGTGAAGAGTTCCTCATTCATCCGAGATATGTTTTTGTTGAAACCTGCAGAATATTATGGGGGTGTCAGATACAAGAAGGCTGCACTCTGTGGCACACATAAAGGGGGAAATATCATGCTCAGAGGAATGGGAAAGCCACATTTAGTCAACCTCAGAGGCTCTTGAGCATTTCCTCCAGTCACCTGCAGGCCGGGTTGCACTTCGGATCCTGTCCTCTCCTGGGGAGATTTCAGAGAGCAGCCCAATTTGTCCTTGCCCCAGTCCTCTCTTTCAAGGATCCCATTGCCAGGAAAACTAAGACAGAAAGGTGCAATCTCTTACTCCTGGGAAAACTGAAGGCTTTCCTCCATCAAGATGAATTTAGAATGATGTCCAAATCTAGCCTTCTCCTGATTGGATAGAGGTAAAAGTTGAGCATCCCTCTGGCTCACTGAAGGGCATGCAAGGGTGCAAGGGTGTAAGGGGCTGAAGTTCGCTCACACCACCCCAACGATGAAGGCACTGCACTGGCTCACCAAAAGGTCTGCTTCCTCGTCAAGGGCAGTTGAATCATTTGCGAGATCACAAACTGAGTTAACCTTGCATGTCTGGATGGACTGCTAGTGGACAGTCAACATCAGAACCAAAGTCATCGCATGACCAGAAATAACAAACTGCAAAAAAAGATAAACTCTCTGACAATGCTCCTGGGACCTCGCACATCATCCTGATTTGCATCAACATCAGAAATGCTTCAACTCTCATGAAATTCTGAAGGAGCCTGAAAATAATTAGATTGCTTCACTTTAGTAAACATCACCTTCAAATATTCCCTTCATTGTAAATGATCTCAAATCATTGCCCTGGTGTCCTTAATCTTGTTCAGCATGCCAATATCTTCTAGCTGGGTTTTCTTCATAAAATTTCCCTCACATACATATATTTGGGCAAGGCCAGACTGGCGGTACCAATCATCAGGCGTTTCTCCGGGAGGATGGAAGGGTGGGTGCCAGTTTTCCAGTGGTGGGGCCGATTTTGTTACTGGGGCCTGCTGTGCAGCGGTGCTGCAATATCGGCCCCCAGTAACAAAAGCAGCACTGCATCACACATGCAACCGCCCCTCACTGCCCTGGAGCTGGTGTGACAAAATTACAGGGCTGCTTTGATATCCGAGTTTGCTCCTGTACTGGAGTTGGAGTTAACAGGTTCCTGGTCTATGATAACTTCTTTTTAGGTAAAAGTTCTCTCAGCAACAGATGTTACAGCTAAGGCTGCTGTTCTCTGCTAATTCAAGGAGGGTTTTCATTATGTCAGGCAGGCTAATCTCTCCCCTTCAGGTGTCACAATACCATTTCCTTTTCCTCAGTACTTAATGTTCCCTTTTCCTGCAGGAGGGACAGCCATGCTTTCTGCCAATGGTTTGACCCTTTCCTCTGTGCGGGATACGTTCTTGGATTTGCACAGCTTTAGAGCAAGTTAAAGAATTTTCTGTTTTAAACCGATCCCCAGCCACTGCCTTCAATCGCTCTACATCCGGTTTTGTTCACCCAATAAATGATTGTGACTTGACTTCATAGCTTCTAGCAGCAGAAAGGTGGACCTGTACACCTTAGTTAAAGGACAACTAATATTACATAATGATGGCAGTAGGACACAGAACAGCTGGCCATTCAACTTTAAAGCTGTCCCTGTGGGAACTTTTCCAGAATCCCCAGGTCGATCAGAGGTTTCTTGGTTCCAACTATAACAATTAGAGCCTCTTACCTCTGGGGCTCTTCCTACTGTAAGTCTCAACACTGAAATCAATTACACCGCATTAACATTTGACCCTCAAGGTAGCGAGGCAGTGGGATACAAGGCTTACACTGGGAGTGGTGTGGGTTAGGAACCCACAGCTCAAACGAGTACAGAACAACAGTTAGTAAACCATTGCACATCCGGTGCAGTTACTTGAAAGGAAAAAGTACTCTAATCACAATACACAGCCAAAAACTACAGTTGAAACGCAGAGGCCAAAATACTGCACACAATTAATGGCTGGGGGATTGTGGAGATAAAATAGCAGCCAGTCTCAACTTCCGGGTGCTCCTAGGTTCCCACAAGGAATATGACAAGTGTGAGATACAGTAAGCAGCCAAAGGGGCGTGTGGGGTACAATCTTTAGCTTTCTCTTGGCTGTAGATAACTAAACACTAATGCTGACAAGCTCCAGTGCTCCTCACTAGTCAGCAAGCTCCTTCTCTGAAAGTGGTTGAAGACAGCTCTTCCCATCAGAATGTGGAACTTCCAGGTTTCCGTTCCCGATTCTGGCAAGGGGAATTGACATTCAAAGATGTCAACCCTCGAACACCGATATCTTTCTAGCTCTCCACTGATGCGGGGCTCCTGGCACCTGTTGATGAGAAACCTTGGAACACTTACCTTGGCTTATCTCTTCAGTATGTATCTAATTTTCCCAAATGTAGATGGTAGCAGTCTAGTTCTTTTTCCGGTCAGGTTTGGTTTCATGTGTCTGAACTGCTGTCATGTAGGCACATTTCTTAGAGATGCAGATTATGTGAGGAGGCCTTCGAAATAAATGTTGTCGGTCATCGGCTATAAAACAAGGTTTGAAAAAGAACAGTGCCTTCCCTGCATGGCTAGTGTAAAAGAAAAGGCTGTAGCACACCCCTGGTGGGCGAATGAAGCAAAAAAGGGCAAGGGATGTTCCTACATTTCAAAAGGAGCCCCTGTCTCCCATCCTCCCTCCATAGGAGCCTGGGTCACTTCAATAAAGTCCAGGACTGTCCACAGGGGTCTGGAAGCCTCATCCTCAATTTCCATCTTGTTGTACATATACATGCATGAGTCGAAAAACGGATTCCTGTTTGCCCCATATAAACACTTTGTAAGCACCAAATACAGGCTCCACACTCTTTCTGTCACATCCATACAGAGGAAATGTAGATGTGCAACCATATTAATTTGGATGGAGGGAAGGGTCCTAGTAGAAAGAATTGGTAGACTTTCAAAACAGGAGAGGTTAGTAGCCCACTCTCCCACTGTAAGCAGCAGATCAAAAGGCCTGTTCCGTAGCTTCCAGCACAGCCAGTTCTTCACAGTCTAGTGAAATGACAGTAGTCACTGACAGAAATGAGGGTCACACTTGAAGAGTCCCTCTAGACCGCAGAGCCTTGCTGTGGGTCAGATACCATTTCACAGAGGTCCTCGGCTACCCTCGTTTAACATGTGCGCAGAGAAGAAAAATCAAAACTTATACACGCATGCTACAAGGGAAACCCATGGCAGGAGAGCACACTCCTTCGAGCTATGCAGAAGAATACTTCTTTCTCAACAGCTACCAAATATATGGAGGCGATCAATCACCACCAAGTGTATCTTCTGTAAATTTCGGCCCATGGAAATCATCTTCTCAAAAGGTGCACCATAACTCTGGTTACCTTGGGCAAGACCCGGGGTGCCTACAAAAAGTGACGCTCTGCACATACACGCCAGTGAAGTCTCTGGTGCTGAGACAAAGACGCATTCTACTTCACATCAGCTTACACGCTGTGATGAAACAGTAAAAGCTAGAGGAGTCATGTTTTAAAAGACCCAAATACTGGGTCTCTCAAATCATAGGCCCTAAAACAGAAAGGTATTCTAGGCAAGTACATATCTGAGTAGACGTGAGGATTCACAACAGAGCAATACAGAGGAAGTACCTCAGCCCCATAAGTGAGGATAATCTGCCAGGTCTCAATGGATAACTGAATTAGGCCTCATCAGCTAGATTTGCACGGAGATTCACAATATATTATTGCATTATCGATCATTATGTGGGTAAGAAGTCACAGGCCCTTGAGGTTTGAAGTTTCTTTCATCCGCTTCTGAAGTCTTAAAAACGATCCAGCACATATCACCAGATAGTGTGACATAATTGATCATATTCTCATGCAAGCATGTTCAAAGCAGTAACCATATATGAGAGTGAGAGAGATCCTTCAAAAACTACAAGTGTGGTACCCCAGTGAACAAAGATAAACCTAGGTTCATGAAGTTTCAGCTAGAATTCTTTGGTTACGTCTTTCAAGCTTCAGATGTCACTGCAGATTCCAAAGTTATCAAACAACTCCTAGGTTTGGCAATGCCCAGTGGTTGATTCACAGCTAATGTCTACTGAATCCAAGAGATCTGCTGAATTGACTCACTGAATACCCATGCAGCAACAATCAAGAGGTGTTCAAAGGAACTACAAACACTCTGCTGTAAGATTCATTCATTGCCTACTTTGACTACCCCATGAGAAACACATGGTTCAGAGGCTAATCTGTATGCGTTGGGAATCATGTTCCAGCAACCAGCCAGACACACTCCGATAACATTGACAGGGTTCACGAGCTGGCCACTGAATCCCACTAGTTAGCAATTCCTGTTGCTTGAGAGCCAGGCATTTGCCATTCCATGGCATTGAAGACATTTTCATATCTTCTTCTACTGGCTCACATTTGAAGGTGGCTACACATAAACAAGCATTTACAATGCAATGGTCTCGTCTTTGTTAAAGTTAGAGCTATTGGCATTGCCCATTACATTTTTTTGTTTTAAAAACATATAAATAAATGGCATTGTCATTTACAATGCCAATAGCTTAATCTCTCGCAAATGCCAGACCTATTGCATTTGCACCCACACACACACACACATAGCCACACACACACACACAGCCACACACAGAGCCACACACACAGAGCCACAGCCACACACAGAGCCACAGCCATACACACAGAGCCACATACAGAGCCACACGCACCCACCCACACACACAGAGCCACAGACACACACAGAGCCACACACAGAGACAGAGCCACAGCCACAGCCACACACACAGAGCCACACACACACAGACAGAACCACACACACACAGAGCCACACACACACACAGAGCAACACACACACACACAGAGCCACACACACACACACACACAGAGAGCCACACACACACACACACAGAGCCACACACACAAAGAGCCACACACACACACACACACACACAGAGCCACACACAGAGCCACACACACACACACACAGAGCCACACACACAGACACAAAGAGCCACACTCACAGAGGGCCACACACACACACACAGAGCCACAAACACAGAGAGCCACACACACACACACACACACACACACAGAGCCACACACACACACAGAGAGCCACACACACACACAGAGAGCCACACACACACACAGAGCCACACACACACACACACACAGAGCCACACACACACACACACACACACAGAGCCACACACACACACACACACAGAGTCACACACACAGAGAGCCACACACCCACACACACAGAGAGCCACACACACTCCACACAATGCAAACTACATAAGAACATTCACAGAGGCTGTCTTCCACACCACCTGCCAGACTGCCAAACAACGGAAACTCACAAATCCACCAACAGAGGGGGCATGGGATGTGCAAGGAACTGTGTCACACACTGACGTCACGTGTGTAGTACCAACATTCACCCCAGCTAAGAGAGTCGTGCACTGAGTGTTCGGTGTCACATCGTGAATATCAAGGAATGAGAACTGCCAATCAACATACACAGTAGCAGAACAAACCATGCCAATAAACAAACACAGTGGCAGAACAAACCATGCCAATCAGCAAACACAGTGGCAGAACAAACGACAGATGTGGTCGCATCTCACACAGCACAACAGAGCCACCTTCCAACAAAACTCACGTGTGAAAGCGCAGCGGTGCCATCATCTTAAACCACAGAAGTGCAAAACTGCGCACACGCCCACCTCTTCCTCAAATACACCCCCGATACCCTTAGATAATGTGGCAGTGATGTGAATAGACACTAGATCGAGTGAGGCCGGGGCAGTGGTGGTGGTGGGTAGCAATGGATGTTATAAGCAAGAAGACCCTCAGCGGCACACTCAAGGCTCACAAACACACTGCACAATCAAACGCAAAGAGCTGACACAAAGTAGCATCCCTTGCAAAGTTTCAGTGGCTGCGGGGATGCTGCCGAGAAGTCACCTGTCATTAGGTGGAGTCCAGCGAAGGACCAGCACACGAGACAAGGAGTCTAACAGCCTCACACTGATGCGCATCATTCGAACCAACACACCAAAGCACACATCTTCCCAGAGCCCAACGAATCAAGCAGATTCTGAAAAGCCAGGATCGGATTTCAAGATGACACCGGGCTTTGAATGGCAAGGCATTGTGCACAGGGGGCACCGCGCTGCTCTCACGGACACGATGCCCAGAAGCACAACGCTTTCCATTTACATCCAAGGAGAGTACAGAGTGGGGCACCGGGCACATGGTACACCAAATAGGAATAGGCTAGAAATCCATGTGGAGAGTATTATTACTCAATAGAGATTTTTGAGAGGCATGATTGGGAATTTAAGAAAATGGGGTACACAATTCAGCCAAGAGGCGTTTTGCAGCCCTGACAAGGCAGCGCAGAGGCTCAGCGGCGGATCACGGGCCGTCCGATCCACGGGCGCTCCAGCAAGCAATCAGCCCTCCTATGACTTGACCATCGCCCGGATTACTTCTCCAACCTCAGGGATACGCAGGCTCGCACCCTGCTCCTGAAGGTGCCAGATCCGGAAGGCAAGCGAGGAGCGGTCCGGTGAGAGCAACCCTGCAACAGTCTGTTTTTACACATGAACCTCGGACCACGCCATGATCCCCACCATCTTTGTACAAGGTCATGCAGAAATGGCTCGGAGAAACGCCCCGTCATTTTCAGACTGGGGGTCGTGTTTTTCTTTCTTTCCTCTTCCCATTGGCTGGAATGTAAACAACGGGCGTGTTTTGACTTGTTGTTGTTTACATTCCAGCCAATGGGAAGAGGAAAGAAAGAACATGAAAAAACACGCCCCTCAATCCGAAACGGACGGGGCTTAAATTGACAGACAAAGCTCTTCTCCAATGGCTGGCCGCCGTTTAGGAAGCCAGACAATGGATAAGAGGGGCTGCTTTCAGCCCCGCTACTAAGAGATATAAAATCTCGCCAGCGAGACTGCGCAAGCGCAGACTACGCTAGCCGAGACCTAAAACAGACGGTAATTTAAAGAATCATCATCACACCTGCCCCCACGAATCGTGAAGAAGCACAATGCAGCTGTAGAAGTTCCAACTCACATAGATCATCACCCAGGGCTGGGAAACAGTGGACATGTCTAAAACACTCTCATCTTGTGTCAGGAACCTCGAAAATTAAGCATGTAAAACAAACTCCTGTGGGGAGTGACCTATGTTTCAACCAAACCTGCAGGAGCAAAGATAATTTCACCTGCCCATACAAAAGGTGTCCTCTATTCGCACTCTTGAAAAGGTGAAAGAGATTGGAACCTTGTGGGGTGAGGAGACCAGTCTTTTAGGAGTGACTGTGCGGCGATATTGAAGGGTTTCAGATTTATCCTCTCTGATATACTTTTCTAATTGGTGACGCACATGATTCACCCACAACCGTAAACTTCATTCAGGTTTTCTCTGATTATTGATTTTCTGCCCGTCACATATCAAAGACATGCAATTTTTCAATTGTATAATTCTTTGCTTTTGGCTTATTATTCAATAAAAGTATATTTAATCCTAAACTATTTCTCCAACATTATTTGCAAGGAATATTCCCAAGACCCTTCCAAGTTGACCCAACTTGGAATTATTGTCAAATTTGAGTTATTTCATATCTCCTAGATAAATTCCTGGAAATAACTTTCTATGCTACTGAGTCTTTGCATGATTAAAACTTTTAATTCTCTGTACAGTTTCTTTCACACAACTTTGCTAAATGCGCTTTTAAGGTTTTCCCTTGTCTTTTGATTAATACAATATTTGATTCTTCTATGCTTTTCACTTAGTCATTAGCAAAAATATCTTATCACAGACATCTTTTTTTCTGGTTAACGAGGTAGCTCTTGATTCGGAGTCTCAATTCTTCCAATTTCTTTTCTTTAAATTGATGCACACTTTCAAATAATGCAATTTCACTAACCGTTTCTTTCGTACCACTTTTGCAGGTCTTTCTGCTAGAAGAAAATGTTCTGGAGATAATGTCCATTTGCTTTAGATAAGGTGTCGCTGGAATCTTCTGGATTTTTAGGTAAGTCTTCAGCTCAGACAACAGAAAACTCAATTCTAAAACCTCAAGTACTTAGTTTGTGGTTAGCATGTTATGTTATACTTTATTGATTTGCATAGCGCACATATCACACAAAGGAATAACCAGGCACTTGGGTAGGTTAGTAGGTGTGTGGTCCCCAAGGTGCTTATACGAAAAACCAGGTCTTCCGCTTCTTGCGGAACTCTAATGTGTTGAGGAAGGTAGTTCCATGTCTTGTGTGCGAGGCAGCAGAATGAGCAGCCTCCAGTTTTGCTTGTGGATGAGGGGAAGGTGTGCGAGTTGGAGTGAGGCAGAGCGTAGGTGTCTGGTGGAATATATGCTGGTGGGATTTAAATAATGCGTAGATTCAAAATGGACACCAGTACCAGATCTCGTGAGATCTCACTCGCTTCCTTTATGTGGTCATAACTCAACAGAAGAGACACCCCTGACTCCCCTTTAACCCTGTGAGCAAATGATTGGGGCTTGGGGCTTTGCAGGAGCAGCTGAACTACTCTAACTGTGACTGCACAGTCATGACATCCTGCCACCTTTTAGGAACAAGCATTTACAATGCAACGGTCTCGCCTTTGCAAAAGTTATAGCTATTGGCATTGTAAATTACATTTTTTTAATTTATGTGTTGGTTTTGAAAACAGATACATAAATGGCAGTGTCATTTACAATGCCAATAGCTTAATCTCTCTCAAATGCGAGACCTATTGCATTTGCACCCACACACACACAGAGAGAGCCACACACACACACACACAGAGCCACACACACACAGAGCCACACACACACACACAGAGCCACACACACACACGCACAGAGCCACACACACAGAGCCACCCACAAACACACAGAGGCACACACAGAGCCACACACACAGCCACACATACACAGAGCCACACACACACGGAGCCACACACACACACAAAGAGCCACGCCCACACACAGAGCCACACACACACAAAGCCACACACACACAGAGCCACACACACACACACAGAGCCACACACACACAGAGCCACACACACACACAGAGTCCCCCCCACACAAACATACACAGAGCCACACAAACACACACACAGCCCTCTCCTGTTGCATTATTCCAGTGGCCCTGGCTATATGTTTGGAAAATAATATACTACCATGCAGTTGTCATCTCTTTTTAATACGCAACTAATTAACTAATAATTTACCAGATCTATTAGTATTAAAATATCAAACTTCCTTAGTTGATCATTTAAATCCAGCTCTTCTAACCAGAGAATAGTATTCACAATGTAAATTTTGCAATTTGAACTTCTAGCTAACAGACGTCTCCAACCTGTAAATCATAAGCAAGCAGTAGCTTGCAACCCCTTGAGCTACTGGCCTTGATTTAATAATTAGATCAGGGGTCTCCAACCAATTTTCTGTAATGAGTTACTTCTAGAGTATTCAATAAACACACTGATAGTCTGGGCAGATTTACACCTTTTCCCACTTTTTTTTAAATATAGCGCCAACTCAACCTGAAGGTATTAAAGCGCTTTATATGAACACCTGTTACATTACACAGAGACAATATTTTGTAGGCACTTGAGATGCGCGCCGGCTGTGTCACCGCACACGTATACATATACAACTAAATACAGGTAGTCTGTGCAAGTGCAACAGGGCAGTTGTGCCTCGGAAAAACACATACAAGCAGATAAGAGCCTACGCAGAGGCGTGGAGTGCATCAGTGGTCTTGTCATGAAGTTCGTGGCTGTGCCCTTGAGGGGATGCACAAGTATGACGTAAGCATGCAAACGTATGAGGTGTGCTCCGGAGCGCGTCTACAGAGGCCTACGTTGTCGAGTTTTACCTAGTGCCGCCCCGTGCTGGGGCTCTGCGGGGGGACGCCCCTGCTGCCACCCAATCCCTGCAGGGCGGGATGCATCGGGCCACCCGCTGGGCTAGCCTGCTCATGGGGCGGCGCGGCCGGGCTGGGCGGCGGCGAAGCCAAGATTTGGATGTAGGCGGCTGGGCTAAAGCCGGGGGAAAGCAATAGCGGGGTGGGAGGGCCATGCTCTCGGCTCACTAGCCGCCGGGCGGGGGTCCCCGAGGCCATGCCCTTCCCTATCTCGCTGCGCCGCCGCCGGCTGCCCTCCGTTGCTCCGTTACCTTTTTTCGGGCAAAGGGTGTCACGTCTGCTCTGGCTCCTCAGGATCAGGGTGATGCTTAATGGGGTCCACCTCCAGACTTCCCCACACTCTAACTAATAAATCAAACAGAGAGTAAAGGCAATCAAGCGAGGGAATGGTAAGAGTGGGGACTGCGGTGGAAAGGGATTACCTGAAACAACAAAAAACATAACATGAATACATTACGACAATCCTGTCTACTCTCTGTATGGTCTCGCTAGAATCCGGTCTCTACCTGTATAGGCTTCTCCCTAGAAGTTGCTCGCAACTGCTCTCATAAGATACCTCTCTTATGGTTATTGGAATAACACCGCCTGAAAGAAACAAGATTCAGTCACCACCAACTCCTCAGAATCAACTAAAGATAAGCAGCATTCAAACTCTTATTTCATCATACTCACATTCATCTCCCATGCTTCCCAAAACAAAAATAGGCACCAAAAAACAAAGTCCTAGTCCATAGGTTCAGTAGACCTAAGCAGCATCCAATCACAGTTTTGTAAATAACGAATATGAGAATTCTTTAGCACTCCAATGAATTGTCCAGCACTCCCAAATGCAACGAGCCAAACAACAAGTAAAGAGAGTAGTTCACATATTCCCATGGGGAACAAAGTCAAGATAAAGTAAGAGTTTGTGCACAACAACGATACCTCCTGAATTGTAACAGGGACCTGAGGCTCCTTCCTGAAGAATAGGGCTAGAACCAGAAAAGCCCTCTGCAGCCGCTAGAGGATTAGTCAACAAAGGTTGCAGCTCCGGGAAAACTATCCGCCGCAGCCGCGAGCGGGAGGAGCTGGGAGTGTTTCTTGCTCAGCCGAGCGGATGAAACACCATTGCCCGCCGCAGCAGCGAGCGGGCGAAAGAACAGGAAAACGTTCTCGCTCAGCAGAGCGGAACGATACAAACAGCCCGCCGCCGCCGCGAGCGGGCTCAAAGAATCCTATGGTCGCGTTCTCCACCAGGACAAGAAGAATCAAGGGAGATCCACTTGCTAATAGCGCGGCTGTTAGGAAAGGTACAGGCTATCCAGAATCACGTACAACGCGGTCGCGTTGTCACGTTATTTTTATGTATTTCGGACCTTTCTTCTCGCAAGGCCTTCTGGGAACTGTAGTTCACGGCATGACGTTTTCTGTAGGCGCCTTTGACAGGGTCAAACCCTGACAAAGGGAGCACTCCCTAATTAGAAATGGGGTCAGCTGTGAGAAGCTGTGAGTCAGTGGGGTCGAGGAGGCTGCTTCCCTATGGGTTTTGGAGCCTGCAGAGGGCAGATGACAGCGGATTGCGGGAGCGGCCTCTGTTCTGAGCCGCGGCAGGAAAATGGCTCTCTAGGAAGCGGACAATGAATGGAGGGGCGATTCCAGCACGCGGCGCCAAAGCTGCTCGCGTGAAACTCAGAACTCCTGCCGTCTTTTTTAAACTAAATTTGTATAAAGTGATGACAGTCTCTGCAATGCCCTATGCAATTGGTCACAATGTGCCAGCCTATCCGGAAGAGAGTGTAGACTACCACGCGGCGTACTATACTGCGTCGCTTCGGCTGTTGCCCGGGCACCACGTTGACTGCCTCGAGGTTGCTCCTACTACGAATAGGACACATTTGATTACTTCTGCAATGTGGCGGGCACACTAGTTTAGTGCAAATGATTTCATTGTAAGAGGTGCCACACTAAAAAGCTAACACCACCTTACCAAGCTAGGAGTGTTTCAATGCCGATGTTTTTTTTCCCTTAACTTAAATATCCACACTGGATTGATAACTAGTATGTTTTCAAAGATAATGTATTTTCTTTCACAATTATAAAACAGCCTTTTGTCTATGAGCCCCGTCCCTTTCAGACTGGGCGCCCGGACTTTCTGCTGACTTAAAAGGTTCCTTATCTTCTTTATGGGGCCATCTGGACCCATATAGAAGATAAGAAACCTTTTACTTCAGCAGTATGTCAAGAATCGCAATCTGAAAAGGACTGGGCTTAAAGAGAAAGAAGAACGTCACTAGGACCTCTTCTCCAATGGCTGGCCACCGTTTAGGAGGCCAGCCAATGGAGAAGAGGGGCGAGGCTTAACCTCGCTAGTGATGTTCTCTCTATCTCATTAAATCTTGCCAGCAAGACTACGCATGTGCGCAGCCTACGCTAGCCGAGACCTAAAAAGAATAATCCACTAAAAACAAACATGCTAGGAGAGGCAAGGGCTAACACATCTATATTTCAAGACTAAAACATCAGTAATACAATCTATATAGTGAATAATGACACTCTTTACATTCTAGCAATATTGTTTTATCACTTAACAACCCACACAATGAATGTAGTAGAATGTCCTTAATATATGCAATGTGAAACAAAGACATCGACTTGAGAGGGAAATGGCTGTTGTATTTGGACAGACAATGATATGAATAACAGAAAGTTAAACATATGACATAACTGATAACAGGGGTGCACCAAACACAGTGTGTTGATGTCACATTAGTAAATACACAGTCTCCAAATATAACCATCTTGGGAATTCCTAGCACGTCCCGATTTGTAGTTAAGGTTAAGGGTTTTGAATATGACAAGTGTCAGACTGCTATGGAAATAAATAAGGTTGCCTAAAATTAAATTGCAAATCACCTTGCACTTTCTAAACTATAGAAAAGAGTCTAATGACTTGTGAAGGTTATGTTAACATTGGCCGAGTAAGGAATGCACCCTGAGAAATCACCCTTCAAATGTAAGGCTGACTATTTCAGACTACAATTAGACCAAGCGGCAAACCGCCCCAAGAAACTCTTCGAACTGGTCAAAAAGCAATCAGTTTCTACTCCAATCCTCTCTGATCCAGTTGGCAACCATCCCTCCTGTGAAGATTTTGATGCCTTCTTCATGGAGAAATCACGGCTCATTTCTATTGATCTCGCCTCTAAGAAGGCCCCATTACCCTCCTCTATTGCCGCCTCGCCCCCTGACCTCTTTGAAAAATATAACTCGCCCCTCCTGATCGCTAAGAACAATGCGTCATGCGGCACCTTTTCCCCATTTACTGAAAAAGACATCGACAAAATTCTTCAGTCTATCAACCCATCCAACCACTTTGGTAGCCCGTTGCCCACGACCATATTCAAAGAGATCAAGTTCGCTCTCATCCCTGGATCTATGACATAATATCGACAGACAGAATATAGACATACAAAAATATCGAAGCAAAAATATCGACATCAAAAATATCGAATTCCTATCTACATAAAGGTAAGTACAAAAATACAGAGAAAAAAATATCGTAGTACAGAAATATCGAAGTAAAAAACATCTTTTTTTAAATGTATTAATAATAATGTAAAAATAATTTAAAAATACATATCATTTAACAAATTATAGATATCAACATTAAAACATATTTAAAAAATAATAACTAATACATATACAGTGAAAATAAATTAAAAACTCTACATATAAATTAATATATATACTTACTCTACATATTGCATCAGCAGTGAAAGCGTTGGATAGCGTAGGGGGAAAAAATTACTATTCCCACTCCAGAGGGTGCAAGAGTAGGGAAAGCGCTGGATGGCGTAGGGGTAAAAATTACTATTCCCACTCCAGAGGGTGCAATAGTAGGGAAAGTGATGGATAGCGTAGGGGTAAAAATTACTATTCCCACTCCAGAGGGTGCAACAGTAGGGAAAGCGCTGGATAGCGCAGGGTTAAAAATTACTATTCCCACTCCAAAGGGTGCAACAGTAGGGAAAGCGTTGGATAGCGTAGGGGTAAAAATTACTATTCCCACTCCAGAGGGTGCAACAGTAGGGAAAGCGTTGGATAGCGTAGGGGATAAAAATACTATTCCCACTCCATAGGGTGCAAGAGTAGGGAAAGGGTTGGATAGAGTAGGGGTAAAAAATGCTTTTCCCACTCCAGAGGGTGCAACAGTAGGGAAAGCGTTGGATAGCGTAGGGGTAAAAATGACTATTCCCACTCCAAAGGGTGCAACACTAGGGAAAGCGTTGAATAGCGTAGGGGTAAAAATTACTATTCCCACTCCAGAGGGTGCAACAGTAGGGAAAGCATTGGATAGCGTAGGGGTAAAAATTACTATTCCCTCTCCAAAGGGTACAACAGTAGGGAAAGTGTTGGATAGCGTAGGGGTAAAAATTACTATTCCCACTCCAGAGGGTGCAACAGTAGGGAAAGTGTTCGATAGCGTAGGGGTAAAAATTACTATTCCCACTCCAAAGGGTGCAACTGTAGGGAAAGCGTTGGATAGCGTAGGGGTAAAAATTACTATTCCCACTCCAGAGGGTGCAATAGTAGCAAAAGCGCATGATAGCATAAGCGTTATATTAACAAACTTATCAATTAGATTTTTTTTAACAAAAAAAAGATATAATATTTTATTTACAAAAATATATCACTAAATACCAAATATTTATAATTAATATTTACTTAAATAACAAAAAATTACTTCCCACGCTACTCACCCTTTAACACACAACCCACTACACATAAAAAAAACACAAATAATATAAATATCAATTAATCAATTAATAACAATTAATATTATTAAATTGATGTAATTATAAATGAACTAATTGACAAATATTAATTACCAATTACTAATTAATTACCAATTAATAATTAATTAACAAGATATTTACAAGAATAAACAAAATGTATTAATACATTATTTATAACTAATATTATACAATAATTTTAAAAAACTAATTACCAATTAATCAATTAACAATTAATTATTATAAAATACCCAAAAATAAATACAATCTCTTTAATTAATTTAATTAAATTATTTCACACCCTATTCCCCTATAAACACACAACCCACTACACATAAATAAATCACATCAAACATGTAATTATCATTTAATCACTTAATAATAATTAATTACCAATTAATTATTAATTAAAAATAAAATATTACTACATTAACTCTAAGTAATGTAATTAACTAATTAATAATAATTAATTACCAATTAATTATTAATTAACAATTAATTATTAATCAAAAATATTTAAAAAACATAACAATTAATTATTTATAATTAAATTACTTCCCACCCTATTCCCCTATAAACCCACAACCCACTCTGATACTAAAACGCTAAATGTAAAAAATTTCTAAACATACATTAAAAACATGTTTAACAAACATATAAAATACATAGTAAAATACATAACACTAAACAAAATTTCGATATTAGTAACATAAATACCTTAAAATCGATATACTGTCCATTGATATTATTGCACATCGATATTCTATACCATCGAAATTAAAACATCGATATTATTGTATATCGATATTTTAATTTCGATATTTTGTCTCCCTACCCTCATCCCTACCTGGACGAAAATTGTAAATGCTTCCTTATCGCAAGGCATGGTCCCTGATTGCTTAAAAGCAGCTCAGCTCTCACTAATTCTAGAAAATAAAAACGCTGACAAATCTGATCTCAATAACTTCCGTCCCATCTCCAACATCCCGACTCTAGGGAAACTCCTTGAAAAATGTGTTCAATCCCAACTTTGTGCTCACATAGAGAAGTAGCAACTATTAGACCAGCATCAGTCTGGTTTTCGGAGGCGGCACAGCACTGAATCTGCCCTCACACATGTTATGGATGACATTTTGAAAATGCTTGATCATAATGAATCTTGCCTACTGATACTCTTGGACCTTTCCTTAGCTTTCAACTCAGTTAATCATGACAACCTCCTATCCATCTTGCAATATAGAATTGGTTTCTCGGATTTGGTGCTTCAATGGTTCTCATCCTTCCTCCAGCACAGATCACAAAAATTCAAGTCAAACCACTCCGTCATCCAGCCTTCTCCAGTAATCATGGGGGTCCCCTAAGGGTCCGCCGTTTCTCCCATCCTCTTCAATCTCTTCTTGAAACCTCTAGCTAACGCACTAAACTCAACGAACATTTTCTTCCACATGTATGCTGACGAAACACAGCTCTACCTGAAAATTTCATCCCCGGAAAATATCATCCTAACTCAATACTATCATAACGTCTATTCAAATTGGTTAGCCAAGAACCATCTCCTGCTTAACACCACCAAAACGGAGTTCCTGCTCATCTCCCCTCCGAAACACATCCCCAATCTAGATCTCTGGCTGGCTCACATCACTGCCTTCAACTGCACTCTGGTTATCATAGACTTAGCCAAAACGCTTGGAATCGCCATGGACAAGTACCTGAATATGGACAATCACATCAGCAATGTTTGTAAAAGAACAAACCACTTGACAAGGACTCTTTGAAATATCAAACCTTTCCTGTCACAAAATGACTTCAAGCATGTGGTACAAGCACTTGTCCTGCCGAGGCTAGACTATGGCAGTGCTACTCTCTGTGGCCTTCCCAAATACACCTTGACACCACTAAGGGCCTCACTGAGCTCTGCGGCAAGACTAGTTACTGGCGCCAAACTAAACAAGCACATTTCACCAGTCCTTAAATCTCTCAACTGGCTACCTTATGAAGCATAAATTCAGCTGAAGATTGCAGTTCTAGCACACAAAGCCCTTCAGTTCAATACTCCCAGGTACCTGCACAAAAACTTGAACTATCCTGTGGGGAGAGAGCATCAAGAAGCGCCTCTACTTTCCTCTTGAAGCCTTGCATCCTTAGCAAAAAGAGAACTTGTCACTGAGCTTTCTCAGGTGCTGCCCCAAAGATTTGGAACTCTCTACCACCAGAAATACGCAAACTCACCTCGATGACGGCGTTCAAACTGGAAACCAAAAGATTCCTAATGAGCAAATTCTTACCCTAGTGGGTTAGGCTCTCGGGATCGGGTGACTTTTTTCTTACTACCATTGAACCTTCATTTGATACGGATCTGCTACTATGCATATTACTGCCCCCCCATGTCCCACTTACTTCTGTTTATTATATGAGCCCTGTTGTTTACTATGCTTATTTTTGCTCCCCTCATGGCCCACTTACTTCTGTTTACTGTATGATCCCTGTCTTTTACTAATTTGTTGTTGTCATTACACTTGTGGCCTCTCTTGTAAATGTAGAGAGGACATCTAAGCTGTTTGATCCTGTCCAAGGAGAGGTTACTTAGATACATTATGAGTTCATATTCATATTAAAATAGTCCCAACAATCAAAGTCTCTACATATACAAGTTTAGTAAATGTTCATACCCAAGTTGGTAGTATGCCTGCATAAAATATGATAGCACGAGGATAAAGGCAACCAGAACCCTTTACTTTTTAAGTGCTCACATTGACAGCACATACATTTCTCTGTGTTATAGTTTCGAGACACATTTTCGATTACTGTACATTTGGCTGGAATTTGCTTTTCACTTTTAAAACCATTTAACCTGGTTATTTTGAACATTTTATATTTCCTACTGTGCTATATCTGAATGTGTTACCTCCTTCCAGGGATGTGCTGCAGGCTGAGAGTCATCACAAGTCTTCTGCGAAGACTGAACTATGCCAATAGGTTTCAGCAAGAAAAGGTCTGCTGTTGGGATTTCTCCCAATACAGAACAAAGGGATTTCTACTGCAGGAAGGAAACACAATTGCACTCTGATTCTCACAACAGACTTTATTCACAACCCATTTCAAGCATGTCCTAATTAATGTTTGATATTTTATTTTGACAGATTGATTGCAGTCACACTTGTTTCTACACATTGTGTATCTTAGGCACCCAAATAGCAGAACGTCATTTATGGGATTGTATTTGAGATACATTGTCTAAAATTCAAACCATTGATTTCTCCTGTTCAAAGTGCGAATCCTTAATTTCTGCTTCATAAACTCATTTATAAGCACATACATTATGCAGGTGTTGGACTAGACCCTCTCTGCATGGTCACCCCCAACGTTTTGCCTTTTTCATTCCCTTTTCCTGAATTCATTTGTGTTGGCCTTAGAACTCTGCATACTTTACCACAGCTAACCAGTACTAAAGTGCTTGTGCTCATGACCCTAACATGGTTAACTTGGCTTATACCCTATTAGCAAATTCAATTTAGTCCCTTGTAAAATGGCATACTTTATACCCAGGGCCTCTAAATCAAATGTTACCAGTGGGCCTGCAGCTATTATTGTGTCACCAAGTTAAGCAGCACCTTATACCATGTCCCAGGCATGCCACTGCAGTCTGAATGCAGTTTTAAACTGCCATGTCAACTTGGCATTAAAACCCCCTTGCCAAGCCTTAAAGTCCCGTTTTATTACATACAAGTCATTTCTAAGGTAGGCCCATGGTAGCCAATCAGGCAGGGTGCTGTGTGATGAAAACATTGGGCATCTACTTTAAAAGTTTTACAAGTCCTGAGAGTCAAAACTCTAAACTTTGTTTGTCCTTAGCGCGGAGATACCCCATCTGGGGTGATTCAGGCGCTTTATAAATGATATAAATAAATAAATAAATAAATTACTGTGAGGCATACCCCTCCAATTGGATAACATTGGAGAGTCCTTATTGCATTTATTAATTTGTAAATTCCAATTGGGAGCAGGTGGCTGTATCATGTTTGGTGTCTCTCGAACTGCAACGAGAAACCCTATTTAATGGTAATGTCAAATTCTTGATTACAATTTTGAAAATGCCACTTTTTAAAAAAAAAAGAAACAGAAAATGCCACTTTTAGAAAGCATTTAGCCCTTTTGTGCCTGTAGTCTGCCTTGGTTCATTCAAAAACCACAGGGGCAGTCCAACAACCCTGAACCAGGGACAGACAATCAATACACCCAACAGAAGGTTCAGGAAGAAAAGTCACATGAATTGTGCAACTTTACGTATACAATTAAAAAGGGAAAGAGGGAAAGAGGAAAGAGGGGAAAGAAGCCTATAGGGTCATAAATTCAAAGAAGATTTGTTCGAATTTCAAAAGACATTATAGTTTACTACATATTTTGAAAAGTTAAAAAGAACAATTACGCTCAAGACAGAATGTTGGTATACAAAAAAAAAACATATCATAAACCAAACCAGTGGCTTAACAAAAGGACATTACATGTGTAAAGAAACAGCACAAACAAAAATAATGTGCCCTTCAAAAATTATGGCCACAAAAAGCGTCGACGGCGTTTCGACCGCTGTATTACTGTACGGTCATCATCAGGACTTGAGTTCGCTTGAGCGTTACACAGCTATTCATTAAAAACGGAAGACCAACCAGACGATAATGGATGGCTGTCAAAGTAGTTCCAGCTTGCAAAAAACGAAATTGGTACACCATGTCCAAGGATTGCAATCCAATCAATGATGGATGTCCATAATTCACTAAATAGTACGCCCAATAAATCGGCGATATACTTTGTTGGCACACCAATAAAGATCTGTCCACGCCTCGATAGAGTACTTTATCGAGGCGTGGACGGAACTTTATTGGTGTGCCAAGAAAGTATATCGCCGATTTATTGGGCGTACTATTTAGTGAATTATGGACATCAATCATTGACTGGATTGCAATCCTTGGACACGGTGTACCAATTTCGTTTTTTGCAAGCTGGAACTACTTTGACAGTCATCCATTATCGTCTGGTTGGTCCGTTTTTAATGAAAAGCTGCGTAACGCTCAAGCAAACTCAAGTCCTGATGATGACCGTACAGTAATACAGTGGTCGAAACGCCATCAACGCTTTTTGTTCCCATAATTTTTGAAGCGCACATTATTTTTGTTTGTGCTGTTTCTTTACACATCTAATGTCCTGTTGTTAAGCCACTGGTTTGGTTTATGATATGTTTGTTATTTTGTATACCAACATTCTGTCTTGAGCGTAATTGTTCTTTTTAACTTTTCAAAATATGTAATAAACTATAATGTCTTTTGAAATTCGAACAAATCTTCTTTGAATTTATGATCCTATAGGCTTCTTTCCCCTCTTTCCTCTTTCCCTCTTTCCCTTTTTAATTGTATACGTAAAGTTGCACAATTCATGTGACTTTTCTTCCTGAACCTTCTGTTGGGTGTATTGTAATCTGCCTTGGGTCACACGACTGGTAGACTTTGTGAATTCCTCCAAGACAGTCACACAATAGAGGGATTAGGTGTATCTTATTGCGCCATCTGCTGGCAGGATGTGGGTACAGAGCTGAGTACCGCCCTACTTGCAACTAAAAAGAGAGTGTTCTGCCTTCACACAAAGTGCCTAACACCTCCACATTTTCACTGCAGCCAGCTTGAGTCACAGGAGTCAGGAAATTCATTGCACATCAAACCCACTGTCTAAAAACTTCTCCCACTTTCCAGAGGAAGGCACCAGGGTATAAAAAGGAGAACTCAAATACCAATTTTTCAGTACACTTCAAGACCTAGGTGGGTACTCTGTCAGGAAGGACTTCTGTGCTGCTGAAAGGACTGCCATTCTGCTGGACAGCTGCTGCTTTTCTGCCCTGCTGCCCTTGAACCCAGGACCTCCAGAGCTGCTCCAAAGGGCTAGATTGCTTGCCTCCTGTTCTGAGTCTCAGAAACATAAAAGGCTTCCACTATATGAAAACCCACACCAGGATCCAGCCTGAGTGAGTCCTGAACACCCAAGTTGGGCTTTGCCAGTACTGGCCCCTTGGCTGTGGTACTAAATGGCCCAGTTAGCCAAAATCCAAAAGTGGGAAATTAGAAAATTTGTGGCTAAAAACAACTCTTAGAACTAGGAGGCACCCAGGACCGACCTGCTCGCAATTTCGCCAGAAGAACATTGCAAGTGGGACTGACTTTGGGCCTTCTCCCGCTACATTCTTCTCCGCAGCAGCAAATCTGTTTCAAAGATGCTTCTCAAAAGGGGTATCCGGCATCATGGAACTATCTTCATCTACAGCCCTCTGTTCCATCCCTCTGTTTATAGCACAGTATTTTGAGAATGGCTGAACCCTCAGGGGCACTTAACTCCTCCTCAAACTGAAGGAATGCACCATTAAAAATAATTGAATATGTTGTGAACAAAGAAAAAATAGACTTTATTCTGGTACACTGAATAGCAGTCTTTTTTGTCCTAGGCTTGGAAAATTCGGTTCTGTTGCTGTCCGGCACTACAAGATACCACCAGTGGCTGCGGATAAGGGGAGCCAAAGTGTTGGAACTCTGGCTAACAGTCCAAGTCCTGAAAAGAAAATAAACCCCTAATTTAAATATTCAGTTTTTAAACTTTTAAAAATAAATGCTTCAACATCAAGTGAAAGTCCATCAATGGTTTGCTAAGTATAGTTATGCTAGAGTGTGGGCACAACAGGTCACTGGAAAAATAGCCATCTTACAGTAGAGGAAAAATAGAATGGTGTTGTCTGTAATTCACACTTGCATTGTTGCCACAGTATGGGGCCTTATTCTTCACTTTCAAGCCATATTCTGATAATGTTGTTAAAACCCTCTCCTTTGCTACTGAGGCAGTCTTCGAAGCAGCAACATAGAAGCCTAACAAAGAGTAAGTCACACCAGAAGTACAACAGAAATATCTCAAAAAGCAGATATAATGTAATGTTTCCCATATTAGATCCATCATTACCAACTGAGAAATATCCGCATTGTAGGTCTCTGTCTGCTTGATATGAGGATAGAATGCTAGAACATTTTTGGTGATTCACGATGCCTTCATACAACTGCAAGAGGCTTTCTATTAAATTGATGAGTCAGGGTAAATTACTTAGACAGCCTGAACCCACAGTTGAAAGAATGGCAGGAGATGTGATGCTAACCAGCATACAACTTCTCTGCTGTGACCTAAGTTTAGAAAGAAAGAACACAGGTTAATGTATTAAGCACTACAAGTCTCCTGTTGAACAAAATAATGCAATGGAGTAGCAAAATCAAATGTAGATAGGCGATTACTTGCCAGGGTCTAGCAGTTCAGATCAAAGCAATTATCACAGGCTGCAAACCCAAGCATATCTTCATCTGGATCTGAGACAGGTGAGAGCTGCAAGTAAAGCACATTCTGCCTTGGTATTTCATACTGTCCATTTCAAATATTGCAATACGGTACTAATCAGATGGGATCAGTTAAAGGGACCACACACCATATAACTATATTGGAAGGTGCCAACCTGGGGTGTAGTTGATTGGTGGTAAATGGTGAAAGGCAGCAAACTGTCCAATAAAATCAAATGAGAAGAGTTGGATTGTTAAATCAAACATAACTGGCGACTATGTTCCTAAATGTAAGTAACTTTAGCAAGAGTAGACATGTCTGTTCAGCTAGGGATAGATTACTTTATTATGGGCTAAGGGCCCTGTGCAGAGTGGCTTTTCCATCGTGCAAAACAGTATCATTACTCATTACTTTTAACACCAGCAAACAAATAATTGCTAAGCTTTAGAAACCAATACAGATTGTAGCCCTCTCACGATCCCCTGTGCCAGAGAGAAAAAGGAATTGGATCATCAAACTACCCTATCAGATAAGGTCTGGCTGAACTGTTGTGCACAAACAGGGGCAATCTCCCCCTAACAACAGATTGGGGTTACTCTATTTTAAAGTCTTGCAGCAACGGTAGAGTACATTTGTGCTGCTAAAGAGGCGCGGCCTGGTGGATGAATCTGACCGCTTGAGGTGCTACTGCCCCAATACAGACTTAAGGCACCTCATCTGGTAGTGCCTGTGGTACAAGATTATTTGGGCGCTATATTCAATGAGTCGTCATTATTGCTTGTTGTAGTTGTGCAGCCGTCTCTACTGCTGGCTACAGTGAGCGGCATGTTCACCCTCCCCAAGGGCATTTGTCGCTTGGCGTCTGTGGCACTCCTGTTGGTCAAAAAAGGGTGGTGTGTTTGTGGGATAGGAATCCTTCACTGATGGTCAAACATTAGTTAATGGGCATGATTTATTGTAGTGAGCAACTGGACTACCACGACTCAACATTGCCTATAGACAACCGGCCTAAACATATCTGGTCCCCACTCCATAGTTTAATAAATGATACCATACTGCTTGCGAGATCCCTTACTGCATCTATACAGTAAGGTGATATGATATGCCAGTGTGGTGTAGGTGGGTGTTGTGGTGGGCAAATGCTAATACAATATGTGTGGACTACACATTCTGCTGTTATTTGCTGCTGCTGCGGTGGTCACAAGTTCGATTGCCCGCTGCTTTCTGTGTGGATTTCGTCAAGCTTCTGTAATAAGATCTCATAGGGTATAGGCTCTGCTTGTGGGTTTTGGATTGTCTACGTTTTGAAAACTCAATAAATAAATATATAAAAATTTAACGAAAACAATGTAGGTGATTTTCACTGCCAACTCATTCCACAAATCAAATGAAGCCAATTTGTAAAAATATCAGTAATTTGTAATGGTTGCTCATGATACAAAAGTGAATTGCTCAAAGTGCAAAATATGAGTGTGTGACAATGACTGACATGACAATGTCCCACTTACATCAGTGGGCTTCGACACAGTGAAAACTAGATGCTTAACAAGGTTTGGATATCCAGGCTCTTTGAACTCAATAAGGTGAATATCTCAGGAGGCACGTATATGCAGAGGTCAAATGTAGTCATCATCCCTCGATTGAAAAGCGATAACACCCCCAGTTGAACTGTAGACAATCACTGACCTCCATGGGAAGAAGACAACTGGAAGAGTGTCCTTTAAAAGCAAGATCGGCATATTACTGCACTGGTAACAGACGTCTGACTGTGCATTCAACCAGAAAGCCTGAAAACTGAGCCCAACTAATACAAGACGACTGTACATGGATTAAATATAACTGACAATAAACAAGATACAACTGATGCAATATTCTTGTCTTTTAGTGATGTGACAATTGTTTTCTGTCTTGGCCCACTGAATCTTCTAATCAGAGGTGAGGGAGATGGAATATTGATCCATTCATTTTCCAATAGGTAACTTGTAATCAAAGGGGAAAGGATCACTTGTCCTGAACAACCTTAGGTCTGCAGGATGGTTTTCGGGGGGAATTCTGTCCCAATAAAAAGACCCTCATGCACGTGATGGGTATGGTGTTGTCTCAGAGCGGTATATCTTGGTTCTCCGCTTCTATTTCACGTGTGTGCATAATCATCAGGTCTACTTAGGTTATGCAGCCTCCACCAGGAGGATTTTACCCAAAGGTTGGTGCAGTAGTGAGCCAGAGATAAAAAGACCAGAGATCAGAAGGGCGAAGCTTTAATAGGTCTGATTTCGGGTCTGGTAAACTCAATTTTTGTGCATCCGTTTGTACTTGTTTAGGAGTTACAGTTGCACTTTGAGTGATGAAGGAATTAAAAGGTTGGTCGACATGTTTCTGCCTCGGTTGCCTTGCTAATAGGACTTATGGGCATTCTTCAGGACCGTGAAATAACGTGCAAAATATCATACAGTGTAATAAGTGAAAAGAAAAGGTTATTGACCTGTTTCTAAGTCTTGGAGGTCTTATGGTACCTGTAATGAGTAAACACATAATTGTAACGCACACACACCGGGTCGGGGGATAGGGAGGGAAAGACACACACCCACAGCGATTTGCGCTGTCATTTTCACAATAAACAACTAAAAAATGGCAATACTTCATAGACCGTTCGTGTCCATTCGAGTGTCAACTCTCATAACCTCTCCATGCTCAGGCACCGTCCTATAGCATGCTGGCAGAGGGGCAGTGCAGGACTATCTTTGTATCGTGAATATATTTGTTTGTGGATTCACGTGACTATAATGGTCGTGAGTTTGTCTGTAGTTATCAGGGCGGGTGGATGAGTCTGCTGACACATATTCGTGGCATGCAAGTCATACTCTGCGGCTTGGTGAGCTGGGGGCGCCGTGATCGTAGCGGCGCCACGTGGCATGCAAATGTCATTTACGCTAGCAGTTACCTCGCGCATTGCTAATGCACACTTCCTTCAGCCGGTAAGAAAATTGGAGCGGGCTAAAGGCGGGAATTAAACAAAAGTAAGCATTAAGGTTAGAGCGGTTGGATGGTACTTGCGGTTTTTGTGGACCGGGTGAGGGGAATCTTCTTGCTACCTGTTTCGCCTCGTCCTCAGCTCGCTATTGCGCGCGCTGCTCTGCTCTTACCGAACCGGAAGTGGTTCCTGTCTCTTCCGGGTCGCTTTTCTTGAGCCGCCTTGTGGGCGGTGCCGAAGTTCTTTGTGTGATCCTATTGGACCATCGGTGTTTACTAATATGAAACACGGGTAGTGTGCTCTTATCATTCCGCTAATGTCCAAGAAAATTACGCTCCAATTTTCTTACCGGCTGAAGGAAGTGTGCATTAGCAATGCGCGAGGTAACTGCTAGCGTAAATGACATTTGCATGCCACGTGGCGCCGCTACGATCACGGCGCCCCCAGCTCACCAAGCCGCAGAGTATGACTTGCATGCCACGAATATGTGTCAGCAGACTCATCCACCCGCCCTGATAACTACAGACAAACTCACGACCATTATAGTCACGTGAATCCACAAACAAATATATTCACGATACAAAGATAGTCCTGCACTGCCCCTCTGCCAGCATGCTATAGGACGGTGCCTGAGCATGGAGAGGTTATGAGAGTTGACACTCGAATGGACACGAACGGTCTATGAAGTATTGCCATTTTTTAGTTGTTTATTGTGAAAATGACAGCGCAAATCGCTGTGGGTGTGTGTCTTTCCCTCCCTATCCCCCGACCCGGTGTGTGTGCGTTACAATTATGTGTTTACTCATTACAGGTACCATAAGACCTCCAAGACTTAGAAACAGGTCAATAACCTTTTCTTTTCACTTATTACACTGTATGATATTTTGCACGTTATTTCACGGTCCTGAAGAATGCCCATAAGTCCTATTAGCAAGGCAACCGAGGCAGAAACATGTCGACCAACCTTTTAATTCCTTCATCACTCAAAGTGCAACTGTAACTCCTAAACAAGTACAAACGGATGCACAAAAATTGAGTTTACCAGACCCGAAATCAGACCTATTAAAGCTTCGCCCTTCTGATCTCTGGTCTTTTTATCTCTGGCTCACTACTGCACCAACCTTTGGGTAAAATCCTCCTGGTGGAGGCTGCATAACCTAAGTAGACCTGATGATTATGCACACACGTGAAATAGAAGCGGAGAACCAAGATATACCGCTCTGAGACAACACCATACCCATCACGTGCATGAGGGTCTTTTTATTGGGACAGAATTCCCCCCGAAAACCATCCTGCAGACCTAAGGTTGTTCAGGACAAGTGATCCTTTCCCCTTTGATTACAAGTTGGCCCACTGAATGGCATTTTGTATTATGCTGTGTTCAAGATTCATGTATACGCAAATGTAACTCTCCTACACAGACAACTAAAATGTCTCCATTGCATATGCTATACCTTGCCTTATGCGGGTTTTCTAAACACTTTCACAATTGAGGGGAAAAGGTTTCTTGCAGTGGCTGTCTAGGCAGACCCCCCAGGATATTGTGGCATATATTATGAACTTTTATGGCATCAAAATAT
Organism: Lissotriton helveticus; assembly: GCF_964261635.1. Lineage (NCBI taxonomy): Eukaryota > Metazoa > Chordata > Amphibia > Caudata > Salamandridae > Lissotriton > Lissotriton helveticus. The sequence goes on from NC_136065.1 coordinate 1,544,498,661, forward strand.
ACATTTTGCAGCTCAAAATGGTGCTTTTCGCAGCATTTATGAAGCACTTTGCTGTCCTGCTCACGGCAGACCTTGCAGCGCTGTAATGAAGTGTTTCCACGAGGCTATCTCATGCACCATCAAAAGGGATAGCACTGGTCATTTTAAGGGGATAAGAAAGATTACAGTTAAACTGACCCCGAAAACTATGCAGCTGCTGATGGGAATAGAGGCCTCACACGGTTCTGACAGAAACCAGAAAGGGTTACGTTTTCTGCGAGAGAGGTGATAGAATGCTTCCTATCTTGTACCACCTCACCATTGTGATTAACCCAGACTGCACGCCTTGGGTGCCCTCTGCCCTGTGCCCTGGCCAACCCTTCATTGCATCAGCCACCCCTTCCTTCTCCCAGTACACTTCTTCCCACCCAGTGTTCCTTCTGACATTGTGTCGGGCCAGGCCAACATCTGGAGCTTCTTCGTCCATATGACTTGTATTGTAAAACTTTGTTGACAAGGCCCCAAAGCACTTTTTTTGGCTGGTCATGTACATTCTCCGTTTGTTGTGCAAGGGTGCAGAAGAGTGTTGGTAGAGGAGTCAGTCATGAGTAGTGTGTTTTGGTGCTGACCACTCTCTCCTCTATTATCTCCACTTAGTATACTGGTCCCTTCCCCTCTTCTTGGTTTACTTCCTGCCTCCTCTCTCGAGTGTGTGCTACCCACCCTTTCTCTCAAGGTGCAACCCACTCCCCCTCTGTGCTATTTTTCATCAACTCAGTGTGTTTATTTGTTTTCATTTCTCAGACCCTGTTGCCCACTGTGGGTAGGTGTTTCACCCACTGGGGTGCTGCTCTCTTGTTTTCAGAAATTGATTTTCTGCCATTTTCAAGATGTAAATCTTTCTTACGGTGTTTCCTTCTATCTAGTGGAATTGCACAATCTCTGGCACTACCTCCACCTTCTCCTTGGAGTGCTAATCTCTCCTTTCAAGGCGCTGTTCTGCCACTGTTAGGTTGCTACTCTCTCTCGTGATCTCTTCCTCCCACCCCGAGTGCTGCTCAATGCCCATCAGGTGCAAGGAAGGAAGCCATCTCAGAGTCCTGCTATTTCTCAGGGTAATCTCCTCTTCCTGGGTAGCCCCTTGTGGTGAGCTATTTTATGTCTTTTTCTATTTCTGTTGAACTTAACTTAAAGGATGAATCCCCCTTATTGAGAACCCCCCTCTCTGTGTGCAGCTCTCTCTGTGTTGCCCTTTCCCAGCAATACCTCTCTGAGAATGGTTCTCCCTTCTGGTGCTGCTCTCAAAGCGCCTCTGCTTTCTCGCTCTGTGGCTGTCCCTGAGACGCTGTCCTTTCTCTCAAGTACTGGTTGGTCTTCCCCTCAGCCTGTTGCCCTCTCTCAGGGTGTTGCTTTTGTTTCTGCCCCAGCCTTGTCTCAATGTGTCACTCTCTCTGCTGTCTTTCAGGAATTCTAGCCACTATCGTCATGATACTTTTCTGTCTTCCCTCTGTGCAAAACCTTTCTCAGAGTGCAACACTTTCTTAGGGAGCTGCTCCCTCCCTGTATATTCACTGCTGCCATACACAGTGCTGATGTCTCCTCCATCTGAGATCCTTTCATGGTGCTGTTTGGGCTTCACCTTTCTTAGAGGTGTTATTATTCATAGAATACCTTGAGGTATTATTCTGTCTTTTCCTAGTGTTGTTCCAGGTGTTAACTCTCTCAGGTGATACCTCTCTTGTGAAACCTCTGTCTCAGCACTGTCCATTCTTCCATTATAGTGCTACTCTTTCTCGCTCTCTGGGAACTGCCCTCTCTCTGCTGCCACCATCCCCTCATATGGTACTTTTTGGACTTTCCAGATGCTGCTCCTCTCTTAAATCCTATCTGCTGGCTGTCCTATCCCCTCAGATTGCTCCCATGATGCCTCCACCTCCATCCTTGGGGTAGTTCTACCTTCCACAATCCCCTTTTCCCAGGGTGCAGGCGCTTTACCCTCTGTGAGTACTCCCCTCTCTTTCCCTAAGTACATTATAAATGTGGCTGTTGTGTTCCATTATGGATAGATGTCATGTATGATGTCACCAAAAGACTGCTTCAGTTTGTATTTATAGAAATGTTATGGAATCTAGGGGTATATTTTTCTTTAATAGCTGGAGGGAACGTGTACTTCAGAAAAGGGATTCAATAAAGGAAGAATATGCGTGTATATACATATATCCAACACAACGTGTTCCATGTTCTTCCAGAAAGGACACAACTCGGCTCAATTGATTTTTTTGATGACTCAAGGCTCAGCGCGTTTGGTAGCTCCCTGCTCCTTGTTCACGAGTCACTTGACTATTCAATCCATCAATTTTTTTTATTTTCCACCACGCGTGCTTTGGTAAACACAGACAACATTTAAAAAAAGAAAACAGACTTTTCTCTAGGTTTTTAACAATTGCAATTTGGCATATAAATCAATCATGTATTTGTCAAACATCATGTACATTTCTTTATGTGTAGAAAAACTGAAAATTACCAGCACACTAGCATTTGTAAATATCCTGTGTGTATGCCCAAGTTCATTCAAAAGGGGAAAGATATTTGTATAACTTGCATGGGTATGTGTGTTACGTCAGAGCACCAATGCCACTTTACTCGTGTATAAGGAACATCGCGTTCCTGCCCTTTGTATTGTTTCCTATTGGGCTAATCCCCATAATGTGGGCTATTTACATTAATAAATATTTGCTCAACTAGACAGCTAATGGCTGTGGTGCGTTTTTATCCATTAGTGTATTCAAGATTAACTTTATCAACAGAGGCAAACCTCTGTGTGTAATGTTGTTTCACGTCATATTTCCTGTTAGCCTTGTCATATTTGATTCTAGTCGTGGGTTCATACTTTTCAGAGTCACACAGCTGTTTGAGGCCCTCATTTATATACATATGTACAAATGTAGGCTAACAGGAAATGAAAAACAGGAATATAAGAAGGGTCAAAGGAGATATATTTAGAGACCTGTCATCCCGTCTCCTAAAACAACCACTTAAATACCAAGGAGGATGAGAGGTCTAAGATGTATGGTGGCCCAAAAGGCTGTGAGACAGGTAGGTGGTAGAGTAGCAGTTGGCTGAGATATTCCCATCAAACCACCCTATGTTGGCGGAATCTCATCATATGGGATATTTGTGGAGACACCCGACTCTACCGCCCAAACCATCAGCTGATGGTGCGGGAGTGGATGAAGATGCACTCATGCCAAACTGCTGCTCTTAAGGTAGTGATGGAAGTGTACGTGCAGTGCTATAGTGAAGAAATTAAAATTAGCGACTCAGACATAAACATTTTATTAAAGAAAGTCTGAGTGTTAATGTTAAAAACACGCCAGGTAGTTGGAACTAATGACTACACTGTGGCGCTGTGCAGGTGGTCAACATGTTTCAGCCTCTAAGACAACCGTCAGGCTTTCGTCAGGACCTAGTTGGTGAGCTACTGCCACTGAAGTGCAAAGATTTGACAAAACAAGGGGTGAAAGTGGAAAAAGAATTACATAGTTAGAGATGCATATAACTACCATGAACTTGGAGCCCCAATGTCCATGCGTAAGAAGAATATTCTTTTACAATCCTGAAAAAATAATAAACAAGATAATGTGCATTAGAATATATATACCACATACTCACAAGAAAATGTGCACACCACACAGTAAACAGGGTCAAAAGTATCCTGTTTATCACTTGAGTCCATTTGCTCATTCACAGAACATATTCAATGTCTGTAAATACTCACCACGCATTGCGAGGAGATAGACCTCACCTTGCCCGGCAACCGCTCGGGAATATGAGGCCCCGCTCTAAGGTACATAAGAAAGCAAAATATTTATGAAAATTAAGTGCCTTCTGCTACTAGTTGTAGCAACTATTATCAAACCCATTAGCTGTAGACTTGATTTACAGAGACCATAAAACAACCTCCCAGAAGCTGGACATTCCGATAATGGTAGGCTCCAGGCAAAATTTAGATTAAGACATGCAGTGGCTGCCTGCAGTAAGTATGGAGCTTCCAAATATAAAATTTAGAATTTAAGCTGCCAGTGTGAACGCTTAACACGGAGGTGGCCTTACCTGTCCGTCGGTACCTCTCTCAGGCGTCCGAGAGGAAGTGGAGGTACCGACCGGAACAGGGCCCCTCCTTTAAATACTCCCGCCAATCAGTGTTTAGCTGCTCGTTAAGATAGTGATTGTTAATTATGTAGATTGCCCGTAGGCACCGCGTTTACACTCCGAGTACGCATGCGCATAATAAACTCACTGCGCTAGTTGTAAGGAGGTCATGCGCTGTTATCCATGTAGCGGAGTGCTCGCTACTCAAGCGCGCATGCGCAGTCTGGTTTGTCACTGATCGGGCGCGCATGCGCATTATGTTCCGACGCGTGCTACGTCGAAGTGGCCACAACACTGATCAGTGGCGCAGCCGTGTGTGTGAAGCGCTATGCTCAATTCATTATTTATAACCTGTCAGTCCTCTCATAAGTTTGAGTAAGAGCGGTCGGTTTATTCTTGAAAGAGAAAAACAAAAACTGACGCTATTGACGTTATTTTGCCAAATGTATAGTTGGAGATTACAGGCTAGATACAGTCAAGATTAAGATACTGAATATGTATCTGCCTTAAACTGATCATGTGTATAATTGGAAATTGGAGGCTAGATACAGTCAAAATTAAGATACTGAATATGTATCTGCCACAGACTGATCATGTGTATTGTAGACAGGGTGACCCAAAACCCCTACAAATACTACTGTACCAATAAGCTAACCTACAGAGGGGTAGAAGAATCAGTATTGCTGATGGATTATTTAGCAGTAGATCACTTATGTATGTATATACAGTGGAATCAGACCCATGTATAGGTTAAATTGAAATCCAAGGAATGGAATCGTTTAACCCTCTACTATCACTACGGAGCCTGAACACCCATTTCTGCTCTTTGACAAACAGAAACTTCGATTTGTCACTAATATGAGATGGAATATAGGGGTGTTCTAAGATTACCCACTTAAGGTCTTCCACTCGATGTTTCTTTTCCAAAAAGTGATTAGTGAGGCAGGTTGATTGCTTTTGGCACCGAATTGTGCTCTTATGTTCACTAATGCGAACTTTTATTTTTCTAGTTGTGTGTCCAATGTACTGAAGAGAACATGGACAGGTAATCAAATATATGACCCCTTCCGTGTTGCAGTTGGTGTGTTTGCGGAGTATCCAAGGTTTACCAGTGCCTATATCAACCTGATCTGTTTTATAGGTCTGTGGACAGGCACTGCAGGAGCCACATGGGAAATGGCCACGTACTGGCTGAGTGTTCCAGAGTGTATTTTGGAGTTCAGGTTTTTTCAATCCTGGTCTTGTATGTACCAAACTGTCTCTTATACTCCGGGCCCTTTTGAAAGAAAAGAGTGGTGGAGTTATAGTGGTTTCAGCTGTGTTCAGAATGCCCCAGTGTTTCTGCACAGTTTTCTGAATTTTGTTTGACAAGACACTAAACGTGCTAACAAATGTTAGTCTATCAAGGGGTTCTTTAGTAGTTCTTATTTCTAATAGAGCATCCCTGTTGTTATTAGAGGCACGCTTCCACGCCCTGTGTACAAGATGTTTTGGGTACTGCCGATCCTCTAGGTGTCTAGATAGAATCCGAGCATGTTTGTCGAACAAGGTTCTTGATGAGCAATTTCTGCGGACTCTAAGAAACTGCCCTACAGGGAGATTATCCCGTAAGGCTCGCGGATGGTGGCTGGTGTAAGACAAGAGCGAATTCTTTGCCATTGGTTTTTTATAGAGTTCACACGCTAAATTACCCTCTTGTGGAAAAATAGGGATGTCTAGGAAGGGTAATTGCTGTTTACTCCACTCACTGGTGAACTTTAGGTATTGGTTCTGGTGATTCAGCCAATCATGAAAGGATTCAACTTCAGAGACAGTACCTCGCCACACCACAAGGATATCGTCTATATATCGTTTCCACAGCAACACCTGGTGGAAAAATGGGTTGCTGTGGTTGAGCACAATGTTTTGCTCAAACAGGTGTACATAAAGGTTGGCGAGGCTCGGGGCAAAAATACTGCCCATGGAGGTACCAGAGGTCTGGAGGTAGATCTGGTCCTCGAATTTAAAGTGGTTTTCCATCATAGCCATCCTGGCACACTCCATGATGAAACTTACTGGAGTGATGCTTTGTAGATCGCGTGTGGCAAGAAGGGATCTGATGGCTTCAAGGGTCTCTGCCTGTGGAATGCAAGTATAGAGGGACTCGACATCGAAACTGACCAGTAGGTCAGTATCGCTGTCGAACCTCACTTGTGGCAATAGTCTCAGAACATCGGCCGTATCTTGCAGATAAGTGGGCATCTCCTTGACAAGGGGTCGTAAGAAAAAGTCCACAAAGGTGGACAATGGCTCTAACAGAGAGCCTATGCCGGAGATGATAGGGCGACCAGGTGGGGGCCGTGTAGGTTTATGAATCTTCGGCAGACAATAAAAGGCAGGCATCACTGGCTTCTCTGTCATTAGAAATTTGACCTCCTGTGGTGTTATCCACCCTTCCGAACTTGCTTCCTCCACCAAGATTTTAATTTCAGTGAGTAGGCGAGGGGTAGGATCCATAGCAACACGTTGGTATGAGTCACTATTGTTGAGTTGCCTTAAGCACTCTTGTCGGTAGGAAATCATGTCTAAAATGACGATTGCACCGCCTTTGTCTGCCGGCTTAACAATGATGGTCTGATCGGCTGAAAGGCGGGCCATGGCAATTTTCTCATTGTTAGACAAGTTATGAAAATAATGATGTTCACTGTCAAATAAAGCCATGACATCATGGGTCACAGCTTGTTCAAATGTAGACACCTTAGAAGGAATCTGGTGTCCCGATGGTGTGAAGACAGACTTGGGGCGTAGACCTGTATTGGTAGATAGTTCTTGTCGCTCAGTTTGGCATGAGTGCATTATCTTCATCCACTCCCGCACCATCAGCTGATGGTTTGGGCGGTAGAGTCGGGTGTCTCCACAAATATCCCATATGATGAGATTCCGCCAACATAGGGTGGTTTGATGGGAATATCTCAGCCAACTGCTACTCTACCACCTACCTGTCTCACAGCCTTTTGTGCCACCATACATCTTAGACCTCTCATCCTCCTTGGTATTTAAGTGGTTGTTTTAGGAGACGGGATGACAGGTCTCTAAATATATCTCCTTTGACCCTTCTTATATTCCTGTTTTTCAGCTTTAGAGCAACTACGTTGCGGGTCATTATAGTGGTGTGATTCAAATTTATTTCACACATATTCGCTCTTCTTACTTATTGCTGTGACTTGTTGGTCTGACCATGGCCGACTTCATGGGGCTGGCTTTTGATGATGAGGTGATGAATTCCATCTTAGAAGACAACCCGAGTTTGTTAGACTCTTTACCTGATATGACGGTCGCCAAACAGGACGACTGGTTGACGTTACTTAATTTAAAGAAAATCTCTCCCGTATTTCCATACATGGGATAATAATGGCAGAGTATCTTCGTGGTAAATGCTCTCCGACAGGCCTGATTGTGACTAATACTCCACGCCTTTTCTTGACAAACAAGGACTTCTTGCGTGATTGGTCACTCATCGCATGGCGATGCACGCGAGACTGGCTGATCTTGATAATCAACACGGCTAAGAAAACAGCTGACAGCATCCTCATAGAAATACAGCTGCTAGAGGGGCAGATCAAGACCACACTCACTACCCCTATCTTCAAAAAACAATTGGATGAGACTAACAAAATCAGTAAAGATTACAATGACAACATCCTTTTTTCAAAACTTGAGAAATGCAAGAAAGATCTGGCCCGGTTCTCAAATCTTTCCATACACCAGTGATGATTGGGTGGCCCCAGACTTCAACAACAATGGGAGACGTTATGGCTCCAATTTTTCTTCCTCGGTATCAGATCCTGATTCAGACTCTGACAACTCAGGGGCGGGAGCACCACAATTCAAGAGAGGGGGACAACAAAGAGACTCTAACAGAAGGAGAGGCAATAGAGGGTTCTACCAGAATCAAGCACAGTGGTGGCCACCAAATCCATGGGGTTTTCAACCACCTTTCACCCATCCAATGCCTACTTTTCCACCACATCCTCAATTCTATCAAGACCAGTCTTTTTTAGGACAGGGACGAGGTCGCAACTACGGGAGAAGGAGAGGACAACAGCAGGTCCATTGGGAGACAGACCAAACCTTCCCCCAAACCAGGAGTCGCAGAGCTGCCCAGGCAGCCCAAGCAACACCGACAACGACAGGAACTTAATAGTCAACCTAAGTTCGAGAGAACTCTCAACAGATGAAGTATCTGTATTAGGTAAGGGTTTAGGCTTTGTCCCCACTAACAAGGGAGACGCCTTTGAGACACGTTGTGAACTAGAAAGGTTTTTCAGAAAAGTGCATCTACACTTCTTCTTCAATAAAGACAAAACTGATTCCATTGAGCGACAAGAACTATCTACCAATACAGGTCTACGCCCCAAGTCTGTCTTCACACCATCGGGACACCAGATTCCTTCTAAGGTGTCTACATTTGAACAAGCTGTGACCCATGATGTCATGGCTTTATTTGACAGTGAACATCATTATTTTCATAACTTGTCTAACAATGAGAAAATTGCCATGGCCCGCCTTTCAGCCGATCAGACCATCATTGTTAAGCCGGCAGACAAAGGCGGTGCAATCGTCATTTTAGACATGATTTCCTACCGACAAGAGTGCTTAAGGCAACTCAACAATAGTGACTCATACCAACGTGTTGCTATGGATCCTACCCCTCGCCTACTCACTGAAATTAAAATCTTGGTGGAGGAAGCAAGTTCGGAAGGGTGGATAACACCACAGGAGGCCAAATTTCTAATGACAGAGAAGCCAGTGATGCCTGCCTTTTATTGTCTGCCGAAGATTCATAAACCTACACGGCCCCCACCTGGTCGCCCTATCATCTCCGGCATAGGCTCTCTGTTAGAGCCATTGTCCACCTTTGTGGACTTTTTCTTACGACCCCTTGTCAAGGAGATGCCCACTTATCTGCAAGATACGGCCGATGTTCTGAGACTATTGCCACAAGTGAGGTTCGACAGCGATACTGACCTACTGGTCAGTTTCGATGTCGAGTCCCTCTATACTTGCATTCCACAGGCAGAGACCCTTGAAGCCATCAGATCCCTTCTTGCCACACGCGATCTGCAAAGCATCACTCCAGTAAGTTTCATCATGGAGTGTGCCAGGATGGCTATGATGGAAAACCACTTTCAATTCGAGGACCAGATCTACCTCCAGACCTCTGGTACCTCCATGGGCAGTATTTTTGCCCCGAGCCTCGCCAACCTTTATGTACACCTGTTTGAGCAAAACATTGTGCTCAACCACAGCAACCCATTTTTCCACCAGGTGTTGCTGTGGAAACGATATATAGACGATATCCTTGTGGTGTGGCGAGGTACTGTCTCTGAAGTTGAATCCTTTCATGATTGGCTGAATCACCAGAACCAATACCTAAAGTTCACCATTGAGTGGAGTAAACAGCAATTACCCTTCCTAGACATCCTTATTTTTCCACAAGAGGGTAATTTAGCGTGTGAACTCTATAAAAAACCAATGGCAAAGAATTCGCTCTTGTCTTACACCAGCCACCATCCGCGAGCCTTACGGGATAATCTCCCTGTAGGGCAGTTTCTTAGAGTCCGCAGAAATTGCTCATCAAGAACCTTGTTCGACAAACATGCTCGGATTCTATCTAGACACCTAGAGGATTGGCAGTACCCAAAACATCTTGTACACAGGGCGTGGAAGCGTGCCTCTAATAACAACAGGGATGCTCTATTAGAAATAAGAACTACTAAAGAACCCCTTGATAGACTAACATTTGTTAGCACGTTTAGTGTCTTGTCAAACAAAATTCAGAAAACTGTGCAGAAACACTGGGGCATTCTGAACACAGCTGAAACCACTATAACTCCACCACTCTTTTCTTTCAAAAGGGCCCGGAGTATAAGAGACAGTTTGGTACATACAAGACCAGGATTGAAAAAACCTGAACTCCAAAATACACTCTGGAACACTCAGCCAGTACGTGGCCATTTCCCATGTGGCTCCTGCAGTGCCTGTCCACAGACCTATAAAACAGATCAGGTTGATATAGGCACTGGTAAACCTTGGATACTCCGCAAACACACCAATTGCAACACGGAAGGGGTCATATATTTGATTACCTGTCCATGTTCTCTTCAGTACATTGGACACACAACTAGAAAAATGAAAGTTCGCATTAGTGAACATAAGAGCACAATTCGGTGCCAAAAGCAATCAACCTGCCTCACTAATCACTTTTTGGAAAAGAAACATCGAGTGGAAGACCTTAAGTGGGTAATCTTAGAACACCCCTATATTCCATCTCATATTAGTGACAAATCGAAGTTTCTGTTTGTCAAAGAGCAGAAATGGGTGTTCAGGCTCCGTAGTGATAGTAGAGGGTTAAACGATTCCATTCCTTGGATTTCAATGTAACCTATACATGGGTCTGATTCCACTGTATATACATACATAAGTGATCTACTGCTAAATAATCCATCAGCAATACTGATTCTTCTACCCCTCCGTAGGTTAGCTTATTGGTACAGTAGTATTTGTAGGGGTTTTGGGTCACCCTGTCTACAATACACATGATCAGTCTGTGGCAGATACATATTCAGTATCTTAATTTTGACTGTATCTAGCCTCCAATTTCCAATTATACACATGATCAGTTTAAGGCAGATACATATTCAGTATCTTAATCTTGACTGTATCTAGCCTGTAATCTCCAACTATACATTTGGCAAAATAACGTCAATAGCGTCAGTTTTTGTTTTTCTCTTTCAAGAATAAACCGACCGCTCTTACTCAAACTTATGAGAGGACTGACAGGTTATAAATAATGAATTGAGCATAGCGCTTCACACACACAGCTGCGCCACTGATCAGTGTTGTGGCCACTTCGACGTAGCACGCATCGGAACATAATGCGCATGCGCGCCCGATCAGTGACAAACCAGACTGCGCATGCGCGCTTGAGTAGCGAGCACTGCGCTACATGGATAACAGCGCATGACCTCCTTACAACTAGCGCAGTGAGTTTATTATGCGCATGCGTACTCGGAGTGTAAACGCGGTGCCTACGGGCAATCTACATAATTACCAATCACTATCTTAACGAGCAGCTAAACACTGATTGGCGGGAGTATTTAAAGGAGGGGCCCTGTTCCGGTCGGTACCTCCACTTCCTCTCGGACGCCTGAGAGAGGTACCGACGGACAGGTAAGGCCACCTCCGTGTTAAGCGTTCACACTGGCAGCTTAAATTCTAAATTTTATATTTGGAAGCTCCATACTTACTGCAGGCAGCCACTGCATGTCTTAATCTAAATTTTGCCTGGAGCCTACCATTATCGGAATGTCCAGCTTCTGGGAAGTTGTTTTATGGTCTCTGTAAATCAAGTCTACAGCTAATGGGTTTGATAATAGTTGCTGCAACTAGTAGCAGAAGGCACTTAATTTTCATGATTATTTTGCTTTCTTATGTACCTTAGAGAGGGGCCTCATATTCCCGAGCGGTTGCCGGGCGAGGTGAGGTCTATCTCCTCGCAATGCGTGGTGAGTATTTACAGACATTGAATATGTTCTGTGAATGAGCAAATGGACTCAAGTGATAAACAGGATACTTTTGACCCTGTTTACTGTGTGGTGTGCACATTTTCTTGTGAGTATGTGGTATATATTCTAATGCACATTATCTTGTTTATTATTTTTTCAGGATTGTAAAAGAATATTCTTCTTACGCATGGACATTGGGGATCCAAGTTCATGGTAGTTATTTGCATCTCTAACTATGTAATTCTTTTTTCACTTTCACCCCTTGTTTTGTCAAATCTTTGCACTTCAGTGGCAGTAGCTCATCAACTAGGTCCTGACGAAAGCCTGACGAGTTGTCTTAGAGGCTGAAACATGTTGACCACCTGCACAGCGCCACAGTGTAGTCATTAGTTCCAACTACCTGGTGTGTTTTTAACATTAACACTCAGACTTTCTTTAATAAAATGTTTATGTCTGAGTCGCTAATTTTAATTTCTTCACTATAGCACTGCACGTACACTTCCATCACTACCTTAAGAGCAGCAGTTTGGCATGAGTGCATTATCTTCATCCACTCCCGCACCATCAGCTGATGGTTTGGGCGGTAGAGTCGGGTGTCTCCACAAATATCCCATATGATGAGATTCCGCCAACATAGGGTGGTTTGATGGGAATATCTCAACCAACTGCTACTCTACCACCTACCTGTCTCACAGCCTTTTGTGCCACCATACATCTTAGACCTCTCATCCTCCTTGGTATTTAAGTGGCTAACAGGAAATACCAGGAACAGTTAGTGGAATGGAGAGATAAAAACCTCTTAGAGTGGGATGAGTATCTATTTTAGCCTGTACATTCCCCAAACTGCTGGCTCTGTATCTCCTCCCAAAACTACACAAAGATAGTAAAAACTCACCGGGTAGACCCATTGTGTCATCTAGGGGCAGCGCATTAGAGAACACGTCCAGATATGTAGACTTCTTTCTGCAGCCCTTTGTACAGGACCTCCCTTCATATCTTAAAGATACTCGCGATTTTGTACGGTTGATTAACAACATTGTTTGGGAGGATGAATATTATCTCATGTGCCTTGATGGTAATAGTCTGTACACATGCATTCCCATGAATTAGGGATAACGTGGTGTTGTCACTTTTTAAAAGCCAGGTCATTATCGTTTCTGTTCCATAGTGAAATGTTATTAGATATGATGTACATTTGTCTAACTAAAAAAAAATGTGTCTTCAATAAACAAATCTATCACCAAACACAGGGGACAGCAAAGGGGACTTGCTTCACCCCCAGCTTTGCAGGGTTATACATGGGCTAGTGGGAGTAGCAGGTCTGTATGTGGAAGGGCAGTCAATAGGCAGCACACAACTTTGTCAACAAACTCAATGCCAATACATAAAATGTGAGATTTAGTAGTCAAATACATAAGACTACAATAGATCTTCTTGATCTGAGGTTAACAGTAAAAAACTACAGAGTAGAGAGTACTTTGTCCAGAAAGGAGATGGCAGGAAACAGTTTGCTGCATGCACAAAGCTGTCACCCACACAATCTTATACAAAGCATTCCCCTAAGAGAATTATTGAGGGTAAGAAGAAATTGCAGCTCACTAGAAGATTTTGAGAAACAGAAGTGAGTATTGACAGACGGAATTTTAGCTAGAGGTTACCACAAGAAAATTATCGAAGAAGCATGCTAAAAACAATGCAAATATTCAAGAACAGAACTCATGGCTCCAAACATAAACAACGAAACAGAAGTGAACAAAATAAGATGTATTACTTAATTCAACAGCTGGGCAATAGAGGTCAGACGAGGCATAAATAAATTCTGGGATGTTCTAAAGACTGACCCAGATATAGCCCAGCATATAGATGAGAACCCCCAAATAACATATAGAAGAGCCACTTCACTTAAAGATTCTCTGTGCCAAAGTACAGTTCAACAGGAAAGTGAAAGCAGGCATATCGAAGGTTTTTACATATGTGGCAGCTGTAAGGCTTGTAAATTCCGTCACAATGCGAAAGATTTACTGATATCTGAGACAATGAGACCTTTTCATGTAATGAAACATGTAATCTGTAACTCTGATTATGCAGTGTGTGCACTGAAATGTCCGTGTAATAAATTCTACATTAGCAGTACCATCCACAAGGCCAAAAAGACGATTCTTGATCACTTATGAGCCATCAAAAGAGAGAACACCAAGTATCCTATAGCAAGACATTTTAAGACTTTACATGACAAAGACACCAGTTTATTGTCCTTTGTGTTCTAGACAGCCGCGGTCCGTGCAGGTAACAGGGCTAGGGCGGTGGGGCTGTGTAAGGGGGGATGTAGAGGGAGGATGTAGAGGGAAAATTAAATAAATAATTAATTTTCCCTCTGCATCGTCCCTCGAAATCCCCCTTACACAGCCCCAATGCCCCACCGCTGTTACATGCACGGACCGCAGCTGGTCCAAGCTAGAATAGGGTCCAGAGAAAGAGGTGGAAACAGAGGACAAAAACTGAGATGTTTAGAGTCCAGATTGAATATTAAATATAACACGACATTTTCATCAGGCCACAATTTGGACGAAGAGTTAGCAGTCCATTTGGGGTAGTCATAGGGAATACCATAAACTGTAGAATACAGATGTTTATTTGCTTTGCTCTTTCATGACATATAGAAAGTTGGTTTGATATCACGAAGTAAGTGTTTTTAACATAGTTTTATTTTTTCTGTATTTTGTTACAGATTTTCGGGGTATGAGAAACAACAGGATGCAAGAGAGCTTATATATCTGACAGAAAGTTGGAACATCCCTATGAGATCGATTTTTTTTCTGCAATTGGAATTGGAATTGGAAATGGAATTATAGAGCGCGTAGCTACCCGGGGGCGTCCCAGGGCTGGACTCATGGAATTAGCTCAGGAGCAGAGGTGACCTGAGGGAACATCCATGTTTTCAGGAGCTTACGGAATTTGAGTGGGTTGGTTTCCCTGTGAATGTTGAGGGGGAGGGAATTACAGAGCTCGGAAGCATTGTATGAGAATGAGCGTCTTCCTGATCACGCCTTCTTGATTTTGGGGACTTTTGCTAGAGAGAGGTGGTCGGATCTAAGTTTCCTATTGGCTTTGTATGGTTTGATGAGGGATTGCAAAATTAGGGGGCCTTTGTCCTGTAGAATTTTATGTGTGATACAGAGGGATTTGAAGTTGATTCTCTCATGTATTGGGAGCCAGTGTAGGGAGCTTAGGGCAGGCTTAGCGGAACATCTGTTTTCTGTGCCTGTTCGCAGCCTAGCTGCTGAATTCTGAACAAGTTGAAGTTTGTTTATGACTGATTTTGGGGTGTCAAGGTATAGGGCGTTTCCGTAATCCAGTCTGGACAGGATGAGGCCTTGAATGAGTAGTTTTCTGGAGTGGGGGGGTAAGAGGGGAAGGATTTTGCGAGTGGTGCGTAGGAGACCAAAGCAGGTTCCTGTGGTTTTCCTAGCTTGTGTTTGAAAATTGAGGTCCTGATCGAGCCAGACACCCAGGCTTTTTATTTCTTTTTTAGGGGCGGGAGCCCGGCCCCATGCATGGTGGCCACAAAAACTTGGTGGTGAGTTTGGATTGATTGCCTAGCACTAGGATCTCTGATTTGTCTCCGTTTACTTTGAGGAGAGATTTGCTCATCCAACCGGAGATTTCTGTGAGGCAGTAGCATAGGTTTTCCTGGCAGTTGTCTGTCTGGTTTAGAGCTACCACAAGTTGGGTGTCGTCGGCGTACGTAACCAGGTTTATGCCGAATGGGGCTACAATATCCTCCAGAGGGGACATGTACACGTTGAAGAGTGTGGGGCTTAAGGATGAGACCTGGGGCACCCCACATTGGAGTGGGACAGCTCTGGAGCGAATGTTGCCTTCGACGACCTGAAAGGTTCTATGTTCTAGAAAAGATTTGAGCCAGGATAGGGCTGAGCCTGTAACTCCTATTCTGTTTAAACGGTGGACGAGAATAGAGTGGTCCACCGTGTCGAAGGCAGCACTAAGGTCCAGGAGGATCACTGCTGCAGATCCGCCTGCGTCCAGGATCATTCATGCCTCTTCGACCACTGCCATTAGTGCTGTATTTGTGCCCTGGCCCGGCCAGAAACCTGTCTGCGAGCGGTGTAGGATTCAGTTGGAGCTGTTGGTTAACAAATTTCTCCGCCACATTGCTGATTCCAGGCAGTAAGGAGATGGGACGGTAATTGCCCAACTCTAGGGGGTCCAGATGGGATTTGTTTAGCAGTGCTCTAACTGTAGCCCTTTTCCAGTTGGGGGGGACGATGCCCAGTTATAGGGAGGTGTTTATTAAGTTAGAGATGGGGGAGTGATGGTAGGTGTCACGAGTTTCAGGATGTTGAAAGGTGCGGGGTCGAGTTGGGAGCCGCTTTTGATTGAGTTTAGGATCTGTGGAAGCATCTCCGTTGTCAGGGGGGAGAAGCAGTCCAAGAGGGGGACATTGATTGCAGGGGCTGGGGGGGATCTGGAGGATGGTCGGGGACGGGGAGTGTTTTTAGGATATTTAGAATTTTAGTAGAGAAAAACTCTGCTAGTTCAGTGCATCTGCAACCCGAGGGGTCGGTGACAGGGGGAGGGTCTGAAACTTTCAGCAGTGTTTTGACAATACAAAATGTTTCCCTAGAGGAGTTGGCAGAGGCTTGCATTTTTTCTTCAAAGAAGGCCGCCTGCATTGTTTTAAGGTTGACTTTGTAGGATCTGATGGCTGCTTTGTATTCTAATTTTTTGTTATTGGCCCAGCCCTTCCTCCATATGCGTTCCAGTTTTTTACAATGTTTTTTAAGGTCACAGATTTCTGGGATAAACCAAGGGGATTTGAAGGTTCCCTTTTTTTATTTGGTAGGATTGTTTTTGGCACTACTTGATCTAATGAATTTTGGGGATTTCGAATTTGCATCTCCATTCCTCAGGGACTAATTTTGACCAGGGGCGTTCTGGGACGCGAAGTGGTGGTCCGCGGGGGGTTCGGTGAAGGTTTGCCAGCTGAATGGTACTAAGAAGGGTCTGACCAAGGGATGGGGAGGGGCTTACTCGTTTTTAGTTCAGTTAAGTTTGAGAAGATGGGGTCCAGTAGGTGGCCTTTTACGTGCGTGGCTTGATGACTTTTCAAAAGGAGATGGTTTGAGGCAAGCTCAAGTGTTAGGTCCCCTGCCACTTTGTACAAGGGGTCATCAAAGTGGTTGTTTAGATCTCCCAGTATTGTGAAGTTGGGGGAGGAGCAGGCACATGATATGATGGCTTCCATCAGGGAGCTGCAGAACTGTCCCTGTGCTCCCGGTGGGCGGTACAGGAGAATACCTGACACTGATTTTTAAGGGGAGAGTTGGATGCTAAAGTGGACGTTTTTACAATCGAGAATCGGGCTGTCGAGAATGCGGCAGGAGAGGTGATTTTTGTAAATGATTGCGATACCGCCGCCCTTACCAGTAGTTCTGTCGAGGTGTTGGGTAAGGTATCCTGGGGGGAGGGCTTGAACGATGTCTGACTCCGAGCTTGAGGAGAGCCAGGTTTCTGTCAGGAACAGAATATCTAGTTCTGTGTCTTGGAGAAGCATATTGATTTCCACGGAGTGTTTGGGTAGGGACCTGCAATTCAGAAGGGCCATATTGATCAAGTGCCCGATGGGAGGTGAGATTATTTTTTGTGATGGTGATAGAGTGAAGGGGCAGTGAGTGCAGTTTCTCTGTCGTTCCTCCAGGGGGAGAGAGTGGAGGCATGGTGTATTTATGGCATATCTAAGTTGTAGTAGTAAATCCCGGGAGTAGGTTCTGGGCGCTGAGGGGGGGGGGCAGCGATTCCTGGGCCCGGTCTGGCGCGGGTTTGCCTTTGGCCCGCCCACTGCGCGCACCGTATAACATCGTTCTTTTATGGTGAAACAGGGTATAACAACTAGCCTGTTAACCTGCACCGCAGGGCTGGGGAAGTTGTAATCACTTCCGGTCCCGCCTTCCCTCCACAACAATCTGACTATGTCAGTGGTGGACCGGGGAAGGGGGAGATTGACAGGTGAGCGCTATATGATTAAAAGCAATATTCGCCGTTTAAAAGTGATAGAGCGCAAGGTCTGCTTAGCCAAAAAAGATTTAAGATCAAATGGAGCCCTTTGCCCCTCGCTCCAGCGATGTGGCAATACAGGTCTCATTTACCTAAGTGATGAGTCTGCCGGCGCGTGTGAAGGCTCAGTTCTAATACTAGTGGTGGGCAGAACAACTAGCCTGCTAACCTGCGCCACAGGGCTGGTGAAGTTGTAATCACTTCCTGTCCCGCCTTCCCTCCACAACAATCTGACTACCTCAGTGGTGGACCGGGGAAGGGGGAGATTGACAGGTGAGTGCTATATGATTAAAAGCAATGTTCGCCGTTTAAAAGTGATAGAGCGCAAGATCTGCGTAGCCAAAAAAGGTTTAAGATCAAATGGAGCCCTTTGCCCCTTGCTCCAGCGATGTGGCAATACGGGTCTCAGTTACCTAAATGATGAGTCTGCCGGCGCGTGTGAATGCTCAGTTCTTGTACTAGGGTTGGGCAGAAATAATAGCCTGCTAACCTGCGCCGCAGGGCTGGGGAAGTTGTAATCACTTCCGGTCCCGCCTTCCCTCCACAACAATCTGACTACGTCAGTGGTTGACCGGGGAAGGGGAGATTGACAGGTGAGCGCTATATGATTAAAAGCAATGTTCGCCATTTAAAAGTGATAGAGCGCATGGTCTGCTTAGCCAAAAAAGGTTTAAGATCAAATGGAGCCCTTTGCCCCTCGCTCCAGCGATGTGGCAATACGGGTCTCAGTTACCTAAGTGATGAGTGATGCAATTGATATTACCATTAAGATTAACTAATTAAGGCATACTTTTCTTTGATTTGCATTTATTCCCAGAATGAATTGGTCCACTCTGGCAGAATTGTGGGAATGCATCCTGCGGTAGATAATAATTTTCAGCTGCAGAGTGGTATTTTGTTTTACCTTGTTGTTAAAGTGTCAACTGATACAATTGGTGAGCCAATTCTATATAGTATAAATGAGCGCTTCAAACTTACTTGGTTGCATCCCCCTTGGGGAACTCCTTCTGTAGCCGGACCCGATTTTAAATGATTAGAGTCAAGTCTTTCATCTTATATTTCATGAATTTATTTGTTCAATAACTTCCTTTGCTTTCTTTTTGTATTAAATTTCAATTTGTTCAACGTATCATATGTTAATTCTTCTTAACATTTCAGATGTACTCCAATGCATTTCGAGATAGGCAGCACTTCATCAAGGAGTAATATCTACAATACAAATAATACCAATAATGCATCATGATACTAGGACTTACATTGAATATGCTTCATTTTTGACTTAGGTATCATGCATATCGTTATTGTGCTTCTTAGTGCTAGAGTTGTGATATCCCGATGTAAACGTGATTATTGTGTGTCACACCGTACAATATTATTGGTTAAATGTTACTCACATATAGGCTCACGACGAGGTGGTTCGCCGGTGAACTGTGTAAAAAGAATTATGTGAAAAAAAGGATTACTTTCAGTAAGAACATGAGCTTTACGTTCTCATGTTGGTTTTGATGGATCACAATATGTTTATAGAGTAACGCGCATAATTAACGTAGTTGCAGTGTTTTTATGGCCGGTAGCTTGATCAACAGCCGGTTGTTCCATTGCTTGCAATTATAGCCGTAAACTTAATCGATACGCTATGGCTGCTATACATGCTAAATGAGTTAACTTCCTAGCCATACTCAAAATGACAAGGGTTCATGCTCGCGCTGATTTACGGAGCGCTTCGCTGTAGAATATGAACTTACTTTTAAAGATATGTCATGAAATGTTCGATACGGCTTCTGTTTTTGAAAACGCTCTTCCCGATTGTCTGAATTTGTGTGTACGCGCATGCGCAGTTAAGCTGTCCTTTCGGGAATTGAAACTAAAGGAAGTGGCTGTGCGCAAGCAATTCATAATACAATATTATCCCATTCTATATAGCCCACAGGGGCGTGATGAAATGGCTGCTATATAGCTTTGATTTGTGGCCCACTAGGGCAGAATTGAGAGAATGTAATCCGTGACAGGACACAACATTACACACAGAGTTTTGTCTCTGTTGATAAAGTTAATCTTGAATACACAGATGGAGAAAATCCCACTACAGCCGTTAGCTGTCCAATGGAGCAAGCATGTATGAATGTAAATAGCTCACATTATGGCGATTAGCCCAATGGGAAACAATACAAGAGCAGGAACACGATGCTCCTTATACATGAGTAATGTGGCATTGGGGCTCTGACGTAACACTCATACCCATGCGAGTTATACAAATATGTGAAGGCTGGTTTTTGAGTGATCCATATTTACCAGCATATCTGCAAATGTAAACAGAAAGGACATATAGGGAATATGTTTCGTGTGTTTGTGTGTATAAATAGCCGTGTTCGCCAAACACAAGGTCGATAATGTTTTCCCCTTTTTTTTTTTTTTTTAATTTCAAGAGAATTTTATTGGTATAAAGAGGTAAATGAAAGTACAGATCGTAAGTAATAGTGATACAATTGATAGCAGATAAATAGTCATCAGGAGCGGACAATCAAAAATGAATCGTATCAAATACATTCAATATATAAAAGTAGTCTGCCATAAAACAGCAAAAAGAATTAGATAAGATAAATGCAGTGACTAAGGCAGAGTCCACCCATAAGAGTATCACTAACAATTGGTATAATCATGGGGAGCGAGGGAAAGAGCAAAGAAAGAAGAAAGAAAGAGAAAAAAAGAGTGAAAAAGGATAGAAGAATAGATTAAAGACAGAGAAGAAGGAAAGAAAGAAAGAGAGAAGGATTTCCAACAAACTAACCCTACAAGCAAGACGCCATTCAACCAGACAAATCAAAGGGATACTGTTCAACCAACCCCTTTGAGGACAACTCCATGTAATTGTCTAGAGCAGTCCAAACCCCACTAGCAATAGATGGAGAAAGGTGAGCATGGTCAACCGAGGTATGAGCACTTCGTAAGAAGGAAACCCAAGCCCACCAAATATGATAAGAAACAGAGGAGAATGATTTCCAATCCATAAGAATTACTTTCACTGCAATGGTCAATAGGAGGTCCAAGAGTTGTAATTCCATGGGTTCCAAGGGGAGAGGGACTGGGGCAGCTAATGGACCTAATAGAATTAATGGGAATGAGAGTGTGAACCTAATACCAAAGATAAGCATGAGGTGTTTGTGAATGAGGTCCCAAAAGGGTTGGAGGAGGGAGCATTTAAAAAACATATGCGGAAAATCACCTGTCATTAACCCACAGCTCCAGCATAGGTTATCATCTTTGAGATTGAGCGAATGTAAGCGGACAGGAGTCCAATGCAGAAGGTTGACAGAGAAAAATTTAGATTGCATTAACGATGGGGCGATTTTATTGCGAAGAGAAAGTTTGCCAATCAACTGCCAGGTGTCTGAAGAAATATGGTCAGTAAGACTGTGATCAAAATGGTGTAACCACTTTTGTTGGGCAACCGTATGAGTGGGTAATGAAACCGTTGATAAAAATTTATAGATTTTAGAGGCCACATGACCAGTTTTAATCCAAATTTGAAAAAGAGTAATCGTAGGAGAAGTAGGAAGAAGACGCACCTTAGCAAGTGCTACTTTGATTTTGAGAAAAGTATAAAAATCCAAATTAGTTAAAGAATACTGTTGAGCTAAGGAGGAGAAAGGTAGTGGCTGATTATCAGAACCATAAAAGTGTTTAACAAGGGAGATCCCTTTAGTAGCCCAATAGGATATCAGAGAAGGATCAATATTAATTTTAATTTTAGAATTCCGCCAAATAGACGACCACCTAGATTTGTGGATTGGAATCGCCACCTTCTTGTCCACCTTCCGGACCGCAGCAAGAGTATCTAAAATAATAGATCGGGAGAATGGGATGGACAAGGTAGATGCAGTGCAGAAGGAAGCAGTTGGTAAAGGGGAAGCCAATTCTTGTTCTATTAACAGCCAAGAAGGCACATGTTGAGGGGGAAAAGAGAACCATAGAGCTCCTTGGGACGCCAAAAAGGCAGTTTGGTATTTTTCCCAATCCGGAAAATTACAACCCCCCATATCACAAGGCTTCCTCAAGAATTTATATGCCATTCTAGCCCGTTTATCATTCCATAAAAATTTAGAAGTCAGAACATCAATTTCATGAAAGAAGGAATCCGAAAGCTTAACCGGGAGCATAGAGGATACAAAATTAATAATAGGTGTAATCATCATTTTAAGGGTCTGCAGGCGACCCCACCAGGAAATGTGTTTCGGAGACCATGTGTCCAAAAGACGCCGTATTTTAAGAATAGTCTGGGTTTCATTATAGGTAATTGTAGCCGATAGGGTAGAGCAAAAATAGATACCCAAGTATTTTAATTGCTTAGACTGCCATTTAAAACCAGCAGAGCCCATATGCGTAGAAAAGCAGTAGGCATTCAAGGGGAACATCTCCGTCTTATCCTTATTTAAGGTGTACCCTGAAACCTTTGAAAAAAGGGAAATCGTGTCCGAGATAGCAGGAATAGCCAAGGCAATATCATCCGAGAAAATAAGGACATCATCCGCATACGCAGCAGTTTTAATACAATGAGGACCAAAAGAAAAACCTTTAATGTCTGGGTGTAGCTCAATCAATCTAAGGAGAGGGTCGATGGACAGTAAAAACAAAAGTGGAGATAAAGGGCAGCCCTGTCGGGTTCCCTGACGAAGATTAAAAAAGGATGAAGTAGCACCGTTGACTCTGATGTTAGCTCTAGGTTGAGAATATAGGGACATGACCATATTGATAAAGGAGTCACCAAGATTATGTGCAGACAAGACAGCACGAAGAAAGGGCCAAGAAACCTTGTCAAAGGCCTTTTCAGCATCAAGAGCTAAGGCTGCGGCTGGGAGATGAGAACGTTTAGCTGATCCGAGAATATGACAAAAAGTACGTATATTATCCCGCGCAAGACGGCCCTTTACGAAACCAGTTTGAGAGGGGTGTACCAGTTTAGGAATGAAGGATTCCAATCTCTTGGCCAAAATTTTAGCAAAAATCTTAGCTTCCATATTAAGAAGGGAAATAGGACGGAAGTTTTTGGGATCAGAATGATCCTTTCCCTCTTTTGGAATCACTACAATGGTAGCGTCAGCCGCTGTGCCAGAAACAGACCCATCCTTAATAAAAGTGTCAAAGACAGATTGAAGCTTGGGAACAACCACAGGAAGAAAAGTCTTGTAAAATAGAATAGGGTAGCCATCAGGCCCCGGAGCCTTCCCAGATCGAGTAGCTTTAATTGCGGCAATAATTTCTTCAGGAGTAATTGGACCATTCAGGGTGATGCTATCCTCCACGGAAACAGACTGCACCGGGACAGATTTCAAGAAGTCCTGACACTGCTCAAAAGAGGCCTGATTAGAAGGGGTGTATAACTTATTGTAGAAGTCACGAAAGACCTCCAGAATTTCCTCAGTCTGAAATTTTTTAGAACCAAGATGATCAGCAATAGAAGAGATTTGAGAGGACTTAAAGGAAGAATCCTGAAATTTTAATGTAGCCGCGAGAATCTTCCCAGCTCGATTTTTTAACAGTAGCCGTTTGGATTTCTGAGCCTGAACCCCAATATGTGCTCTTTTGGTAACTATAGTATTGTATGTGTATTTTAATTGCTTAATGGACTGTAGGCAAGATGTATCCCTAGTATGTCGAAAGGTAGATTCCAACTGTTTTATTTCAGTCTCCAGATCTGTAAGTTCTTTTTTAATAGCGGCATTCCTTCTTGACATACATTTAATAACCTGGCCCCGGAAAGTACATTTAAACGAATCCCAGAGGACAATTGGGGAAGAGACTGAACCTTCATTCTCAAGGAAAAAGGTTTCAATTGCACTAGAGAACTCCTCGATCTGAGCAGTATCCTGCAAAATTTCTGTATTTAATCTCCAAGAGCGAGCTCTTGACTTAGGAGCAAAGGACGACAATGTAAAAGTTACCGCGGCATGATCAGAAATCAAAATAGGGTGAATAAGCGGAGAGGAGGAAGACGAAACAAGAGAGGAGTGAACCAATAAATAATCAATACGAGAAAAAGTGGAATGAGGTGAAGAGAAGAAGGAAAAATCACTACCAGTGGGATTGTGAAGACGCCTTACATCCTGAAGATGAGTTATGGAACACATGTTAAGCATTTGTTTATGGGATTTTGGAGGTCGAAAGTGAAAAGCTGAATTCCTATCGAGAATGGGATCCATTGGTAGATTAAAATCCCCACCAACAATAAGATTTCCAGAATGAGGTGTATCATTCAATTTTTTGGTAACCGTTTTCCAAAAGGACGGATCATCCTTGTTAGGGGCGTAAATGTTCATAACATAAAGATCGGCATTACCATCAGACAATTTAGTTAATAGCCAACGACCTTCAGTATCGTGATCAGACGAGATTATGGATAAACCTGAATTTTTTTAAATGAAAGTAATGACCCCATTCCGTTTGCCACAAGCATCGGAACAACCAACGTCTGAAACCCAGTCCTTCTTCAGGAATATCGCCTCTCTGGTAGAGACCTTTGTTTCTTGAAAAAGGACAAGATCTGAAGAGAGAGATTTGCAATAATCTAAGAGTTTTGACCTTTTCACAGGATGATTTAAACCCTTAACATTAAGGGACAGCACATTCAAACCTGACATAGAAATAAATAAAAAAAGATAACATAATCCATAGATGAAAAACAAAAAGCAACCAACACGAAGACAAGCATGCACACATCAACCATTAACGTCAAAGAGGGAGAGTCCATGGAAGAAATCCGGAAAGAGAAAAAAGACAAGAGAGGAGAAAAAAGAAGAAAGAGAAGAACCAGCAGGGGAGGTCTGAAAGAGACCAAATTCATACTAGGGGGAACGTGGGAAGGCAAGCAAAGGGACCGTCACGAGGACTGATCACATACGATATCAAGAACCCCAAAACAGTCCAGAACTGAGAATACTCAATTAGGAGAAAGGAGCATCTAAAATATAAAATAATACTAGTATAGTACAAGAAAAACAAGTCATTACGGAAATCTAGAAATTGAGTACGCATATATCAAGTTACTATACATGTAGCATATAAAGTAGACAACTAATATAATAAATGTAATAACAACACTTAGTCATAGAAATAGCTGATTATAAAGAAAGAGACACCAAAATATCAGTAAAGAAAATGAAAAGTAGATAGAGCAAAGGTGAAACCATCAGTATAAATAGCAGGAAAGAGAGAGTAGAAGAAAACCAAACTTCACGAAAAGATAACAGGGTGCAGTATAAAGAGATAAATGAAATAAGATAGAGAAAGGCACTAAAAAGTGGCTACTAGACCAAGTAATAAAGCACCATGATAGAGGAATACAAGGAACTATACTGTAATGAAGAAGACTATGGAAAAAATCCAAGATAAACAATTAGTCAACCGTCCTTAAATATGGAAACCTTGTTATAACAATTTGATACGAGAATGCAGGAACATGTGGAGTGCATAGTAATAGAAAGTGGGATAACAGGAAACTAAAGAGTGCAATAAAAAGAAAGTATCACATCATAAAGTACAAGAAAAGTACACAGCTTACAAGGAACTAGCACTGATAAAGGAAGATATTAAGTAGTTATGAGGCAGAACAAATAGTAAAAATAGCAATGTAAATATAGATCAAAACTATATATATAATAAATATGCAAAAGTACTTATAAGCAAGTAATCACCATGCATAAGGTATATAAACTTCGTGATAGTTAGCTAAAGTAACCAGGAAGGAACAATGAAAAAATAATCCAACCATATATGATACAGAAATATGCTAAAGATATAGTAGAAACGAAATCCACTATCTCAGTCTTAAATAGAAAAGCCAGTAATATTGGTACAGCATTCTAATCAGTAAAACAATAACTAATAAGCATAGAAATAAATGCAAAATACAGTAACTGTAACATGTGAGGCGCAGGTAAATACCACTATCGATAATAGATAATAAAAAACCCACAACCAGACTGGTACCAGAATACGAAACAACGCAAAACACGTTGAAGTCAATCAGACGGAAGACATACAAGTAGAACGACCACACAAAACGGAAGAACCAAGTACAAATCAGGTGAGAGACGAGACTATGCAACCACGGACGGGGGAAGAGAAGAAACCAAAACAGACGAGTACTACAGAGTGGAACAAGGAAATAAACATGAGATATGCCAAATATAACAATAAGGATGGAGGAAACGAAGACAAGAGGAACAACCCATAAGGAAGAAAGAAGAACACTACCAAAGCGAAAAAACAACATCAAGGTGAAGGAGAACCGATAAGAAACGAAAAGGCACAACTATACTGATGAGAAAAAGACGACAATTAGAAAAGCTTAATGCGCCAACTGACACCATCATAGAGATGGAAAGGAGACAACACCAAGATGAAGGAAAAACACCATCCAAAAACTTGACTGACAACACCAGTCACGAAAGAAAGCCATTGACGAACCAACAACCATGGAGCACGCAGGTCTAAAAAGGTAAGCTCAATAGACCCGGAAACAAGAAAAAATCAAGTAAGGCAGAAGAGTCACATCAGGTGCCAGAAGCACCATGAACAAGCGGATCCTCCATTTGAAGCTCCATCTGTAGTTCCATCTGATTATCCAAAAAAGAGGCCAAATCAGCAGGTTCGTCGAAGATTCTGGAGCGACCTTTAAAGGTAATGCGAAATTTGGAAGGGCCCGAGAAGGAAAATGGGATATGCAACTCCGAAAGACGCTTCCGAAGATTGAGAAAGCCTTTCCTCCTTATCACTGTGTCTCTGGCAAAGTCTTGAGAAATTGAAATACGGTGGCCTTCCCAAGAAACAACTTTAATCCTCCGCATATGAGCCAAAATTTGTTCTGTGTGCTGATGACGCAGCGGCTTAAAAATGATAGCCCTTGGTTGCGTAGCAGATTTAGAGCGAAAAGAGGGAACACGATGTGCACGTTCCAGCTCAAAGTCTCTTTGAAAAGAAATTTGCAGAGTAGAAGGCAACCATTGGTATAAGAAGTCAATCATAGACGGAGCACCTTTCTCGGCTTCTTCAGGGAGGCCAAAAATGCGCAGGTTGGATCTGCGATTACGGTCTTCCTGCTCAGTGAGATCCCTCCGCAATGCCGCCATTGAGCGCTCTAATTGGGAAAGAGTTTTAGATTGCTTGTGTATACAATCCTCTGCGCCGCTAACACGTGTCTCAGTGGCAGAAACACGAATGGATAGAGCCTTAAAATCATTCCTGATGGCTGATACCTCCACCTGTAGTAAATCTGTATTAGTTTTGGTAGATTGCGCAATGTCATGGACATCATTGAGACGCGTCAAAATAGTCTCTAAAGTGGAGTTAGCATCTTTTGAAGATAAATCAGGTGTAGGAGATACTTGTTTGAGCCTCTTAAGAGAAGCTTTCGACTCCTTTGAATCTTTAGCAGGCTGCGGCAAGCCCATGTTGGCCGCCATAGAGCTTCAGAAAGAAAGGTAGGAGAAACCACCACTTCAAAGAGCTGAGGAAAGGCAGAGGGCACGAGGATATTGGTGTACTCAGTAGGCAAGGAAAGATAAACAAGAGTGTGCAAAAATGTGAGAGCACAAAGTCAATAAGTATCGCAAAACCATAAATTGCGGTGGGCTTACATGCACAAAAACGTGAAATTTCAAACACCGTAATGTCAGGATCCTGCCGGGATGAAGAATATGCCTGCATAGACTAAGAAGACTGCAAATAGAGCCTCAAAGAGCAGGTAATGTTATTGAAAATGCCCTGTAGGTGCTCTGAAGAAAGGCACAGTAAAATAAAAATGCAGAAAAGAAAAAAGCTTCATTGAAAGCCACACAGCATGGAGAACGTAAAAAAAAACGTTACCAGCTTGCAGAAGGCAATATTCATCACCACCACTGGATTATGCGCTTCCTGAATAAAATAGACTCCATGGTACCTCCGTTCGTGAGGAGACTCGGAACTGCGTGTGTGAGGCAAGACAAAATGGCGGCCGCTCGTAAATACACCGAGCGCCACCTCGAAGAGTCAAAATAGCAGCCACCAGCAGCTCCAGGGCGCAGAAAGGACTTGCCACAGGTACACACCACCTTCCGACATATGAGGCTCCGTTTTCGTTATTGTGGGGTCCCTGGAGACGGAGATGAACCTCCGACGGCCCTCGCTCGTCTCGGAGCTCAAGCGCAGACCGCCATTCCAAAGCGGCGCGCAAGCCACGCCCCAATGTTTTCCCCTTTTGAATGAACTTGGGCATAAACACAGGGGGGCAGATTTATGAAGGCCTTGCGCCGCCGGTGCGTCACTTTTTCCCATGTTAAAAATGACGCACCGGCGGCGCAAGGCCTTCATAAATCTGCCCCAGGATATTTACAAATGCTAGCATAATTAAATGTAGATGATGTTTGACAAATACATGATAGTTTAATTTACTATTCCAACTCCAGTCCCCGTGGATAGTAGGGAAGGTGTTGGACAGTAAATTAAACCTATTCCCTATCCTAGAGCGCCCCCCAGCGCAATGCGTTGTAATGGTTTGCGTTGTAAAAGTTGCGTCGTAAAGGCACTGCGTGGTAAAAGTAGCGTTGTAAAGGATGTTTCCCTATTTACGTATATATCAGAATGCCAATTGGCTAGCCTCGGTGGTGGCTGTGTTTCAGAAACTGATATGTAAACTGTTTAAGGATTTTGATGAGACATTATTTTTCCAAGATGACATTTTGGTGATGGGAGAAACCAAGGAACAATATGATGATAGATTAAGGACAGTTTTAAGGAAACTGAAAAAGGTTGGTCTGACAGCAGAAATTTCTTATTGTAAGTTTGGGGTTCAGACTATGAACCATTTCAGTCATGTAGTCACAAAAGATGATGTGAAACCTAAGGAGGCGGTGTTATTTGTAGTAAAACAAGATGCTGCACCAACAAATAAGGACAAATTGAGATTCTTTATAAGACTTGTTGAATTTTATTAAAAATAGGTTCGGAATTTTGCTGAAAAGACTTTTAATTTGAGACAACTGTTAAAGAACAAATCTAAATTTGGGTGGGATAAACCCATGCAATCTACATTTGATCAAATCAAGAGTGACATTTGTGGCGCTAAGGCCTTGCAAAGATGTGATCCTACTTTGAAATCTATTGTTACCAAAGATGCTAGTTCTAAAGGCATTGGGTGGTTTTGTCTCTGAAATCGCAAGTTGGTTCAGAAGTAACTACTGATTTTGTATAATGAGCTTTAGCTCCTGCAGAAGAAAAGTAGTCTGTGGTTGAGAAGGAGACTTTAGCTATTGCATGGGATCTGAAACATTTCAGACTATTACAAAACTGTTGACAACTAAGTGTCTCTTGAACGCTACTCCAAGAGTTGCATTATTATCTTTGAGATTGTTGGATTTTTATTACACATTACAGTATGTTCCTGGTGTGTATATTAGAGTGTTGGATTGCCTTAGCTGGGTTCCACTGCCACTGAGTGAAGTTTCAAAGGCCCGTGGGATGAATTTAACATGGCTTGGATGAGTGAAGAATTGAGTGATACTATTAGTGAAGAAGAATGGTGTGAAGGATGAGAAGCTAGATAAGTTCATGTTTTGGGTAATGAAGGATTGGCCTGGGAAGGATTCACTGGAGAAAAGTGTTTGTAGCTATTGGAAGGTGCATGATGAAGTCACCCTTGTGAATGAGAAATTGATGAGAGGGTCAAGAGTTACACCTCCGAAAGAATTGAAAAAGAGAATTCTACAATTAGGTCATGAGAGTCACTGAGGTACTGTTAAAACTAAGAGAAGGCTGAAAGATGTTTACAGGTGGCCTGGTATGGACATAGAAATTGAGAGGGTGGTGAACTATTGTTTTGGTCGTGTTAATGCAGATAAGTCTCAGGTTACGCTAAGGCTACCTTTGTGTCCTATCCCTTCTCCAGAAAAGGCCTGGAAAATGTTAGTAATGGATCTCATGGGGTCAATTGTAGAGGAAGATAGAAGAAATACATAGATTTTAGTAGCTATGATTTACTTTGCCAAATGGCCGGAGGTAAAATGTATGAGAAATGCTGAGGCTCATGAAGTGGTTGAGTTTATGGAAGAGATTTTTGTAAGGGGGGGTTTTCCTAAATTGATCATTATAGATAATGGTTCCCAATTTAAAGTTGAGAAAGACAAGTACATTTTGTCACACAATGGAACTAATAACAAATTTACTTCAGTTTACCATCCAGAAGGGAATGGGGAAGTGAAAAGATGTAACAGCGTGATCAAAGATATTTTGCAGATTGCCAAAAGTAGAGGAAAGGATTGGGATTTGAATCTGGAAAGATGCTGTGGACGTATAGGATTACTCCTACTGTTAGGAGATGCAGTCCATTTATCATTATGAAAGGACAAATTACTTTAATCAAGAATAACTTGAATGGGTTAACGAGTTCTTGAGTCATTGGTAGTGGTACTTGAGAATATAAATAAGGCTCAGGAAGTTACAAGCATGTTCATTTGTGTAGTGGAATGTATTATACATTGTTTGAAGTTGAGAATAGGTACAAGTGAAGAAACCAGGGTGGATTAAGAAAGGCTGTAATGTTTTTTGGTGACCTTAGCATGTAACGGAGCTGTTTCTCAATTCTGCCAGGCTCAGTGATGGGCAGGTGTGGCATCTGAGTAGAATTGCAAGGTGTAAACATTTTTCTGGAGCTGGGGTACGTGGTGGTAAGGATTTGGATGGTGAACATTGACAAGATTATTCTTGGTTGGTGGAGGATGAGGAGAAGAGGAGTGCAGAGAAAGATGAAAGTTGTGGAGGAGATGGTGAATGTAATGAATGTGAAGAGGTGCTTGTGAGTCAAAATGTGTATGGAAAGGGATTAACTCAAAGCAGGTGTGGGATAGAAACTAGGCACCCTGAATCTTTGAGTGAATTGGCTGCCTAGTTCTATTATACATATATTGGATGGAATTATTAGTAATATTAGTGGTGTAGAGAATTTTATTTATTGTTATTGTTTAATTTTCTACTATTTTTGTTTGTCCCTCCTTAATTAACTTCCCTCAAATTAAAAGGGGAAAGAAATATTGAGTTCCATTATAGATAGATGTAATGTATGAAGTCACCATTAGAATGGTGCAGTTTGTATTGCTATCAATGAATTGGAATGTTGGGGTTGTTCTTTGATATCTGTTGTAACTTCAGTTTACCTGCTGCTCAGCTAGAATGTGTGTGGTGTGGAATGTTGGATGGATGGAATGTTTGATGTCTGTAGGTGTCAGTTGGGTAAGGGCTGAGCAGCAGGGCAGCTGCTCCTGGTGGGGTTTTCCTCTTAACTTTGTGTAACAACTTAAATAAAGGAATCTACTTAATCTACACCAGAAGTCCGGACTTCCTTTTGTTTACTACATTTGGCGATGGTTTTGAAGAAGAATCCACGTGTGCATCTTCAAGGAAATTGAAAACAACCTAACAGAAACTTGACAGAAACAGAAAAGTGAAGCTCAAGGATGTTGGAAAATTGTAACTTACCAGGTACAGAAAATAGAAGCCAAGGAAATCTCAAGGTAAAAGACTTTTTACAGAAATTAAAAGTTTGTGTGTAACGCTGTCTGGCACCCAAACCCTACCAGTGATCCCACCATCGATCGCCCTAAAACCCAGATCTAGGTGTGCCATATCCAGCAGCGTTAATCAAGGTCATGCTACCAGCCTCTGTGTAATGTGTATATTTGTTCGGGGCATAAAATCGAGCCCTGTTGTGATGTGCTGACCACGTAATGGTGTTGGGCACTGTGAGGATTCCCACCCCATGATATTTCAAGTGAGGGCATAGATCGGGCCCCAGTGTTTATTATTGAAATATATTATTCGGGGGCAAAGATCGGGCCCGATGAGAAGTTGTCAAGCACTCTGTGGACTTGCACTTTAAATATGTTCATCGGGGGCAAAGATCGGGCCTCGTTGTTGTCGGATGCTGTCTGGCAGGTATGCATTTCACCGTATATTGATTCTCTGGAAGTGTTGAGTGAGGGCAATGATTAACAGAACATTCTGAGGTCGACAAATCAGCATACAACGCTTCTATTATTTTGACGGTACAAAGAGAGGGAGGTCCCAGGATAGAAGCAAATAGTATAGTAATGAATTCACAGGAATGGAAATAGTAAATAGTAAACCAAAGTCAGAAGTACATATGTTATTTAATCACAAAGTACTACATGTTAAGTTAGCATACATAGCAAAAATGCACGGATCAACCTGTCATAGTGCCCAAGGTTGGGAGGGAAGGGGGAAGACATGGTGAGGGTAAATGTGGTAAACAATAGTGCACCAATAAAGTAACTCCAGTACACGTCAAAAATGCATCTTTGTATAAATACTCTGACAACTGGATCCCCTATCAGCTTCCTGCCCTAGCTATCAATAATTTGGCTCTCCGACATGGAAGCATGATTGCAACCTATATTCAGTGTTATTTTTGCACTATTCGGGTGCCTGGCGCAAACCTTAGCCAGTCTCAGAGTATTTATACAAAGATGTATTTCTGACGTGTACTGGAGTTACTTTATTGGTGCACTATTGTTTACCACATTTACCCTCACCTTGTCTCCCCCCTTCCCTCCCTACCTTGGGCATTATGACAGGTTGATCCGTGCATTTATGCTATGTATGCTAACTTTACATGTAGTACTTTGTGATTAAATAACATATGTACTACTGACTTTGGTTTACTATTTACTATTTCCATTCCTGTGAATTCATTACTATACTATTTGCTTCTATCTTGGGACCTCCTTCTATTTGTACCTTTAGCTACCCGGGTCCCAGTGACTCTTCGGGTTACCCCCATTTATTATAACGTCTATTATTTTGACAGCAAATGTTTTCTGAAGTAAACATGTACTGATGTTGAGTGAATCACAACTGGATTCAAGGTGTTTGATCGTTTTATCAAGGTGTGGCAACTAGTAGTGTTTTCACCCTTCCATCAAAGTATACCATGTATGTGCTGATTAATGGTTACAGTTTAAAAAAAAAAGTCTTGCACGAGATTGACATCGCACGCGCCAGTTTACCTCCTCATGGAGACCTTCAGCGACATTGTGCCACCATCTCTTCTGTGACGACTCCTCACTCCATCCACTCCTGTGTGGTGATTATGGGTGCACGTTCGTGCTGAGAACCACCCGGTTCTACATAGGTGTGCGTGCCATAATTTTGATGTGATTAACCCAGGCGCACACAGTTTACAGGACCTGGTATTGACAATAATGTCAATTGAACGTTTCAGATTACTGGGGGCCTGGCTGCGCAGGGATCGACAGTGGGTCAGAGAGATGTGTGGCTATATTTTGAACAGTTAACCTTCCTGCTGACGTCTGTTAACCACATTACTGGTATGTGATACATTGTTTATTATGAGCTGAAGATTACCTTGTAAATTGTTGCGAGAGTATCGACAGTATGCCCTTTAATTCAGAATGACTAAAGACAAGTGAGAGTAGGCAAAAAGAGGGGCCCCCTGTAAAAACGATTATAGGGCAGACTAGCAGGGGAAGAAAACAATCAATAAAGAACACGAAACAGTCTAGCCCTGTGGATAAATCACCACGGCTCAGTAAGAGTCCTATAATGGGATTAGCAGTAATAAACTCACTGCGATCCAGAACATCACAAACTAGATCCACAACAGTTCATAGTACAAAAATATATTCATATTTTATTTCAATTTTTGGCATAGGATATCCATCAATCTTTTAAATAGAACAAAAATCATCAAAAGGCCGTCAAAGGAATACTGCAGTCAAAAATGGTTTAAACAGTGTCCCACACACCCGAACACTCATTCAAACACTGGTACAACACGCTCACTCATTTTACCAAAATCATGCAACTCAATAAATTCACACATATTCACACAATCAGCCTTAATTCACTATACATCACTCTAAAGATGCCAGATGTTATACATATATTTCCAACGTCCTGTGGGGTCTCAGAATGAAAATTAGAGACTAGATGACCAAAATACAGGACGGTTTCAAAGCGCCAACGCGCGTTTCGGTGCTCAGCCAGGTCACACAGGGCCGCACCTTCGTCAGGATATACAATAGAAAGCAGGGGTGGAGAAAGGTGGGAAAACAAAGCACAGCATTCAATTGAAATTCAGGGGGTCACAAGGGCAGTAATTGTACCAGAAATCACCCACAGCGTGTGCAGAAAAATGTGCAATGTTGGTCAAGGCGAAACGATTTGGAACTTTATTAGCATGAAATCAGGGGTCCAAATCAAGATTGACTAATTGGCCGTCATGTTAAACTGATCTGGATTCCCAGGATGGAGCTTTCTAGATCGCGGGTCTGGTGCGTTATTCAAGTAGAGCAGACTCCAGGGAATATGTAGCAGAAGTCGAGCAATCCATAACTTCGGCTTCTGGACTCGGGGGATGATCCCGCGTGGCTAGTAACCCTGCTGCAGTGTGCAGGGCCGGCGTTCGGGTCAAAGATCCCGGAAGCATATTTCTGCACACGCTGCGGGTGATTTCCGGTACAATTACTGCCCTTGTGACCCCCTGAATTGCAATTGAATGCTGTGCTTTGTTGTCCCACCTTTCTCCACCCCTGCTTTCTATTGTATGCCCGTGACGAAGGTGCGGCCCTGTGACCTTGCCGAGCATCGAAACGCGCGTTTGCGCTTTGAAACCGTCCTGCATTTTGGTCATCTAGTCTCTAATTTTCATTCTGAGACCCCACAGGACGTTGGAAATATATGTATAACATCTGGCGTCTTTAGAGTGATGTATAGTGAATCAAGGCTGATTGTGTGAATATGTGTGCATTTATTGAGTTGCATGATTTTGGTAGAATGAGTGAGCGTGTTGTACCAGTGTTTGAATGAGTGTTCGGGTGTGTGGGACACTGTTTAAACCATTTTTGACTGCAGTATTCCTTTGACGGCCTTTTTTGTTCTATTTAAAAGATTGATGGATATCCTAGGCCAAAAATTGCAATAAAAGATGAATATATTTTTGTACTATGAACTGTTGTGGATCTAGTTTGTGATGTTCTGGGTCACAGTGAGTTTATTACTATTAATCGCATTATAGGACACTTACTGAGCCGTGGTGATTTATCCACAGGGCTACACTGTTTCGTGTTCTTTATTGATTAAAGACAAGTGAGAGCAAAAGAGCAAACAGTTCAGAACCGAAACCAGAGTCAAGATTGGAATAGAACCGGGACAGCAAGCTCTGATTTATTGTTTATTAAGAACTGAAGATTACCTAGTAAATAGCTGTGGGAGTATTGGCTGTGTGTCTTTTAAATTCAGAATGATTAAAAACTAGTGAGAGAAAAAGAGCAAACAGTCCAGAACAGAAACCACAGTCAGGATTGAGATTAGAACTGGGACAGCAAGCCCATGAGTCAGCAAAAAGAAAATATGGACAAAGGTCCCTGAAATGGAAATTAGTCTGTGAGCCTACAATGGAGATAAATATCCCATAACCAGGACCGTGACAAAGACCTTGACTAAAAAAACAAGAGAGTGATATGGGGCAGAGAGCCCAGGGCCGGGACAGTGATCCTTGAAGCTAGAATCCAGAGGGCGCTAGTGTCCAGAGTATTTATTTATTTATTTATTTATAGGCTTATATAGCGCTCTGAATAAACTCCCAAGGGAGTATCTCCGCGCTGTAACTGCCGGTACAGAACTAAAAAAGGAGCAGATCATTAAAGTACTGTGAGCAAGGAAACAATTAAAATGAACCAAACAGAAATGTTTTTAAATGTTTTCTAAATTGACGGTGGTCATTACATTGCCTTAATGACAACGGAAGTGAGTTCCATAATTTGGGACCCACAACAGATAAGGCTCTACCACCCAACCTGGTTTTAGTGATCTTGGGAACATTTAGTAACAATTGGTCACTGGATCTAAGGGCACGGATGGGAACATAAGGAATAAATTTGTTCGCCAAGTACTCAGGTCCCAATTGGTTGAGGCCCTTATGGATAGTACAACAAGTCTTAAACTTCACTCGTTGACGTATTGGCAACCAGTGGAGCCTAAGAAGTAACGGT
Source organism: Lissotriton helveticus (assembly GCF_964261635.1). Lineage (NCBI taxonomy): Eukaryota > Metazoa > Chordata > Amphibia > Caudata > Salamandridae > Lissotriton > Lissotriton helveticus. The sequence continues at coordinate 1,544,534,470 of NC_136065.1, forward strand.
CTAGAGGGAGATCTAGGGGGTGCATTTAGCACCAGCCTGGCTGCCGTATTTTGCACCACCTGCAAACGGTCCAAAACCTCTTCACTTGCACCTGCCAGGAGCCCGTTACAATAGTCAAGCCGACTGATGATTAGAGCCTGAACAAGGGTTTTCCTTTGAGAGTCAGGGAGGGCAGGGAAGATTTTACGAAGAAGGCCAATCACATGGAAGCAAGATCCTACAGTGATGTTAACGTTTTGCTTCATGGTTAGCTCTGGTTCCAATCTGACGCCCAAGTTCTTGACTATTGTTTTTGGCACAGGAACCGGCCCCAGATCAGAGGGCCACCAATCAGGGGACCATTGAATCCTGGCTTCACCAAAGAGCATCACCTCTGTCTTTCCAACATTGCATTGTAAAAAGTTGGATGACATCCACCTTGCAACTGCCTTCATCCCATCGGAAAAGGATTGTAAATTTTCCGGGGTAAGAGTTTTAAAAGGGAAGAGCAGCTGCGTATCGTCTGCGTAGGACACTGGACAAAAACCAAAAGCTCTAGTAACACCTGCCAAGGGGGCCACATAGGTGTTAAATAGCGTTGGGCTCAAACATGAGCCCTGTGGAACCCCCTTGGAAATGTTAACTTCCTCCGATTTAAAGTCGCCCATGGTGACAGATTGGGTGCGATTGGAGAGAAAGCTTCTGATCCAGTCCAGTGCCCTTCCGCCGATTCCACTCGCAGACAGTCGTTCGATCAGGATGGTGTGGGAAATCGTATCGAACGCTGCCGATAAATCCAGTAGCAACAGGACAACAGAATAACCTCTGTCCTGGTACAACCGTAGATCGTCAGTTACCGACATTAAAGCTGTTTCAGTACTAAATTTAGGTCTGAAACCTGACTGCGAGGGATCGAGACTACCAGAGTGTTCTAGGTAGGTAGATAGGTGCTTATTGGTGTGCTTTTCGATGATTTTCCCTAGGAAAGGTAGAAGGGAAATGGGCCTCAAGTTGGACATGTTAGACCAAGGAATGGATGTATTCTTCCTAATAGGTCTAACTAGGGCTTTTTTCCAGGCCAATGGGACCACTCCAGATACAAGTGATAGGTTCACCAGTCTTTGCACATCAGGACCTAGTAAACTCCCCAGCGGACCCATAAGTCTGGCTGGTAGTAAGTCTGCCGGGCTTCCACTTTTAATATCAGAAAATAGTTTCTGAACTTCCAACAATGCTATTTCAGGGAATTCGTTAAAAGCACAAGTATTGATAGGAGCTGTCAGGATGGGGGTCCAAGTATCTGGACTAGTTAAGTCAGGACCCAGTGCTTTTATTTTATCATAAATGGCATCAATTTTCTCTGAGAAAAAACAGGAAATACTATCACACAGGGGTTGTGAAGCCATGTCAGCACTTTCACAAGCTGTTGGTTTTATGAACGTGTTGACAATTTGATATAAAACTTTAGAATCATTGCCAGCAGCATCTAACTGAGCAGTAACATGGTTTTTCCGTGCTAGCCGTAAGGCTTTATGATAGATGCTGAGGTTGACTCTATAATAGTTTTTATCTTCCTCCCTGGCAGATTTTCTCCATGTTTTCTCAGACTTTCTAGCCGCGCGTTTAAGATTACGTAATTCCTCTGAATACCAGACCTCCTGTTTCCTATCAAATCTAGGTTTAAAAGTTTTTATCGGAGCAATATGCTGTACTGCAGCATCAACTGCATGCTCCCAATTTAAAAGGGCAATGTCAATATCATCTGAACCGTCAATTAAAGATGAAGAGTATTTGTGTGCAAAATTAACAGCGTTAACTTTGTGCCACTGCCTACGTTTAGCTTGAATATGAATACAAGGAGTGGGACGGGGATCATTCATTAGCATGGAAAACGCAAGCACAAAATGGTCGGTCCAAGGATATTGTCTAGGAGCACCACATTTTATACCCGGAAAGTTAGATATAATCATATCCAAAGTATGTCCTGCTTGGTGCGTTGGTCCACTATTGCATTGTTGTAATCCTAAAAAGGAAATGTCAGTGAGAAAGGACTGAGTCTCACTATTGACTTTATCCTCACTATAGAGATTTAAATCTCCAAGTAACAGGAATTCTTTATCGTGGCACACATGAGGAGCCAGTACTTCCACTAATTCCTTGGACATATTTTTTAAAGGGCCCGGAGGCCTATAGACCAAGGCTCCTTTCCTACTGTGTTTGGGAGAGGAGCCAATCCTAAAAATCAGCATTTCAAAAGATGGATTAAAATGTTGATCAATGACCGATATGGAGATCTCTTGTTTAAAAACAATTGCAATATCCCCACCAGTTTTTATAGGTCGATCCAGCCTGACAATTTTATAACCCTCCGGTATACCAAGGGTAATAGCGGGGGTAGAATGAGGTTTAAGCCAGGTCTCCGTTAGAAAACAAAGATCAGGTTTATAGGTGGAGATAAGATCCCAGACCTCGAAGGAATGCTTGACTAGTGATCTAACATTGCACAACAAAATATTTAAAGTGTTTCCTCCCTGAGTTGTAACCACAGAAGGGTTCCTAGGATCCTGCCAAAAATATGGTTTTTCTGTTGTAAATTGTGTTCGGCATGACCTACATGAGAATGGCCCTTCCGGAAGACAATTAAGCGGTAACTTACAATGTGGTGTTAACGGATTGTATCGTAGGTGTCGTAAGGACTGCGAGGAATAGACCCGCCTAGGTAAATCAATCTCGGCCAGAGGTTCCTCCATAGCCCCTAGCCACGTCCTGCCGCGGACGGGCGCAGACGGGCTTTTCTTCGGCGCTTCTTAGGCGCGCTCGAAGGCGCCCCCTGCGCGCAACCGCTGCGCGCTTGTTGGAGGGGCGTGGCTAAATAGCCCTGAGGGCGGTGACAGCTAGAGCGCTGACCTCCGCTCTAGCGGAAGTATGAATTAAATAATGCCTGGTTCTTACCTGGCCGCCCTCCGCTCTACGGCAATAATTGCCGAGTCGGACCGGGGCGGACAGGCTTCAGTATCGAACCTGACAATGTAGAAGTGCGGGGGAGAGTATTTAGGAATTTAGGCAACCTGAGTGGATTTTAAAATCAATTCCAGCAACAGTATTTAAAACACGGTCTTCACTATTAAAAATGCCTTGCGTGTTGTTCTCCTTCCTAACTCCTCGCAGCCCTCGCAGTCAGGACAGCAAGCAGTCAGTCAGTTTACCTTCAAATGCAGCAGCGGGTCAGGAGACGCTGCCACCACCTCCCTACCGCCGCGCTTCCGAGGTCAGACCAACCTAAATAGCCGTGAGGGCGGTGACAGCTAGAGCGCTGACCTCCGCTCTAGCGGAAGTATGAATTAAATAATGCCTGGTTCTTACCTGGCCGCCCTCCGCTCTACGGCAATAATTGCCGAGTCGGACCGGGGCGGACAGGCTTCAGTATCGAACCTGACAATGTAGAAGTGCGGGGGAGAGTATTTAGGAATTTAGGCAACCTGAGTGGATTTTAAAATCAATTCCAGCAACAGTATTTAAAACACGATATTCACTATTAAAAATGCCTTGCGTGTTGTTCTCCTTCCTAACTCCTCGCAGCCCTCGCAGTCAGGACAGCAAGCAGTCAGTCAGTTTACCTTCAAATGCAGCAGCGGGTCAGGAGACGCTGCCACCACCTCCCTACCGCAGCGCTTCCGAGGTCAGACCAACCTAAATAGCCCTGAGGGCGGTGACAGCTAGAGCGCTGACCACCGCTCTAGCGGAAGTATGAATTAAATAATGCCTGGTTCTTACCTGGCCGCCCTCCGCTCTACGGCAATAATTGCCGAGTCGGACCGGGGCGGACAGGCTTCAGTATCGAACCTGACAATGTAGAAGTGCGGGGGAGAGTATTTAGGAATTTAGGCAACCTGAGTGGATTTTAAAATCAATTCCAGCAACAGTATTTAAAACACGATATTCACTATTAAAAATGCCTTGCGTGTTGTTCTCCTTCCTAACTCCTCGCAGCCCTCGCAGTCAGGACAGCAAGCAGTCAGTCAGTTTACCTTCAAATGCAGCAGCGGGTCAGGAGACGCTGCCACCACCTCCCTACCCGGAACCGGGATAGGGATCCCATAAGCTGGTCATGGAGTCAGAATTGGGAGGGGACAAAGGTCCCAGAATTTGAACCACGACAGAGAGCCAAGTCTCATAATTTAATTTGGGAAGGGACACGGGTCCCAGAATTTTGAAACACTTTTAATGTGGTGTATGAGGTGGTTATTATCTGTTAAGCCACTCATTGGTTTGAGTCGTGCATGAGAGGGCTGTGTTATGTTTAGTCACTCATCACTAGGTATAGTGTATTGTATAATGGTGTGTGTTAATAAGACACCCTTTGTCTTTGTGTTTGAGTTTTGGGTAAGTGAGTGTAGCAGTGTTATGAGGGTGTTTGTTTACTGGTCTGTGGTGCGCATGTTGTTTCCTCATATATATGTTGTTTCAGGTTTGTTCCCTGCCCTGTGTGTTGCTCGTTGTACCGGTCTGGCCAACTGGTGTGACTTGTGGCATATGGGTTTTGGTGTATGATGTAGGATGGTGGTTTAATACAGGAAGTGATGTAATGCTTTGTTCAGAGTGTAATGTGGTGTGAAATCTCTAGTACAGTTTCGTGCGAGTTGTGATGTAGTGCGGTGTGCAAGAATGTTCTTTTAATTATTCACTGTATGCGAGATGAGATGTAGTATGGTGTGACAGGATGCATCTTTTATGTTAGTTTGATGAGATGTGGTATGGTGTGACTGGTTGTGAGGTGAGATGTGTATTATTGTATCTTATTTTCCATATTGTCAATATTTTAATTGCTTCATCTAATCTATTTCACAATGCATTTGTTCCCCCTAAAGAAGGGAGATATGTTGTAACTTAAGTTTACCTGCTGCTCAGCTAGAATATGTGTGGTGTGGAATGTTGGATGGATGGAATATTGGATGTCTGTGAGTGCCAGTTGGGTAAGGGCTGAGCAGCAGGGCAGCTGCTCCTGGTGGGGTTTTCTTCTTAACTTCGTGTAACAACTTAAATAAATGAATCTACTTAATCTACGCCAGAAGTCCGGACTTTACTACAATAACCTGAGGGGATGTGTACTCTACGCCTGGGAATTCAACAAAGGAAGAAGTTATGTACATTTTCAGGAGTGGATTTTCATTTACACAGCAGTGGCATCAATGATTCACACTTTTCATGTGCCGGGGGAAGCCTCTCAGATTCAAGCCTGTCACGGGACCTCTCTAGCCTGATCCTGTCACTCTCCTCACTGCCACTTTGCACTGGGCTCCAGCCTGAACTGTGAGGCGACCCTGAAGGTTGTGCTTGGGCCTTCTACCCTGATCGCTCAACTATGTACTGCAGTGTCCACCTGGCCGGACCTGCACTTCGGCCCCAGTCCTTCAGGGAACCCATTCATAGGACTCTGTGTCCCAGTCCTGTCACACTGCTTCAGGCCATCTAAAATCCTAGTCCTGTCACACTGCTTTAGGCCATCTAGAACCCCAGTCCTGTCACACTGCTTTGGGCCATCTAGAACCCCAGTCCTGTCACACTGCTTTAAGCCATCTAGAAACCTAGTCCTGTCACACTTCTTCAGCCCATCTAGAACTGATCCCTGGCACACCTGTACTACTACGCTCCACAGAACAGGACGTTTGTGGCTATAAAATGACACACAAAGGCAAGAATGACGTGCTGTTTGTAAGAGCCAACACTCAGTGAGCATTATTTTAAGTAGGAAGCAAAAATAAACGTCAGAAATTAACATGGCTGTTTTTTTTGCTTTCCCTTGGTCATGCAACTATCTTTTTTTTAAATTTCAAGTTCACAATATTAAATTCTTTGTGCTCTGCGAGTCATATCAGATTGTGCAGAAAATTAGCGAAACACAAAATCGTCAAAAGCTGGAGGGTCTTCCAGGTGGTCTAACATGGTAATTTAACTGTCACATTAAGGTTTTCAAAGCAAAGCAGAGCATAGTCAGCAAGGGTTCAAGTGGGTACAATGGGCTTCGAGATGGGCTACGAAGCAGCTTTAGTTGCCACAGTGCGGGTTCTATAGCAGGCAGAGCATACTAGGCAGCCACATAACTGAATGAAGGCTCCAAGTGCAGAAGATAGAAAGCAGTAATCAGGCTGACCTGAAGATCAAATTCCTTAAGACACACTGAAGGTCTGGTACTTCTACCTGAGAGGCAACATTAAAGTGGTATCTCTATTGGTAAACTAGGTAAAACATTTTCTGCAAGGTGGTCAGTGATACAATGTGCTTCTTTGTCAAAACTGTGCTGCCTACCCTGGCCTATGTTGTTCCTACTGGAAAGGAGCTGCTATAATTAACTTGACATAGCACACAGGTCATAACATAAGCATCTAGGGGCAGATTTACAATAACTGGCGCGGATGTATGACGTTACAATACAGGCTATTACAACGCCTGCCTTTACAACGCGGTTTTTACATCGCAAACCTTTACAACGCATAGCGCTTAGAGGTACTGGATAGTAAAATGTTTAATTTTCTATTCCAACTCCAGTCCCCGTGGACACTAGGGAAGGTGTTGGATAGAAAATTAAACGTATTCCCTATCCTAGAGTGCCCCCCAGCGCAATGCGTTGTAATAGTTTGCGTTGTAATGACCGCGTTGTAATGGTAGTGCGTTGTAAAAGTTTTGTTGTAAAGGTTGTTCACCAACTGGCGCATCCCTGCATATCAGTAGGGATGCGCCAGTTATTGTGCGTGATGGAGCGAGGGTGAAAAGAAAACTTTTTGTATATCCCTCTCGAAATCTCTTTCCCATAACAGTAATATGCATTAATAGTGTGGTTTTGAAATTAACCAACGTAGAATGAAATGGACACGCGCAAATACACAAGGGATACTAATTTGCTTGTGTTGCGAATCTTAATATACTAATTGAGTGAAATTGTTATACTAACATGGTACGCAAATGTCATAATCTAACGAAAACCTGTGTATGTATGCTTTCTGTATGTCTTATTGTGGCAGAAATGATGGCGAATGGTAAGAAAACAAAGCATAAATGTCGCCAAGTTGCTCGGTAATAACTAACAGGGTTACCTTAGAATGGGGGGAGGTAAACAGAAGGGCTATACTTCGAAACCGAACTTTTAATTATGTTTGTTTCTATAATAGTTCCCATTATGGCCCATGCGGCCTACTAGAAAATGGAGGTTTGCGAGACTACGAAACTGTGGTGATCTACGAATGCGCGACTATGCTCAAGAGATGTGCAAGCAGTCTGTGCCTGTACAGCGTGGGTCAAGGTCAGCGTGGCCTGGAAGTGTAGAAGAGTGCCACAAATCTGTATGACCGTGTCGTGAGCTTGGGAATTAATCCCAAAGTGACAATTTAAAGGACACAAGTGAAAAAACTGTTAAAGAACAATCAAAACCTTATTTTTGATTATAACGATGACTTGGCGGATATATGGACAATGAGGAGATGAGGTTATGCTCATCCACCCCTTACACGGACCAATGACAGTAAGCGAGGGCCCTAAAAGTTTCAAATCTTTGATAGATAATTTAGGGGAAAAGGGTTTAAAAGAGGCCATTTGGAAGTAAGAAAAAAGCTTGCTTTTGATTTTATTTTCGCACCACGACCTGCTATTGGACTGACAAACTTTCCTATGGTGCAAATGATAGAGATCGCAGGTCACCCGACCAATAATTTCACCACTTAGGTTTCGGGCCCATATACTTTAATTCATCATATACATTGATCAGATGACCTCACAATCTACTACCAATAACCATGAGTCCTTTCGATTGTTTCTAGTGTACCCGACTTACCATCCACCGTTACGGATACCTATGACCACGATAGGTCAGGGAGCTAGCTGTAAAAGGAAAGGCAAAAAATACAAACCCAACTTTAAATAACTTTGATATTTATCAAATGACCACGGACAACTGGGAAGTTTTAAGAATTTTATCTTAGTAATCAATTTCCGAGAGCATTTAGGCTTACAGTTAAAAGGCAGTCAATAATCAAGATGACGAAAAGCATATAACCATAAAGGAACAGTGTAAGGGCAATCATTTAGATTTCTAGAAATAGTGAGACAGGAAACACGCTAAAAATTGGATGGGCAAGGTTATACAAGTATAAATTTATACTATGGGAAACGTATTTCATGAATATGAATGGGGAATTAGGAATCCTAAACAGCTCTAGTAAGGGTGAAAAGTGGAACACGCTATAATTCTAGTAAAGTACTTCAGTCAATTTTATAAGAGAAAATTATAGACCACATCAGAAAATTGCAACCTGCAATGGAGAAAATGATTTCGAAAAGGTAGGGTAACATAGGAACACGCTATGAAATTAAATGCAAATGACTTTAGGATATGCAATGGTTGCGGAAAGCATGGAAAATTTAACATATGCAAAGGTATGTCTTTATTGAAGCAAAGACAGGAAAATAGAAAGGTGCAGTTTTAGAGTTTCAGCAAGATATTTACCTAGACTGGTGTGAAAACCAACCCTGGCCACGGGTCAGTTAGGGACAGGAGATACCCCCAGGAAGGACAGTCATCAACGGGACAGCAGGTGCAGACTGGACACCCCAGGACCGGACAGGAAACCCAGATTAGGATCAGGACAGGACCACCAGGATACGACCAGCACCCGCAGTTCGGAAGCAACGCCTGCGCTCCACCCTCTCTGCAGCTATCAGTCAGAACCCCGATTGGGTTAGCGAACTCCCCAGCAAAGTGCTCCGCCAGCACTTCAGGTTTAGTAAAACCTTAGAGTCTATGGTCAGATTCGGACAGAGTGCTCCGCAGCGCTCTGTAAATTCAGTCACCTATTGAGTGTGTTGGGTCAGTGACAGGTCAGCTATTCAGACAAGTCGGACAAATTCCCTAGGTGAACCTAGGCTAGTTATACTGTTTTCAGGTCAGTGTACCACCCCCCAATGTTGCAAAGTGTCAGAATCCCCAATTTCAATTGGTCCTAAGGTAGGATGGATTAACACACCAATCAGAACAGACTTTTCTAAGGCCTAATTTACATTCTAGGGTACCGCCTAGCAAGATTGGGGTTCCCATGAGAAGTAGCACTGAATACAATAGAAAGAAATACATTGTTAATAATGTAACACATTTCAGTTTCTCTGGCTGGGTGAAGGTGCATCTTCCCAGGCACGTCTTGGCAGCGACTTTCTCTTGGCGCTGTGTCAATGCCACCTCGCCACTTCTGGTCCTGCTCAGTACTGCACTCCAAAATGGACTCCCAAGCACCCCATCACCCCTCCATGCCGAGGATACATGAAAAGTAAGCGAAAACAAATTAAAACATAGAAATAAATGAATGTACTACATATCATGATTTTGTACTACAGGTATATCATTTTAAAAATATACTATGCAGTTATAGATTAGAGCAACACACAATAACACGAGAGCAACTGCACGAGCTTCACCACGTTAATACAGAAGCAGCCATCTTATGGCTATTACGCATGCGCACCCTTTCCCTCCAGAATTGCAATTACGTCACATCACGTGAGTATGACTAACGCATGCGCAGAAGCAAAATCCAAAACAGCGGCCATATTATATACAAGGGTTATTCGTATTAATAAAACACATAGGCAAGCGTCACTAATATACACGCATATCAAAATAAAGGAAATTAGTAAACATACAAATGGTATTATAGGATTATAACAGATTCGAGGTTCTTGACTCGAGCAATTCGCGATGCAAAATCTTGCTCTATCAATCCCCTCTTTGATGATATTTACTATCATCACAAATAACGGAACCAGATGCCAACTTTTCTTTCACACTTTGTACAACTCTATCTCTTCCAACAGGCGATTCAATTTTTCTTTCGCATCTTTGGTAGGTTGAGAATTTTTCACCCTTTTGTAGATCTGATTATTCATTTCGTCCAATTCGAGTTCATCCACACTTCTTTTCACACCTCTCGCATTCACTGGGTACTTCTTTGTGTGTTTGCGACATTTGCAACAGACGAATATGAGAAATAGGATAAAACCTATCACTCCAATTGGCATCAGTACCTTAAACAATAAGCTTTTACCTAAGCTAGCAAATCAATGACCTACATTGGAGAGACCATCGACCAGTCTCTTCCAGGCACTGTCAACCTCCAGTGGTTGGAGTTCCTTTTCCAAATTAGTAATGTTTTTCACATATCTTTTGAGCTGTACACTTTTGTCCGGAATGTAAGTGCAACAATGTTGCGCCTTCAGCATCCGGCAGACTCCGCCCTCTTTTGCTAATAAGGTGTCAAGCGCAAGTCTGTTCTGTAAAACCATTGATCTGATCGCAACCATTTCGGTATTGACCAATAGAAATCCATGAGCTGTGTCAGTAGACAACACATCCACTATTGTGGATAATTTGCAAATTCTGTGTGTGTTCAGAACCACTCCCACTCCAGGTATCAGTGCACTAAAAATACTACCCATTATTTCACCTACGCTTTCTCTTTTGCTACGCACTAAGCCATTAGTATTTTCATTGCTTCCAGCAATTTCGTTCACATGGTATATTTTCGGGAAGACAATGCCAAAGTAGCAGCTTCCATACCAGTGATCCGGTAATTTGAAATAAGCCTTGTTTCCACATATATAATAAATTCCGGGAAACACAGGTTCTGACCCATTTTTGAATCCCCAACCTCCAATTACCTTGTAATTGTGCTCACATTGACTGGAACCAATGAAAATGTTATTATAATAACTAATCTTCTCGCAGTGAAGACAGAGTTTCCCCTTCCTTTCGAAATCCAGCAACAAAGCAGGACCACTCCCACCATCTGAGGTGCTTTCCATGTTCTCAGCCCATTTAGGAGTTTTCTGTCCCTTATCATTTGCCTTTCTTTGGAAACTCTCCCTTCTTTTCTCTGCCATGTTTAGAAACATTTTCTCTTGTTCATGTAATGAACAGGTCAAGTTGTCCCTGTGTGCGTCATTCAGGTCTATGGTACCTATAGTCAGAAAGTATTCTCCCATATAACGTGTAACGTCACTTTTAGTATGTACAGGATTCAGATTTCCACGTATAGGAAGTTCAGAAAATATCACGTCTGAGTTTGAGTAGTAGTACTGTAACGGTCCTCTTTTGTACAATAAGCTTGCTAAAATACTACAGGAAATTCCGTAAGTCAAAGGTAGGTGGTGATAAGTCATGCCTTCAGCTACAGAAGTAGGTAGCTTCATGCAGACATAGCAATCTTCTATCTCCATAGTTTCTACATAATGTACTAACAGGTTTGCGAAAACATTTAAATGAGTCTGGTTCTTAACTCCATGATAATGTAGTCCTTCCTCATCCCGGTGCTTCTAAGTCTCGTTTTGTTTGTCTGAGTGCTTTTTCACGTCTTTCTACACTTCGTGTTGTCTGTTCTTCAGTGTCGGTACTCTGTGTAGGGTCAATATTAGTATTTTTGCTTACCATAAAAGGAATGAAAACTGTTAATCCTATCCAAACTATTATTACTATAGCTACACTACATATACATACCTTGCAGCATGTTTTGCAACAACTGCGACTAGGTCTACCATTCACTCTTGAATCAGACATTTTGCTCAGAAGAAGTTTACAACCCCTCTCTGTAACTTTGCACAGGTAGCTTACTCTGCACAACTTCAGGTGAGTTCGTCTTCTTCGGCAGACAGATGAGCAATTTTTTCTTCGTCACTTTCGTCAGAGATATCAAGATCCTCAAAATTTTCCAAAACTAGGTATGTCCATTCAGGATCCTGGTATTTTTCATTCAGTCTTTTTATTCGATCACTCCTTCTTTTGGAACTTTCTCCAGCTTGCTCTGCTATTCGTAGACTTTTCCTTCTGTCAGCAAGTTTCTCTTCTACTGTTTTTATTCTCAGTCTTAGTCTCTTAATATATCTTGGTTCGATATTTTTCTTTTTCTTGAGTCTTTTGGCTGGCACTATTAGTTGGCTTTCTTTTAATGCTCTTTTATTTTCATTTGTTTGTGGCACTTCTTCTGTCTCTTCCCTTCCTGTCTGACTAGTCCCAGGTCTTGTATCTATTTCTTCTGCCTGGTTACTAAGCTGGCCTGGTTCAGGTGAATTTTGGTTTTGGCTTTCGAATGTCTCTGTTTCTATGTCCTGAACACGTTCTTCTAGTTCTATCTGATCCTGTTCAAGCACTTCGATCCCTTGATTTTCTTCTGCTCGAACTTTTACACTAGTTCTAGTCTGTCCCTTTTCGATTTCAGGAGTTAGTGGAGGGGTGTCAATCACCTGTTCTGTCCCTGTCTGACCTTCCTCTTCGTCCTCAGACTTGACGTGAATCTCAATGATCTGAGGGTCTTCGCCTGTGCCTATCTCGACCTCTCTATTCCACTCTCTATCTTCGTAGGTTCGCTCTCTTGTTCTGATTGGGTCTTCAGTTAGGTCGATTATAGGTATCCAATCTTCTTGGCTGGTGCTCGGCTGTTCGTCATCAGCTACTTCAGGACCGACGTTTGCAGACCCCTCAGCTGGACAACCTTCAGCTCCAGGTTCTTTGTCCGGAATTACCTTCTGTGTATGGCTGGCATGGATCCACTTGGGAACGCCTGCACACTTCACCGCTGTCGTGGTCACCAGTATTATCTGGCGCTTTTCTCCCCACCTCGGTGCAAGGCAACTCGAACGAGTATGCTTCTTGATTCTAACCCAGTCACCAGGAACCAATTTGTGAACTGGAGTTGTCGGGTTGGCGACAGCGTCTTCCCCAATCTGGCGAGAGATAGAACGCACTTGGTCACCCAGTTGCTTGCAGTACTCAAGTACCAAATCATCAGTAATGCTTAACAGTTTGTATCCTGGTACCCATGCTTGTCTCATCACTCTTCCCATTAGGATTTCATGGGGGCTCAGGCCTGTTTTCCGGTCTGGAATACTTCTGAGTCCCATCAGAACAAGAGGCAAGGCAGTAATCCAATTCATACCAGTAGAGTCACACATTTTTGCCAACCTCGATTTTATAGTGCCATTTACTTTCTCTACTACTCCAGAAGCCTCTGGACGATGTGCACAGTGCAGCTTTTGTGTGATTCCAAATGCTTTACAGAGCTGAGAGATTACCTCATTCTGAAAATGTCCGCCTCTATCTGATTCAATAGTGACTGGAACCCCGAACCTAGGTATCAATTCTTTCAGTAACAGTTTGGCTACGGTTATGGCGTCACTCTGTTTGGCAGGGTAAGCTTCCACCCATTTTGAAAACAGGCAGACAATGACAAGGACATATCTTTTTCCCTCACAACGAGGCATGGTGATGAAGTCAATCTGAATTCTTACAAAGGGACCCCCTGATTTCCCAATTTTTCCCAGTTCAACTACTGTTCTTTTGCCAGCGTTGAACTATTGACACGTCAAGCACCTCTGGCAGAGTGATTCTGCCACCTTCCTGAACTTCGGGTTATACCAGGTCTGTTGAAACACCAGAACCATGACATCCCTACCAGTGTGTGAATTTCCATGTATCAGTCTGGCCATAGTGGCAAGTAGATGCCTAGGTAACACAGGCATACCATTTGGGCCCACAATGACACTATCCTCACGTCTTGGTCGACAACCAAGTTTCCACCACTTCTCTCTCTCTTCCGATGGCACAGCATGCTGCCACTCTCTCACCTCATCCCAGGTAGGCACTTCTTCAAACACCATAAGTTGGCAGCTGTTTCCAGTCCCTCCCAGTTTGATATTTATTGACATGCGATCCTTAGCACATTGTTTTGCCACTTGATCAGCAAAATCATTTCCCAAAGATACAGGGTCAAGGCCCTTTTTATGAGCAACACATTTGACCACTGCCAATTCTTTTGGTAATTGGATTGCCTCTAAAAGGTCTTGTACAACCTTTCCATTTCGAATGGGGGTACCTGATGAAGTCAGGAATTCTCTTTGTAGCCATAATTGGCCAAAGTCATGCACAACCCCATAACAGTACTGCCTGTCAGTGTACACTGTTATTCTTTGGTTTTTCCCAATTTTACAAGCTCTTATCAATGCTATCAATTCGGCTACTTGTGCAGACTTTATTCCAAATAAACATGATGCTTCTTTAATGCTGTCTAAGGTGACTACAGCATAAGCAGCGCTTAGGCCTCCAAGTTCGTGTCTCATACATGAGCCATCCACAAAGAACTCCTCATCATGTACAGGCAAAGGTGTTTCCTTAATGTCTGGGCGAGGTTTAGTACTGAATTCTGTCAGGTTAATGCAGTCATGCTCATTCTCTCCCTCGGCTTCCATTACCATTGAGTCAGGGAGTAGAGTGGCTGGGTTCAAAATATTACACCGAGTGATGACTACATTTGCAGCACCCACGAGAATCCTCTCGTATTTAGTCAGCCGACTAGGGGTGAGATACTGAGTCTTGGTTCGGGTCAGCAAAATTACAACTGCATGAGGAACATATACAGTGACAGGATGTCCCATTACAATGGATTCACTAGGTTCTAAACTCGTGCAAGTTGCAGCTACTGCGTTCAGACACCCAGGTAATCCAGCAGCCACTGGATCCAAAGTGGCTGAGAAATATGCCACGGGTCGTCTGGTCAAGCCATGCTCCTGAGTTAGGACTGACAATGCACAATCATCACGTGTGTCACAGAACAGGGCAAACTCCTTAGAATAGTCAGGCATCCCCAAAGCAGGGGCTGTACACAGACAATCTCGTAACTTAGTAAATGCTGTTAAGCTCTCATTATCCCATTCCACTGGGTCCTCTGCGCCTTTCTTTGTCATCTTTATCAAAGGCTTGGCTAGGACTGCGAATCCCACAATCCATTGCCTGCAGTAACCTACAACTCCAAGGAACATTCTGATTTCTTTCTGAGTACGGGGTAACTGCATCTTTTGAATTATTCTGACTCTCTCTGAGGTGACTTTTCTGATTCCCTTTTCTATCTGGTGCCCCAGATATTTCACCGATTTTGAACAGAACTGCAATTTTTCGGGGGCCACTTTATGTCCCTTTTCACCTAGGTGATTCAATAGGGCAATGGTGTCAATCACGCACTCCCTATGACTTCTGGACGCCACTAAGAGATCGTCAATATAATGTACCAGCACAGACTTTCCAGGTAAGACTAAAGATTCAAGGCATTTTTTCAAGATCTGATTAAAGATAGAGGGGCTTTCTGTGTACCCCTGGGGGACACAGTTCCAAACATACACGTGACTGTTGAAAGCAAATGAGAAAAGAAATTTGCTGTCTGGATGCAATGGGATCGAAAAGAATGCGTGACATAGGTCTATCACAGTGAACCACTCAGCATCTCAAGGAATCTGATACAGGATCACTGCGGGGTTCGGGACAATAGGACAGCAAGGAACAACGATCTTGTTTACCTTTCTCAGGTCCTGCACTACTCTGTACTTGCCACTAGGTTTCTTGATTCCAATTATGGGGGAATTACACGGGCTGCTCATCACTTCTTGTATGATGTTTGCTTCTAGCAATTTCTGTATTTCAATGGCAACTCCTGCTCTTACTTCGGCACTCATTCTGTAGGGCTTGGTATTAGGGTAAACTGCATTTTCTTTCATGGCTATTTGTATGGGATCTACATTTGCCATTAATCCTACATCCTTTCCAGTAAAGTCCCATACTTCTGGTCTTACTGTCTGTTGAAGTTCTTCAGGTAAGTCTTGTATAGTCATTCGCTTAATTTCTGAGTCCGGTCTGATTAACATTAATTTGTAGATACCATCTTCATCTGGGGTCTGAATTTCGACGCCCTTTGGTGTGCAAAAGATGGTACAGTTCATTTTGCACAGCAAATCACGTCCCAGTAAGTTCACTGGGCTGGTGTCACAGACGACAAATCTGTGCATTTCTTTAAAGTTCCCTATTGAAATCTCCATGGGTTCAGTAACTGGGGTACTAATCAATTGATTAGACACACCTACTACCTGGATTGCTTCTCCCGAGAGGGGTAGGTTTGGAACGTCTGCTGTTCTCACAGTAGAACGGGTAGCACCAGTGTCCAACAGAAAGGTGACATCATTTCCATCAACCTTTCCTTCAATGTATGGCCCTGACTGGTCTACCCGCAAGGAGGCGCCAAGTACACACTCCTTGTCCTCCCCTCTCAGGCCCCGTCAGTACTGGTCGTCACAGAAAAAGGTGTCATTTAACAAATACTGCGAAGTTGCTGCATTTCTGTTCTCATTGCCTCCCCAGATCTCTACGTCGTCACCCTGCAGTGATTTTCCCTTAAAATTTGGTTTTTGCGCTCGGGGCAATTTTACCTGTTGCTGGGTCTTTCTTGGTTTTTCATTCTGCGTCTGTGGAATTAAATCAGGGGTTTGGGTATTATCATGCTGTAAATACGGACACTCGTCTCGCCAATGTCCAATTTCTCCGTACTGGTGGCAGGGAAATTTCTTTTTAGCTTCCTCTCTACTCATTTTTGCTCGGGGCTTTCCCCCACCCCCAGGGCCTTGGTTCTGAGTAGTCTTATTTAACTTATTCAATTGCTTTTCCTGCTGTTCAGCTAATTTTACCTGTGCCCACATGACTTTCTCCTTCAGGGCCTTTCGCTTTTCTGCCATCTCGTCCTCACAGTACTTTGCGTACCGTAGGACCTCATCCATTTTCTTGGACTGCCAACAAATTTTAGTATCTTTTATCCACTGACAAATTTCGGGTCTTAAACCATTTACAAACCTGTAAATAAAATGGGTCATGTCCTTCATCTCGATGTTATCTATACCACTGTATGTTTTGAACACCTGTAAAAGTCTTTCATTAAAGGAGTGTACTGTCTCATCCCTTTCCTGCGTGGTTCTATCTATCTTGGTCCAATCAGTTTCCTTTGCGGGCACTTTTAGCTTTAGATGTTGAATTACTTGTTCATATTTTTTCATCACTTCTTTAGAGGGTTCCCCTGTTTTAGAGTCCCTCGGGTATTCCTCACTAGGCCAAGCGATGGCTATTTTACACTCGGTCCATAAATCTACAGGGACCACAATATCGAAGAACCCATCCAGGTCCTTCCATAAGCATTTCTGCACTTTTACAAATCTTTCCACCTGCCTGTACCAATCCACAGGCTTCTCTCGTAATTTCGGGAAATCATTGGTAAAGGACACAATATCCTGTCTGGACCATGGAACATGTACATATTTTCCACCTGGCACTTCACGCATAGGGTATAACTGCTCTGGCTTGTCAGCTTCCTTTAGAACAAACTCTGGGGTCGCCTGTTTAGATCTAGCCTCATCTTTCTTTTTGGCCCACCTGGCTTTCCATCTTTCTACATCTCCCCATTTCTGCAACACTGTCAATAATTCTTTGACCTGTGCCTTCTTCCCTGACACATTCAGGTTTTCCAAATCTTTGTCTGAAAAATCTGCTCTGTACGGTTTCTGCAAGGGTTTCGATTTAGAAATATCTATTCCCATGCTAGCAGCAGTGTCTGTCAATTTCTCATGAAGTACTCGGGCATTTCGGGTAAGACTTTTGCAAATGAACAACAGCTCTTCCTCAGAGTAAGTATTTAATCTGTCTAATCCTACATTTCCTGCCATTAATTCTTCTATTTCTACTCTCAATTTGTAGAGATCTAAGGGTTTCGTCTGCGGAGTTTGTTTTTCTAATTCTAGACTCCACCTTTCAATTTCCTCAGGTGTAACTAGTGTGACACTTTTAGTACCCGAAGTCGATTCCATTTGAATCTCCCTCGTATTGAAAGGATTATGTCTTTTCTGCATCCTTTTCCCTGTATTCCTAATGGGCAGATCCAATAGTGAGACTTCAGACTCGCACTCGCTCGTCTGGTCATCTACGATTAAGGGTTCTGGTCTGGGTTGTGCTATGACTGGGGTAATGACTGGAGGTTTTGGACTCTCTTGGCGGTCCCCATACAACGGAACCACTGGTCCAATAGTTACTGGGATTGTCAAGGCTTCAGGGCTTGTATTTAACTGGGAGATTTTCTGAACTATCTCTGCTCTCTGTTTTGCTAGAGCTTCTCGCTCCTTTTCTTCCAACAATCTCTCTAAGGATTTGTCATGTAACACCTGCGGGGTCAGAGTGGCAGCATAACTCGGGGCAGTGGGATGTGTCTCACTTGGTCCCTCACCATAATTAGGTCTTGGGAACAAACTTCCTGTACCTAGGGATCTTGGTTCCTTTTCGTATAGAGGTTGTAAGAACGGCATTCCAGAACCTGATGGTCTTGCCTCACCTTCGTAGGGAGGTCTCAAGAAAGAATCGCTTTCACGGGAGTATCTTACAACCCCACTAGCGGGTATTCTTGGATAAATATCTCTTGTATCTACGGGACCTAAACTCTCGGTATAGGGAGGTATGAGGCAACCCCCTCCTACACTGGCAGATCTGGCCTCATCCTGGAGATGAAGTCTTCGAGAATTATCCCCTTCAATGCAAGGTCGGTGTCCTTCATTATAAGGAGGTGGACTTCTTATAAACATATCGTCTAATAATTCATCATCCGACTCCCCAATGGGCACCCAATGTTTACTTTTTTCTGTCTTTTTCTCCCCTGTAGGAGGGCCACCCACTGGCATCATTGGAAACAGTCCTTCTACAATCATATTTTGTCTCCACTGTTTCATCTTTTTGGCTCAGGCTTCCTGCTTCAACTTTGGATAAAATGTAGTTAACCCTTTATCCATTCGGGGCTTATCCCTTTTAAAAGCCTCAATCTCCCATTCTTCTAGGGCTTCGTACTGCGTTAATCTAGGTCTGGGATGTAAATCGTTCATTCGGGTTCTTAAATTAAATAGAATCCTGCTGTTAAATGTCCCTTCTAACGGAAAAGCCAATACTCCGTCATCTTTCGTGTATTCCGCCCAATTTTCCAACCATACACATGTGTTGTACCCTTTATCGAACATCATGAAAGATGCGGGAGTATTCGGTGGCGGAATGACAACACCTTCCCTAGTCTTAATCGGTTTGTCTTTTTTGAAATAATTCTTTACTTTGTTTACCAGGGACAATTTTCTCTTATTTCCGTACATTATGTCGTTTTTAACAACTTTCCACTGATCGTTCTCAAATCCCATATGCCGTGGATCAGGTCGAGTATGCGGTCTATATGAATGCCACATACGATTCCTACGAATGACTTTTGTTAACAAAATCACTTCCAATCCAAGTGCGTCTTTTATTTTCGTGCAACTAATGAAATGCACGGGTTCAAATAATTTCGACCAATGGGTGCGCGGCCTTTTCGCGAGACAGTTCTCACGCTTCGGCACTCACCCCTCCTTTACAATTCCAGCTCCGCTACACGCCCGCTGCGTCTACCAATCCCAGCGCGGCACAGAGTGACGTCAGAGCAGCTTCGCAACTGACTCCCTCCTTTACAAGGTAACAGAAACTTTCTTTCTTTCTAAAGTGCTAGTGCTCGGTTATTTTACAACGAATACACATTCGCCACTGTACTCAAGTGTCTAGACAGGAAAGAATTTTGTTTCACTGCAAGTAAACTACTTCCATTTATTTTCACACACTACGGATAGATCTCTTCTGCCTATCCTTCACACTAGCATTGGAGAACCTGCTACTTCCCTAGACTCATCCACCTTTCCGGGATATATCCAAGTCTAAAGTTTCACCAGCGAGCCCCTTTGCTTTCACCCAAGCTCCGATGAACCTGCTACTTTTCCGGTGTGACCCTCACTAGGTTATGCCACAATAGGAATTTTGCCAATGAACCTCGTTGCTAACATTTATTCAAACAATACATTTAGAAAACCCTAGTTAGTGCTTCCAGTTTTGCCTAACCTGCACCAACTTTCCTTGGGCCAGTGACCTCAAAGCAAGTGGATTCTCTTCACCACTTGCTATTCAATTCCCCGGGGATTTCCAACAACATAGAAGACGTTTTACGAACGAATGGATTAGTACATATATCAATATAATAACAAGAATAACAAATTTAAAACATTTCATAATATTTCAAAGCAAACATTCCAAGTGAGTGATCAAATCACCTGAACTGCCTACCCTCGTAGCAGCACTAAGGTTTGTTATTTAGCAGCATCCAACTTAGTTAGTTTAACTAGTCCTACCTAACCTTTAACTATTCCCTAACCATCCTCTGTGCTACCAGTAAATTACTGATAGAGATCGCAGGTCACCCGACCAATAATTTCACCACTTAGGTTTCGGGCCCATATACTTTAATTCATCATATACATTGATCAGATGACCTCACAATCTACTACCAATAACCATGAGTCCTTTCGATTGTTTCTAGTGTACCCGACTTACCATCCACCGTTACGGATACCTATGACCACGATGGGTCAGGGAGCTAGCTGTAAAAGGAAAGGCAAAAAATTCAAACCCAACTTTAAATAACTTTGATATTTATCAAATGACCACGGACAACTGGGAAGTTTTAAGAATTTTATCTTAGTAATCAATTTCCGAGAGCATTTAGGCTTACAGTTAAAAGGCAGTCAATAATCAAGATGACGAAAAGCATATAACCATAAAGGAACAGTGTAAGGGCAATCATTTAGATTTCTAGAAATAGTGAGACAGGAAACACGCTAAAAATTGGATGGGAAAGGTTATACAAGTATAAATTTATACTATGGGAAACGTATTTCATGAATATGAATGGGAAATTAGGAATCCTAAACAGCTCTAGTAAGGGTGAAAAGTGGAACACGCTATAATTCTAGTAAAGTACTTCAGTCAATTTTATAAGAGAAAATTATAGACCACATCAGAAAATTGCAAACTGCAATGGAGAAAATGATTTCGAAAAGGTAGGGTAACATAGGAACACGCTATGAAATTAAATGCAAATGACTTTAGGATATGCAATGGTTGCGGAAAGCATGGAAAATTTAACATATGCAAAGGAATGTCTTTATTGAAGCAAAGACAGGAAAATAGAAAGGTGCAGTTTTAGAGTTTCAGCAAGATATTTACCTAGACTGGTGTGAAAACCAACCCTGGCCACGGGTCAGTTAGGGACAGGAGATACCCCCAGGAAGGACAGTCATCAACGGGACAGCAGGTGCAGACTGGACACCCCAGGACCGGACAGGAAACCCAGATTAGGATCAGGACAGGACCACCAGGATACGACCAGCACCCGCAGTTCGGAAGCAACGCCTGCGCTCCACCCTCTCTGCAGCTATCAGTCAGAACCCCGATTGGGTTAGCGAACTCCCCAGCAAAGTGCTCCGCCAGCACTTCAGGTTTAGTAAAACCGTAGAGTCTATGGTCAGATTCGGACAGAGTGCTCCGCAGCGCTCTGTAAATTCAGTCACCTATTGAGTGCGTTGGGTCAGTGACAGGTCAGCTATTCAGACAAGTCGGACAAATTCCCTAGGTGAACCTAGGCTAGTTATACTGTTTTCAGGTCAGTGTACCACCCCCCAATGTTGCAAAGTGTCAGAATCCCCAATTTCAATTGGTCCTACGGTAGGATGGGTTAACACACCAATCAGAACAGACTTTTCTAAGGCCTAATTTACATTCTAGGGTACCGCCTAGCAAGATTGGGGTTCCCATGTGGAGTCGCACTGAATACAATAGAAAGAAATACATTGTTAATAATGTAACACATTTCAGTTTCTCTGGCTGGGTGAAGGTGCATCTTCCCAGGCACGTCTTGGCAGCGACTTTCTCTTGGCGCTGTGTCAATGCCACCTCGCCACTTCTGGTCCTGCGCAGTACTGCACTCCAAAATGGACTCCCAAGCACCCCATCACCCCTCCATGCCGAGGATACATGAAAAGTAAGCGAAAACAAATTAAAACATAGAAATAAATGAATGTACTACATATCATGATTTTGTACTAGAGGTATATCATTTTAAAAATATACTATGCAGTTATAGATTAGAGCAACACACAATAACACGAGAGCAACTGCACGAGCTTCACCACGTTAATACAGAAGCAGCCATCTTATGGCTATTACGCATGCGCACCCTTTCCCTCCAGAATTGCAATTATGTCACATCACGTGAGTATGACTAACGCATGCGCAGAAGCAAAATCCAAAACAGCGGCCATATTATATACAAGGGTTATTCGTATTAATAAAACACATAGGCAAGCGTCACTAATATACACGCATATCAAAATAAAGGAAATTAGTAAACATACAAATGGTATTATAGGATTATAACAGATTCGAGGTTCTTGACTCGAGCAAGTCGCGATGCGAAATCTTGCTCTATCAATCCCCTCTTTGATGATATTTACTATCATCACAAATAACGGAACCAGATGCCAACTTTTCTTTCACACTTTGTACAACTCTATCTCTTCCAACAGGCGATTCAATTTTTCTTTCGCATCTTTGGTAGGGTGAGAATTTTTCACCCTTTTGTAAATCTGATTATTCATTTCTTCCAATTCGAGTTCATCCACACTTCTTTTCACACCTCTCGCATTCACTGGGTACTTCTTTGTGTGTTTGCGACATTTGCAACAGACGAATATGAGAAATAGGATAAAACCTATCACTCCAATTGGCATCAGTACCTTAAACAATAAGCTTTTACCTAAGCTAGCAAACCAATGACCTACATTGGAGAGACCATCGCCCAGTCTCTTCCAGGCACTGTCAACCTCCAGTGGTTTGAGTTCCTTTTCCAAATTAGTAATGTTTTTCACATATCTTTTGAGCTGTACACTTTTGTCCGAAATGTAAGTGCAACAATGTTGCGCCTTCAGCATCCGGCAGACTCCGCCTTCTTTTGCTAATAAGGTGTCAAGCGCAAGTCTGTTCTGTAAAACCATTGATCTGATCGCAACCATTTCGGTATTGACCAATAGAAATCCATGAGCTGTGTCAGTAGACAACACATCCACTATTGTGGATAATTTGCAAATTCTGTGTGTGTTCAGAACCACTCCCACTCCAGGTATCAGTGCACTAAAAATACTACCCATTATTTCACCTACGCTTTCTCTTTTGCTACGCACTAAGCCATTAGTATTTTCATTGCTTCCAGCAATTTCGTTCACATGGTATATTTTCGGGAAGACAATGCCAAAGTAGCAGCTTCCATACCAGTGATCCGGTAATTTTAAATAAGCCTTGTTTTCACATATATAATAAATTCCGGGAAACACAGGTTCTGACCCATTTTTGAATCCCCAACCTCCAATTACCTTGTAATTGTGCTCACATTGACTGGAACCAATGAAAATGTTATTATAATAACTAGTCTTCTCGCGGTGAAGACAGAGTTTCCCCTTCCTTTCGAAATCCAGCAACAAAGCAGGACCACTCCCACCATCTGAGGTGCTTTCCATGTTCTCAGCCCATTTAGGAGTTTTCTGTCCCTTATCATTTGCCTTTCTTTGGAAACTCTCCCTTCTTTTCTCTGCCATGTTTAGAAACATTTTCTCTTGTTCATGTAATGAACAGGTCAAGTTGTCCCTGTGTGCATCATTCAGGTCTATGGTACCTATAGTCAGAAAGTATTCTCCCATATAACGTGTAACATCACTTTTAGTATGTACAGGATTCAGATTTCCACGTATAGGAAGTTCAGAAAATATCACGTTTGAGTTTGAGTAGTAGTACTGTAACGGTCCTCTTTTGTAAAATAAGCTTGCTAAAATACTACAGGAAATTCCGTAAGTCAAAGGTAGGTGGTGATAAGTCATGCCTTCAGCTACAGAAGTAGGTAGCTTCATGCAGACATAGCAATCTTCTATCTCCATAGTTTCTACATAATGTACTAACAGGTTTGCGAAAACATTTAAATGAGTCTGGTTCTTATCTCCATGATAATGTAGTCCTTCCTCATCTGGTGCTTCTAAGTCTCGTTTTGTTTGTCTGAGTGCTTTTTCACATCTTTCTACACTTCGTGTTGTCTATTCTTCAGTGTCGGTAGTCTGTGTAGGGTCAATATTAGTATTTTTGCTTACCATAAAAGGAATGAAAACTGTTAATCCTATCCAAACTATTATTACTATAGCTACACTACATATACATACCTTGCAGCATGTTTTGCAACAACTGCGACTAGGTCTACCATTCACTCTTGAATCAGACATTTTGCTCAGAAGAAGTTTACAACCCCTCTCTGTAACTTTGCACAGGTAGCTTACTCTGCACAACTTCTGGTGAGTTCGTCTTTTTCGGCAGACAGATGAGCAATTTTTTCTTCGTCACTTTCGTCAGAGATATCAAGATCCTCAAAATTTTCCAAAACTAGGTATGTCCATTCAGGATCCTGGTATTTTTCATTCAGTCTTTTTATTCGATCACTCCTTCTTTTGGAACTTTCTCCAGCTTGCTCTGCTATTTGTAGACTTTTCCTTCTGTCAGCAAGTTTCTCTTCTACTGTTTTTATTCTCAGTCTTAGTCTCTTAATATATCTTGGTTCGATATTTTTCTTTTTCTTGAGTCTTTTGGCTGGCACTATTAGTTGGCTTTCTTTTAATGCTCTTTTATTTTCATTTGTTTGTGGCACTTCTTCTGTCTCTTCCCTTCCTGTCTGACTAGTCCCAGGTCTTGTATCTATTTCTTCTGCCTGGTTACTAAGCTGGCCTGGTTCAGGTGAATTTTGGTTTTGGCTTTCGAATGTCTCTGTTTCTATGTCCTGAACACGTTCTTCTAGTTCTATCTGATCCTGTTCAAGCACTTCGATCCCTTGATTTTCTTCTGCTCGAACTTTTACACTAGTTCTAGTCTGTCCCTTTTCGATTTCAGGAGTTAGTGGAGGGGTGTCAATCACCTGTTCTGTCCCTGTCTGACCTTCCTCTTCGTCCTCAGACTTGACGTGAATCTCAATGATCTGAGGGTCTTCGCCTGTGCCCATCTCGACCTCTCTATTCCACTCTCTATCTTCGTAGGTTCGCTCTCTTGTTCTGATTGGGTCTTCAGTTAGGTCGATTATAGGTATCCAATCTTCTTGGCTGGTGCTCGGCTGTTCGTCATCAGCTACTTCAGGACCGACGTTTGCAGACCCCTCAGCTGGACAACCTTCAGCTCCAGGTTCTTTGTCCGGAATTACCTTTTGTGTATGGCTGGCATGGATCCACTTGGGAACGCCTGCACACTTCACCGCTGTCGTGGTCACCAGTATTATCTGGCGCTTTTCTCCCCACCTCGGTGCAAGGCAACTCGAACGAGTATGCTTCTTGATTCTAACCCAGTCACCAGGAACCAATTTGTGAACTGGAGTTGTCGGGTTGGCGACAGCGTCTTCCCCAATCTGGCGAGAGATAGAACGCACTTGGTCACCCAGTTGCTTGCAGTACTCAAGTACCAAATCATCAGTAATGCTTAACAGTTTGTATCCTGGTACCCATGCTTGTCTCATCACTCTTCCCATTAGGATTTCATGGGGGCTCAGGCCTGTTTTCCGGTCTGGAATACTTCTGAGTCCCATCAGAACAAGAGGCAAGGCAGTAATCCAATTCATACCAGTAGAGTCACACATTTTTGCCAACCTCGATTTTATAGTGCCATTTACTTTCTCTACTACTCCAGAAGCCTCTGGACGATGTGCACAGTGCAGCTTTTGTGTGATTCCAAATGCTTTACAGAGCTGAGCGTTTACCTCATTCTGAAAATGTCCGCCTCTATCTGATTCAATAGTGACTGGAACCCCGAACCTAGGTATCAATTCTTTCAGTAACAGTTTGGCTACGGTTATGGCGTCACTCTGTTTGGCAGGGTAAGCTTCCACCCATTTTGAAAACAGGCAGACAATGACAAGGACATATCTTTTTCCCTCACAACGAGGCATGGTGATGAAGTCAATCTGAATTCTTACAAAGGGACCCCCTGATTTCCCAATTTTTCCCAGTTCAACTACTGTTCTTTTGCCAGCGTTGAACTATTGACACGTCAAGCACCTCTGGCAGAGTGATTCTGCCACCTTCCTGAACTTCGGGTTATACCAGGTCTGTTGAAACACCAGAACCATGACATCCCTACCAGTGTGTGAATTTCCATGTATCAGTCTGGCCATAGTGGCAAGTAGATGCCTAGGTAACACAGGCATACCATTTGGGCCCACAATGACACTATCCTCACGTCTTGGTCGACAACCAAGTTTCCACCACTTCTCTCTCTCTTCCGATGGCACAGCATGCTGCCACTCTCTCACCTCATCCCAGGTAGGCACTTCTTCAAACACCATAAGTTGGCAGCTGTTTCCAGTCCCTCCCAGTTTGATATTTATTGACATGCGATCCTTAGCACATTGTTTTGCCACCTGATCAGCAAAATCATTTCCCAAAGATACAGGGTCAAGGCCCTTTTTATGAGCAACACATTTGACCACTGCCAATTCTTTTGGTAATTGGATTGCCTCTAAAAGGTCTTGTACAACCTTTCCATTTCGAATGGGGGTACCTGATGAAGTCAGGAATTCTCTTTGTAGCCATAATTGGCCAAAGTCATGCACAACCCCATAACAGTACTGACTGTCAGTGTACACTGTTATTCTTTGGTTTTTCCCAATTTTACAAGCTCTTATCAATGCTATCAATTCGGCTACTTGTGCAGACTTTATTCCAAATAAACATGATGCTTCTTTAATGCTGTCTAAGGTGACTACAGCATAAGCAGCGCTTAGGCCTCCAAGTTCGTGTCTCATACATGAGCCATCCACAAAGAACTCCTCATCATGTACAGGCAAAGGTGTTTCCTTAATGTCTGGGCGAGGTTTAGTACTGAATTCTGTCAGGTTAATGCAGTCATGCTCATTCTCTCCCTCGGCTTCCATTACCATTGAGTCAGGGAGTAGAGTGGCTGGGTTCAAAATATTACACCGAGTGATGACTACATTTGCAGCACCCACGAGAATCCTCTCGTATTTAGTCAGCCGACTAGGGGTGAGATACTGAGTCTTGGTTCGGGTCTGCAAAATTACAACTGCATGAGGAACATATACAGTGACTGGATGTCCCATTACAATGGATTCACTCTGTTCTAAACTCATGCAAGTTGCAGCTACTGCTTTCAGA
Organism: Lissotriton helveticus; assembly: GCF_964261635.1. Classification (NCBI taxonomy): domain Eukaryota; kingdom Metazoa; phylum Chordata; class Amphibia; order Caudata; family Salamandridae; genus Lissotriton; species Lissotriton helveticus. Next base: position 1,544,561,419 of record NC_136065.1, read on the forward strand.
CACCCAGGTAATCCAGCAGCCACTGGATCCAAAGTGGCTGAGAAATATGCCACGGGTCGTCTGGTCAAGCCATGCTCCTGAGTTAGGACTGACAATGCACAATTATCACGTGTGTCACAGAACAGGGCAAACTCCTTAGAATAGTCAGGCATCCCCAAAGCAGGGGCTGTACACAGACAATCTCGTAACTTAGTAAATGCTGTTAAGCTCTCATTATCCCATTCCACTGTGTCCTCTGCGCCTTTCTTTGTCATCTTTATCAAAGGCTTGGCTAGGACTGCGAATCCCACAATCCATTGCCTGCAGTAACCTACAACTCCAAGGAACATTCTGACTTCTTTCTGAGTACGGGGTAACTGCATCTTTTGAATTATTCTGACTCTCTCTGAGGTGACTTTTCTGATTCCCTTTTCTATCTGGTGCCCCAGATATTTCACCGATTTTGAACAGAACTGCAATTTTTCGGGGGCCACTCTATGTCCCTTTTCACCTAGGTGATTCAATAGGGCAATGGTGTCAATCACGCACTCCCTATGACTTCTGGACGCCACTAAGAGATCGTCAATATATTGTACCAGCACAGACTTTCCAGGTAAGACTAAAGATTCAAGGCATTTTTTCAAGATCTGATTAAAGATAGAGGGGCTTTCTGTGTACCCCTGGGGGACACGATTCCAAACATACACGTGACTGTTGAAAGCAAATGAGAAAAGAAATTTGCTGTCTGGATTCAATGGGATCGAAAAGAATGCGTGACATAGGTCTATCACAGTGAACCACTCAGCATCCCAAGAAATCTGATACAGGATCACTGCGGGGTTCGGGACAATAGGACAGCAAGGAACAACGATCTTGTTTACCTTTCTCAGGTCCTGCACTACTCTGTACTTGCCACTAGGTTTCTTGATTCCAATTATGGGGGAATTACACGGGCTGCTCATCACTTCTTGTATGATGTTTGCTTCTAGCAATTTCTGTATTTCAATGGCAACTCCTGCTCTTACTTCGGCACTCATTCTGTAGGGCTTGGTATTAGGGTAAACTGCATTTTCTTTCATGGCTATTTGTATGGGATCTACATTTGCCATTAATCCTACATCCTTTCCAGTAAAGTCCCATACTTCTGGTCTTACTGTCTGTTGACGTTCTTCAGGTAAGTCTTGTATAGTCATTCGCTTAATTTTTGGGTCCGGTCTGATTAACATTAATTTGTAGATACCATCTTCATCTGGGGTCTGAATTTCGACGCCCTTTGGTGCGCAAAAGATGGTACAGTTCATTTTGCACAGCAAATCACGTCCCAGTAAGTTCACTGGGCTGGTGTCACAGACGACAAATCTGAGCATTTCTTTAAAGTTCCCTATTGAAATCTCCATGGGTTCAGTAACTGGGGTACTAATCAATTGATTAGACACACCTACTACCTGGATTGCTTCTCCCGAGAGGGGTAGGTTTGGAACGTCTGCTGTTCTCACAGTAGAACGGGTAGCACCAGTGTCCAACAGAAAGGTGACATCATTTCCATCAACCTTTCCTTCAATGTATGGCCCTGACTGGTCTACCGGCAAGGAGGCGCCAAGTACACACTCCTTGTCCTCCCCTCTCAGGCCCCGTCAGTACTGGTCGTCACAGAAAAAGGTGTCATTTAACAAATACTGCGAAGTTGCTGCATTTCTGTTCTCATTGCCTCCCCAGATCTCTACGTCGTCACCCTGCGGTGATTTTCCCTTAAAATTAGGTTTTGGCGCTCGGGGCAATTTTATCTGTTGCTGGGTCTTTCTTGGTTTTTCATTCTGCGTCTGTGGAATTAAATCAGGGGTTTGGGTATTATCATGCTGTAAATACGGACACTCGTCTCGCCAATGTCCAATTTCTCCGCACTGGTGGCAGGGAAATTTTTTTTTAGCTTCCTCTCTACTCATTTTTGCTCGGGGCTTTCCCCCACCCCCAGGGCCTTGGTTCTGAGTAGTCTTATTTAACTTATTCAATTGCTTTTCCTGCTGTTCAGCTAATTTTACCTGTGCCCACATGACTTTCTCCTTCAGGGCCTTTCGCTTTTCTGCCATCTCGTCCTCACAGTACTTTGCGTACCGTAGGACCTCATCCATTTTCTTGGACTGCCAACAAATTTTAGTATCTTTTATCCACTGACAAATTTCGGGTCTTAAACCGTTTACAAACCTGTAAATAAAATGGGTCATGTCCTTCATCTCGATGTTATCTATACCACTGTATGTTTTGAACACCTGTAACAGTCTTTCATAAAAGGAGTGTACAGTCTCATCCCTTTCCTGCGTGGTTCTACCTATCTTGGTCCAATCAGTTTCCTTTGCGGGCACTTTTAGCTTTAGATGTTGAATTACTTGTTCATATTTTTTCATCACTTCTTTAGAGGGTTCCCCTGTTTTAGAGTCCCTCGGGTATTCCTCACTAGGCCAAGCGATGGCAATTTTACACTCGGTCCATAAATCTACAGGGAACACAATATCGAAGAACCCATCCAGGTCCTTCCATAAGCATTTCTGCACTTTTGCAAATCTTTCCACCTGCCTGTACCAATCCACAGGCTTCTCTCGTAATTTCGGGAAATCATTGGTAAAGGACACAATATCCTGTCTGGACCATGGAACATGTACATATTTTCCACCTGGCACTTCACGCATAGGGTATAACTGCTCTGGCTTGTCAGCTTCCTTTAGAACAAACTCTGGGGTCGCCTGTTTAGATCTAGCCTCATCTTTCTTTTTGGCCCACCTGGCTTTCCATCTTTCTACATCTCCCCATTTCTGCAACACTGTCAATAATTCTTTGACCTGTGCCTTCTTCCCTGACACATTCAGGTTTTCCAAATCTTTGTCTGAAAAATCTGCTCTGTACGGTTTCTGCAAGGGTTTCGATTTAGAAATATCTATTCCCATGCTAGCAGCAGTGTCTGTCAATTTCTCATGAAGTACTCGGGCATTTCGGGTAAGACTTTTGCAAATGAACAACAGCTCTTCCTCAGAGTAAGTATTTAATCTGTCTAATCCTACATTTCCTGCCATTAATTCTTCTATTTCTACTCTCAATTTGTAGAGATCTAAGGGTTTCGTCTGCGGAGTTTGTTTTTCTAATTCTTGACTCCACCTTTCAATTTCCTCAGGTGTAACTAGTGTGACACTTTTAGTACCCGAAGTCGATTCCATTTGAATCTCCCTCGTATTGAAAGGATTATGTCTTTTCTGCATCCTTTTCCCTGTATTCCTAATGGGCAGATCCAATAGTGAGACTTCAGACTCACACTCGCTCGTCTGGTCATCTACGATTAAGGGTTCTGGTCTGGGTTGTGCTATGACTGGGGTAATGACTGGAGGTTTTGGACTCTCTTGGCGGTCCCCATCCCAACGGAACCACTGGTCCAATAGTTACTGGGATTGTCAAGGCTTCAGGGCTTGTATTTAACTGGGAGATTTTCTGAACTATCTCTGCTCTCTGTTTTGCTAGAGCTTCTCGCTCCTTTTCTTCCAACAATCTCTCTAAGAATTTGTCATGTAACACCTGCGGGGTCAGAGTGGGAGCATAACTCGGGGCAGTGGGATGTGTCTCACTTGGTCCCTCACCATAATTAGGTCTTGGGAACAAACTTCCTGCACCTAGGGATCTTGGTTCCTTTTCGTATAGAGGTTGTAAGAACGGCATTCCTGAACCTGATGGTCTTGCCTCACCTTCGTAGGGAGGTCTCAAGAAAGATTCGCTTTCACGGGAGTATCTTACATCCCCACTAGCGGGTATTCTTGGATAAATATCTCTTGTATCTACGGGACCTAAACTCTCGGTATAGGGAGGTATGAGGCAACCCCCTCCTACACTGGCAGATCTGGCCTCATCCTGGAGATGAAGTCTTCGAGAATTATCCCCTTCACTGCAAGGTCGGTGTCCTTCATTATAAGGAGGTGGACTTCTTATAAACATATCGTCTAATAATTCATCATCCGACTCCCCAATGGGCACCCAATGTTTACTTTTTTCTGTCTTTTTCTCCCCTGTAGGAGGGCCACCCACTGGCATCATTGGAAACAGTCCTTCTACAATCATATTTTGTCTCCACTGTTTCATCTTTTTGGCTCGGGCTTCCTGCTTCAACTTTGGATAAAATTTAGTTAACCCTTTATCCATTCGGGGCTTATCCCTTTCGAAAGCCTCAATCTCCCATTCTTCTAGGGCTTCGTACTGCGTTAATCTAGGTCTGGGATGTAAATCGTTCATTCGGGTTCTTAAATTAAATAGAATCCTGCTGTTAAATGTCCCTTCTCACGGAAAAGCCAATACTCCGTCATCTTTCGTGTATTCCGCCCAATTTTCCAACCATACACATGTGTTGTACCCTTTATCGAACATCATGAAAGATGCGGGAGTATTCGGTGGCGGAATGACAACACCTTCCCTAGTCTTAATCGGTTTGTCTTTTTTGAAATAATTCTTTACTTTGTTTACCAGGGTCAATTTTCTCTTATTTCCTTACATTATGTCGTTTTTAACACCTTTCCACTGATCGTTCTCAAATCCCATATGCCGTGGATCAGGTCGAGTATGCGGTCTATATGAATGCCACATACGATTCCTACGAGTGACTTTTGTTTACAAAATCACTTCCAATCCAAGTGCGTTTTTTATTTTCGTGCAACTAATGAAATGCATGGGTTCAAATAATTTCGACCAATGGGTGCGCGGCCTTTTCGCGAGACAGTTCTCACGCTTCGGCACTCACCCCTCCTTTACAATTCCAGCTCCGCTACACGCCCGCTGCGTCTACCAATCCCAGCGCGGCACAGAGTGACGTCAGAGCAGCTTCGCAACTGACTCCCTCCTTTACAAGGTAACGGAAACTTTCTTTCTTTCTAAAGTGCTAGTGCTCGGTTATTTTACAACGAATACACATTCGCCACTGTACTCAAGTGTCTAGACAGGAAAGAATTTTGTTTCACTGCAAGTAAACGACTTCCATTTTCTTTTCACACACTACGGATAGATCTCTTCTGCCTATCCTTCACACTAGCATTGGAGAACCTGCTACTTCCCTAGACTCATCCACCTTTCCGGGATATATCCAAGTCTAAAGTTTCACCAGCGAGCCCCTTTGCTTTCACCCAAGCTCCGATGAACCTGCTACTTTTCCGGTGTGACCCTCACTAGGTTATGCCACAATAGGAATTTTGCCAATGAACCTCGTTGCTAACATTTATTCAAACAATACATTTAGAAAACCCTAGTTAGTGCTTCCAGTTTTGCCTAACCTGCACCAACTTTCCTTGGGCCAGTGACCTCAAAGCAAGTGGATTCTCTTCACCACTTGCTATTCAATTCCCCGGGGATTTCCAACAACATAGAAGACGTTTTACGAACGAATGGATTAGTACATATATCAATATAATAACAAGAATAACAAATTTAAAACATTTCATAATATTTCAAAGCAAACATTCCAAGTGAGTGATCAAATCACCTGAACTGCCTACCCTCGTAGCAGCACTAAGGTTCGTTATTTAGCAGCATCCAACTTAGTTAGTTTAACTAGTCCTACCTAACCTTTAACTATTCCCTAACCATCCTCTGTGCTACCAGTAAATTACTGATAGAGATCGCAGGTCACCCGACCAATAATTTCACCACTTAGGTTTCGGGCCCATATACTTTAATTCATCATATACATTGATCAGATGACCTCACAATCTACTACCAATAACCATGAGTCCTTTCGATTGTTTCTAGTGTACCCGACTTACCATCCACCGTTACGGATACCTATGACCACGATGGGTCAGGGAGCTAGCTGTAAAAGGAAAGGCAAAAAATATAAACCCAACTTTAAATAACTTTGATATTTATCAAATGACCACGGACAACTGGGAAGTTGTAAGAATTTTATCTTAGTAATCAATTTCCGAGAGCATTTAGGCTTACAGTTAAAAGGCAGTCAATAATCAAGATGACGAAAAGCATATAACCATAAAGGAACAGTGTAAGGGCAATCATTTAGATTTCTAGAAATAGTGAGACAGGAAACACGCTAAAAATTGGATGGGCAAGGTTATACAAGTATAAATTTATACTATGGGAAACGTATTTCATGAATATGAATGGGAAATTAGGAATCCTAAACAGCTCTAGTAAGGGTGAAAAGTGGAACACGCTATAATTCTAGTAAAGTACTTCAGTCAATTTTATAAGAGAAAATTATAGACCACATCAGAAAATTGCAAACTGCAATGGAGAAAATGATTTCGAAATGGTAGGGTAACATAGGAACACGCTATGAAATTAAATGCAAATGACTTTAGGATATGCAATGGTTGCGGAAAGCATGGAAAATTTAACATATGCAAAGGTATGTCTTTATTGAAGCAAAGACAGGAAAATAGAAAGGTGCAGTTTTAGAGTTTCAGCAAGATATTTACCTAGACTGGTGTGAAAACCAACCCTGGCCACGGGTCAGTTAGGGACAGGAGATACCCCCAGGAAGGACAGTCATCAACGGGACAGCAGGTGCAGACTGGACACCCCAGGACCGGACAGTAAACCCAGATTAGGATCAGGACAGGACCACCAGGATACGACCAGCACCCGCAGTTCGGAAGCAACGCCTGCGCTCCACCCTCTCTGCAGCTATCAGTCAGAACCCCGATTGGGTTAGCGAACTCCCCAGCAAAGTGCTCCGCCAGCACTTCAGGTTTAGTAAAACCTTAGAGTCTATGGTCAGATTCGGACAGAGTGCTCCGCAGCGCTCTGTAAATTCAGTCACCTATTGAGTGCGTTGGGTCAGTGACAGGTCAGCTATTCAGACAAGTCGGACAAATTCCCTAGGTGAACCTAGGCTAGTTATACTGTTTTCAGGTCAGTGTACCACCCCCCAATGTTGCAAAGTGTCAGAATCCCCAATTTCAATTGGTCCTAAGGTAGGATGGGTTAACACACCAATCAGAACAGACTTTTCTAAGCCCTAATTTACATTCTAGGGTACCGCCTAGCAAGATTGGGGTTCCCATGAGAAGTCGCACTGAATACAATAGAAAGAAATACATTGTTAATAATGTAACACATTTCAGTTTCTCTGGCTGGGCGAAGGTGCATCTTCCCAGGCACGTCTTGGCAGCAACTTTCTCTTGGCGCTGTGTCAATGCCACCTCGCCACTTCTGGTCCTGCGCAGTACTGCACTCCAAAATGGACTCCCAAGCACCCCATCACCCCTCCATGCCGAGGATACATGAAAAGTAAGCGAAAACAAATTAAAACATAGATATAAATGAATGTACTACATATCATGATTTTGTACTAGAGGTATATCATTTTAAAAATATACTATGCAGTTATAGATTAGAGCAACACACAATAACACGAGAGCAACTGCACGAGCTTCACCACATTAATACAGAAGCAGCCATCTTATGGCTATTACGCATGCGCACCCTTTCCCTCCAGAATTGCAATTACGTCACATCACGTGAGTATGACTAACGCATGCGCAGAAGCAAAATCCAAAACAGCGGCCATATTATATACAAGGGTTATTCGTATTAATAAAACACATAGGCAAGCGTCACTAATATACACGCATATCAAAATAAAGGAAATTAGTACACATACAAATGGTATTATAGGATTATAACAGATTCGAGGTTCTTGACTCGAGCAAGTCGCGATGCGAAATCTTGCTCTATCACAAAGACTTTGACATTTTTCTTGACTTTAACTTTTGATGGGTGCGGAGGCCGGATGGGAGGTGAACATCAAGACTGAATAGAGAGGCCGGTTTTTGGGAACTTATCTTTCCTAACCCTGATGTCCATTTACTGAAATCTTGGTAATATTGTCTTGACTTATTTTTTTTTAACTATTCTGCTAATAAATGTAAACTGTTTTGAATGAAACTTTTCTTTTTCTCCAGGTTATTAAATGTTTAATAGCCACATCTAACCTCAAATCTAAGAAACTGCTCTGTTGCAAGTACGAAAGAGCCTGGAGACAAGATTACTCCCAAGACAGGAAGGCCAGTTATAGAGCGGCCATTAGGCTCTATAAACAGGAGCAAAAAACTGCACAAGCTTCCTACTACGGCAGTAAAATCGAGGCCGCCGCTAATGCCCCAAGGGAAATTTTTAAAATCGTCAAAACCCTTATCTCACCCCCAACGGAATGCCCCTCCGTGGAGGGCGCTCAGGACCGCTGCAACAAGCTGGCTGACTTCTTCTCCCAAAAAGATCCAGACTATATACTGTTCTTTTGGAGAAGTTGACAGCACTCTGGACCCCTCTCCTTCTCCTTCCCTGCCTACTGTCACGCCTTGTCAACTAAACGCCATTCCTCTCCTGGACACGCCAGCACTGGATAAACTTATCCCTCAAATCACCTCTGGCTCACCCAATGACTCGGCATCCCCCCAGACCCTTCTTAAGGTAATGGACATAATTCGCCCGGTTGTACTGGACGTCCTCAACACCTCTATCACCACAAAATCCGTACCTCCGTCATGGAAGTGCGCAATGGTGAGGGCTCTGTTGAAGAAGCCCAATTTGGACCAGAGCATCCTGGCGAACTATCGCCCTATATCCTTGCTCCCTTGGCTGAGTAAACTACTTGAGAGGCACGTAAATAACACCTTGACGAGCCATTTGGAATCAAATGGTCTCCTGCGTGCCTCCCAAACAGGGTTTCGCCCTCGACATGGAACTGAAACCGCTCTTTTAGCGGTAACGGAGGAAGCTAGAACCGTGTTGGACCAGGGTGGAAAGGTCGCCATTATCCTACTCGACCTAAGCGCTGCGTTCGACACAGTCAACCATGTCACGCTTTTACAACGTCTGGCGGACTTGGGTGTGTCGGACGCAGCCCTGGAATGGCTAACATCCTTCCTGGCTGACCGTTTCTTTCAGGTCTTCGAGGGCGAGGTGGCATCTCCTAAACACCCTCTCAGATGTGGGGTTCCTCAGGGCTCCTCCCTGAGCCCCACTCTGTTTAATGTCTACATGGAGCCCCTAGACAGGATAGTCCATCCCTTCGGTGTGCGTATTGTCACCTACGCAGACGATACCCAACTGGTGGTCTCTTTAGACCACCAGGAGGGATCCTCTAGCACCCTAGGCTCCTGTCTGGAGGCGGTCTCCAGATGGATGCAATCCTCATGTCTAAAACTTAACGGGGAGAAGACAGATGTCATCCTGTTGGGCAACCCCTCCCCCTCGGGCTTTGCATCCTCCTGGCCTCCATGCTTAGGCCCACCCCCCACGCCCAAACCCCAAATAAAAAGCTTGGGGATTTGGTTTGACACCGACCTGAACTTCTCGGTTCAAGCTACGAAGACTTCGGCTACCTGTTTTGGGCTGATGAGGATGCTTCGGAGGGTGCTCCCTCTGCTCCCATTCCAGGCAAGGAGGATCCTGGTCCAGGCCCTTATACTATCCCGCCTGGACTATGGGAATGTCCTCTACATGGGAGCTCCTGCCTATACCATCCAGAGGCTCCAAGTCACCCAGAACAGTGCAGCCCGTCTACTTTATAACCTTCCCCGTCGGCAGTCAGCGAGGAATGCTTTAAGGGAACTTCACTGGCTCCCTATAGCCGGAAGAATACAATTTAAGGCCATGTGTATTTTACACAAGGCCTTCCATCGTACTGGCCCTGCAATTCTTCAGTCACTGGTCACCCCCTATGCCCCACCTCGTTCCCTCCGTTCCAGCTCCGCCCAGCTGGCTACTCCCATCAGAGTCAAGAAGGCTCGTTGGGGTGGCCGCTCCTCCTCACACACTGCGGCAAAACTCTGGAACACTCTTCCTCTGCTTCTGCGAGAAACTGTAAACCATCTCTCTTTTAGGAAAACTCTAAAAACTCACTTGTATGCTACACTCTGTTGACCTGCCTTGTGCCCTCGCTAATCTAGTTCCTGTCATAAGCGCTACGAGGCCTCCGGGTAGTTAGCGCTATACAAGTGCTGTTTCATTCATTCATTCACATGCATCAAGCTAAAAACCGGTAGCAAACGGGCAGATTCTCAGAATCTGCCCCTTTGCGACCGGTATTTTTGCATTTGGGATGCATTATCCCAAATGGAAAAATCGCAATTTAAGGAATCTCTAAATTGAGATACCTTAAATTGCAATTGCATTTAAGGAATCCCAAATTGAGATTCCTTAAATGCAATGCATCAAAGTCAAAAAATTCGCAATTTCGCTAATAGGAGTAGCAAATTACCATGAAGTTAAACTTCATGGTAATTTGCAAAAACTTTGAAAAACACACATGCCCTTAGGGCATGTGTGTGTGCAACATATGTGCAGATCAATTTCAGGGGTACAACAGGGTGTCATTTTGACGCTCTTGTACCCTTGAAATTGCATGAGCAATTTGCGTGTACCTACTGGTACTCGCAAATTGCTCATGCAATCTCCAATTCATTCCTATGGGCTTGGGGGCCCATAGGAATGAATGGGACAGCATTCCTTAATTGCGACTCGCAATTTGCGAGTAGCAATGAAGGAATGTGTAGGAATCACTATTTTTATAGCGAATCCTACATGCATAGGTTTTTGCGATTCCTAAATAGCGATTCCTTAAAAATAGCTAATTAGGAATCGCAATTGCTTCTGTTGATGCATGTGGCTCTTAGTGATTATTGAATTTAGGCTAAATAAAATAAGGTCATGGTAGGAGAGTAAGTCTCTAAATAAAAATTGAATAAATGGAGAATTAAGCTGGTCTTGTTGTCCATTAGTTACCTTTTACTAGCTGATCCATTGACCAAATGGTGGGGTATTTTAATGTTTCTTAAGGATAAAACCATGGTAATAATGATAAACTGCAGATGTATATAGTGTATAAAATTTTAGAATGAAATAAGACACTCGCTAAAATCCAGCATCTCTTCCTCTAGTTTTCACTGATCCTGGGAGCAGGGTGATTTTGTGTGAATGAGTGACTCGCGGTGTTATGGGCCCCACGGACGAGTAGTATGTATTAGCTCCTAGGGGATATAGTGATGGTTTGGGGGTTTAGTTTGGAGCCGCGCTGGATCAGTTTTTCTTGGTAGCAGGAGTCTGGTTGCTATAGGTTAACTTGGATAAGTAATGTATAGAATTAGGAGGGCAATGTATATAGAATTTTGATGTACAGGAATTATGACTAACACTATATGTTGAGTTTGTATTGCGTTGTATGTAGTCCGGAATTTGAGGCTTCTGGGAAGTAGGAAGCTGGTTACTCTGCCTAGGAAGAGGAACGTGTGGCATGTAAGTCGCACACGTGTGGCATGTAAGTCACACATCACATAGTCTGTTTCAAAGTGGGGACATCGTTGTATGTTACAAGTTAGGGACATTTAAGTGTAAAAGTGGTGAATGTATAGCGAAGGCAACCAATAAAATCTTGGGCTTAAGCACAGGAATCAATGTGTATTCTGACTAAAACGTATCCCTGAGAGAGTTATAGAGTTTTCACCTAAGCTTGAGAGAAGGGTCAGGTAGAGGGATGTGCTACTTTATCGGCGAAACTAAAATTCTGTGTTAGAGAAGAGGTAAGCGCTGTCTACCGGAAATACAGAATACTTGTGAGTTTGAAGAAACTATCTGTCATGGCTGCTGGCTCCTCGAGGTCGGAACGATGCTCAAATGGGGTCCACCTCCTGACGTCCCTGCACTCTGACTAGCAATAAACATCCAGAGCACAAAAGCAGTCAAGCGAGGGAAGGGTAGGAGCAGCAGTGGAAGGGACACCTGTAACAAAAGATGGCACACATTAGTACACACCCTCTTCTTTCTGCTCTCCTGTACTGTTATCCTGACTTTAAACAGTACCTGGTAATTATTAAGGAGATGACCCCTTCCCTCATCTGAGATACTTCTCTCATGAAACACGGTTGGCCTGCAAGAGAAGAACGACAACCGTGTTACTCTTGGGGCAGCATACAACCGGCCTGTACTCACCCACCACCCAAATACCATACGTACTAAAAGCACTCTCACAAGGTCCTTAATAAATCAGGTCCTTCGGCCTCTCAGTTCTCCGTAGTGAATAGGGACTCCTCCCCCACGAGGCTCCAATACAAACGTAAACGTACTGTGTTCAGTAAATCACTACCCAAAAGTCTGGTTGTAGAGAACTGCCCACTAATGTTTGAAAACCATAAGTGTAAAGGAAAGAAGACAAAACACCGGCAGGTCAAGGAATTCAGATTTGCGTCTCACTGCTTCTCCTCAATAAGACCAACACGAAACATCCTGGCAATGATTGGCAAGAGAGCCTAGGAGGGGGCAATCCGGCGTCTCCCGACTCTCAAGTCTGCAGTAAATTCACACTCAGGCAATCTACCTGATGCGGCCAGGGAGGGGGCAAATCCAGCGTCTCCCAGACACGAATCTCAGGTACCTGAACCCTACACACGATGTCTCTTCGGCGTTTTCACTCAGCCGAGTGAACAACCATACTGCTACCAGTGGGGGCACCGAGGGGGCAAATCCTGCATCTCCTAGCGCCTCACTCTCGAACCCATGGCAGAAACAGTTGGTAAAAGTCACAGGCGTACCTGCTCAGCCGAGCAAGCACGCAAACACCACTTCACAGTCACGAAGTCGGAACGGCAACGTGGAAGCAAAACAAAGTATCCCACAGCAGCTCCGCTGGAACAGGGCGTCTGCTGACCAGCAGACTCTAAGGACAAATCACGTGCGAGGACCTCTGTCTCTCGCATAGCCAAATACCTTCCTGGTCCGCGCCCCTACCGCTAGGCATTATGGGAGATGTACTCCTCCCTGATTAACCCTTCAGCAGGCACGTCCATCAGGCCCTGACAGTACGCCCCCCTTCCCGGTGCCTCCTAGCACTGGCTCATCCGGGTTACGGGCATAAAACATCCGGACCAACCATGGAGCGTGAACCTCCGTGTTGGGATATAGGCAGGATTTGGCCCTTAGTCCTCTCTCTCTGCGTGTGCATTGGTCACTCCCCTCCTTTCCATTCATCACGTGACTGTGTAAAAGGGAGACAGACCGGTTACTCTCTGCTTGGTTTCGCTACCGGTCACGTTGTCAAGTCTGTTTGGGTCTCCTTTGCTTCTTCGCCCTTGAGGAGAGTTTTACTGCTACCGGGTTGGAGATTTATCTCTGGACAGTTCTGAATAGCAGAACGAGGCTTCGTTTCTGCTGCGAGGACAGGACGTCTGTTTTTGGATTGGGACCTTTATACGGGACTACGTAGTGTTTGATCCGGGGAGTGATTTCAACTCACCTGGAATGTCGTCTTTGTCTGTACGCGGCTGCGTGCAGTTGTGAGTAACTCGCTGGGAGAATCCTTCCGGGATTATTGTGGAGTCTATCCACCTCGTTTTGTGCTATTGAGGTGTTTTTCACGGACAAGCGGCTTGTTGGTATTTTCGTTTGGCGTGTTGGGTGGCCACTCGTTTTTCGGGAATAATGAAGGGGTTTTTTCCCCTTCTTTATTTACTTTTGCCAAATATTCCTCATTTATTTTTGGGATTCCTATCGCCTAAGACAAAGTGGACGTCATTCAAGGTGGAGAAGTTTCCAGTTAAGGAATGTGGAATTCCTCATCAGGTAGGAAGGGGTTGTTGTAAAATCTTGTTCTGGCATGCGCAGAGAGAGAGAGGAGGGGGTCGTGGGGTGAGTTTCATTATCCTTGTCTTTTTTTGTCTTTTCTGCAGGGTGGGAGGCGTACATTACCTTCACCTCCGAGATAAGGGGAACTGGAGACGTATCAAGTCCATAGGAGTCTTATCCCTCCCTTTTCTTTCTTTTCTTTACCCTTTCCTCTCCCCTGGCTCAGACAGTAGTGCGTGGAGGCATATGTATTACGCACTGCAGTCTGTGTGGGGGTTGAGGTTTGGGATTGTCGTCGCTCCTGCAGCGTGGATCCAAGTGGGTGACAACTGACAGAAAACCAAGCCCACGAATAGATTGCGCCGCCCGAGCGAGGATGAATGTTGATAGGACCGAGGACGAGCAGGATGAGAGGGTCCCCACTATGCAGGAATTAATGGGTGCCATTACGGCTTTGCAGACTCAGTTACAGGACCTGAAACAGGAGAATCAGGGGTTGCGTCAGGAGTTAAGTACGGCTAGATCTAGAGATCAGGGGGGTTTGGGATTAGGGAAGTCCGTACTGCACCCTGCCACATTCCAGTATGATAGAGGAGCTGGAAGTAGTGCCGCTCCCCTGACTGTTAATGTTACAACACCTACCCCGGTTCCCTTAGCTGTTCCTGAGAGGTTTTCAGGGGACTCGAATAAATATGCGGTCTTTATGAATCAGTGCCATCTTCATTTCTTATGTAGACCTACAGCATTTCCTAATGACGCAGCTAAGGTGGCATTCGTAATTTCTTATTTGGTAGGAACGGCGGCCACGTGGGCTGTGCCTTTAGTGGAGAGCGATGATCCTGTACTGAACGACTATGATGCGTTTAAGGAAATGATGCATGGTCTTTTTGCTAAACATGCATTCATGCAGGCCAGCGACGCTGAGCTCCTGAAATTGAGACAGGGCAAACAAGACCTATTGACTTATGTATCGAATTTCAATAGATTGGTTGCTGAAACGCATTGGCCTGCGGATAAGCGGACTTCCTTATTCTATCAAGGATTATGTGATGAGATTAAGGATGTGGTGTCCCAGGTGGTTAACCCTCCTTCTGATTGTGTTGAGTTTATTGATTTGGTGGTTAAATTGAACCACAGGTTGTTGGAGAGGAGGGGAGAAAGGACTAGAACCTTTGTGCCGAGACCTGTGCCCATTCATAGTGAGTCACGGGGTACAGGGGAACAGAAGTCTACATCTGAACCTATGGAAATAGGTGGAGTAAGGGGCCCCTTGATTGCTGTGGAGAAAGAAAGGCGTCGATCGAATAACCTTTGTCTATATTGTGGAAAGGGAGGACATTATGCGAGGGACTGCCCAGTGAAGACTTCTAATATGCCTCCTCGCAAGGCTGTGGCTTGTGTGAATAGTGATGGTGGAGAGAAGGAATCTGAGATAATTATTACCCCTTACCAAATTTCTGGAATAGTGAAGAGGGTGCCAAGGCATTTCACCATCACTGTGTGTTTGGTTATCTCAGAGACCCATAGGGCTCCGGTTTCAGCCTTATTGGATTCAGGTGCTACGGGGAATATTATGGATCTAAAGCTAGCAGAAAAACTGGGTGTTCCCTGGGTTTATAAGGACCAGCCAGAGCCCGTGCGGGCAATCGATGGCACTGAATTGTCTTCTGGTATGATCATGCGGCAGACTAAGCCCATGTGCATGATTTGTGACAATGGTCATTCAGAGGAAATAGGTTTCGACCTGATTGATGCACCTTCTTTTGGTATTGTGTTAGGGGTACCATGGTTGCAGACACACAATCCCAAGATAGATTGGATCAGGCGCACAGTGACCCTTGACACCGTACATTGTTTGCAATGTTGCTATAGGGTAGCTACGGATTGGATTACCCCTCTGAGTTGTGCCGCGGGAACTGGTGGAGGGAGTGAAGAGGAGATAAGAGTACCTTAACCCTATTTGGTCTATAGCGATGTATTTGATAAAGGGAAAGCTGACGACCTTCCCCCTCATCGCTCCTTCGACTGTAGGATTGATTTGGTCCCAGGGGCATCACTACCCTGTAGTAGGATTTATGCTCTGTCCGGCCCTGAAGAACAGCACCTTAAAGTCTACATTGATGAGATGTTAGCAAAAGGGTTTATTCGCCCCTCTACCTCTCCGCTGTCGTCGGCCATCTTCTTCATTCCTAAGAAGGAGGGGGCCTTCGAGCGTGTGTGGACTATAGAGCGCTCAATAAGGGTACGATTAAGAACAAGTACCCTCTTCCCTTGATACCTGTGTTGCTTGACCAACTGAAGCATGCGACGGTTTTTACCAAACTTGATCTACGGGGCGCGTACCATCTCATTCGAGTTCGTGAAGGCGACGAATGGAAGACCGCCTTCCGGACCAAGTTTGGCTTGTATGAATACTGCGTTATGCCCTTTGGGCTCTGTAACGCTCCGGCTGCTTTTCAGTTTTATATTAACGAGGTATTGAGGGAATACCTGGACTTGAGCGTCATAGTCTACATTGACGACATCCTTGTTTTTTCTAATTCTGTAGAAGAACACGAGGTGCATGTGGGACAGGTATTGCAGCGTTTAAAAGAACATCAGCTTTATGTACGACTAGAAAAGTGTATGTTTCACTCCTCTAAGGTGGAGTTTCTGGGGTTTGTGATTTCGGCTAAGGGGATCATGATGGATCCCAAGAAGATCGAGGCCATAACATCTTGGCCATCACCGACCTGTGTGAGGGAGATCCAAGTATTGCTTGGATTCGCCAATTTTTATCGGCGGTTTATTTCCCATTTCTCAGAGATCATAGCTCCTATGAAGGTATTGTTGAAAAAGGGAGTGCCTTTTGTTTGGTCGGATTACGCTCAATCTGCATTGGATTTGCTGATCGACAGATTTACTTCGGCACCTGTTTTGGTTCACCCTGCTCCCACGTTGCCATTTTTTGTGGAGGTGGATGCTTCCTTGTGTGCTGTGGGAGGGGTGTTGTCACAGAGAGATGCAGATAACGGTTCGATGCATCCCATTGCCTTCTTCTCCAAGACTTTGTTGCCCGCCGAAAGGAATTATACCGTAGCTGAGCGGGAGTTGTTGGCCATAAAGTTATCCTTTGAGGAGTGGCGTCACTACCTGTGGGGCGCTCGACATCCGATAACGATCTTCACGGATCATAAGAACCTGGAGTTCTTTCGCTCTGCACGAGCTTTGACCCCTCGTCAAATGAGGTGGGTTTCTTTTTTTAATGAGTATGATTTCACCATTACTTACAGGCCAGCCTCTCAGCAACTGAAGTCGGATGCCTTGTCTCGCATCCATGTGAAACAAGCTGATTTGTCAATGGAGAAAGAACAGGGTTCGTTTATTGATCCAGACAGGATAGTGGGCAGTATTTCCACTGAAGATTTTAAGGCATTGGTTCAACAAAGGTTGGGAAAGATAGACCTTACTTCTTGGTTATCCCAGCCGTTGTTTAGTATGAGAGATGGGTTGTTGTACCATAAGGATGAACTGTTCATCTCCCCTCCGGGAAATGGTTTTGGAATGGTGTCATTCGTCCTCTTTAGTTGGGCACCCTGGTATGAATAAAACTAAGGAGTTATGCTTGCGGTGGTTTTGGTGGGAGTCGGTAAGTCAGGATGTGCAGTCGTATGTAGCGGCCTGTCCTGTGTGTGCCATCAATAAACCAACACATGCTAAGCCTTCCGGTTTATTACATCCTTTGCCAGTACCTACAGCGCCCTGGCAGACCATAAGTATGGACTTTGTCACTGATCTGCCGGATGAGTCTGGATTTACGGCCATTTTGGTTGTGGTAGACTCCTTTACGAAGATGGCGCATTTTGTGCCTCTGGCTAAGTTGCCTACGGCAAAGGAATTGGCTTTGATTTTTGTGTCCTCTGTGGTACGGTTGCATGGGCTGCCTTTGGCGATTGTGTCCGATAGGGGGGCTCAGTTTATTTCCCATTTCTGGTCTGAGTTGTGCAAGGCTCTACGGATGGAATTGTGTTTGTCCTCCGCGTACCACCCCCAATCAGACGGTCAGACAGAGCGTGCCAATCAGACTATGGAACAGTATCTGAGGTGTCTTATAACTTCATAGTCGTGTAGTTGGGTCATGGCTCTACCATTGGCTGAATTCGCGTATAACAACAGCGTGCATTCAGCCGTTGGAGTGACTCCTTTTTTTTGTTCCATGGGGTTTCATCCTAGGGCTATCCCCATCCAGCCCTCGGGCCAGGTCCCTGCTGTGACCTCTTTGGGGCTTACATTGAGTCAGATATGGATGAAGGCTAAGGAACATTTAGAAAGGGCCAAGGAGGATATGAAAAAACAGGCAGATAGACACAGAACTCCCACTCCATGTTATAAAGAGGGGGATAGGGTGTGGCTTTCCACACGCAATCTGAGGTTGGGTGGTTCCCGTAAATTGCAACCCAGGTACGTGGGCCCTCTTCCTATTCTTAAACTAGTGAATCCTGTGGCCATGAAGTTGGAGTTGCCTGATGAGTATGGAGTCCATCCTGTTTTCCATACTTCTCTTCTGAAACCTTATCGTGACACCACTCAGGTTTTGCCCCCTCCTCTCCCTCTAGTGGTGGGTGATGACAGGGAGTTTGAGGTTAATGCCATCCTGGATTCCAGAAGACGGGGAGGGAGACTCATGTATCTTATAGATTGGAAGGGTTATCCCCCTGAGGATCGTTCATGGGAGGCGGCAAGTGGAGTCCATGCCCCGAGGTTGGTGAGGCTGTTTCATCTTCGACACCCTTCGAAACCCCGTCCGGTGGGGAGGCCTTTGCGGGGGGTACTGTTGGGATATAGGCAGGATTTGGCCCTTAGTCCTCTCTCTCTGCGTGTGCATTGGTCACTCCCCTCCTTTCCATTCATCACGTGACTGTGTAAAAGGGAGACAGACCGGTTACTCTCTGCTTGGTTTCGCTACCGGTCACGTTGTCAAGTCTGTTTGGGTCTCCTTTGCTTCTTCGCCCTTGAGGAGAGTTTTGCTGCTACCGGGTTGGAGATTTATCTCTGGACAGTTCTGAATAGCAGAACGAGGCTTCGTTTCTGCTGCGAGGATAGGACGTCTGTTTTTGGATTGGGACCTTTATACGGGACTACGTAGTGATTGATCCGGGGAGTGATTTCAACTCACCTGGAATTTCGTCTTTGTCTGTACGCGGCTGCGTGCAGTTGTGAGTAACTCGCTGGGAGAATCCTTCCGGGATTATTGTGGAGTCTATCCACCTCGTTTTGTGCTATTGAGGTGTTTTTCACGGACAAGCGGCTTGTTGGTATTTTCGTTTGGCGTGTTGGGTGGCCACTCGTTTTTCGGGAATAATGAAGGGGTTTTTTCTGTCGGTTCAGTGACTTTTTCCCCTTCTTTATTTACTTTTGCCAAATATTCCTCATTTATTTTTGGGATTCCTATCGCCTAAGACAAAGTGGACGTCATTCAAGGTGGAGAAGTTTCCAGTTAAGGAATGTGGAATTCCTCATCAGGTAGGAAGGGGTTGTTGTAAAATCTTGTTCTGGCATGCGCAGAGAGAGAGAGAGGAGGGGGTCGTGGGGTGAGTTTCATTATCCTTGTCTTTTTTTGTCTTTTCTGCAGGGTGGGAGGCGTACATTACCTTCACCTCCGAGATAAGGGGAACTGGAGACGTATCAAGTCCATAGGAGTCTTATCCCTCCCTCCCTTTTCTTTCTTTTCTTTACCCTTTCCTCTCCCCTGGCTCAGACGGTAGTGCGTGGAGGCATATGTATTACGCACTGCAGTCTGTGTGGGGGTTGAGGTTTGGGATTGTCGTCGCTCCTGCAGCGTGGATCCAAGTGGGTGACAACTGACACTCCGCACTCGGCTCCCACGAATCATCCTCAGGCTGGTATGCTTTCCAGGAGACAAGGAACCACAGCTTCCCTTGACGATACCTGGAGTCCAGTATACGACGAACCACGTATTCCACTTGACCATCCTTCAGGATAGGCGGAACGGCTTTGCGCCGTGCCGAACCAGCGGGTTTCAGCAAACTGCAGTGGAACACAGGATGTATCCTCATAGAAGCAGGCAGCTTGAGTTTGTACGCCACTGGATTGATTTTTCGGAGTATGATGAAGGGACCAATGAAGCGCGGATGGAAGATGCTACGATAGCGGAAACGGATATTCTTCGTAGACAGCCAGACCTTGTCGCCCACTTTATACTGAGGACCATCCTGTCGGTGTTTATCGGCCCACTTCTTGTATTTAGTCTTTGCGTGGTCCAGCATTTTTTGGATTCACCTGTGTGTTGTCAGAAGAGCCTTCACGTGTGCTGCCACTGTGGGATGATTGTGCACCTCTCCTGGTACTGTCAAGGGCAGAGTGTTCGCATGAAAACCAGTGTTAGCCTTGAACGGTGTTTCTCCTATCGAACTGTTCCAGGCATTGTTGTAGGACAGTTCCGCAAGCCATAACAGAGAGACCCAGGACTGGCTAGCTTCCTCGGAATAACACCTCAAGTATTGCTTGAGCGTTTGGTTAAGCCGCTCGGTCTGCCCGTCAGTTTGCGGATGGAACCTGGTGGATAATGCGTCTTCTACCCGAAGGGCCTTGCACCACATGTGCCAAAACCGTGCTACAAATGACGGCCCCCAGTCCGAGACTGTCACTCGTGGGATACCATGGATCTGCACCACATGGGTTAGTAACATCTGGGCAGTCTGGCTGGCCGTCGGCAGGTTCTTGCAAGGGATGAAATGTCCCATCTTCGTTAAGCTGTCCACCACTACCATGATGGCGTTGCACCCTTGATCTGTTGTAAGACCAACTATGAAGTTCACACTTATTGTGTTGTGGAAACAACAGGAGTAATCCCTTCAACCTGGTTAGGATTGGAGTATGGTATGAGAAAAATACATATGGTATCCCAACTGGTGTAGTTCAACAAGACAATTATTTGCGATATGTAAACAACATTATCAACAAGAGAGAAGGAGAATCAATTCAATTGTAATATATGTGCTCGCGGCAACATATTTATTCAAAAAGGTATTCAAAAGAAAAAGGGGAGTAACAAGTCATGGGTAGAACAATTATGCAGTTATTACAGCACTGCATGGAACAAAGTCAAAAACAAGATTGGAAGTACCCAAAATGTACTTGGTGCTCAGTGCAGGTGAGTGAACGCAAGGTAGCAGCAAGTGACAATAGAATCAGCGACGGCGGCTCAGGTGCAATGTGAACAATATATACAGTGAGTTCGGTGACATGAGATGGTCCCGCTTTGTTTGTATGATAGGTCTTGATCTGTGTAGATATGTTTCAAGGGACCATTTAGTCTGAAGCGCCCGTGTTTGTGCTGAACGGTCAACGGCGTTTCGATCCTCTTTTAGTTCAGGGTCATCATCAGGACTAGGGTATGTGGCAGTGCTAAGACTGTGCGGGAGTAGTGTGTGCCGGTGGTCCACGGATCCATGGATCCACGGTCCGAAATCGGGGCAGGTGGGGCAGCGTGGTCCCGGGGGCGATCGAAGCTTTGTGGACACCGTGATCAGTACGGTTCCGAGGTAGGTTAGTACGGGCAGCGAGGCTCCGGAATGAATCTCAGAGCGGCGCGTTCTCCAGGCGAAGTGAATCCGAGTTAGAGTTTCCTGTACTAACCTACCTCGGAACCGGCGCTTCAGACTAAATAGTCCCTTGAAACATATCTACACAGATCAAGACCTATCATACAAACAAAGCGGGACCATCTCATGTCACCGAATTCACTGTATATATTGTTCACATTGCACCTGCGCCGCCGTCGCTGATTCTATTGTCACTTGCTGCTACTGTGCGTTCACTCACCTGCACTGAGCACCAAGTACATTTTGGGTACTTCCAATCTTGTTTTTGACTTTGTTCCATGCAGTGCTGTAATAACTGTATAATTGTTCTACCCATGACTTGTTACTCCCCTTTTTCTTTTGAATACCTTTTTGAATAAATATGTTGCTGCGAGCACATATATTACAATTGAATTGATTCTCCTTCTCTCCTGTTGATAATGTTGTTTACATATCGCAAATAATGGTCTTGTTGAACTACACCAGTTGGGATACCATATGTATTTTTCTCACACTTATTGTGTGCCATGGACGAGATGGAGTTGGTAAAGGCATGAGTTTTCCTCGACTTCTGGAATGGTCCCCTTTTGCCCGGGCACATGTGTCACATTGATGGATCCAGCTCTCTACATCTCTTGACATGTTTTCCCACCAGAAATGGCGCTTTCCTAGATGCAGCATTTTTTTGTTTCCTGGATGCCCTGCAAGCACGTCGTTATGGCACCAATTGAACGCCTTCATCCGAAGGGTGTGTGTGGGTAGATACAACTTTCCTTCATGCATAGGTATTCCGTGTTTGATAGCTCGGAGTCTGTTCTTACCCGCCCATGCTTGCCACTGAGCCTGGCTCCGATCACTATGGACTTGCTCGATGAATTGATCAGCTGTAACCGAACACAATACTCTCTCCGGGGCTATGATGGCTTGTTGCGTCTCCTGTGATGCTATCGAGTCTCCCCCTTGTCGAGAGAGGGAATCTGCCTTCCTGTTTTCTGATCCTGGACGGAAGGTAACTATAAAATTGTACTCCACAAAAAACAACATCCACCTTATTTGACGGTGGGAGAGGTGACGTGCGGTCTTCATGAACTGGAAGTTCCTATGGTCAGAATACACAGTTATTGGATGTTGCGTTCCCCAAGGGTAAAGTCTCCACACCTGGAACGCCCTTTTTATGGCTAGCAGCTCTTTCTCGGATAATGTATAGTTGGTCTCGGCTCAGTTTAGTTTCTTGGACAGAAAAGCAACAGGATGCAGTTGTCCAGTTTCCTTGTCTCTCTGTGATAAGATGGCCCCTACCGCCGAATCGGATGCATCCGCCTCCACCACAAATGGTAGGTCCAATTGAGGGTGTCTTAGAATCGGGGCAGTGACGAACGCTTGTTTCAGTTGTTCAAAAGCTGCCATGGCCTCGGAATTCCATCTGAAGGGTACCCCCTTCCTCAGTAGATTTGTAATTGGGGAGGTCAACAGGGAGAACTGAGAGATGAATCGCCTATAATAGTTAGAGAAACCAAGGAAACATTGCACATCTTTCACACATGTAGGTACCGGCCATGATCTTACAGCCTCTATCTTTCTTTCAGCCAGACGGAAACCCCCAGGATTCAGGATAACCCCTAGAAATTCCACCATAGCTACGCTAAATTCGCATTTGCTGAGTTTACAATAGAGGTTGTTCTCCAGCAGTTTTCTCAAAATCAGGATGACATGGCTGACGTGCTGGGCCCTGGAGACGGAATAGACCGGGATGTCATCGATGTATACTATGATAAACTGGCCTATATACTCCTTCAGCACGTCGTTGAGGAAGTACTGGAATGCCGCCGGGGTGTTACACAACCCGAACGGCATAACCAGATATTCGAAAAGACCGTATCGGGTTTTGAATGTGGTCTTCCACTCATCCCCCTCGCGAATCCTGACCAAGTGATAGGCGCCACGGAGATCCAACCGAGTATAGATTACTGCCTCCCTCACTTGATCCAAAAAGACGGGGATGAGCGGAAGGGAGTAACGATTCCTAATCGTTTGTTTGTTCAGCTGGCGATAGTCAATGCACGTGCGTAGCTCGCCATTGGCTTTCGCCGTAAAAAACAGGGGCGAGGCTGCTGGAGACCTGGATGGCCGGATAAACTCGATCGCACTAAAATGTGCCAAATATTCCTGTAGTTGTTTAGTTTCGGGTTCTGATAAGGCATACACCCTACAGGATGGGACTATGGCTCCGCCGTTCAGATCTATACGGCAGTCGTACTCCCTATGGGGAGGGAGTGCCTCAGCCTTGATTTTGCTGAACACCTCTCTATATTCTTCGTAGACCGTTGGCAGGATCGTTTCCTTTTCTACTGCCGTAGCTATGTGCAGGATCTGAGCCAATGCTAGCGTATGGGATGGAGGTGTAGTCATACATGTGTTCTGGCACTCATCGGAAACAAAGCTAACGGATTGTAACCTCCAATCAATGGAGGGGTTGTGTAGTCCTAGCCATGGTATCCCCAGAATAATCTCGTATTGGGGCGCTTCGATGATGTTTAACACTATGTTTTCTACATGGTCGACCGTGCTGCCTTTTAGGATCAACGCCACTTCTTTGGTGCGTTCTGTTATGGGACCGGATTTCAATGGCGTGCCATCCACAGCCAGCACGGTCTCCGGGGTTGGATTGGGAACTCGTCCCAATCCCAAACGTCGCACCAGACCCTCGTCTATGAAGTTCCCGGTAGCCCCGGAATCTATCATGCTCCACACTGAATGCTGTTGCTTCTTAGACTGCAACAACGTGGGGAGTATGAAGTGAGTAGCTACGGGTTTAACTTCGGTGGAGGCTAAGGACGTCAGCTTCCATTCTTTATCCTCCAACCCTTTTTTGGGTCCCCCTGTCTCTTCGGTTTCGCCTAGGTCTACTGTGGTAAGCGCTACTTTCTTTCCTGAATAGAAGGCTTTAGGTCTTTTCGGCTTTAGGGGACACTCCTTGACATAGTGCCCTTTCTTTCCACAGTACATACAGAGCCCCTGTGTTCGGCGGCTCTCTCTTTCTGCCCTGGACAACGGAGATCTGATAGCGCCTACGTCCATGGGCTCCGGGGCGCTATCTCTCGTTACGGCGGAAGGTTGAGACATCGGCCCCATGCCTCCTGAGGTCTGATCATGTCTCCTACGGTCTCCTCCCCTCTCCGCTAACCGGTGGTCTAAGCGTAAGGTGAGGTTTATCAGATCGACACAGGTGGTGGGTTGGGGGTTGATCTGAGCCACCACGTCTTTCAAATCAAGTCCCTGGTTGTACAATTCCATCCTTTTTTCTTCCGGCCAGGCGGTTTCTGCAACCAGCCGGTTGAAAGTGGTCATGTACGTGACCAGATCTTTCTTTCCTTGACGTAGCTCTAAGAGCTCCCGGTCTGCGCTGAGAGTGGTGGCTCTTCGGTCCAACACCCGCTCGAATTCCTTTCGGAAGGCGGACCAATTGTTAAGTATAGGATCGTCGTTCCTGATGAAAGGGACCGCCCAATTGGTAGCGTCCTCTGACAAATAAGAAATGGCAAACGCCACTCGGGACAGGTTCGTGGGGAACGAGGCAGACCTGCAAGAGAAATGGAGGGTGATCTGCGTCAGAAAAGCCTGTATTTTCTGAGGATCCCCGGAGTACCTCTCTGGACTGGCTAAGGGTATAAGGGGAGGGACTGTCACCTGTATCTGACGAGCCCCCACCGACGCATTAAACGGATTGCCCTGCTGTCTGGCTAGTCTTTCCCTTAAGGCTGCGATCTCTGCTTTTGACATAGCCAATTCCTGCTGCACCAGCAATAGGGCCTGGAGTACGTCATCCAAAGTTGCCATGTTTGAGGATCCTTCCGATCAGGAGGAGTGATTTTCATGGGCACGTGATTCTGCCATGGCTGCTGACTCCTCGAGGTCGGAACGATGCTCAAATGGGGTCCACCTCCTGACGTCCCTGCACTCTGACTAGCAATAAACATCCAGAGCAAAAAAGCAGTCAAGCGAGGGAAAGGTCGGGGTAGGAGCAGCAGTGGAAGGGACACCTATAACAAAAGATGTCACACATTAGTACACACCCTCTTCTTTCTGCTCTCCTGTACTGTTATCCTGACTTTAAACAGTACCTGGTAATTATTCAAGAGATGACCCCTTCCCTCATCTGAGATACTTCTCTCATGAAACACGGTTGGCCTGCAAGAGAAGAACGACAACCGTGTTACTCTCGGGGCAGCATACAACCGGCCCCGTACTCACCCACCACCCAAATACCATACGTACCAAAAGCACTCTCACAAGGTCCCTAATAAATCAGATCCTTCGGCCTCTCAGTTCTCCGTGGTGAATAGGGACTCCTCCCCCACGAGGCTCCAATACAAACGTAAATGTACTGTGTTCAGTAAATCACTACCCAAAAGTCTGGTTGTAGAGAACTGCCCACTAATGTTTGAAAACTATAAGTGTAAAGGAAAGAAGACAAAACAGCCTTACCGGCAGGTCAAGGAATTCAGATTTGCGTCTCACTGCTTCTCCGCAATAAGACCAACACGAAACATCCTGGCAATGATTGGCACGAGAGTCTAGGAGGGGGCAATCCGGCGTCTCCCGACTCTCAAGTCTGCAGTAAATTCACACTCAGGCAATCTATCTGATGCGGCCGGGGAGGGGGCAAATCCAGCGTCTCCCAGACCCGAATCTCAGGTACCTGAACCCTACACACGATGTCTCTTCTGCGTTTTCACTCAGCCGAGTGAACAACCATACTGCTACCAGTGAGGGCGCGGAGGGGGCAAATCCTGCGTCTCCTAGCGCCACACTCTCGAACCCACGGCAGAAACAATTGGTAAAAGTCACGGGCGTAGCTGCTCAGCCGAGCAAGCATGCAAACACCACTTCGCAGCCATGAAGTCGGAACGGCAACGTGGAAGCAAAACAAAGTATCCCACAGCAGCTCCGCGGGAACAGGGCCTCCGCTGACCAGCAGACTCTAAGGACAAATCACGTGCGAGGACCTCTGTCTCTCGCATAGCCAAATATCTTCCTGGTCCTCCCCCCTACCGCTAGGCATTATGGGAGATGTAGTCCTCCCTGATTAACCCTTCGGCAGGCACGTCCGTCAGGCCCTGACACTATCACTTTGGTTTTAGCGAAACAGATGAATGGAGATGTTTTATGTGCTTACTAACTGATTTTAGTTGTATAAAGGTGTAAATACAGTGTGCCGATACATTTTGTAAAGGAGGGTCTGTCAAAGTTGCAGAAACCAGAGCAGGGCTGACGTAAGAAGGGTCACGCTGGGATTGGTCCTCGTGACTAGAACAGAGTAAGCGCTGATTGTTGAGTTAGCAAAGGCTGTGCAAACATTGGTTGAGAGTGATTGAAACGTATCTTGTGCTAATTGGTGCGTTAGTGTGAACCGCACTGTGATAGGTTGGTGCAGTGAGGCAATTTGTGGAAGAGTGCGTGATTGTTTGAAAGTCAGGAAACCGTCAGAAAAATTTAGTTTTATTATGGAGAGGAAAAAGAAAAATCTACATGGTTTAAGAAATTAAAGAATGTGTTCAAAAGGAATAAGGAAATAGTGACGAGAGAGGGAAAATTACTTCCTCCTCCTAAAACGCCTGCATCATACATGATGACAAAATGTGGCTACCATACATGTATATGGTTAAGAAATTGGGCTAGATATACTAAGAATGATGGTGCATTAGCATTTCCAGAAGTAGGTTCTTTTAGTGTAGCTGTTTTATGAAATTTGAGAGAAAAGATGACTAAGCTTGAACCGAGACCTAGACCGACTCAATTTGAGGCATTGGCTGAGTGAAAAGATGAGATGCATGAACTAGAGACAGAAAGGCTTGAAGAGTTCTGAGGACCTAGAGGCAGATTGCGAGGTTTATGGGGAACAACTCATGAGAGTAGAATGCGGAAAAGGAGAAACACTGATATGTGTGATGGAATGTATCCGGCGAGGACAGTTGATGAAATGGTAGGACGGAAGTGTACGGAGAAAAGAAATAATGTGGAGTTAGAGAGGAAGAGTTATGAGGATTGTGAGACAGAGGATGTGGTACTGGAGGAGATATTAAATAGAAGAACCCCTCCATATCAACCGAGTTCTGTTACTGTGACTCCAAATGCTCCGCCAATGGAGACCCGATTTACTGGTACCCCAAGACGATTTTCTGAATTTAAAAACATTGCTGAGAGAGAGGAAATGAGATATGATTCTAATACCCCAATAATGGAAACCAGACTTACTGGTACTCCCAGATAAAATGAGGAACTTAGAGGTAGTGTAGCTAGAGTAGAGAGGAGAATTGAAGAACACCCAAGTACTTCTGAATATGTGTGGTCGACTAATGAATTGACTGAAAAAATACAGGAACTCGCTAAAAATATAGAAGCTGTAACTGTCCCAAGAACAATAGGTCCTGTAATTCCAGTGTTCAAAAACCAGAAAATAAAAGTATCATCATTAACTATCCCTTTGAATCAGAGTTTGCAAAAAGTAAGAGAGAAGGTTTATCCAGATTTGTCCGAGGTTAGGCGTACTAGTCAGATGACACCGCCTGACTTGACCTTTAATCAAAGTCTCCCATATAAGTTTTCAATGGGTGCAGAATCAGGTTCTGCAACACCCGAAAGAAGTATAGAGAAAATCGATTTGTCACAAACTCCTGTAGGACCAACAGAGCAGGAATTAAGTAATTGGCTTAAAACATTAAAAGTAAAAGACCAAGAACCTAAAGTGTTAGATGTGGTCAGATTGAAAATTGACATGGAAGAAATAATAATTGGGACTATTGGAACAGATAGGTTAAAGGCATACTAAGATGATAAATTAATGTTCATGTGTAAAAGCATTAGATGGAGATCGAAAAATCTGCATGATCGAATTGAAGGGTTGGCAAGTGAACTCAGTGTAGACTTTGCATAGAATAAATTGTTACAAAAGCCCTACAGAGTAGATTTTACTGAAAAGGATATTGACAACATGAATACTGCTGGAAGATTAACCCAGATAAAATAATTAATTGTGTTGCTGAGAAAATGGGGAGATGTAGATAGGTGGAAGACTAAATGGACAAAGAAAAGGGAAGAGAGCAATGATGAAACATCATTAGTGTTTCCAGTTAGAGACAAGGAGCCTGTAGCAAATGAATTTCCTATGAGAGAAATACCGGCAGGAGGGTATGTAGATGTTCCCTGGACTAGACAGGATATATTGTCATTCACAAATGATTTCCCCAGGTTGTGAGAAAAACCAGTGGAATGGTACCGACAAGTGGATCGATTTGTAAAGGTTTTAAAGATATTTTGGGATGATTTAGATGGATTGTTTGACATAGTAGTACCAGCAGACCTATGGTCTGAGTGCAAAATTACAGTGGACTGGCCAAAAACTGTAATCCGAGAGACCCTAGAACAGGTGCTCCTGGACCTGAAGTAATGCGAAAGTATGAACAAGTAATAGTATTCTTGAAGAATAAAATCCCGCCAAAAGAGACAGATTGGGTAAAGATTGACAGGATATTGCAGGAACCTAAAGAATCAGTACATCCCTTTTATGAAAGATTGCTGCTAGTGTTTAAGCAATACAGTGGATATGGGGAGTTAAGTGAAAAAGACATGAGTCATTTCGTGTATCGCTTTTTGTTTGGATTAAGACCAGAGATAGGAGATATGATTAAGCATAATTTGATGGGATGGCAATCATGCTCTGTAGATGAAGTTTTGAGGCATGCAAAATATTACAGTGATGAGGTTGAGGTTAAGCAAAGAAAGCTTAAAGAGAAAGCAATGTGGGCGCAGGTGAAAGTGGCTGAACATCAAGTAGCTCAATTAGAAAATATAAATTCAGAAGGAGGTCACGTAAGAATGAAAGGAAATTTGAATAAATCAAAAGTAATGGGTAATTTGTCACAATTGCGGCAGGTTAGGGCATTGGAAGAAAGAGTGTAAGTTTCCATCAAGAGTTAATCCTGAAAATACATCATTGAATCCGCAGGTGCAGAATGAGGTAATTCAACAGCCATCGCCACAGCAGCAGGTAGTTACCCAACGGAGTCAGGTGCCACAACCACCACTTCCACACAGTG
This sequence comes from Lissotriton helveticus, assembly GCF_964261635.1. NCBI lineage: Eukaryota > Metazoa > Chordata > Amphibia > Caudata > Salamandridae > Lissotriton > Lissotriton helveticus. The sequence goes on from NC_136065.1 coordinate 1,544,590,676, forward strand.
TAAATCTACAGAAATACAGTGCCGAGACAGGATTCTTCGGGGGAGAACAGGTAGCAAGATCACCTAGAGTGAATGTGAGTTCGCAGTATTGGTTGAAGGAAGATGGGAGTGAGTCGGATGACAGTTTCTGACAGTGCCTAAAAGAGGGAGAAGAGTGCGTACTTGGCGCAACTCTAGAGGTAGATCAATCTGGTCCTTTTGTGAATGGAAATGTGAATGATGAAAAATGTGACTTTCCTAGTGGACACATGTGCTACCCGTTCTACTGTTAGATCAGTAGAAGTTCAGAATCTTCCTTTCCCTGAAGATAGTATCCAAGTTGTAGGTATAGCAAATAGACAGATCAAAACATCCCTGACAGAACCAGTTGAAGTGGAAATTGGAAATTTTAAAGATATGCATCGATTTGTACTGTGTGACAGTAGTCATGTTAACCTTCTTGGCAGGTACATACTGTGTAAAATGAATTGTGCCATTTATTGTTCACCAGATGGCATTGAGTTTCAAACCCCAGATGAAGATAGCGTGTATAAGATGACTATTTCACTGATAGACTCAGAATGAAGTAGGATGTTTCCTGTATTTGACCGAGAAAAGATATCTGGTGAGTTGAAAGAGTCAGTCAAAGAACAAGTGTGGTATTTCACAGGAGAAGATATTGGACTAATGAAAGCTGTAGATCCTGTGAAAGTTTCTGTAAAGGAATGAGTGAGCTACCCAAACATTCCCCAGTACAAAATGGCAGCAGACATAATTGAAGGAATTACTCCAGTGATAAACAAGATGATTGAACAAGGAATTCTGAGAGAAATAGTAAGCAGTCTATGTAATTCACCTATAATGGGATTGAAAAAGCCTAATGTAACATTTAGGATAGTACAGGATTTGAGAAGAATTAATAAAATTGTTGTCCCGTGTTGTCCAATTGTACCAAATCCAGCAGTGGTCCTGTACCATATTCCACATGATGCAGAATGGTATATAGTCATTGATCTATGTAATGCATTCTTCACGGTTCCATTACACCCAGATAGCCAGCCAATATTTGCTTTCCGGTTTGGAGACCGTATTTTGGCATGGTGCTGAATTCCTCGGGGGTACACTGAGAGTCCTTCCATCTTTAATCAGCTGCTAAAGAAATCATTGAAGAGTTTGAATATGCCTGGAAATTCAGTACTGGTTCAATACATTGATGACCTGTTAGTGGCATCGAGAACCAAGGATGCATGTGTTTCAGATACCATAGCATTACTGAACCATTTGGCAGATGGAGGACATAAAGTGTCACCATCAAAGTTACAGTTCTGTCAGAAAGAAGTACAATACTTAGGTCACAAGATTGCCCAAAGAATCAGACAAGTTACCATAGAAAGAATCAGAATGATATAAGGAATGCAACCTCCTAAAACTCAGAGACAAGTGAGAATGTTCCTAGGAATGGTAGGTTACTGTCGGCAATGGATTAGTGGATTTTCACTGATAGCAAAACCATTGAAGAGGCTGACAAGAGCAGATGTAAAAGATCCCATAGTGCGGAATAAAACAGAAATGGAGGCTTTTGAACAACTAAAAACCAGTCTGTGTGAAGCACCAGCATTGGGAATGCCTGATTGTGAGAAAGAGTTTGAACTATATTCCAGTGAACAAGAAGGATGTGCATTATCAGTTCTAATTCAAAGACATGGAAAACTGAGAAAGCCAATTGCATATTTCTCAGCTGTTTTGGATCCAGTTGCTAAAGCATTGCCAGGATGCTTGAAAGCAGTAGCTGCTACAAGTGTGAGTTTGGAACAAAGTGAAGGTATAGTGATGGGATGTCCTTTGAGGATATATGTGCCTCATTCAGTGGAGATTCTCCTCACTAGGAAAAAAACACAGTTCCTTACTAATAACAGGATGACAAAATATGAGAAGGTAATTCTAGGTGCAGATAATGTGACAATTTCACGATGTGTGAATGTAAATCCATCTACATTGTTACCTGATGTTATGGATGTTGAGGTGAGAAATGAAGTTGATCATAAATGTTTGGATGTTCTTGAATACAGTACCAAACCAAGACATGACATTAAAGATGAACCATTGCCTGAATCTGACTATGTAATGTTTGTAGATGGTTCATGTCTGAGAACAGATGAGGGTGCTCTAAGTGCTGCATACGCAGTACGTACAGTGGCAGACGTCCTGGAAGCATCTTGTCTGAAAGGAATTAGTTCTGCTCAAATAGCAGAATTGATTGCTTTGATTCAAGCATGTGAATTGGGAAAAGAGATGAGTCACCATAGTTACTGACAGTCAATATGGAATTGGGGCTGTCCTTGACTATGGTCAACTGTGGTCCCAAAGAGGTTATTTAACTTCTGCAGGATCCCCCATCAGAAATGCTGAATTTGTGAAAATATTGATTGATGCAATCCAGTTACCTGAGAAAATTGCTGTTGTGAAATGTGCAGCTCACAAGAAAGAAGATGATTATGTCATCTGAGGCAACCGTTTTGTTGACTCAATTGCTAAGTACTGTGCCACAAATCTTGCATCTATAAATCGGGAAAGAAAAGCTGAACATGTTTCAAGTCCTTTAATGCTAACAACAGTAGTTGAGACTTGGCAGGAAGTGAGGCAGATGCAGGAAGAAGCAAGTGAGGAAGAGAAAGACATCGGGTTAAAATCAGGATGTAGACAAAGAGAAGAGGATGAAATTTGGGTTTACAAAGATGAAAGACCAGTAATACCTGATAACATGATTTCAAATATGGCCCGAATGTACCATGGTCAAGCACATATTGGGAGGGATGCCATGATTAGAATGTTCAGACAGACATGGTATAATCCTAAATTCAGGATGATCGCTGAGAGCCTTTGTCAGCGATGTCTTGTTTGTCAACAGTTGAATCTCAGAAGAAAAACAGTTGTGAGTTTGGCAACCATAGGACGGGAGGGAGGTTCATTCACACGAATGCAATAAGTCTTCGAGTTGCCACCCTGTAATCGACTTCGATATGTACTTGTGAGCATTTGCCTATTTTCTCTGTGGGTGGAGGCTTTCCCTACCAGGAGGAATGATGGAGTGACTGTTGCAAAACTGTTGTTGAGAGAAATTATTCCGCGTTTTAGTTTCCCAGTAACAATTGAGACAGATTGTGGAACACATTTTCATAACGAGTTAATGCAGATGATTTGTGAAGCACTGGACATTCGTCAGAAATTGCATTGTGCTTACAGACCAGAGGCTTCTGGGGTAGTTGAGCAAGTGAACGGAACCATAAAAAACTGATTTGCAAAAATGTGTTTGGCCACTTAACTGAAATGGCCTGATGCTTTGCCACTTGTTTTGATGACCCTAAGGAGCATCCCTGATAAAAAGACAGGATTAAATCCACATGAGATTCTGATGGAAAGAGTGATGAGACAAGCATTTGTGCCAGTTGATAAACTATTGACTATTTGTGATATCATACTGGATTACTGCAAAAACCTGTCTGACGTGGTAACTTCTATGTTAAATCAGGTGGGAACCTTGGCAAACTCGAAAGAAAAACATCCAGATCATGATCTAATTCCTGGAGATTGGATTCGGATAAAGGTACACAGGAGAAGAAACTGCTTAGTCCCTCATTGGCAGAAGCCCAGACAAGTCATTCTGGTTAGCACAACTACAGTTAAATGTGCTGGAGTGAAGAGATGGGTGCATGCCAGCCACACCATCCATGTGCCTGAACCTGAAAATCCACAGGACGAAGCAGAAAGCACAACTGAGTCAGATTCTGAAGGTAAACAAGATAAAGATCCAGATACTTAAGCTCGACCTGTTCGTCGACATCTGGAAATATCAGATGCAAGTTCTGCGTCTGAAGGAGAAAGTGAAGTTGTTGAAGTACCAAATTCTGAAGATCGACCTGAAAGTCGAGATTTGGTAAGAACTGATACCAGCAAGGACACTGAACAAAGTAAAGATAAAACTGGTAATCAGGAAAACACTGAAGGACAGTCTGAAAGCTCTGAAAGCAGGAACCGGAATCTCGAAACTGGTGAAAAAGAAATAACTCACGATGAGGATGAGCTTCCAAGTACCAGCTATGGAGAAGTTCATGACAGAGTGAAAAAACTGACCAAAGAGAAAACAGATTCAGTGAAGGAAGCAGACATAATTATAAAGTTCACCATAAATGAAACTAATGAGAAATCTGAAAATGAGTTTGATGACAGTGAAGATGAAACTCAAATGAGCAGAAGCTCAAGAAAAAGAGCTTGGAGAGTGGAACATAACACTGTTGGACCTGAAACCAAGAGACCTCGTAAAGGAGATGATTGGCCTAAAGAAAAAGATGGTCTGAAATGTAAACTGGTTAATAAAGCAAAAATTCAAGAGGATCAAGTAACTGAAATAACCAGTAAAAAAAGAGTTGTTGGGTAAAATGATAGAAATTGTGCAAAGGCCAAAAAGAGTGAGAAGACCAAATCAAAATTACAAGTCACCTCAGTGGTCCTATATGATTTTGCCTCCAAGAAGTGAAGTGAATAGCAGTTAAGAAAATTTGAGTTTTCAGAGCGAAGAAAAAGAATGTGAGTGAACTGAAACTCAAAAGAAAGTCTAAAGAGTACCTAAACTGGTAAACTAGAAGAAAAGAAACGGCGAAGGAACAAGACTGTTGAAATTATTGTTGGTAAGGACACTTTAAGTGTGAAAGAGATTTGAAAGAGACAATAAGGACAGGAAAAATTGTGGAAAGCGCTGTGTAAAAAAAAAAGGCTACTAATGATGTAACAAAATCGAAATGCATGATATTTAGAAAATTTTGTAGAATATGGTTAATATGTACAGGATTATTAATGATGGTGTGGTTGATTTTAGCTATTTGTCATTTCATAAGGCTTTATTCGGAACAAAGAAGCAATGTCCATAAAAGCACATAAAATTTCATAACAGGAATACATTAAGCAATAAAAATCATGGTAGAGATTTACAAGAACAGACTAAATAATTAAAAAACCATACTTTTCCCTGCCTTGATTGCTTTAAGAAGGAATGTGGCAGTTAAAAAACAGACATCGGGATCGTACATGTTAAAAAGCAGCTTCATAGAATCATATACAGTACTAACACCAAACTTGAGAAATAGGGGTTTTAGAAAAGCTATGCGAAAATTTCCATAAAGTTTACATAGCAGTAAAAAGTGCACAGTGCTTTGTGTAGTAATGTTGTCACAAGGACACGGGCCAGCCGGCTGCTTATTATTTAGAGGAAAAACCACCAAGTGGTGCACAATCCCAAACCTCAGCCTGGTTAAAACAAACCGATGAGACGCTCTGGTTACTTCACTTAAAAATAGTTGGTATCCCACACTCTCATTAAATCTAGCATGAAACACACAGGTGGAAAGATTAACACTATTACTTAGCCGCCTCTCTGACTTGTAAGTCAGGAATACATTCTTCATTACAGTTTTAGGCAAACCGGAGGCAGCTAGTCTGTCCACTTTAATGTTAAAGCCATAGATCTCTTGGTACTTATCAATAATATATTTAATCAAAGGGATCTTTAAGTAGTTGTCAACAGAGAGGCAGTCGCCAATAATGGCTCTGTTTAGAGTTGTCTCTTCTTCATCCAGATCGCACGCCATAGCATTAATGGTCTTAGGGCGATCAGATCGGACAGGTGTTGAATACCGAGCTCTCGGTGAACATGGTCGTTAGAAGCTGAAGTGGGCAGGCACAAGAGTCTCTTTAAAAAATGATTTTCCTCTACTTGTAAGGTCCCAGCTGTGGCAAATCCCCAGGCCCCGGCACCATAGAGGGCAATGGAAAGACCTCTCGATTGATAGATTTTTAACATGTCTTTAATCCGTTTGTCCCCTAATTTGGCGGCAAATTTAAACACCCCATGGGCACTTTTCGCCATCTTTGCCCGAACGTTATTAAGCTCACTGGCCCAGCTACAGTTCTTAGAGAAAGTTATACCAAGGTAGCTGAAGTTGTCCACTGGTTGGACCTTATGTCCATCAATAAAATACGAATGGGGTTTCCCACGCCTTGTTCCACATTCCATGGTATAGGTTTTGGACTTATTAATTACCAATTTTCTGTCCTTTATAAAAAGCGAAAACCTATCCATCAAATGTTGAAGACCTATAGGGGTCCTGGACAGTAACACGGCGTCGTCCGCGTAGAGTAATACCGGGACGTGGAGATTATTGGCTTTTGGAGCATCTGCCACTATCGTCTTTAAAACGCTATCAACTTCATTAATGAAAAGGGTGAAAAGCAGTCGGGCGAGGACACAGCCTTGCCTTATACCTCGTCCAATCTTGAACTTATTAGTACACTCCCCATTTGGACCATAGCGTACACTAGTGCGCAGATTGACATAAAGTCGGGCCAAAAAATAGACAATACCCTCGGGTGCCCCCATATCTAGCAGTGTAGCCCAAAGGATGGCATGGTCCACCATGTCAAAGGCACTGCTCAGGTCTGCAAAGCAGAGATAAAGAGAGCCTGTCTTGGCCTGAGTGTACTTTCCTATCAAAAGTTCGAGATTTAGACATTGTTCTATGGTCCCTAGCCGCTTCCTAAAGCCGTATTGGCTATTTGCATTTTAGCTATTATAATTCCTTTCAGGCCAAATTTTGAGAAAGCAAAGGCAAATGAGAGTATGAAAGAAAAGGCCTATGATTAAAAGGGTGAAATGATACATATGTATAGACCTGAAGTACATCAAGATAACTCGATTAGTGATTTCTCAAGGAACACATTTTCAAAGTTATTGTCTGAATATGTAAGCACGATGGATGCGAGTGACTGTTACGTCGGTGTGAAACGACCAGCATCTGTATCAGAGGGTGTGACGTACTATCACCTTCTACTTACATATGGGGTTACATGTAGTGTATTAGCTAGTTTGTTTTATAGAACAGGTAAAGTAAAGTATTATTATTCTAATTCTGATTATGTTTTTGCGAAAATGAAAATTGTAGCTGAATTGAATCACTTCAAACCTGCAAAAGTTTTTGCAGAATATTTGTGGAAACACAAGAATAGACCCATGATTATGCGTTCAAACATAATTTGACTTATACAATGAGAAATGAAGAGAAAGCCTTTTTGGATATGGTAGAAAAAAGGAGGAATCAGTACAAAAGGAAGGAAAAAGCAAAGCAATCTAAATCTACAATGTGGACATTTGAGGATGATAATATAGAAGGACATAATGTGAATGTAGCTATAAATATAGATACACCATTATTAGGGAAACTATGTATTCGAAGAGATAACACTGTGTATGATAATTATTTTGTGGGAGCAAGTCAATGTGAAGATACATCCATACTAATATTATAAAGAGAGAGCCCAAACCTTTGAGGCGGGTAATCTCAGTAACCACAGCACCAATCACAACACCCAATACAGCGTTGGAAAGGGCAGTTGCAGCAGAAGGACATAGGCTATGCAGATGGCCACCATATTTTTTATATTTTTTTGGAGAGTTTTATATAGCACGAACTGAATCAGGTATCAGAGCGCTTTACATAGCACCAGTTATGTTACATGAGGACACACATTCATTTTTGTTAGGCACGGGGAGATTAAGTGATTTGCCCAGAATCACAGGATGTTTGGCGTCGTTACCAAGACTCGAACCCAGATCTCCAGGTCCGAGGTCAAGCGCCTTAGCCGTTAGGCCAACTCCTCTATACATTTAAAAGGTAAAAGAACCGTGCCAGCAAAGTAGTCCCTTGTGGGCGTGTCTGCGTTGCGCTGTGGGCGTGGGCTGGGGGCGTGACTAATGCTGGGGGCGTGTGGTACGGCCATCACATCGTGGGCTGTGGGCGTGTGCAGGGGGCGTGACAAACGCTGGGGGCATGTGTCCGCCCTTCATGCCATGTGAGTCGTACATACACGCGCCAATTACGTTGCTGCGCAGCATCAAGGGGCACGCTGGGGGCATGAGAAATGCTGGGGGCGTGTGTCCGGCCTTCATGCCATGTGAAAGCAATTGCGTCGCATCAAGGGGCACGCTGGGGGCGTGTGCTACGTTCCGCCCTTCATGCCATGTGGGTCGTACAATAATCAGAAGATCGTCTGGTGTGGCCGTGTGCTGGGGGCGTGACAAATGCGTTCACCTGGAGGCCTGGTAAGTAATGTTACTGCAGCCTCTCCTGCGCGCTGTTACTGAACTCTCTCATTCAACGAAATTACACGCGCCTGCTACCATCAACCAGGGCTCTAGCCGGGCTCAGGCGGCGGATCAGTACACTAATTACACGTGCCTGATAACATCAACCAGGGCTGCAGCTGGACCTTAAGCGGGGGAACACGCGCCTGCTAGCATCAAACAGGCCTGCATCTGGCCCTCAAGCGGGGGAACACGCAAATGAGCGTCTCTGCGGGGACAATTACTGCAGCCTCTCCTACTCGCTGTCACTCAACTCTCTCATTAAACAGATTTACCCGCGGCTGATAACTCTCTCATTCAACGACATTACACGTGCCTGCTAACATCAACCAGGGCTGTAGCCGGGCTCAGGCCGCGGATCACTACACCAATTACACGCGCCTACTAACATCAAGCAGGGCTGCAGCTGGGCCTTCTCCGTCCCTATTCTAATGAAGCAAAAAATGTTGTCTACCGCCAGATTTTAAAATAAATTGCCCTTGCCAAATACACACATTACACACATTCTATTTCATACCCGGACAACGTCGGGACGGACTGCTAGTACATTATAAAAGGGGGTTGGCGATTTAAAGGAGGTAATGATCCAGTTTTCCCTGGGATTAATTTCATATGCTGGAACAAAGCTGATTATAGATTGCCTGATCACTGGTATGGTGTAGTGAATTGGGTTCTGGCACAATTTGGAACTCCTTCTACTCACTAAGCTACACCAAGTCACTACTTACCACAGCCCTCCTCAGGACTCATAAAAACATCACACATAGACACATAAAATACCAACCTGAGAAAGGAATAATACAAATGTCCACACGCATACAACTAAAAGTAATGAAAATCTGGAGCCATAGTCTCGGGGGATATGTACAACAATACAAACAACTCGCCACTGCACGGCAAGAAACAACGCCTTTCAGCGACAACAACGTGCACTCAGCACGAAAACAACGCAATTATGCGACACAACGTCTTCCGACGAATCAACGCCTCCCGGCGACACAACGCGCACTCGGCACGACACAACGTCTTACGACGAATCAACGCCTCCCGGCGACAGAACGCGCACTCGGCACGACACAACGTCTTACGACGAAACAACGCCTCCCGGCGACACAACGCGCACTCGGCACGACACAATGTCTTCCGACTAATCAACGCCTGCCGACGACACAACGCGCACTCAGCACAACACAACGCAATTCTGCGAGGGAGCAACGCCTATAATTTGGACATGCCTGTTGGGAGCCGATTTCTCTTACATGGACAAGGGGCCCAACCTTCCCTTACAGAATGTATGAGATAAAGATTGCATTTGTAGTTATTCCCTGATTAGAAGCAGCACACCTTCCTGTCATCAGTTGCATATAAGAAGGGAATTTCACCATCCTTCTGTACAACAGCACCTGGCTAAGAAGCGTCCACCCACCCCCTTTCAAAGGAAAACAGAAAAATGATACCAATGCAGATTGGGATCTCCTTATTACATGATAATAGGATGACAAGAAAAGAAATAACTAAACATTATCACGATCACCAAAACATTCATACACATAAAAGCTGAAAAGTAAGCATATGGTTAGATATAATAGGCCAACTTGGAACACCTCACCATAATCCTAGGCATTCTCGTAGTTGAATAAGGATTTGTTCCTCTCTTTCCCTCTGGTTCGGTCAGGACTCTCTGTTCCACAGTCGTAGGTACACGTCTGCAGCACGCTGCTTCACCAGACCAGCCATGACTTCTTAGCAAGATCTCGGCAGCAAGCAAATGTCAGAATGTCAGACCAGTAAATCTCTCCCTTCACTAATATAGAACGCAGTTTCTCATCAAAGCATCTAGCAAAGTCCTCCTATGGTTCCCACTGAATTCCTGTGCCACCTGGTACCAAGGCCACTCCTCAGGGTAGCTAAGCCTTTATTATGACTTCGGCGCGAATTGAGCACATTCCTTCGATAAGAACCGGTCCTCTCTGGTTCATAGCTAGCGAATAACACATTGAAACTAAAACATGGTCTTTCAACTACAAGCGGCTCAGGACGATCGTGTCAGAAAAGAATATGGGGTCTCTCGTGCATAGGCCTCTAGGCCCTAAAAAGAGCCAAGACCATAGAAAGAAGGCATAAGATCATGCCAAAGCAAATAGGTAAGCTCTGCCAATAGGTGAGGTAAAGTCAGAAATAAAGGAAGCATCACACATTAGCAAATAATAGCAAAATATACTGAGATGGTGTTGGGCAGTGGTCAAAACCACGCCAGTGAGTGCACATATTTCTAGCACTACATATGGGTCCTGTTATATAGGCCTGGTCTTTCCTAATATTTTTCATGTAGATAGAGAAACTAATGGAATTCATGAGATAGGTGAACCTTTAAGTCGTAGAAAGAGCGAAAGTGTAATAGAAATAATAGGGGATGTTTTTGGAGCATTGATACCAGCAGTGGGTATATCCTTTAATGCAAACAGAATTCAGAAATTGTCAACGATAGTAGATCGTTTGTCAACAGATACTGCAGGAGGATTTTAATGGTAAATACAGAAATGGTTGCTATGAGAGCTATGGTGATGCAAAATCGACTTGCTCTTGATATAATTTTGGCAAAAGAAGGAGGAGTCTGTGGAATTTTGAAGGTACAACATTGTTGTACAAACATACCTGATAAAAGTCAAAACATTGAAAGATATATTACAAATCTTACAGAGTTGCATAAAGAAACTGTACCACTGGTGGTTGATGGCCTAAGGTTATTTCCATTTCCAACCTTTCCATTGTCAGATCTCAACTTCTTCCCCCAATCATAGAACAAAGACAGACACACCGGGTTATAATCATTAAACTGGCTCCACAGTGCACCAGATAGTTTAACTAAATTATCTACATTGGGAGAGACTAAAATAAAGTCGACAGTAGAGTTAAGACCTCGCCCCACATAAGGGGGAACAGTTATATCCATAACGGGCCAGACCCCAGTATAATTTAGAAGGTGCAAAATATTATCTGCCAGGATGTTCCACATTAGCTCCCCAGGACATGTATGTTCGAAATGAGGATTCCCCTTTGTATTCAGGACTTTTCCCGTCCAACAATTCTCAGAACATAGGTGAACGTTAAAGTCTCCCAGCCCAATAACCCTGGGTGGGACACACTGGTATTTTAGAAGATTTGCCAGGAACAGGTTGCGTACCTTAAGATGTTCATTCTCAGTAAATCCTGAGTAAGAATTATAAAGATTTACAACTAAGGGGCATATGCAGTAGAGGATTTTCCAATCGCAGACAGTGCGATTCACAAAAATGGGCTGTTTGCGATCGCAAAATGGCCTTTTGCAATGCATGAACGTTTTTGGGATGTGCAATTTCGGTAATCGCAATTTTTTGCGGTTTTACCAAATTGCGATTGCATTTATGAAATCGCAATTTGCGATTCCTTAACTGCTATGCTAGAAGCACTTTCAAATAGCGATTTCGCTATTTGGGGCCACAAATTACCGAAAAATTAAACTGGTCGGAAATTTGCAAAAACTCTAAAAAATGCACTATAGTGCATTTTTCAAAGTTTCATGTTACACACACACACACACACATGCCCTTGAGGCATGTGTGTGTTCAAAATGGGTGCACAGTACAATTTCAGGGGTGCAACAGGGTGTCCTTTTGGCACCCTTGCACACTTGAAATTGCATGTGCAATGTGCGAGTACCTATTTGGTACTCGTAAATTGCGCATACAATCCCTATTCATTCCTTAATTGTGACACATAATTTGCAAATCGCAATTAAGGAATGTTTAGGAATCGCTTTTTTTCCTTACTAATCGCAATTAACGAATCGCAAAAGCCTACCTTGATGCATGTGCCCCTAAGCGTGTTATGGTGTATGTAAATTTTAAAGAGACTGCAAGGACAAGCGGAGAGCCTGTAAGAACCAGAACAATATTATAGGAATGTCCAACTAAATTAGAGTGATAGGGCCACCCTTGTCTCTCCCTCTGAGGGATGTTATAGCCTGTGAGGAAAAAAAAGGCAATAATCGTCAACATCAAATATTATATCCATTTCTCAAGTTTCTTGGAGAGCTAAAATGTTGAACTCCTTCAAAAAGCATAGCCATTTCAGATCTGTTTATCAGCTAAACCTGCCACATTCCAGCTGACAAGCTTAATATGGGGATCCTTGGGGGTGTAAGAATAGGAGGTGGCCCAGGTGTGCCCGTCTCATCATGATCTTGCATATACATGTCTGAGGCAGGCACCTGTCTTAGTCAGTCATAACACTCTAGACCGCTTAATGGGCTAGATCTATTCTGCAACTCAATAGGATCACCCCCTTGAATCACCCTCCTCTTGGACAGTCACAGGGTTGCCTGCATACCTGTCTGGTACCCCCATGGGATAGAAATAAACACGTATGACCACTTGAATATAACATTGTGTAAAGCTCCTGTGAGCAGTTAGATGGAGAAACTGTTTGCCCAGTAGGGTTGATCGAAATTGCGTTGAATTACACAATCAACCTCCCACATCTTGTCCCTTGAGCCCACCCAGTCACATCTCCTAACCATAATGATATACCTAGGAAAGTGTTTCCATAGCCTTCGTTAGACATTGTCCCAGTAAATAACTTTGTTGAACAAATCAGACCCAGAATCCCTTGCGCCTTTTTTTAGAGGAAGGATCTTAAGGTCATCATGATAGTCACTAATGGAGTAGATTATGGTGGTAAATGTGGTCTATACACAGTGATATTTTGCCTATCAGGGTAATCATGGGGTCTCAGGAGACTGGCTCTACCCTTTATTCTTTTGGTGCTAGTGCTGGCACCAGTACTATTCCGAGACATAGAGCTTGGGGTAGTGTAATTTACCGGTTGTGTCTCCGTAGTGGGATTACTCGTAGAGGTACAAGGAGTATTAACAGTAATACAGGGAGGGGGGGAGATCAAACTGGATGTCTAACTGCATCTCTAAACCCTTCAGAGCCTATGCTATTGCTAGTGTCCACAGATCTCTCAAGAGAGAGCTTTCCTAATTTCAGATCAATTAAAGATATTTTATTGGATGGGGAGGTTACAGTGCCCATAACATGTGATTCTATCATTCCCATAAATTCAGTCAGCAATAGCTCCATATTTAGTCTTTTCCCCTCCGTAAGTGTCACACCAAAGTGTATTCATTCAAAGTAGTATACAAGCTTGGTCTTTGGTATTGCTTTGTTCGCCCTAAGTTGGCAGGGTATGCCCAGACGTGGGTCCCTTGCTCACTTTGCCACTGTATTCAAGCTAACCTGGCTGATGATGGCTGATTAGCCGGAAACCAGTCCCAGGATGCGTGTTTACGGTCCAGGGAAGACATGGCTTGGCAGTTCAGGCTGGACTGTTCCCATGAGGCAGAGGGTCAGACTGATTTGCATATGGCCATGTCTGAACCGGGGTGGTGGAGTGAGCTAAAGAATAATGATGGATTAAACCCAGATCAGTTGACTGGGGGTGAGTGCTTGCATTGTTCAACACTCCGTCCATCATCCCCTTTGGTATTGCTTTCTTCGCCCTAAGTTGGCAGGGTATGCCCAGACGTGGGTCCCTTGCTCACTTTGCCACTGGATTCAAGCTAGCCTGGCTGATGACCGCTGATTTGCCAGAAACCGGTCCCAGGATGCTTGTTTCTGGTCCAGGGAAGATATGGCTTGGCAGTTCAGGCTGGACTGTTCCCATGAGGCAGAGGGTCAGACTGATTTGCATATGGCCATGTGTGAACCGGGGTGGTGGAGTGAGCTAAAGAATAATGATGGATTAAACCCAGATCAGTTGACTGGGGGTGAGTGCTTGCATTGTTCAACACTCCGTCCATCATCCCCTTTGGTATTGCTTTCTTCGCCCTAAGTTGGCAGGGTATGCCCAGACGTGGGTCCCTTGCTCACTTTGCCACTGGATTCAAGCTAGCCTGGCTGATGACCGCTGATTAGCCAGAAATCGGTCCCAGGATGCTTGTTTCCGGTCCAGGGAAGACATGGCTTCGCAGTTTGGGCTGGACTGTTCCATGAGGCAGAGGGTCAAACTGATTTGCATATGGCCATGTATGAACTGAGGTGGTGGAGTGAGCTAAAGAATGATGATAGATTAAACCCAGACCAGTTTACTGGGGGTGAGTGCTTGCATTGTTCAACACTCCGTCCATCATCCCCTTTGGTATTGCTTTGCTCACCCTAAGTTGGCAGGGTATGCCCAGACGTGGGTCCCTTGCTCACTTTGCCACTGGATTCAAGCTAGCCTGGCTGATGACGGCTGATTAGCCAGAAACTGGTCCCAGGATGCTTGTTTCTGGTCCAGGGTAGTTATGGCTTCGCAGTTCAGGCTGGACTGTTCCCATGAGGCAGAGGGTCAGACTGATTTGCACATGGCCATGTCTGAACTGGGCTGGCAGAGTGAACTAAACAAAGATGATAGATTAAACCCAGATCAGTTGGCTGGGGGGTGAGTGCTTGCATTGTTCAACACTCCATCCATCATCCCCTTTGGTATTGCTTTCTTCGCCCTAAGTTGGCAGAGTATTCCTAGACGTGGGTCCCTTGCTCACCTTGCCACTGGATTCAAGCTAGCCTGGCTGATGATGGCTGATTAGCCAGAAACCGGTCCCAGGATGCTTGTTTCCGGTCCAGTAAATACATGGCTTCGCAGTTCGGGAAGGACTGCTCCCATGAGGCAGAGGGTCAGACTGATTTGCATATGGCCATGTCTGAACTGGGGTGGCGGAGTGAGCTAAAGAATGATGATGGATTAAACCCAGATCAGTTGACTGGGGGTGAGTGCTTGCATTGTTCAACACTCCGTCCATCATCCCCTTTGGTATTGCTTTGCTCGCCCTAAGTTGGCAGGGTATGCCCAGACGTGGGTCCCTTGCTCACTGGATTCAAGCTAGCCTGTCTGATGATGGCTGATTAGCCAGACACCAGTCCCAGGATGCTTGTTTCCAGTCCTGGGAAGACATGGCTTGGCAGTTCGGGCTGGATTGTTCCCATGAGGCAGAGGGTCAGACTGATTTGCATATGGCCATGTCTGAACTGGGGTGGCGGAGTGAGCTAAAGAATGATGATGGATTAAACCCAGATCAGTTGGCTGGGGGTGAGTGCTTGCATTGTTCAACACTCCGTCCATCATCCCCTTTGGTATTGCTTAGTTCACCCTAAGTTGGCAGGGTATGCCCAGATGTGGATCCCTTGCTCCCTTTGCCACTGGATTCAAGCTAGCCTGGCTGATGATGTCTGATTAGCCAGAAACCGGTTCCAGGATGCTTGTTTCCGGACCAGGGAAGACATGGCTTGGCAGTTCGGGCCGGACTGTTCCCATGAGGCAGAGGGTCAGACTAATTTGCATGGGGCCATGTCTGAACTGGGGTGGCGGAGTGAGCTAAAGAATAATGATGGATTAAACCCAGATCAGTTGCCTGGGGGTGAGTGCTTACATTGGCCAACACTCCATCATCCCCTTTGGTACTGCAGGATCAGGCAGGCTACTTTCCCGGCAACCACGGGGAGAGGAGTTGGCCTAACGGCTAGGGCGGTCGACCTCGAATCTGGAAAACTGGGTTCGAATCTCAGCAATGACGTTGAACATCCTGTGATGCTGGGCTAATAACGTAATCTCCCCATGCCTAACAAAAATGAATATGTGTCCTCAAGTAACGTAACTGGTGCTACGTAAAGTGCTCTGATACCCGATTCGGGTCAAGTTCGCGCTATAGAAAACTCTGTAAAAAAAATGCCAGAGGAAAAAAAAGCCCCCTAAGAAATCAAAGAATATGTCCAATATGAGGTCGAGAGGTCTCAGCCGTTGTCGATATCTCCAGCCATAATTCTGAAAGCCACAGAGGTGAATGACTGCCTACAGATAGCGATCACAGCTGTTTGATGAAAATTAGGCAGCCCTGAAAATCCACATCTCACACAGGACTCTGGAAGCGCAGCAAGCTCTAAACTATCTACAACTTCCAACATTAGGTAGTGGTTCCGGCAGAAGGCTGTCTTTTTTTGGGGGTCACAAGTTACGAAAACCGAGGTGTATTGTCATGCATGCAATTCATCTTTCTCATGGGGTCACAGAGGAATGGTGAAAACCAAGAACCGATTCAAGAATAAAGTCTGAGTTCCCCATCTAGACGAGCTGGTGGAGACTGTGCTGAAGATGCACCTGATGAGCCAGGCTGTTGGGAGCCATGATTGTCCAGTTCCTGTTATCACAGAAGACCCTAGAGCCCCATGCACCCAAGCTAGTGTGGATTTTGGCAGCCTCGGTGACAGCCTGTACATGCTGGTCAGGAATAAAGTTTTCACAACGCAGGTATTACCATGTGTTTCTTTTACAAAGCAGCAGTTACCACCCAGGGAAGTACTATGCATGCCATTTTCTGGCACTTTACAACATAAGACTTTACCATGCAGGTAACTATGCAGCCAAGAGAATTAAAGGGAAAAGGGTTTTTAGGCTTTAGGAATCAATAAGTGCAGGGGGCTTTAAGGGATAGTAAAGTGTTATGTGGGTAAGGGTATGGGTAAGGGTATGAGAATTTAAGGGTTTTTTAATTTAGGAATTAGTAAGGCTAGGGGGTAGTAAGTGGCAGTAAGGACCAGGCTGCATACATAAACTTAGATACAGAGACTGTGACTATTGTTGAAGAGTCACTTTTACAAATTCCAAGTGCTTGCCTTCTTTCCATAAAACTCAGGCACCGGCAAAGGGGGACAATCCACTTACTTTACCTATAACATACAAAGGACAGAAGAACAACAAGTGCAACTCTGTTTCATCAATAGAAAGGCAAAAGATCCAGTGAAAGAGCTCAGGTCTGGCGGCATTCAATGATGAGGTATAATCAGCAATTGGAAGGTTCCCATATCTAAACTTCAAAAACAATGAGCGAGCACGTCCCGGGCAAAAATAATAAAATAATTCCTCTGGTTTGGTTCAAGATTTGTGCGATAGAAAACCTTTAGTTAGGCTGCCCTTAAAATGATCAAACTCATTACGGGCAGCTTTCGCCTGGAATTGTAATTTCACCATTGGGGAAATATTAGCACAAATAGAAGAGGAATCCTCCCAAAAGTTGGCCTAGCCAAAATAAAACCATGATTTTTATACAAAGACCAACCATTTGATTTTTAGGGATAGCTGCAATTTTAGGTTCTTTACAAGCCCCGGACTATAGTGGTGCAATTCACTGGTAGCCTAAATACGCACCCAGTATAGAAATGGTGTCATGGCCGTCGGCTCTACAATTGAAGTAATACCTAGGTCCAATCGTAAAGGTACTAGTGGCGCGCCCCCCTCTAGGCCATTAAGTACTCTAATTAAACTATTTTCAACAACACTCAACGTACCCAGGTTACAGTGGCCCTATAGTTTGGCACCATACATTGATGAGCCCCAACTTGCTGCTTGTAAATTTCCATTGCAGGCAGAATTGGAGACCAATGAGCCTTTTCAGCAATTCTTGCATCTTCTCTGAATTCAATCGTGGATGAGCTTTTGACGATCTGCGAATCCCAAGATTCAGAGTCTGCCAGTCGAACTCCTTAATACTCAAACTTCCCAGCCCTTTCTAATGTTTCCTTTCCTATGTTAATGGCACTCTTTGCCCCTTTTTTCTTGGAGTAGGTCATCAGCTTAATTTTAGAAGTGTTAATTTCGAGACCACACCCGGTGCAAAACAACCAAAAGATGTCAATCAAATTTAGGAGGACCCTATTGGTTTTAGCCAGTAAAAGAGTGTCATCCGCAAAATAAAAAGGACAGGACTCTGTTCAGCCAAGGCAGGGGAGTTGTTGACACAGTCAAACAAATACTTGACACAATTATTAATGTACAAAAGGAAAAGCGTAGGCACACGGACACAACCTTGGCACATACCCTTCTCAATGGCAACAGCCTCAGTTAAATCCCCTCATGTGACACACCAGACCCCTGCATAATTCCCCTCATGGGGAAGCTTGGTTATGTGTAGCAGATTGCTAATAGTGCCCATCCTGTGTAAAACCTCCCACAATTTTCTTCTAGGGACCAAATCAAAGGCCGCACTCAGATCAACGAATGCCACAAAAAGGCCTTCCCCTCCTATGTTTCCAGTCTTCCCCTTGACCAAGAGGAAGCAGAAACCTGATCGATTCAACTTTTTTGGGACCTGAAGCCTGCCTGTTGTGCCGAAAGAATTAGATTTTCATCACACTAATCTAAGAGCCACTCCAACACTTGTTTACAAAAACCTTCTGGAGGATAGCTATGAAGATTATTGCACTGTAGTTTGAAGGTTTACTAGGGTTCCCCTTCTTAAAGACCGGTACTATCTCAGCACTTTTCAATGAGACAGGTATAGGTGCCTCAACCGCAACTGCATTAGTGATCAAATTGATATAAGGAACCCAAATCGAGGTATCTGATTTGAAAAGGTCTGAAGGGATCTTGTCCAAACCTGGTGCCTTCCCTTGCTTAAATGAGGCAACTGCTAGAGCAGTCCCCTCAAGGGAGAAAACCACTGGGGTCTAATGAGAGTTAGATATAAGGCAATCATCCGGGTAAGAATGGACCATGGTTGGTTTATGGGCACCAGCATACAAATTCCCAAAGTGGGTGACCAATTCGTGAGGCAGGATTGATGACTGCTGGTTTCCCAACACCTATATTGACTAACTGCCATAATTTCTTAAGATCAATGTTGGGCAAAGGTTCTAGAAGTCAAGACCAGATTTCGCTTTCCCATGCTTCTATGGCTTTTTTTTGTAAGTCGATATAAGACTCTACAATTCCTTATCTCCTGAGTAGTTCCCTTTTTGATGTCTCTCGGGAGCTTGGTCTTTACGACTCTACATGGTTTAGTGAACCATTCCTTTAAGGAATTCGTTGTCGATTTAGGAAGATGATTTAAGTTCCAAACTCATTGACAGGTTTCCCAAAGCCTTCAGCGACGGGTTTGGGAAACTAATTGGAATTGTACTCCCATGTTGTGACATTTTACCATGGGCAAGATATGCATCATTAGAGTTGATGCCACTGCCCATGGGCTACCAACCGGTTTAACCCAACATCAAGGACATGATAAGTGGGTTATGGGTTATGTCTCTGTAAGGGAAGGAGGGAAGTTGAAAGGACGAACTTACATGATCAGGTCACAGATGATCCTGTAGTGTCTTCCTTCCAGGCTAGAGGCACCTTAGAAACAGACAAAGGACACATAACCAGAATAATACACTACAACACAAAGGTGGGGGAGGCGACAAGGACACACATAGCTGGGGAATCTGAAAGAGGAGTTGTCTTGGCATGTTCGGGTGGGGGTTTGAAGGAGGAAGCAACTAACAAATGGGAGTAGAACACAGACAGGTGAGGTGAGAGAGGAGGACAAAGGCTGTAGAAGGGAATTCAAGTGAGAAAACAGCCTTGTGAGAAGGCAAGAGCCCAAGAAAGAGGGAACAGAGAGAAGAGACGGAGGCGAGCCAGAAGAGGACGCCTGGTCATTAATAACTCTATCACTCATGTTTTGGAAGGCAGACTTTTACTTGGACTAGACTAGTAGTTAGTCTTGTCTATTATAATGAGCGCAACAATCACAAGTGCCAGAAAGTGACGTATCCATACTCAAGATCCAAGTCCAATGTTGGGACTATTGCAACTGCTGTTTTAACTCCAAAATCTACTCAGGGGACTCTAGATTTTATATGTCCTTGCACAGTTTAAAGTTTGAGCCTTGATAAAGTCATCTACACGACGAAACACGTGTCGGCTGTCTGCATCTACGCTACAACTTCGTGTCAACAATATCAAGAGTTTCTACATTTTCACACTTGCATTTGGACTGTACCACCTTCTCCATTGTGTGTTTTTTCTTGGTGCTGTATTTACGATTAATTAATTCTAACTGACAACAGGGTCAGTTTCAAAACTAACTTGATGCTGTGCTCTGAACCATACTTTTTCGATTTCAAGTGTATAAGGAAAATTGTTTTTCCTGTACAGGGTAACACTGGTTAGGTGGCACAGTGTTTACATTGAGCACGCTTATACATTTAGAATCTAACATATTGCAAACACGACAGAGGTGCTGACCTTCTCTGTCTTACCCGGAACGTGATGTTGCCAGATTTGAAGATGGGAAATGCTGTACGCATAAGATTACCCATGAGACTACAGAGGGGAAAAGCTAACTTATTGAATCCTATGAAAATAGTGATGTTGAACAGAGGCAGTGTTATCACACAAAATGGCAGGTATTGGACCATCAGGAAAGTTAGCAAAGGTGATGATGGAAGGGAATGATGAAATAATGAATATCAGGATTCCTAGAGCGCAGACTCTACATTTCTTAGCGGGAAAGTCATGTTTGGCTGTAAGAAGGTGATCAGGTAGTGGCGATCTTTCAATCTAACCACATCCTCCACCACAGCTTCTCTAGGAACGTCTGCCTGTTTCACTAAAAAAGGCTGCCTATCAGTGACTGCTGAAACTGAACAAATGTCCTCTTTGTCTCTGGGGAGCAATCCTTAAATACAACAAAGGCATTGTAGCTTGCTAAATGGAACAAATGGATAGCCAACTTCTTATACCAAGCATACGCCTTACGAACAGCAGTGTAAGGTTCCAACCTCTGATCTACTCGATCTACACCACCCATGTGCTTATTGTAGTCTACAATGCACACAGGTTTGCGCACCTCAGCAACCCGACCCTAAGCAGCGCAGGAGAAGGTCTTACATCATGGATGGTAATCAGCGTTTAGACATCTCTCCTATCAGAAAATTTCAGAGCTAGAAGTTCATCGCTAAGCAAGGCATTGCACTGCCCCTTCACAAGTTTTTTTACAAACCAGCTCTTTTGGGTAACCTTTGTGGTTAGAGCAGATTGTGCCACAAGCAACAGTGTCCACTTTGAACAATTCCCCGAACAATGGCACACCAGTGTAAAAGTTGTCTAAATATAAAGGGTAACCTTTGTTAAAAAGTCCTCTACCAAGTTTCCACACAATTTTCTCTGTAACTCCGAAAGTAGACAGACAACCAGGGGGGTCAATACTGGAATCCCTACCAGTTTAGAGCCTAAAATTTTAGACATATCCAGTACTACTCTCAGACAGCATATACATCTTAACTCCATAACGTGCCCTCTTGCTAGGAATTTACTGCCTAAAAACAATTGGCCCTTGAACAGGACCAAAGACTGCTCCACAGCTACTTCTTTCCCTGGCACTCACTTGTGTGGCTGTCCAATACAGAGTTAAGCTAAAAACATACATAAACAAAAATATAGCACTTAGAACTCGCTGTGCTATCCCCTTAATCTGTAAGTTTTTAATCTTTCCCAGTCGCAGGGCCTTAGCCCACACACACAAGTGAGGTATCATTTTACTCGGGGGACTTATGGGAATGGTGGGTTGACCAGTTTTCTGTGGAAAAATATTGAATATATTGCGTTTTGGGCCTGTTGTGGGCACTTGGCCTACCCACACAAGTTAGGTACCATTTTTATCTGGAGACTTGGGGGAATGCTGGGTAGGTGGAAGTTTGTGGCTCCCCGCAGATACCAGAAATTTCCATCACAGAAATGTGAAGAAAATGTGTTTTTCTTTTTACAAAGTTTGAGGTTTGCAAGGGATTCTGGGCGGCAGACCGTGGTGAGAGCCACATAAGTCCCCCCATCCAGGATTCCCCTGGGTGTCTGTTTTTCAGAAATGTACCGATTTGCTAGATTTCCCTAAGTGCCGGCTGAGCTAGGGCCCAAAATCCACAGCTAGGCACATTGCAAAAGAGAGGTCTGTTTTCTGTGGAAATAGCTGATGCTGTTAGAAAAGGATGCAAATTTGGCTTGGATACCTTATGTGGACAAAACATTATGGGGGCCAGAAGCATGTGAAAGTTCTTGAAGAATATTGATGTTTGTATATTCTATTGTAATGATTTGGTTACTTACTCACGAATGGGGCGAATACTGGAAGAAGGTCAAATGGCAAGAGTCAGTTGCGGATCGGTATAACAGAGATTATCCCTTGGCTAGCGCACTAATATTCTCATACATATACCCATACGTTCTTATATGAACAGTGAACTGTATGAGTTCCAAACTATCCACACATCTCTTAAAAATTACAAATTTGTATTAAAACAAAGGAGAGCAAGTGTTATTGTTACAATACACATTTGTCAAACCATTTGAAGCTAGTACATCATAGTCACAGAGCACATACACATAAATAATATTATTGCAATACAGTTTAAAAACAATTCATTGACACAATTTAATACAATAAAAAAAGGAATTTAAAAAAAAGGCAATAGTAAACTTATTTTTACACTAGATTTGTAAACAGAGTAAGAAATCACATTGGGGAGAGACAAACAAAAGACATCAATTTTTAGTCATCAAGGTTACTGTTGGACCTAGATTACCCAAGCCTACATATGGTAGCTTGGCACAGTAGTGGTCTACAGCTAACTCAAGGCGTTGGCTAAGTACTTACAAGTCTCACTCACAGTAACTCAGTGATGAACCACTAAAATAAAGACACAACACCTCTGTTTGGAAAAATACCGTTAACTTTTATAAAAATAATATGCTTTTCTCGTTATACTTTTTAGTCAGGGATAAAAGACAATCAAATTACACCTTGTACATGAAATTCAGATCACACTTCAATATTTTTCCTGGTCAGAATTTGAGGATCAAGGGTACATTTAAGGTCTGTAGTTATTCAGGTCACAATACACTTCACCACTATATGTTTACAGAAGGGAAAATGCAGTTTGACAGTGTAATACGTTTTTAAAGACTCATTCGCAGGTACATTACCCCACAGCTCTTAAGCACCGCTCAACTCAACAGAATGACCTGGTTGTAGAACTTCACAGCATTCCCCACCAGTAATGTGGCTAAAAGGGAAGACACAATAATATTAACAAGGTACCCCCCACTCTAATGTACAGGCACACTTGTCTGGTAGAGGTTCTACTTCTTCATTTATCAATAACCTATAAAGGTTTTTACTCAGGAACCCTGTGGTTCTCTGCACCGCTTCCACCTCTCTCTTCTGAGCCCATTATTGGTTACTTAAGCCTGGCTTAGGCAGTTCAGTAGCCCGCTTCCTGAAGTCAGGCTTCTCTGGACTGTTTAGTCACTTGTGTGGGTCGTAGCCCCACTGTCCTGCTTCCTTCACCCGGTGCTGCCGCCTCCCGTTCCCACACTACCCGGCTTACTTGTAGGCGTGTCACGCTTGGGTCCTTCACACGCGAGGGAGCCCGGCAGCAGACGGCTGTTGGGGAAGGTCGGGGAAGGTTTTCCTGGCCCCAAGGCTCCCTACCGCAACGTCCGCTGTGGCGCTTCTGCCTCCTCAAGGGGGGGGGTCGAACACCTGAAGCTCCGACGCGGTCGGCTTCCTTGTTGACGCGACCGGCTCTCCTCAGGCGCACTACTCCGCCGGGCATGCGCGGAAGCGCTCGCTCTTCTCCCGCCTCTGCACTTACTCCAAGGAAGGACGCTGCTCTTCCGGTGACGCTGCTCTCCCGGGCCTGCTCGATCCTAGGCCCCTCCTGCCTCCACAGAAGCGTTCGCGCTCAAGGCATGCGCGGCAGCGCTTCCTTCTCGGATTGACGCGGCTGGTGCCCCCGGGGTCCCACAGCCGATCGCAGCAGCGCCGCTGCTCCTGGTCAGTCACTTCTCACTCCGGCCTCTCAGGAAGGATGTGCACACACGGCGCCTTCACTCCTCAGGTCGCTAGGGTGCCACAGACACCCGCCTTCACTACAGCTGCTCCACAGCACCGGTAAGCGCAGCGCTGGGTGTGCGTAGTCAGGGATACCCTCAGTTAAGGGTGTCCTGAGAGGATTCACTGGGGCTCCAATGCAGAAGGGTCTTCTTCCTCAAGGAGCTTACTGTTCTTATCAGCAAGTGATGTTTTGAGAGAGAGGGATCGGTCAAAGGTTGAAGGGGGAACAATCCTCTGAAGAAACTGTCAGCCTCAGAGACAAACTAGCTGCTCTCAGTGTGTCCACCTCCTCTCACCACTGCCTCACTCCTCTACTCTGGGGTCAGCACAAAATGGCTGCTGGTCACTGGCCTTATATAGGGTGGCCTGAGACCTGCAGAAGTCTCTGGTTGATTCTAGAAAGTTCCCTATGTTAGCCTATGGGCCTGTCCTCCAGTAGTGTCCGTTATGGCAGTTGGTGGACACCATTTTAGGTTTCTGGAGATCCCTAGATTTTCAAGGGGCCTGACTAGGCCTCACAGGTTATGAGGGAAAAATGGCGTCATAGCCAAGGAACATCTAGCCCCCTGACAGCATTGAAAAATCCTGATGGACATATGTAAAAATAAAAATAGAAACTCTGGGAGGCTAAGGGGGACAAAAATAAATAATAATGGTTAGAGTATCCCCAGAAGCAGACAGGTCTAACACGCGTCCCCCCCAGCTGAAAGTGGGGAGAACTACCCAACCCCTTGGGAGTCCTCATCACTAAGGCGGAAGTACCTGGAGAGACCGTCTGCATTGGCATGGTCCGTCCCAGGTCGATGTTCCACCCTAAAGTCCATTCCCTGTAGGGAGATGGACCACCTCAGCAACTTGGGATTCTCCCCCTTCATTTGCATCAGCCAACGAAGGGGGCGGTGGTCAGTCTGAACTAGGAAGTGCGAGCCAAACAAGTATGGCCGCAACTTCTTCAGAGCCCAAACCACCGCAAAGGCTTCTCTCTCAATTGTACTCCATCTCCTTTCCCTGGGGAGTAGTCTCCTAGACAGGAAGACCACGGGTTGATCCAAGCCCTCATCATTTAGCTGCGATAACACTGCCCCAATGCCATGTTCTGACGCATCTGTTTGGACAATGAATTCTCTAGCAAAATCAGGGGCCTTGAGAATGGGAGCGGAACACAATGCTTGTTTCAAGGTCATGAAGGCTCGCTGGCAAGCCTCCGTCCAGACTACCCGTCGGGGTTGCTTCTTGGAAGTAAGTTCAGTGAGGGGTGCCACAATAGTGCCATACCCCTTCACGAAGCGACGGTAGTATCCAGTGAGGCCCAGGAAGGCTCGGACCTCTGTTTGAGTCTTGGGGGGCTCCCAGGCGATGATGGTCTCAATCTTTGCCTGGAGGGGCTGCACCGTCCCTCTGCCCACCAAGTGACCTAGGTACACCACCGACCCCTGTCCGATCTGACACTTGCTGGCCTTGATGGTCAAGCCAGCCTGTTGCAGGGCATGAAGAACAGCTTGCAGGTGCTGCAAATGGTCCTCCCAGCTGCTACTGAAGACAGCAATGTCGTCCAGGTATGCAGCAGAAAAAGCTTCCATTCCTGAAAGGACCCTGTTCACCAGCCGCTGAAAAGTGGCAGGGGCATTCTTGAGCCCAAAGGGCATCACACGAAATTGGTAGTGTCCCTGAGGTGTAGAGAAGGCTGACCTTTCCTTCGCCTCTTCAGTAAGGGAAATCTGCCAGTACCCTGAAGTTAGGTCAAAGGTACTTAAGTATTGAGCAGCTCCCAGCCGGTCAATAAGCTCATCCGCCCGTGGGATGGGATGTGCGTCAGTTTTGGTTACTGAATTCAAGCCTCGGTAGTCCACACAGAATCTCAATTCAGGTGTGGTGCCTGGTGGGGCAGCTTTTGGTACCAAAACCACCGGGCTAGACCAAGGGCTACCAGAAGGCTCAATCACCCCTAACTCCAGCATCTTGGCGACTTCACTTTTGATGTTGGCCTTCACCTTGTCCGACAGCCGGTAGATTTTAGATTTCACAGGTGGGCTGTCTCCTGTGTCCACGTCATGGGTACACAGGTGGGTCCTACCTGGGACAAGGGAGAATAGGGGAGAAAATTGCTCCAGGATCTGGCGGCAATCACTTTGTTGTTCAGAAGTCAGGGATGGCGAGAAAATCACTCCCTCCACTGATCCATCTTTTTCTTTGTACGAGAGAAGATCAGGGAGAGGTTCACTTTCTTCTTCCTCTGCTCCATCGGTTACCAGCATTAAGACAACCTCGGGCCTCTCATGATGTGGCTTGAGGCGATTGGCATGCAGCACCCTGTGGGGCTGCCTCGGGGTCTTAAGATCCACCAAATAGATGGACTTCCCCTTTTTCTCCAAAACCTCAAAGGGGCCTGTCCAACGGTCCTGGAGGGCATTTAGCTCTCCAGGTTCCATTACCCACACTTTCTGTCCAGGCTCCAGTTCCACTGGGTGAGCGTTGTGGTCATACCACTCTTTCATAACTGCTTGGCTGGCCTCCAAGTTGTCTGAAGCCTGCTTCCACAACTTAGCCATTTGGCTCCGGAAGGCCAGCATATAGCTCACCACGTCCTGGGGAAGCTTCCTGGGAGTCTGTTCCCATCCGTCTTTCACCAGGCTGAGAGGTCCCCTTACAGGGTGCCCGTACAAAAGTTCGAAGGGGCTGAAGCCCACTCCCTTCTGTGGCACTTCCCTGTAGGAAAACAATAGACAGGGTAGGAGGATGTCCCATTTCCTCCGTAGGCTCTCAGGTAGACTCCGTATCATACCTTTCAAGGTTTTGTTAAACCTTTCCACAAGACCATTGGTTTGTGGGTGATAAGGAGTGGTAAACCGATAGGTAACGCCGCACTCCTTCCACATAGCCCGCATGTATGCTGAAAGGAAGTTAGTCCCCCTGTCGGAAACGACCTCCTTGGGGAAACCCACTCTGGTGAAGATCCCCATCAGGGCCCTTGCCACTGCAGGTGCAGTGATGGTCCTCAGAGGTATTGCCTCTGGGTACCGTGTGGCATGATCCACCAAAACCAGTATGAACCGGTGTCCAGCTGAAGTTGGTGGATCCAATGGCCCTACAATGTCGATGCCCACCCTCTCAAAGGGGGTGCTAACGACAGGTAGTGGTTCCAGGGGAGCTTTTAGCTTCACCCCAGTTTTCCCACTGGCTTGGCAAGACACACACGTCCGACAATACGTATCCGACGCCACTTTCATTCGAGGCCAGTAGAAATGGGGGACAAGCCGGGCAAAGGTCTTGTCCTGTCCTAGGTGTCCTGCCAATGGTATCTCATGAGCCAGTTCCAGTAGAAAGGCTCTAAAGCATTGAGGGACCACCAAGGCTCTGGCTGAACCGTGGCCAGGTGCCTTGGGCTCACTGTAGAGGAGTCCATCCTCCCAGTAAATCTGGTAGCTCCCTTCAATGTTTCCCGCTGCCTGGGCGTTGGCCTGTTGCCGCAGCCCCTCGAGAGTAGGACACTCTTTCTGAGCTTTGCAGAACTCTTCCCGGGAAGGACCTCCCTCCACATGCCACTCAGTAGGGATGGGTAGGTTCTCCAGGGAAGCAACATTCTCCCCTGTGGACTCCAGATCCACCTCCGTAGGTGGTCCAGCTGTCTCACGAGGTGGAGATGTCGAGGCAGGGTCCTCCGGCCTCTTGTCCTTCTCCTCTCTGGCAGCCGGCTGGGCCATTGTTCCAGGCTCCAGCGTCAGTGAACTCCCCCTTCGGGCAGTCGCGGACCTTGTGCTGACACAAGTCCAGTCAGGGGGTCCCAGCATCGCAGAGTGAGTCTGGTACTCCACCCTCCTCCAAGCATTGTGCTCCATATCATTCCCTAACAGGCAGTCAACAGGCACGGCAGGGCTTACGGCAACTCGAAGTGGACCTGCAACCCCTCCCCACTCAAAGGGAACCTCAGCCACAGGGTAGTGGCCCACTCTGCCGTCAGCCATTACGGCGGGATGGAGTACATCTGGGATGACCTGCTCTGGAGACACCAGCTGACTCCTTACCATAGTCATGCTGGCTCCTGTGTCTCTCAGAGCCTCCCCTCTACGGCCATTGATGGTGACCCACTGCTCATACTTAGTAGTATTAGAGGGCAGCTGGGTCTTGGGAACCATCTCCTTATCTCCCAGGGACACTAAGGTGACACCCGCCCGCTCCCCCCCATTAACCAAAGGCATCTCCTCCCCGAGCACTACACTAGTGATTCCCGGGGCTTTTCCTCCAGTGGGAGGGGGTGGTCTTTTTGGGCATCTCACATCTCCTTTATAGTGTCCCACACCACCACACTCAAAACAATGAACAACCCTTGGCTGCTGGCTTTGGCCAGGGGTAGGGTTGCGAGGGGGGTTACTCTTGGGGATGAATCCTCTGCCCCTTCCTTGCGAAGTATTTTGTGGCCCTTTTGAGAACTCCCTCTTAGTTTCCCCTCCCTCTTTCCTCTGGGGGGCGCCCTGTCCTTGCTTCTGGGAATTCCCTCCAGTCCCCTTAGTCGACACCCGGGTACTAACCCAGATGTCCGCCTCCTCAGCAAGCTTCCTGGGGCTGGTCAGCTTGCTGTCCACCAGATGCTGTCTTAGTTCGGGAAGACACTTCTCGAGTAGGTGTTCCTTGAGTATGAGGTCATATAGTCCCTCATAGTCTCCTACTTCGCTGCCTCTTACCCAACCCTCCAGGGCCTTCCTGGAGTAGTCCAAGAAATCTACCCAGTTTTGCGTGCCCAGCTTGTAGCTGCCCCGGAACTTTTGCCTATATTTCTCAGGGGTCAACCCAAACTTCTTGAGCAGCGCTGATTTCATAGCCGGATAGTAGGTCTGTTCACTCTGGTCAAGAGCCAACAAAGTATCCCTGCCAGTGGGGGGCATGTATTTGTATAACCCACCTCCCCAGTGGACTTCCAGAATCCCATGGGCCCTCAGCGAGACCTCGTAGGCGGCTAGCCATTTAGCAATGTCGTCACTGGGTACATAACAAGCCATAATATCTTTTGGTAGGTACGGTCTAGGTTCTTTGATGTTGGTCTGGGTATCGCTGCCACCATTCTCTGATTTGGGGGATCCTCGGTTTAGGGCTTGTAAATCCATCTCTTTGATGGTTCGCTCATGCGCCAACCTCCTATCCTCCCTTTCCATGTCCATCCTGGCTAGTTCTATTTTCAACCTCCTCTCCTCCCTCCTATCTTCCAGCTCGGCTTCGGTTAAGCCCCTGTCTGAAACGCTGCTGCTTGCCCTTGAAGGTATCCTGGGACCTGTCAGAAGATTCCCTCTCCCCATTTGGTTCAGCAATGCAGCCTCAGTAACAGTGTCCCCATCACCCACTTCCGTTTCTGGTTCCTCCCTTAGACGAGCTTCTAACCATGCCCTTATGCTTGTCAGCAACTCTCCTTTCTTGGCACCTTTATTAAAAAATACCCCGTTCTGCTGACACCAATCCCTGAGTTGGGCCACAGTATTGGCTTCCAGCTCTTTAAGATTCACCTCCAGCTTTGCCATGGTATAAAATTACTCACAGGAGAAAACCACGAAGTGACCTGAGGTTAACCTCCACCCACCACCAGAAGTAAATTTAGAAAAATCAAAAATGTAAATTAGGAGGGCCGCAGGGAGAAAACTCCAGGTGAGGTCTCGTGGTTGGCACTGCGTTACTAATAAGTGAGTGTAAGTACAAATCCGTGATCCCACCGCTGAAACACCAATTATGTTGGACCTAGATTACCCAAGCCTACATATGGTAGCTTGGCACAGTAGTGGTCTACAGCTAACTCAAGGCGTTGGCTAAGTACTTACAAGTCTCACTCACAGTAACTCAGTGATGAACCACTAAAATAAAGACACAACACCTCTGTTTGGAAAAATACCGTTACCTTTTATAAAAATAATATGCTTTTCTCGTTATACTTTTTAGTCAGGGATAAAAGACAATCAAATTACACCTTGTACATGAAATTCAGATCACACTTCAATATTTTTCCTGGTCAGAATTTGAGGATCAAGGGTACATTTAAGGTCTGTAGTTATTCAGGTCACAATACACTTCACCACTATATGTTTACAGAAGGGAAAATGCAGTTTGACAGTGTAATACGTTTTTAAAGACTCATTCGCAGGTACATTACCCCACAGCTCTTAAGCACCGCTCAACTCAACAGAATGACCTGGTTGTAGAACTTCACAGCATTCCCCACCAGTAATGTGGCTAAAAGGGAAGACACAATAATATTAACAAGGTACCCCCCACTCTAATGTACAGGCACACTTGTCTGGTAGAGGTTCTACTTCTTCATTTATCAATAACCTATAAAGGTTTTTACTCAGGAACCCTGTGGTTCTCTGCACCGCTTCCACCTCTCTCTTCTGAGCCCATTATTGGTTACTTAAGCCTGGCTTAGGCAGTTCAGTAGCCCGCTTCCTGAAGTCAGGCTTCTCTGGACTGTTTAGTCACTTGTGTGGGTCGTAGCCCCACTGTCCTGCTTCCTTCACCCGGTGCTGCCGCCTCCCGTTCCCACACTACCCGGCTTACTTGTAGGCGTGTCACGCTTGGGTCCTTCACACGCGAGGGAGCCCGGCAGCAGACGGCTGTTGGGGAAGGTCGGGGAAGGTTTTCCTGGCCCCAAGGCTCCCTACCGCAACGTCCGCTGTGGCGCTTCTGCCTCCTCAAGGGGGGGGGTCGAACACCTGAAGCTCCGACGCGGTCGGCTTCCTTGTTGACGCGACCGGCTCTCCTCAGGCGCACTACTCCGCCGGGCATGCGCGGAAGCGCTCGCTCTTCTCCCGCCTCCGCACTTACTCCAAGGAAGGACGCTGCTCTTCCGGTGACGCTGCTCTCCCGGGCCTGCTCGATCCTAGGCCCCTCCTGCCTCCACAGAAGCGTTCGCGCTCAAGGCATGCGCGGCAGCGCTTCCTTCTCGGATTGACGCGGCTGGTGCCCCCGGGGTCCCACAGCCGATCGCAGCAGCGCCGCTGCTCCTGGTCAGTCACTTCTTACTCCGGCCTCTCAGGAAGGATGTGCACACACGGCGCCTTCACTCCTCAGGTCGCTAGGGTGCCACAGACACCCGCCTTCACTACAGCTGCTCCACAGCACCGGTAAGCGCAGCGCTGGGTGTGCGTAGTCAGGGATACCCTCAGTTAAGGGTGTCCTGAGAGGATTCACTGGGGCTCCAATGCAGAAGGGTCTTCTTCCTCAAGGAGCTTACTGTTCTTATCAGCAAGTGATGTTTTGAGAGAGAGGGATCGGTCAAAGGTTGAAGGGGGAACAATCCTCTGAAGAAACTGTCAGCCTCAGAGACAAACTAGCTGCTCTCAGTGTGTCCACCTCCTCTCACCACTGCCTCACTCCTCTACTCTGGGGTCAGCACAAAATGGCTGCTGGTCACTGGCCTTATATAGGGTGGCCTGAGACCTGCAGAAGTCTCTGGTTGATTCTAGAAAGTTCCCTATGTTAGCCTATGGGCCTGTCCTCCAGTAGTGTCCGTTATGGCAGTTGGTGGACACCATTTTAGGTTTCTGGAGATCCCTAGATTTTCAAGGGGCCTGACTAGGCCTCACAGGTTATGAGGGAAAAATGGCGTCATAGCCAAGGAACATCTAGCCCCCTGACAGCATTGAAAAATCCTGATGGACATATGTAAAAATAAAAATAGAAACTCTGGGAGGCTAAGGGGGACAAAAATAAATAATAATGGTTAGAGTATCCCCAGAAGCAGACAGGTCTAACAGTTACACATCTGAGAACCTGCTTATTTAGAATCTAAACCTAGGCCCAATATCTTCTAGACTTCCAGGTCAGATGGGTTCTCTTGGTTGTGTATTATCCTGCGTCACGCGTTTCGATGCATATTTAGTGGTATGCTGCCATCTTTTTCAAGACTTCGTGATTAGTCTCTCCTATAATCTGGGCACTGGCTGACAGTTGCGGATCGACCTTCATCCCATCCTTGAAGGCCTGGCAGCAAAGCGATTAAGGCAACATTCTCTACGCCGGAATCTCGAGACAACACCTACATAGATTGCAGACTATCCAGAACACAGCATGACTCATACTCGACATCCCACGCAGCACCCTCATCGCACTACACCTCAGAAAGCTACACTGGCTTCACATTCTCAAGCATAGCCAATTCCAACTTCTCACACACACATCCAAAGCCCTACACAAGAAAGGACCACAATATGTGAACCAGTGGTGTAAAGAAACTTGAGGGGGCCCTCCTGCAAAGTACATGCAGGGGTCCCCCCATGCTCCTGACCCAGTCTGGAGCTCTCAAGTCAGGGACCTGCCTGTGCCACAAGGAGCCCCAGGAGCGCGGAGGCAGTGGGGGCTTTTGTTATGCCACTGACCTGAACAGCCGCATACACTTTCACCAACCCACCAGACACCTTCGCTCCGCCTCACCCTAACTTTCACACTCGCCCGCATCCGCCAAAGCAAAACTGGAGGTTGCCCATTCTACTACATCTCACCCAAGATATGGAACCACCTCCCTCAACACATCAGAGCCTCCTCCTCATTTATTGAGTTCTGCAAGAGCTGATGACCTGGCTCTTTATATAAGCACCTCGAGACCACACACCTACACACTTTGCACAAGTGCCTGGATAACCTCTTGGGTGATTACAGTGTTATACAAATCAACATATCAAAGTCAGTAAATATAGTTAAACTACTCTGTTCCCCACCCCACTTACTACAACCCCACATCAGAGCCCGGATAACATCGAACAGCCACGCTCCTGCCGTGTGGAACATGGGTGACTGTGACAGTGGGACCATCCCAGAACTACCTATGCTCCCGCCCAAATGACTCCCCTTAAATCACAGCAGGGCACAAGACCTGAAAAAATAAGTGGGGGGAGTAACTGAGTTAAACGGTATGCATGTGACATCACAGGAAATGGCATCATAGGAAGTGACATCAGATCTTAAGCGCTCACATATATGTTTAACATGTATATCATGAGTACATTGGAGCACATTTTCAGTATACAGGGAAACCCTCCTGAAGATTCACACTTTTGTAAGCTACACATAAAACAATGTTGCCTTTTGTCAGCTTAAACTTCCTTTACCCATAGTGCTTTACAAGAAAACTTGTGATAAATAATTACACCTCCTCCTCTGGGGTAGTAAGCACTATAAAAATGCTATTTATTTTGTGTAAATACTGGGAAAGACCTACACATCTGACATTCTTACAGTGCATGCATAACTCCTAAACAGAGTCTGAACAAAGTGAAAAGCTGCCTCTGTTATGTATGTGTGAAGTGATAACAAGGTGTGAGCCTGTTTCCCCTCTGCTGCATTTGCTTCTAGGTGTGAGGCTCCTGACTGCTTGGAGCCAGGAGACTTGGAAAAAAGGAGGCCTGATGACCCCTCAGATTGGGCCTTTGTCATGGGCCCAGCAGGAATCTGAAAGAAGAAAGCCCCCTCCCCGCCTACACGTTGTTGAAGATCAAAAGCAGACAAGGTGCAGGTGCTGCTGAATGTGTCCCGGTGTTTGCAAATTACACTGGGACGAATTCAGTATATTTTCAGTGGGGCCCAACTTCTTGGCAGGCGTCCACCCTGTGAAAAGAGTGGGCAGACGCTGTATGCCCTGAATCAGACCAAGTAAAATCCAGACTGCGCAAAACTGCCTGGCATAGGACGGCTACGTAGTGTTTATATATCGGAGATACACGTGCGGACTCCTTAGCCAATGAGCACTTTGAACGTCTGTGCAGCACTCTAGGATTGGCTGAATTGTTGTTAAAATGCTCCAATCGTAGAAAAGTGTACATATTATGATTCCCTCCCTCTTGCAGACGACACTCTGAATATCTTGTTCTATGGGATTGGCGTTTATGTGGCCCGGAACTACTGAAATTTGGGACAAAAGTCGTAGGTAAAAGATCAGTAACGGAAGAGGGGCTGAATTTACTGACGTCCTGTGTAAGTAACGGACGGAATTATTTTACATACGTGTGACGTTTTTGCGTTTCCACTGTGAAACTGGCCGACATTTACGTGCTTCACATGTGCTCCTTTGAATGATGTACTTGTAGGCAGGTGGAACAACCGTTTGTTGCGATATCTAGTGTATTGTTGCCTTTGTATTCGGGTGCCAGTTTATCATGTAAGTAACACAACTTGTGGTACCTGAATATGCTGTCAAAAGTGATTTACTGTTCTACTCACTCTTCCTCGGATGACCCATATTTTAAGTGCACAAATCTGTTGGGGCTGGGCCTTTCCTTTCATAAAATAATGCATTCCGGGACTTGTATTCTTAATCCACTTTGTTGACCTAATTCAGTTTATAAACATTCCAATATTGCCTTGTAAAAGCAAAACGCATGACTGCAAGCAATGGTGCTGCTGACATGGTGCCGATTGTGTTAGGGTTGTCATCCAGTTTAGTTAACAAGGGTACCCATTGGCATGCCGGTTCTCCTCTCCTCCCCTCAAGGGACTTTTACGGTGTTTCCACACATTTCAGATAAGGTATTCCTTAGTGTTTAAAGACTTGCTGAGTGACAGTGCACTTAAGTTAAAATGCTATGTATATTCACCTTTCACCCACCAGGGTTGCCACCCATGTCACAAAAAATACTGTTCATTTGTTTGTGTTTAAAGTTTCGAAATGGGCCATTAGAGGATACATAAAAGGATGGTTTCAAAAATGCACTGTATTGCTTTTTGACACAACAATGTGGACTTTATCTGCTTGAACACCTTTTAGGAATAGTTTCGATAACTCCTAGATACTTGTGATGTATTTTTGTCTTCCTTTTGGATTACTTTTTGCTTCAAGGTTATATTTCAAATGGGGAAATAATCCGACATTTAGACAACTTTCCCAATTGTTAGTTATTTTATACTAGTGAAATTGCAGGCCAGTCTGATAAGATGCAGGTCCTTCTATCTAGACCTTCTCTTGCAAGATTACCTTGGACATTCTCTTGAAAGTTCACGTCGTGAACCGAAGTTAATTTTGCAGTCTTGGTTCATTCATGCAGTTAACAACGGAGTGATGGGAAGGATTTCCAGCGTATAATCTTTCTTGGCTGCGTGCCCCCACATCTGATTACAATTATTGGTAAAAGAAGCCAGTAGCTGGAAACGAGGTGCCCTGGTGACATCCAGCATGGTGGCTACTTTCTACCTACATGGTCTCCAAAACCCAGGTCTGAAGCTTGCTTCTGGCACGTAGCTCGAGCGTGCATTTATTTGAAATGTGGAAAATATTGTTTATTTCTATCTCTATATATGCACACACCATTCCCACCCCTCCGGTTAATATTGTATCCCTGTGAACTCGAAGTCTTCAGGTGTCCGATTTTAGAAATGCAGAAAAAACTACTAGAGTGCAATGTTAAACAAATAAAAATAAATATAGATTTGACCTCTTCACATGGGGCCTGTATGTGTATAGGGTTGGAAACCATGGATTTCTGGAGACCACGCTAGAACCACATTTGACAGTTTATTGAAATACATGTGCGCATTCAGAGAAAACAACTTAGTCCCATTATTTTCGGTAGATTCATTGCAGTTTTATTGAAATTGGTAATTTATTTCGAATGTACCTTACTGTTTTAATAGTATTATTAAATGTACGCTCTTACTTTTGAAGTTAGAACATAATAATTTACAGTGCAGTTCGTGGTGAAAACGTTTTCAGCACTTTCTTTACCCAGCTGTGATTGCAAACAAATATGGCACGAACAATTTGAATATAGTTACTCTTACTTTTAAAGAATTCTTGCAAAAGAAACTGAGCTGTTTGTGAGTAATTGTTCTATGTGAATAGGTGTGGGTGACTCTAATATCTGAAATTAGATGCTGGTGATTCAAGAGATGATCAGTCAAAGGGCAGCAAAACTTCTACCTGCGAAAATATGCCGCACCAGACTCGTGAGTTGCCTCCATTAAATTTCAAAGCGGACTCCAAGCCAGTGAGTTATAAAAACTTGGTGTCTGTATGTCTGTCCGAGCCTTATCTCATCACTGGATTTTACAGAGACCGGCATTAACTTGTGCGTCATGTTAGTGCTGGGTCACCCAAAAATATATTGCTGCATCCAGTCAGTTTACTGGTGTGCTCATGAACTCAGCTACATGATTCCCTGAAGTCCATCCTGGTCAGTGTCCCTTGGCAGTCATCATTATAATATTGATTGCTTTGCCGGTTGCTTGCCCATCAGATTGAGGAGTTTCATTAGCCGTCCATTTCACTGTAGGAGGGAATGTGCTGCTGTGTACCGGTCGTATTGCTGGTCACCTAGATAGGCAGGAGGCCTGATTGGGATTCATACCATTAGCAATGACTACTTCCCCGAAGACTATAGGAAAGTGGGTTTTAGTTTCAGTACCCACACACACACAAACACACTTTTTGTGTGGTATCTGGTGCAAATTTGAATGTGTGCTGAGTTCCTGCTAACCAGGTCCCCAGCACTAGTGTTCTTTCCCTAAACTGCATAGTTGTTATACAATTGGCATCCCTTTCGGCCCTTTGTAAGTCCTTAGTAAATAGTACCTAGGGCATTGGAACTAAAGTGGGCCCCAAAGGGCTGCAGGACGAATTGTCCCACCCTAAGGGACCCCTCATCAACCTCATGTAAACTGCCATTGCAGCCTGCGTGTCTTGGTGCAGAGAAAACCGAAGAGAGGGATGTGTGCCA
Organism: Lissotriton helveticus; assembly: GCF_964261635.1. Taxonomy (NCBI): domain Eukaryota; kingdom Metazoa; phylum Chordata; class Amphibia; order Caudata; family Salamandridae; genus Lissotriton; species Lissotriton helveticus. Next base: position 1,544,627,256 of record NC_136065.1, read on the forward strand.
TGCCTGTCAGCACTACATGTGTTATAGATAAGTAAGAACTATATTTTGTGGATCATGCACTGCTATTTTTTCAGTCCCAAAATTAAACTGTAGGCAGTGAACAGCTAGAAAATAACTTTTTAAAACGCAACCCAAGACTAAAGACAACAGAATGACCTGCGTGAGTAAATATTCAAATATAAGTCGACATTACAAATAAATTATCAAAAAACACTGGGGTTTACTTAGATTGGAACCAGACTTCAAAAACATTTTTGAACAAGAACCACTATATGTATACACAAGGGCAAAAAACATCAGAGAAACACTAAAACAACCGGCGAGTGACTATGAACCTAAAAAATACTATGGCACCAAACCCTGTTGCACGTGTAACAACTGCCACAATATCATCAGTGGTAGCGTAATCACACACCCGATGAAAGGCCACAAAATCCATTTGAAAGTTAACGCCACATGTGACACCACAAACATAGTGTACATGTTGAAGTACCCTTGCGGAAAAGCATATGTCGGCCACACCGAACGTAAATTCAAAACAAGACTTAATGAACACAAAAGCAACATCAGAACTGAGGTCACGAAATCAACGACAACTGCACATTTTATAGAAGCTCAACATCACATAAGCCAACTAAAAGCATGCATTCTGGACATAATAGAAAAAGCAGAAGGAAGGGACAATAAGAACACCCTACTGAGAAGAGAAAACCATTGGATCTATCATCTGAATACCCTAAGACCACATGGGTTGAATGAACGGGTTGAATTTTCATGCTACTTATGATACACCCATGGTACAAGATTCAGACTGATGATTATATAATCCAAATGATATGTTCTTAACTATTTCTTAATCATTCCTAGCTTGTTTCACATGTATAGCCACGTGTTATCAGCTTTGTCTCACCACGTAAGGAACAGACACTTTAAGCCATGCATTTAATCTTTTCTGATATTTATTAATAACCGCAACATCACCCGGCATGTAACCATTTTGATTCACTGCCACATTTTTTTAACCTTCAACGAGTTTGTCTTTATTAAGCACAAACGAGACTGTCCCTTCAACTAAACGTCAGCGCAGGGGGTATTTACGTAAGAGGCCACGTAAACGCGCCTAACATACACTTCATGACCCCGCTTTCACTGCGAGTCGAATTGCGGAGGGAGAGCACGACACAGATAAATTTAGGTAAGCCATAAACATATCTACTTAGATTAAAGCACAACTTAAGTACGTGAGTACGGCACTACTGCATGACTAACGCTCCAGAGAAGAGAAAGTTATCTTTAACTTTCACATCGCGTAAGCATGCAAATGAAAGTATCACACGGAAGACCAGCCGCTAATGACACTGAAACGTTCTATCTGTACCATATGATTGATTTATTTTATGAGACAACCGTCTGACATTTGAGAAGGTTTCCAGAACAGTTATTTATAGAAACCTAATTATCTCACAAACTAATTAAACGTACACGGTGGTGGCAAAAAACGATGAGTTTCCACGAACACTGATTTTGATACACGCTATTCATTTTCACAGATAATCCCCTGACGAAGGCACACAATGCCGAAATGCATTTGGAGGGAAAAAGACACATGTTGTGAATAATGGATGACAATGCATTATGGGAATTGAAGTACACACGATAATAGTGATATGAAGAAACATTGTGTGAATTGAACACATTGAAAAAATTGAATAAGAAGAAAATAAAAAGCAAACCGAAGCATCAAGTATCTTATTTTATTCTGAATTTGGCTAGAGTTCCAGCATTTGCTAAACTTGTGCCCAGTGAGACAGGCCAGGATTTCCTGGAACTGCAACCTTGACGTACAGATAGGTAAGTCACCCCTAAAGCAGGGTGCATTATACCCATGTGTGGGCATATCTGCGAGAGTGTATATGTCCAGGTGATATCCAAGTTCACCCTTAGATCTGACCAATGCACAGGGAAGCCATGACAAGTACATGGGCTGGACACTCTTCTTTAAGTTCCCCAGCTACACAATGGCTTCACTGTACCCCAAGGTGTTGGTTACCAACCCACACTGATGCCACTGAATACTAGTGTGTTGACTGACTGGTCTCCACCAGCCAGCGTCCATAGACTGGTTTCTGACTTGAGGTGAGAGCTTTGCTCTCGAAGGTAAGGAACAAAGCCTGCTCTAGGCGGAGGTGTTCGCACCTCCTCTAAACAGGTTGGGCATTCCAGAGTGGGAAGCTTCAAAGGCCCTGCCGCCTTTGTTATGCAACCCCTGGGCCTCGCCAGAGAGTTGAGGTGACCACCTCTATGACCTGACCCCACTTTTTGGCGGGAAAATTAGTAAGATTAGGTATGTCCACCTTCAGCCAGCACAACTCCCTAGGACGGGCCAGCTGATGTGGACCCCCCCTTTCTAGATTCCTCCATGTTTTGGATAGAATTAGCCTTCCAGGGTCAGGGTTCTGCCCACTTAGCACAGGAAGTGGTCATATAGTGTGTAGACAACCTAAAGGTAGCTAGCTCTTTGGCTACTACCTGCCACTCCCCGTAAACACCCCTAAATTGAGTATTTAGTTGGCACCCCTGAGCCCAATAACAGATTCAATGGACCAACAGATGGACGAAGAAGAGTCATTGCCTGGCTAGAATTGCAGCAGAACTTTGGATTTTGGTGTGAAACTCTGCCATCCTCAACCCTCTCTCGACAGTCGTGACAGTGATTCATCCGGTGAGCTGAAGAACTACCAAATCCTTGGGTAGCCTTCCACCACTTCACAAACCACCAACAGTCTCCCTTGGAGTAGAACAGCTACTCCCCTGCAGTCCGCAGGCACTGACAAGGAGAGTCTAGCCACCACCTTGCAGCTACCCGACCCCACTGATACTGCAGACAACCAGGAGAAGGTACTCCTGCTGTGGAAGGTCAGTTCAGTTTCCCCACCAAGTGTGAAGACCTCAGTACCAACCAAAGCCGTGCAGCACCAACCCCTGGGGTACCCAACGCCCTTCACCAAACACCAACAGCGAGAGCCCAGTCCAGATTCCCACTGCACCAGGATTAATCAGCTGTCGAGAGAAGTCAGCAACGTTGAGACCCACCTCAGGTGCTTTGATTTTGCTCCTGCCAGCTGTTTGTCCCTTACTGAGAGGTGCATCTTCGCGCACCCAGCCAACCTAACCACTCTGCACCCGAGCTGCCTGTCCCGGGTCCCAACGAGTGGGCTGTGTCCCCGTGCTCCAAGACCCCTTGTGACCTAAACCCCCATTTGGGAGCCCTCCGACTTGCCTGAAAGTCCCTCTGTGCAGGCTCTTTTCAGTTGGCCTTTTTCCCTGTAGCCCACCAGGCTTACGAGCACCCTGCTCCCAGTAGAACCTGGGCGGTTCCAGAAAAGCTGCTGGTAGTACTTTGAACCTTGGCCCACTACTTCTCTGATCCCAGAAGGTGAACCCTCTGAAACCGACTGTACCTACCTTTTATGAACTTTGACTTTTCCTCCCATAGGATTGCATTTTGCGTAAAAGCGCACAGATGTGAACGTTTACTTACCTGTGAATATTTTTTATCATACTTGACTTGCCTTGAAACGTAGTGCTTTAGTTTGAAATCTAAATAAAAGTGTTATTTTTCTGGTTTGGTCTCGGTTTTATTATTTGAATGTCAAATTTATTGCCGCTGTGTACAACAAATGCTTGGCACTACCCTCTGAGAAGCCTAACTGTTCGCCCACGGATGTAGATTGTGGTGACATTTGTTACTTTCATTTCTCAAGCTTTGTATAACCGTTATATGCTGAACAAATGATCTTGATCTAATGTTTGTGCTTTCTGGATGATTAGAAACTATCTTTCTTGCAGATTCTCCCTATAATCAACTCGTACAATAATTGTTAGAATGTTTTTTACCTTTTTTAACACTGTATGATGATTCATTGTCCTTGACCATATGTTTGGTAATTTTTTAAATAAAATATTTTACATTTGTGAGCACTTGGCCTTTGGTGGTGGTGTTATGTTCTGGTGATAAATTGGTTGTGATTAGAGTCTTTGCCTTGTTGTATTAAACCTGCCCAAGGGGATCTTTTCTTGACTACAGACACACCACATGCTGTAACTGCAGCATGGACCATTGTCATTGTACATGCGAGAATCGGCACAGACAAAATGTCAATAGGACTAATTGACACATCTGGGAGGAGCTGTGGAAGCCTCCTCACTTGAAAGAAATGCAGCTGGCCCCAACAGTAACTGCTGTGAAACCCCGGAGATTCCTGCAAACCCCAGAATTACGGACAAAAGGTGTACGTAAATAGAATTATAACGGACTAGGCACTGAAATAACAGACCACCCGTCAAATTTACAGATGGTTGGTCAGCCTAGTTGGTAGGGTATTGATGCCCAGAGTTGACCAACTTTTTTTAAATTTGTATTTATAAGAAAACAATACCGGTCATATTGATCATACTCAACACATTTTTACCCAAATTACCAGGTCAAGTTTCCTCTTGGATCTCCTGTCAAAGCAGGTATCTTTATATATGTCCAGTACCATGTCTCTCTTTCAGCGCCAGTTCAGCAGTTGGGGAGATACAGAGTTCACCTCGGAAAGTATTCTATTTCATCCATTTTTTTATCCCCTTTTTAGGGGCATCCTGTTTTTAAACACTACTTTCTCTGCGCGCATTCATTTGCCTTTTTCTTTAGTCCATAATGTCAGTCAGCCTTTTCACATTTTCCCCAGTGCATTGCTATGCATAGATTGGCCGGTGTGCACCCCAGGGTGGCCAACTATTGCTCTGTTGTGGTGAGATCTGTGGCATCCCAAATGTTAAGGAGTCTCAATTTAGGTCTAAGTTGGATATCTTTGCCAAGCCTTATGTAATTGTCTTGTGACTTTTCCCCCAGAATGGCGCTATACTTCTGGCATTGCCACTGTGTATGGTAGAATGTGGCCTCTTCTTCACAGCGTCGGAGACAAAGTGTTGTCTCTTATGTCTAATTTTGTGTACGGTGGGCCTTGTTAGGTAAGTTCTGTACAAGATCTTGAGTTGGATGAGGCGGAAATTTAACAGGATAGTCGCTTCATGTGGGGACATTATTGCAGTTTTCCATTTTTAATTCCCAAGGGGTCCTAAATCAGCCTGCCATTTTTCTCCGAGGAGTTTAGTGGGTCTGGCATATTGTTGATCAGCTTCCTATATATCACTGATATGGTTTTTACCCCCAGGGGTTCTGATAGCACTCTCTTCCAGAGGGAATGTCTGTTATCTCCCCTGGTATGAGAAGTGCCGCAGTCAAGGCATGACAGATTTGTAGGTACCGAAATACCTCCCTCTGGTCCAGGTCATATTATGTTTGGAGCTCAAAGAATTTAAAGATTTTTCCCTTTTTCAATAGTCCCCCAATATTAGACATACTGATGGTGTTCTATCTATCAAATCCTGGTTGATTGCAGAGCCTCCCGAGTTTCTGGGTGAACCATAGTGGCGTGGCAAGAGTCGGCTTATTATGCCAGCCAAGTTTTGTTTTTATTAGCTTGGGGCCATATGTCCATGGTTAGGGCAGTTAGGCCCGAAGTAGGGACCCTTTTTTGTTTGTGAATATAAAGCCCCATTGTACCTCTTTCCCCATCTGGTATCTATCCAGTTGGTAAGCGGGTTTTGTCTGGGGATGGTATACCCAATGTTTGACAACCTCTAGTTGTAACGCCCAGTAGTAGAGGCTCACATCAGGGTCACGATTCCCCTGTCCTACCACCTTCTGGTTAGTTTGTGCATGGCTATACATGGCGTCTTTCCATCCCATAGTTTTGTCATGATTTAACAGTCTATATGTTGTAAGTAGAACTCAGGGTTTTTAAAAGGGCAATTCTGCAGGATCTATAAGCAGCGGGAGAGAGCCAGCGTTTTGAAAAGAGCCGCTCGGCCCTGCAGAGACAGGGGCAGTGTCTTCCAGTGTTTCATGTTATTTTGCAATCTATTTAGGGGGGCCTCAAGATTATTATCATAAAAGCGAGTCACTCTGCAGTTATGAAGATACCTGGGTATCGGAAGCCCTCCTCTGGCACAGTTACCTCCAATCCATGCAGGAGTTTCGGGATCGGCCCATGAAGTATATAGACCACTGATTTGGAACAGTTGATGATGTATACAGAATATTTTCCAAAGTTTGTGAAATGTTGAGAATTCTATGTATGGATCGTGCAGATGATGCAAGATGGAGCAAGATGTCATCAGCGTAGAAGGATATCCTGTCTTTCTTTTCCTCTGCCCATGTCAGTCCTCTAAGCAATCTGTCTCCTCTAATCCATGTTGCTAAAGGCTCAAGCATCAGTGAGAACTTCAATAGCGCCCCTCCTCAGAGAAAATATTTGTGAGGTGCGATTATTTACCTTGACTTGGCCTCGTAAATCCGTATAGAGCAGCCTAACCCATCCAATAAATTTCGGGCTGAAACCTAATCGCAGCAACACCTCGAAGTGGTATGACCACTCAATTATGTCAAGCGCCATTTTGGCATCTAGGAAAAGTATTGCGGCGTCTTCTGCAATCACATATTTGCGACCCAGTACATTCTGAAGTCTGTGAATATTCAAGGACCTGTTTCAGCCAGGCATAAAACTGGACTGATCGGCGTGCATCAAGAAGCAATAATGGGGGCGAGTCAGCAGGCTAGTAGTTTCGCAAGGATTTTGGCCCCTACATTTATTAAGGCGATTGGCCGGTAGGACCCGCAGCCATTGGCAGGTCTTCCCTGTTTGTATAGAACTACGATTGAAGGCAATCTTACATCCTCCGGTAGGAACCCCTTCTCCTTGCTTTCGAGATGCATCTCTCGTAGAAAGGGCACTACCCGAGATGCTACCAGCTTCATGAACTCTATGGGGACACCATTGGGCCCCATTGCCTTCCCTGATTGTATACTACTAATTGCCGAGCAAATTTCTTCATTGGCGATTTCTCCTTCTAGCGCCTCTGTCGCTAGGGGACAGGGTAGGCAGAGGTATGTCTGCCGAATATAGCACATTACAATGCAATGTATTTCATCACATGCTTTACAATGCGGTCGTTGTAACGACTGCGTTGTTAGTACCCAAAACATTTGCACTGCAAGTCATTACAACTTAGGAGTAGTATTATTTACTATTCCTACTCCAGTTTGCGCAACAGTAGGGAACGTATTGGAATTCATTTCCAATACCTCAGCGCCCCTTACAACAAGTCGATTAATGACTTGCGATGTAAATGCATTTTGTACTAACAACGCAGTCTTTGTACCGACTGCGTTGTAATAGTACTGCAATGTAATGACGGCGTTGTAAACACTGTTTCTCATACCTGCCAGCAGTTGGTGCGAGTCCTCTGCTGTAGTAGTCACTTGCGAGGTATAGATTTGTATAATGTAATCGGCAAACGGTTCGATAATCTCTTGCAGGTCTGTAAGAATATGGGTATCATGAATGTGGATTTGGGGGACTCGGCTTTCAGCCTGTTCCCTTTTCTCAAGCAAGGTCGGTGATCTGCCCGCCATGTCCCCAAACTCATATATTTTAATGGGTGGCCATATGTTTAGCGTTGGGCAGTTCTTTAACCAAGGCCTTATATTAAAGTTGTTTGATATGCGAGTTATGTTTAGTGGTGAAGTTTGAGGTCTGTGTATACTTCGTTACACCATTACGAAGCTCCACCTTAAGCTGTTCTATTTTATCTCTTTGGTTTCTGATATGACCCACCTTGAGCGCCAATGCCTGGCCTCTCAGTCTACAAGGCCTCCCAGAGTATTTGTGCCGAGTCTACGGACCCCTTGTTGTCTTTGAAGTAGTTATCCGATTGTTGTATGTGATTTCTCTTTTATGTCAGACTTTAAGGAGCCAGGAATTCAATGTTATTGTGGCTTTATGTTGACATTGATTAAAAGTGAATACGGCCCAGACTGGAGAATGGAAAGAAATGCCTCTCGGGAGGCAACGCGGTTCCCTAAACTGGCCTATATCTGCTAAGTGGGTTAAAAGATAATCTATTCGAGAGACTATTGTGGGCATTCGAGAAGAATGTGATGCTCTGTGTGCGTGGATTAAAGTGCTTCCAAATGTCAGTCTTACCCATGGCATTGATGAATTCAAATAAGGGTGAAGTTGTCTTTTTCAAGTGTCAGGTTGGCAGGCGATATATAGTATCATCTAGTGTCATGTTAAGATCACCCCCAAGGATTAGTGACCCGATTGGAAAATCGAGAATGATCTTCCCTAGGTCCTCTAGAACTGATCTGCCGAGCGGAGGCGGGGCATAAACAAACTACATTTACCGCTCTCCCTTCCCAACTGGCTTCCAGAAAATTTCCCCTGAGGGACAGCCCATGTTCGATGTAATCATATTGCCAGGTGTTTACGAATTAGGATGCCCTTGCCTCTTGAACCGGAAGTTAATCTAGCATGCACTGCCAACTTCTATCCCCATCTATTTAGTGCTCTACAGTTATTGCCCACCAAATGTGTCTTCTGTAGTAAAACTATATATCCGTAGCCTGTCTAGTAAGGTATTGATGTACAATACTCCTTTTCAGTTTGTCCCCAAGTCCACGAGTATTTTTAAAGATGTTTCAATAAGGTTTGGAGCCATGATGTAATCCGATGTGGTGTATGCACGATCTGAATTATGACATATATTGGCCTGTTGCCAGAAAAGGCCATGTCATTGATCCGGTTTGAGGGTTGATATATGCCTGGTGTGACCCATGATTGTGTGTGTGTGTGTGTTTGTCTAATGAATCCAGGGAGTATTTTAATGTGACCTGTAGCGAAGCAACCACCCCCTTCCCCACCCATTACTCACTCCTCCTCCCTGCCAGTGGAGTTCAAACTATCCACCTCACCAACAAGACAGAGTGCCTGACTTCCCCCCCACCTCCCAACAATGAACGGTGCTCGTGAATCGGCTTCGCCCTTCCCCCTTTATTTAGAAATATGAGAGTGATTCTTATTAGACTGCAGTCCTTGATTACGAGACTCACTCTTTGTACAGTGATGTCGATTACCACCACCATGCTATGGTTGATCACAAAAAGGCATGGAACCGTGTTTGGCAAAGTCTCCTCTTTGAGTCCGGGATCGATGCACAGAGTTATGACCCATCCATACCCTCCAGCATCTGGGACCCGAGTCGACTACTCCGCGACCCGCTCGTCACCAGTCTCTGGGGGCGGTTTGGTCCGATTCTCCTTTAGCCTAGAGTGTCTGTCTTTATTAGGGTTACCTACTTGTCTCCACCTCTCTAGCCAGTCCCATGCCTCCTCTGGTGTGGAGAAGCACCAGGTCTTCCCGTTGGCTTCATTGCGTAGTTTCGCAGGAAATTTCATGGCATGTTTAATGTCTGTCTCTGAGTGCTCTTTTGACTTCCAGGAAACTGCGTCCCTGTCTTTGGACTTTTGTGGTGAAGTCTGGGGAAAAAAGGAAACCACGCTTTTTTCAATTTTGACTGGTGGAGCGCATTGCAGTGTTTTCACGATAGCGTCACGGTCCCTGAAGTGCAAGACTCTAGCGACAATTAGATGTGCGGGGAGCCGGACGTGGGGGAGCCCTTGGTTAAGGCCAGGGACACGATAAGCTTGCTCCATGGTGAAGTAGCGCAAGAGGCATTTTGACGGCAAGTGTTTGGTGACTAATTCCGCAATGAACAGGTGCACTGTTGGCCCCTCTGCAGGCTCTGGTACACTCAGGATGCGCACGTTATTCTGGCGTGCTTGACCTTCATAGTCATCCAGCTGCGCCTCTAACTTTTCCTGTTTTTTGGTTAGTTGTTTTGTGAGTTGGGACCTCTTTAACTCTTGTGTCCATTTTCCTGAGATATGCTCTCGCGTGAGAGATTTCTATATTAACGGTGTCAAGTCTAAATTCTAGGGAGTTTCATGCGCTGGTAATGGCGGCCAGAATATCTTGGAGCATCAACTCCGCCTGATCATCAGGGAATTGTGCCTTCCCCTGTCCATTTGGTTGTGCCTTCCCCTGTCCATTTGGTTTTGCCGTATCTTGATCTTCCCCATTTTTGGTGCAACTGTATTTGTCTAACTTGGTTTGTAGTGTTGACCTGCCCCTCTTGCCTCCTGCCACCATGAGCGCTCTGGAGTATGGTCGTGGTGTTGTGTTCTTGAAAAAGTGCTGATCTACCCGCTGCCTGCCTGAACGCCACCGGCCTTCAACGGCAAGTCGGGTGTCCGCGGATGTATATGACCAGCGTGCACCACTGTATAACTGATTATGCCACCAGCATCTCCTTGCTTTGTGTAACGAGGCAGTCTGTAATGGTATGGGTCGATTTTCCCCTGCGTGGGTCATTGTGGGATGAGTAGATCCTTGAGTTTATCACCAGGATGTCCACAGGGTACAGGCCAAGGATTTGCTGGTACCCTGAGGCCTTGCTTTCAGTGCAGCCGCTGTTGGGCCTTCGCATGATTGCAGCTGCGTTCTTGTATGTGGCACATGGTCGGCGTGTATGGCTGCAGGGTTTGTTCACACTACACTAAGACACGGTGATCCAGGCACTACATAAGAACCCCTCCGCCCCCCTTCCGCCTACCCCCCCCCCCCCACAACCATTTGTTCAGTCTCCTAATCACTCTTAGGGCACTAAGCTTGTAGGGGACCACTAGGCTGTACTAAAGGGTGCTTTAGTTGCACACAGCGCTCCTGGTTGGAATTCTTGAGGATAAAACCCTGCTCCCTTGAGCTCTCGGTTTTCTCTTATTGGCTGCACCCCCCACTGTAATTGGTGCTGGTACGCTCAACATCCAGTGTATAATGCATGGACTTATTGTCGAGCATAGACCTCAAACGTGTGACCTCCCTATGTTCAGGGCGGGGGGCGTGCATCTGTTGCGGAGATGGCCAGACTAGGTTTCGGTGCAGTTTGCAACAGTGTACTCCCAGTCTTCGCTCCAGCATTTGTCTGTTTACCTTGTGGGCCATGGAGGTGGGGGCCCATGTTGCTGCATCTCCTGGTGAACCTCAATCCTGACTGCTCTTGCCGCCTCCCATACTAGACTGTGGGGAGAGTCTTGCGGGTCAAATGGGGTGCCCTGTACCGTGCCAGCACAGTTGTTGGGGGGGGGGGGGGGCCCTCTTCGCTTGCTGGAGCATGCAGTCATGACGAGTTAATCCCTGACAAATGCAGACCTCCTGGCAGTCATTGCGCTATCACGGGACATGCTTGACGCCAAAATTGGTGCTGTAGACTCTGAAGTTAATCTTCTTCGCCAAGACCTACGGAAGCTGAAACCTGGGTTACTGGGGTCAAGGGTTCTGTACAACAGACTGTGACCAAACTCACAGAAGTGATTAGGCAGCTGGTGAACATGGTTGAGGACGCAGAGGGCGGGACTCTCCTCAATCTACGATTTGTTGGCTTCCCAGAGTGGTGTGAGAGTAAAGCCTACTGGATCAGTACCTCTGTACGCTGATGTCACAGAGGCCCTCTCCTCTTGCTTGTGTGGTCTAGCAGGCTCACGGGGCCCTAGTGCGGCGCCCTGCTCCCAGGGCTTGGCCCAGATCAGTTATCTCAAAGCTCCTCAATTATAGGTGAAATTCTTAAATTTGCCCGGATCCAAGACCAAATTGTGCACCAATCCCAAATCATCATGATCTTCCTGGGTTACACAAGGATGGTCCAGCTGCAGTCCTTCCTTGCAGCTAAGGAGTGTCTCAGAGAACTCAATATTTGTTATATGTTACTATATCAGGTGACGTTGAAGGTCCTGTATCAATCCTAGAAATTTTTCTTCGAAACACCAGAAGTTTTTCACTGGACTAACTAGAGGGTCCGCATGAAACCTCCCACTCCTTCACTGATGGACTCTAATTCATCCCAAGGCGACAGACGTAACTGGCAATCAAAGACCCTGGCAAAGCATCACAATAGATCTCGTTCCTTGTGGAGGAACTTCCGGCAGGCTGAAGATGCTCCGGTTGCTGATGGCAGATCCCAGAACTTCCAGGCATCAACGATGGTACCATCAAGGCAACCTTGATGAGAACTTTTAGTTCTTATGGTTCTCCCCTCCGAAAACTGATGTGCTCTCCTTTGATATGCTGTGTTAGTCATTTGGTATAGCACACGACTCCTGAAGGAGTATCTTGGCACTTTGTTCAGGGCATGTGTGCACTTAGTAGAATATCCACGTCTTCAACAGCTTCATTAACATCACAAATTTGGAACAGATACCTATGTGCAGAGGCAGTTTGTTCCAATGGTAAGAAAAGGATCTGACCCCATATATGGAGGTGTGAATGCGTGGAATTTTAAGAAGGGCTTTTGTTGTGGACCTGAGCAGTCAGGTGGGCTGCTGGTGAAGTCTGAAGCGCAGCTAGGCAGGAAGGGTAGTGTTAGTGCCTTCTGGATCATGCAGCTTAGCTCAAAGATTTCTCCTGAGGAAACAGTGCAAGGTCTTTAGAATGGGGGCAGCAGAAAATGGAAGGGCAGGTTAGAATTTAGCCGGCAGCTGTGTTTATGCAGGATTTCCAGTTTGGAGTTGGCCTAACGGCTAGTGCGGTCGACCGCCAATCTGGGGAATTGGGTTTGAGTATCGGCAATGACGATGAACATCCTGTGATTCTGGGAAAATCACTTAATCTCCCCGTGCCTAACCAAAATGAATGTGTGTCCTCATGTAACGTAAATCGTGCTATGTAAAGCGCTCTGACACCTGTTTCGGGTCAAGTTTGCGCTATATAAAACTGCAAAAAAAAAAAGGAGTTTGCTGCCACTTAGTCCAGATGACTAGTGATTGATGCCTGGGCCAAGGTCTTTGTGTGACCGTATGACATTTGGAGTGGCAGTTTGCTTTGCCCCATTGTTCTTTTCCTGTTTGGTAAGGGAAACCATTGGGTCAGACCTGATTGGGCTCCCCATAGGGGCTTAGAGATGGTCTACGTCGCAACAGATACTTCTTGTTTCTGAAGTGGGAGTGGGAAGGGGGGATTTGTTATTAAAATTACGTTTATTATTTTCTAGTTATTTATAGTTTTGTTTTGTTATTGTGTCGCAAGCCTGTCTTCCTACATGCCTCATTTGTCGATACTCCTGCCCCCCTCGCAGCGTCCCGCAACCTGGAGGTCACATGGGCACTTGTGGTTAGTGTTTTGGAATGTTAATAGCTTACTTGACAAAGTTAAGAGAGGGATAGCTACTAAGGCATGCCTGGTGGGTGGATGCAGACTACTGCTTGGTAAGAAAGTCCCGTGCCTGGCTCGATTTGGATACTCTCGACATTCACTCTGACTTTATGAGGGGGGGTACAGGTATCCTGATTAAAAATATCCCATTCCAACACAGTCATGTTGGTTAAACTGTTGTAGAGCTACTTAAGAGATTATGGAAAGACCCCTGGGCCTCATAGTGCTGGGTGAAGACTGGAACGGGGTAGTTAACCCTGCTGAGGATTGGTGGCCCTCTGATGGAGCACCCCCCTGAGACTGGGGTGAAGCCTTTGTCCTCCTTTAGCTCCGCTTTGGGCTTGATTAATGTGTGGGGATTCTATCATGCAGCTGACAGGGGGTTATATATTCTTCTCAGCTGCCCATGGTTCTTTTTCCCAGCTGGATTCATTTTTTGGGGCCCCACGGCCCTGCTAACAGTCTCTGATATCACGGTTTAGCTAGAGGACTTTTCGCCAGTTCCCCGGTCGGTATGCGGCTTTAGGTGGGTCATCGGTGCCCGACCTTCCTCTGACTCCTTTCACCCTGGCACCTGCAGAACCTGGAATATCGTCTTCATGTGGAACGCTCCATGGAGCACTTCTTGCATAATGTGGTGTCTGCAATATTACCTATGATGCTGTGAGAGGCCCTAAAACCCACATTTCGGGGGATCGGAATTAATTATTGCACAGAGATCCTGCGGCGGAAGATGAATTACTTGGTGGATCTTGAAATCCGAATGCCAGCACTAGATGACCTGAGTTGTCGGGCTGACTGGCATGTGGCACCAATACCATCAGATCATGCTGGATGAGGCCAAACAATCCTGGCAGGCGACCCAGAGCTGCATCTATCAATGGGAGAACAAATCGATTAAAATGATCCATAGACAGTGTCCCTCATTCCTTCCCTGCTCTCATAGTCCAGGACCCATCTGGCACGTTGCTCAATGATCTTCAGAAGATCGCATGCAGCTTTGCAGTTCATTTCGAGGGTGTTTACGCTCGTAGAGAGGTTCTGTGCTGGGAGCAGATAGTGGATGCTGTGCAGGCTATCCTCCTTAGGACTCTTCGGCTGACCATGAGTTGCTGGACAGCACCCATACCAGGGAAGCGCTCTCGTCCGTTATTGTGGGTTTGAATGCTGAGAAGGCCCTAGGGCCCAATGGGTTCATACGAATTTTTCAATGCTTGTATGCCCAAACTTCTGGGCTTTATACTGGGGGTGGAGTACTCTGTGGTCCGTGCTGCCATCCTGCCTCCTGATTGGTGTCATGTGGAGATTGCAGTTTTCCCTAAGCCTAGCCACCCAATGAACATTCCTCATACCACCCAATTTCCCTGTTAAACCTAGAGGTGAAGATTCTGATGAAGGCACTTGCGAACAGACTGGTGTGCTTGATCCCAGACTTGGTGCATCTGGACCAGGCGGGGTTTATGCCTTGTTGCACCACTTGTCACAGTATTCAACTGTACAACATGCTGGTGCTTGGGGGCAGTTTGGGTGGGTTATCAATTATTTTGGTTGATATCCACAAAGCCTTCAACTCCGTGAGCTGGGATTAGTCATTCGATCTCCTTCAACATCTTAATTTTGGCCCACAATATCTTTCTTATCTTAAATTCCTCTATACTGATTTAAACCGCATCAGTTTGAATGGCAGGTGCCCAGTCTGATTCATTTCCGGTGCAGCAGGGGCGTGGAAAGGCTGTCCTCTGTCTACACTTTGCCATGAAGCCTTTGGCGTTGTGGGTTAGAACTGACACCCAGGTGATGGGGTTCGAATGGGCAGAGACTGTCAGACTAGCATTATACGCAGATGCTGTACTTTTCTTCCTCACTTTCCCAGAAGAATTGGGGCTCTGTTTGCTGCAGATCCTGCGTATTTTTGGGAAACTTCGGGCCTCCACATTAGCATAACCAAGTCAACGGTTTTCTTGATGGGTGAAGGTCTCCAGGGGGTAGAAAGACTATTATTAAAAGGGAGGCCGTACCCTCCTTTTTTTTATCTTTCGGGCTGTTTTGAATTCTATGGTGTGTAGTAGCCTTCTCCCCCCCCCCCCGTCTTTCACCTTCCCCCCCCCATGACAAATTAAAGGCCTGTCTGCCCTGGGTTGGGAGTGGGGCAAAAGTCTACTGGGCCGTGGTTTGGGGGGAGCATGGCATGTGCCATGGGCGGCCGCTCCCCTCAAACTGCATAAATGGTGTCTAGTGGCCTTTTAGCCCCCGCGCACGGTGGGAGACCAATTGGGGGTAATTTCCCCCATCTACCCCTCCAGGGAGTAGAGGGACTGACTTTTGGGGTGGGGCATGGCTATGTACTAAATTTCCCTGCCATCTAGGGAGTTTTCTGCCCTCCCCAGGGGCATATTAGGGGTAATTACCCCCATCCACCCCCTAGGTGCAAGAAGATTGATGATGCATTTTTTGTGGTGTATAGTTTTCATGGTTTTTAATGTTCTTTTGGGGTTGGGGTTACTACCAAATTCCTAGAACATAAGCCCACCAGAAAGCTAGAGCCCTTTCTAGACTTTATTCAAATCTCGAGAGATAGATCTCTCTCTCTGAAAATGAGATACGGCATACTCCCCCTTAATACATTCATGGAGGGGTGGAAAAGATCGAGGGACCAGTGTTTCACCTGCCCAGGATGCCCATGTGTGAAGGAATCCCTACCCCACTTCTTGTTCGCTTATAAGGCATACAAGAGGCCAAGAACAAGGTGGCTAAAACCAGTATGCAGGGAGTTGGGCGTCAGAGATTTTAGGATTGCCCTAAGTATCCTTTTAACAGATACTTAATCTCTGTATATTGTATGTGGGGTTGCAAAGTTTCTTGCCAGCGCTTGGTTTATACGCACAAGGCTGTTAAATGAAAACCAAAACTAGATCATGCCTTAACTTTTAACTTGTATGTATATTACTGTGATTGCACTTTACCCTCTGGTAACTACACCTTTTAAATTGTACATAGCTTTTTATCGTTTTTATGTTAAAAATTTGCCAGAATATTTTTTAAATACCATTTTATGTCTGGAAATGTTTAAATGTTTGTACTTTTATGATATGAATATATCGGGTAAAGTATTATACAACAAACGGGTTAATTACAAAAAAGCTGTCCGGGTGATTTATTTTCAGCCGAAAAAGCACAAACCCAAAGACTGTCTGACTGAAAAGTAATTGTTATGGAAAAATTCTGCACCCCGCTTCAAAAATGTGCCCACTTGGAGTAAAAAACAGTGTCCAACTCTTCAAAACTGCAGCTGGCAGGAAGCCTCTGGCATTCCAGTAAAATTGGGTCCTACTGCCAAATCCCAGTGCTTCTCACTGGTTTAGATCCCGGGAGTACAAGTCTGTAGTTAGAACAGCTCAGCCTTTCATCCTGCCGCAAGCGAAAAAATAAGTAAGGGTAGAAATGATAATATCGTCTCATTATTGATAGCGCCACAAAGACGACATCAAGTGATGCACAGAAATGCATCTTATACAGATAATTAGAATTTGTAATTTAATTGTACTTTTGGTCAGAGAGCGGATAAATGTGAGAGGTCAACATCTTAGCCTATTTTCGTTCCAGAATCTTGTTGGCACTGAAAATCTCAGCAAACCAATTTAAGAACAAGCATTTCCAATGCAACAGGTCTCGCATTTACGCCACTTTGAGCTTTTGGCATTGGAAATGGCAATGCCTTTTAATTATGCTTGGTTTTAAAACCTAAAAAGGCATTGTCATTTACAATGCAATTAGCTTAAACTCGCGTAAATGCGAGACCTATTGCATTGCAAATGCTTGTTATAACTTAGATGTTGATAGCAGATGCCTTAACCTTAGAACGTTTTTGGCATTTCCTATTCATGCCTTATTACCTTTCTTTGCAGGTTATAGGCATTATTGGATATTTTTTCTTTTCTTCAACTTAATCTATTCGGTCATTATGCTCAAATTCTAAGTGTTGTAAAACATTGCACGTTAAAAATAAAGTTAATATGAGCCATGCTATATTTTACTACTAAACAGGCTGCCATAAGTGCAGTTACCTTGCAGACAACAGGGCTATGATTTGAATGGTGCAGCAGGTTCAGTGGCACTGGGCCCAAAAGTTGTCAGAACTCTTCTAAACCCCTAATATTGCTATATTTTACTACTACACAGGCAGACACAGTTGTAGTTATCTTGCACTTAAAAGGGGCTTGATTTGAATTGAGCTTTTGGCCTTAGGGCCAAAAGCTTAAGGGACCCCACTAAATGCAGAATATTGCAAAATGTTACTACTAAGCAGGCAGTCACAAGTGCAGTTACCTAGCAGGCGCTAAGGCCATGATTTCAATGGTGCTGCAGGTGCAGCTGCACCAGGGCCAACATTTTTCCGAACTCCTTCAAACACCAAATATTGCTATATTTAACTACTAAATAAGCAGTCACAAGTGCAGTTATATTAAAGTCACTAGGGTCATTATTTCAATAGCGGCGTAGGTAGTGTGACACTGGGGCCCACAGCTCTATGAACCTCTCTAAACACCAAATATTACAATGTTTTACTACTAAACAGGCAGTCACAAATGCATCTATCTTGCAGGCACAAGGGGCATGATTTGAATGGCGCAGCAGGTGCAGTGGCACCAGGCCAAAAAGTTGTCAGAATTCCTCTAAACACAATATATTGCTATTGTATCAATTAATTATAATATTCCACTCTTGTTTCGTTTTTCAAAATGTTGCTGTTATTTACCCGCACTATACATTGCCTATTTGTACATAAACAAGTCCTAACACTTTAACAGACTTTCTGTAACTTATATCGTATAACTACTCAGCCAGCTCCAATGTACAACAAAAAAACATTTTATTTTTCACGTAGACGAAACGTAATGCATTTACCAATGCTTGTTACACTTGACTCTTCTCCCAAGCTAGTGATAGCAAGCAGAGAAGGGAGGCTTACTGCACAGTGCAGTAGAGGGATTGCGAATCCGATCCAACATAACAAAAGGCCTCACTGCCACTACTGGCATCCATGTTGCCCTCGAACACACTACAGACTTTTCTTTGTGGCCCCTGGATAAATGTTTGCGAGTACCCATGTAGTAGGGGAACTGTGTTTTTTATTTTTTGGTTTTTTTTCTAAAATTTAAGTATGGGCACGTCGTACCCCTCAGATTTACCCATGCCCCCAACATCGACCACTGGTTTTACCATACCTAGTGAAAATGGAAACCGTTTTCAAAAACTACGTTTTCAGACTGTGGGAAAACATTATCACGTTTTATTCATAGTTGAGCACGTTGAGACCTCGTCCGATATTGGACCGATATTTTAATGCTTCATTACAACAATGCAATGTGTTGCAACAAGCCCAGCCGAGCAATATCGCATTGAGTTTTATTTCCCCTCCCTTCCACGTGTTTATGTTGACGCCCGCCACTCCCCCACCACCTGTTCTCGACGTGACGCATCCTTTAATACATTTCAGTGATGAGAACGTTAGGCATTACTCTGTTGATATTAAAATAAAATGTGTAAATGCGCGCATTGATTATTCTAATTCCAAAAGACTACTTCCGGTACTGGGTGTCTATTGCCAAGCTCTCCAACTGTTGACACCTTTCTTTGTGCTGTCATGTCGCCTAGTAGCCTCATGTATCACCGTGGACGGGCTGAAGCTGGTTGGCGGGCAAGTGGGGAGTGAGGGGCACGCACCGCAGGTGGTGCAACAAAGGCAACACGCCGCAGATTTCTGGAGTTTCTCATTGTGTCGTGGACGTCCATTCTTTATCTCCAGGTCAGCAGACAAGTTGGGGAGTCCCGGAGTGTGTTTGAGAGTGTGGGGGAAGGTAAATTGAGTATTTGTCGGGCGAGGAGCTGAATGAATTGAAAGCCGTGCCTCGTATTAAGATGACATTATTGGGGATTTAGAGCAGTAGGGCTTTTGTGATCCTCTCTTCCTGAAGATGGCTTTTGTATTTTAGTATCAAAAAGGGTGTAACTTTTGACCTTCTGAAAGTGTTAACGTTCTTTAAATATGTTTGTATAAATGGCAGGAAGCTAAATGAATTGATTCAAAGTAAGCTTCTATTCCAACAATGGGTGGATGTTGAGTGTGAAATTCTAATAAATCCATGGATAGATTATATCGAGCAGGTCAGGCATGTGAATATTGTGATCGTAAAACTCCACTATATTTGCGCTATTTCTTTGGGTGTACTCTTTTGCTAAAAAGTCGTATAATTGCCATATAACTTTGGAGACCTTTAACCCGTTTGCTGCTTGCGTCGGCCAACTGCCGTCGTGAGCACTATCTCCGTAGTGCTGCGCATGTCTGTTGGCCGACGCACGGCCATTGGTCGATGCGGCCACGCACAGAAACGCCCGCGGCGGATTCTACGTGGCGCTTAACGGGTTAACCACCTATATTTGTTGCTCACGTTCGTCATAAACAAGCTCGTTCTCCTAACCGGGGTATCTTTTTTGACGTGTTACAAGGGTTCCACACCTTTTCAAACGCATTGCTCTTATAGTGAGCATTTGCACTCTGTTTTTCCACAGCCTAAATTGATTACATTTTAGTCCACCAAGGCCTGGGGAGAGGGGAGGGGCCACTATCTCCTAACCTAACTAGGTTGACAGTCTAGATCACGGGTACTCGCAAACATTTTCCCGGGGGGCCCCAAAGTTTGGTCTATGATCCTACAGAGGGCCGCACAGATGCCAGCAGGCAGTGTAAAGTTGATGTAGAGGAAGCAAAGCATGTATATCTAGTGGCTGTCATTAAAAAGAAAGGTGTTCCTAAAGTTAAGGGCCTAGTTGCTCCTGCTCCCTAATTGCAATTAACCTTTAAATAAGTGCTTGCTGTATATTTAACTTTTTTTAATGTTCGTAGTGAATCGAGTAAACCGCAGCCCAGTGCTGCTGCTGCCGCCAAGGGGGCCGCATGTAAAGGTCAGGAGAGCCGCATGCGTCCCCCAGGCCGTACTTTGAGTATCACTGGTCTAGATCATGGGTACTCACAAACATTTGTCCGGGGGCTGCAAAGTTTGGTCTATGGTGTGACCAAGGGCTGCACTGATGCCAGTGGGGGTCAAAAGAGGGTGTAGGGGGAAGCAAAAGCATGTATATCTAGTGGCTGTCTCTAAAAAGCATTTGCAATGCAATAGGTCTCGCATTACTGAAAGTTTGAGCTACTGGCGTTGCTAATTAAAATGCAACGCCAATAGCTCAAGCAATCAGTAATGCTAGACCTCTTGCATTGCAAATGCTTGTTATGCCTATTAAAGAACCATAGTTCAGTGCATCTCGCAAGCGGGCAGAGTTATTTATTGCACAACTCTCAAACGGGTGCCGCAAGCAGCAGATGAAAACAATGGGATGTGCCTGCACCTTCGAGCCTTGCCCACAGAAATGACAACAATCACTGTGAGCTGCCACAGCCCAAAACAACTGAAAAACTTAGAGTTGTCTGTTACCCAAAGTGAATCAGGCAAGCTATGCCTAAAGAAAGGGGGGCAGCCGCCACTGTTTAAGTGAAAGCATGGTATGGGGCGCTTTTTACAAAAAAAGGCATTTGCGTCTGAAGGTGAATATGACGAGCTGCGCCTTAAAGTAAAAGTGCGGCAGGGGGCCCTTTAAAAATAAAAAGTGTTAGACCTGACATCATTGGCGTGAGTCTCCCTTCCATTTTTGACGGATTGCCTCCTCTGTTTTGATATGTTTTTGCTGGATTTATGCTTTGGGCACTGGGCCACTGCTAATCAGTGCCACAGTGCAAGTGTTCCCTATGTTAAATTGATGTATTGATTTGGTTATGCCACAATTGGGTTATTTGATTTACTGTCAGCCCCTAGTACAGTGCACCCTGTGTACCCATGGCTTGTAGATCAAATGCTGCTGGTGGGCTTGCAGCACTGGTTGTGCCACCCACAGAAGCAGCTTGTAAAGTATGTCTCAGGCCTGCCATTGCAAGGCCTGTGTGCAGTCTAGTACTGCCATGTCGACTTGGTCAAGTGCACCCACTTGCCAGTCCCTAACCCTTCCCTTTGCTTCATATTAGACACCCCTATGGTAGGCCCAAGGGCAGGGTGCATTGTAAGTATAAGGTAGGACATGCTCTGATGTGTGTAGCATGTTTTAATAGTGCATTACAGCCATTTTCGTTTTTCACTATTGAAGGCTACCTGTTCTCATTGCCCAGGATGGGCAGTGAAGATGATTACATCCTTATAATCCTAACTGACTCAGGGAACATGGTAGAAATTCGAATTTAGTATGCCTGAACTCGGAATAATAAAATACATCTTTTAGTAAAGTTTATTTTAATAATCTGTGTTTGCAAATACCACTTTTCGAAAGTAGGTATTTGCTTGCCTAACCATTTGAGCCCGCCTTTGCTGAGTTGTGTATTCCTTGTCTGGGTTTGTGTGTGACAGGGCTGGGGAAATTCCAGTAGACCGTCTGATGTCTCTGCCCTGCACAGAGAAAGGAGAAGAGGAATCCTGTCAACAGAGTGCTCCAGAGCTGTATCTTCCCTCCCCTGTGCCACCTCCCGTGGGGCGTCTGATGTCTCTGCCCTGCACAGTGAAAGGAAGAGGAGAGTCATGCCAACAAAGTGCTAAGGAACTGGTTTGAACTAGGCAGAGGCCTCTCAGAGAACAAAGGATTTTGAGGTATAAATATTGGGACTCAGTCCCACAGACTTTAGATCACTTCTGGAACAAGAAACCTTTCTGCCAAGGAGAAGAACCAAGGAAGCTGCAGGAGTTTGAACTGCCCATCTACCAGTTTGCTGGGTTAGCCTGCAGTGGTTGCTTCATTTCCAAGTGAAAGGAGAAGTAACTTTGTAAGGACTTTCAACTACAGAATATTCTCCAAAGGCTTGAACTGTGCTTGCCTCCTGCTGAAGTCTCAGGGCCAAAAGACTTCACCTCCAGCTCCCTCCTGAATTTCCTTGCTGGGAATTCTGACTCCAGCCACTTTCGTGCCGCTGGGAGCTGGAAGCGCGACACATCGAGAAGAAGCGTGTCGCCGCCGCAGCTGACATCGTTGCATCGCAGAAGAAGCGAGTCTTCGTCGCATCTCCCTGGAAGCGTGTGTTCATCGAATCTGCCTGCTGTCGCATCACCGGAGAAGCGTGATGCCATCGAGAGTCGCCATCGCATCGCCGGAGAAGCGCGCCGCAGGGCCTGTCGCGGCTCCAAAGTACAGAGTCGTGACAAGGCTGCCCGGGCGTCATCGCATCGCTGCATCAAGGGCGCCATCTTCTCGCATCGCAACTGGATCATCGCATCGTCATCGCATCAAGGCGCCATCTTGTGCACCACTTGGTAACACACATGTTGCTGTCAACAGCCAAACCGCATTGCCTTGAAATCTTGCCATGTTGCTCTGTTTAGACCCAACAGTGGGTCACTGCAAGGCCCAGTGTGGACAGATCAGAGCGTGGAAGTAGAGGACCCTGTTTAAAGTTGACCCAATGGACGTGAGCTACACCCGTGTATTGAACAATGCATGTCTGAGACCACCAACCATGTGTGTGACCCTCGCCACTTTACAAGCTCCAGGATGAACACACCTGCAAATTTGGTAGCAACGAGAGGTCCAAGTCTCAGATGTTGGCACCAATGTCCAGGATTCCAGAACCCGAGCTATCATCTTTAGGCGATGGGAGAGTTAAGGGTTAGCCATGAAGCCCCACTTCAGATAAGGGCTATGGCCCAGTGATGGACAGCTGGGTGTCTTTTGTAGTCCATCACTGCAGCAACCTTGGCAGTTACCCTCAGCAGCCACAGGGTGCTGCTAGTACACACAATGCCCTACTCCATACCCATGAAAGTGGCATCAAATCCTTCAGCCTACACCGTCCATTGCAAAGTAGCACTCGATGAGCACTGAATAGCAATATGTTGGAGGGACTACTATTGAAGTCTTTCAGCCTTTCATCCTTCCAAGGTCAATAGGATGAGAAAACCCAACAGCAGCCTTTTTTCTTCTGTAGTTACGAGCCATTTCATAATGCATATGTTCATTCATTTAGCATTCAATGTAAATGTATGCTTAGAATGAAACATTGCTTTAATATGTACAGCACCAATGCATTTTTATGCATGGCAAACAGTTTTTATGCATTTTTCAATGTTTTTTAGACATAGTCTTAGCCATCCATATGTGACTATATTTTAGATATGTTTAGAATTTCGTAATGTTCATACGAAAGTGGAGTGGGTGTTGTGTGTCGCTTTAGATACCGTATATAGTTTTCCTGATTTATGACCTTATATAGGCACAATTCGCATTGCCCATAGTTAGGCATAGAAATCCTACCCTTATTTAGGCATTATCCATGCTAACCAAATACATACATGGCCACCTACATCCGTTCATCTATGTCACAACAAGGTTTTGGAAAATCAGACTCTTAAGCCTTTAGGACTACCCCCTTGCTTGGATATTGATTTCTCCAAGAACTCATTTATTATGCATGAACATCTATTCCTTAGGGGTTAATTCATGACGTTCTTCTGCCCGACTTTTACGTCAATACTGGCATTCCTAAACACCTTCGAAGTATAAATATACCTTCACTTACCATGGCAAACCATGGTTTGGCTGCCTACTTGCATGACGCGGCTCAAGTCAAGTCACCGCCTGACGCACTGACCAGATGCGGTCATCCTCCTTGCAGAGAATCCATCTCCAGTGTTTCTGATTTGCCTTGCAGGTTGTTGGAGATCGAGACTCTGAAAGAGATTCCAACCTCACTCATTCTAAGGTATGGAGCGCACTAGAACCTAGAGGGACTTTTGGCAAATTTTGCAACTATAGCTAAACTAGATTATAGACCAATAGCACCTACTTCTTACCTCGTACTACACTTCGGTTGGGTACACTGGGGTAGAACTAGCTAGAAGAATCAGTTTTAGCCTGTTATTTATGTATGTATGTATGTATTTTTATGAATATCTGTCATAGCTGAAAACCATGTTATTGCAGTATTATTTTATCTTGCTGCTAACGCTGTACGTATTATACTTCGCATTCTGTATTCGGATTGTAGCAGTTTATATCTCTTGCACGAGAAATAAGACTGTTCAATAAACCCTTTTTATTGAAACGCCCATCCATCTATTTCTGTGTAACTCTGTAGAAACGAAGCATGCACGATTGACTGAGTGAAACAGTTGTCTATTGTTTCCACGATTCTGAGACTGTTCCGATTCTAAGGGAAAGAAAGTTATCATGTTTATGCGGTTGTCAGTAACTAATCCCTTCGTGTTTATTCAAGAAGTTTATAGTGACCTCTGAGTTAACTGGCACACATAAATAATTATGTTTAATGTACTCGAAAGAGACATACCGACCTCAGTCCTATGTCAAAACTATAGTGTATATTATTCCAATGTGCAGAGCCTATCAGGGATATAGGAACTACCCTACACACCCATCGGTTAAGTGCTTAGTGTTACTAGTTTACAGCCTTATGCAGGTGTACAATTGTTATTTCACTTATTCAATCCAGTACAAGACACCAAACCAACATTAGGACTTCTAGAAGGTAAAAAGCAAGTGCGCTCATGCCTGGGAATACAGATTTTGGTTAATTGGCGATTGTGGTGCTTTTGTAGCATTTTCAAAGCTCAACAGCCTAGCGTACAAAGCCACATGTTGCTTAGCATGCTCGAATGCACCTTTCAATTGATGTATAGTTAACACACAATAGGCCATTTTTTTCCGGTTTCACAGAGGTTTCAAAACCTGTATCTTAAATGGAGAGTACTACAAAAACAAAATATGTGGAGGGTCTAGGGGAATATTTAAAGACCTGTCTACACAAACCCCTACTCTTAATACATAACACACAGAAGAGCAGACCAGGTCTACGAAGGGTATGTATCCATACAGGCGACTGTTAAAGAGTAGGATGCAGAGGTGGGCAAAAGCTGTTGGGTAACAGAGGCTAGAACAATTCCCATCAGCCCACCATTGTGGAATTTCATCATGTGGGAATTGGTGATCACTCGACAACCTCATCCGGCCTTATAGTGCCGGGAATCAATGTCAAGTTTTTGACCATACTGTCCCTCAAAAAAGTGCAGTGCTCAAGTGTTCGTGATAGATAAAATTGACTACTTAGACTCAAGGAATGTTCAGACAAAAGTCTTGGTGTCAAAAATTAAAAACACGCCGAGTAGTTTAATATTAGAACTACCCTCTGGCGCTGATTTTTGCAGGATGGTCGACCTGTTTCAGCCTGTAGGGGAACTACTCTCCTTTTCCTGAGACCGTGCCTTCAGACTGTTTGAGACTCAATGAGTTCCTCCTAGCAGGTGGCAATAAAAGCCATGTAAGGGTCCCTATTTATAGCTTGCACATTTTCTAAAAGATTGTGGTTGTGATTTAGGACCCCCTTCTATATCCATTTTTTGTCATCTAATAAATGTCACTGATGGAGGTTTTTGTTAGCGTTCTAGAGGTGTCTATCAGTGCCTATATGGCGCCCTGGGGCACGTGTAAACAATTTGGCATGTGCAACCTTTGATTGCCCATTTTTTAGCTTTTATGTAGACTACTTCTTGGGCTGATAGATGGGTTTCTATCACACGTTTGTTGGGTTATTTGTGTAGAGCAATTTGGCTGGACATAGTATAATGTGTGTGCGGACTGTCCTTTTTTCTACACTGTAGAGCGGGGCCTCATTCTCCCGAGCGGTTGCCGGGTGAGGTGAGGTCTTCACCCACAGAAAGCTGGGTGAGTATCACTATGAGGAAATGCCTCTGTGTGATTAAGCTAATATGCTTTCTTTTTTAAATGCGGAATGTAAATTGTTCACGCAGGTATGTTCAACCTTCGTAGACCTGGTCTGCTCTTCTGTGTCTTAAATGGGGAGACCATGCACTTGCGAATTAAGAAATCAAGGGTACACAAATCAAAATTTGTTATAACAAAAATATTTACCATGATATTGTGCTTAAATGCCTACGAAGGGTATGAATGAACAAAAGGGCACCGTTACCACAGGGGGAGTCCTGGTGCATTGTACCAGGTTCCTGACTAGTTATATTGTTCTCTTATGTGTTACTATACATTATTTTCTTATTTACCTCCCAAAAAAACATCCAAAATAAAAGAATGCTTCCACCACATTGATTTTTGAGAAGTCCGATCACATTATGCAAACATTAAGGCTCTAAAATACACAAATTAAATAACACTCAACGTTTCCTAGTGAACAAACGCTGCTGCATGGCAGTGTCCCCTCTCAAAACAAATCATAATCGTGGCAACACATGGCCTGATGAAATATTCGCATGGGCTCAAATGCCTAAACTTGAGCCAATGGGACAAAGAGGATTCAGCTCTTCTGCAATATACAGGCAAATCCTACCTGGCGCTGGGGCCAAATATCCATTAATTTCAGCTTGTTCTAAAAGTAAAAGACTGGGGGGGAGGGGAAGGATTCAAGAGGGGTTGGGAAAAACCAATAATGCGCAAATTGCGCCTGTGCACACAAATAGTGGCGTAGATCCGGTGCCTTGCAGCCACCACGTTCAAATGGTTGTACCAGAGTATTCCAACTGCAACAAGGTTTCTTGCCCCCCAAACACATGACAATAGGGCCATCTGCAGCACTTTAAAGATGGACATGTTCAAGCGGAGAGGAATATTCACAAAGAGAGAATCATTTGGGCAAAATGGTCATTTTGGTCACCGCGATACTGTCTGCAAGTGAGCGGGGTAGACGGGCCCACCCACTGCCTTTTCGGTGAGTTGTCTGATAGTGCGTCCATAATTCATGGAGATCACCTGCTCAGGGTCTCTATGTAACCAAATTCCAAAATATTTCACGGGGTCATGGGTCCAGGACAAGGGAAAGTCCAAGTCGATCTCACAAGTACCAGCCGTCAAGGGAAATACCGTTGACTTGGCCCAGTTTATCCCCAAGCCAGAGAATCCTTCAAATTTTACATATTCTCAATGCAATGCAGGGAGGTAGGTCGCAGGGTCTCGGACATACAAAAGCATGTTGTCTGCGTAGAGTGAGACAACAAGTGGTCGCTGACGGAAGCGTAGGTCAGCTGGGGCGTGCAATTGGCAGCCAGCTGCTCCAGTGCTAAGGCAAATAGCATCAGCGACAGGGGGCAGCGACAGGGGGCAGCCCTGCCTTGTACCCCTGCGTATGTGGAAACGCCGACGACACCCACGTGTTGCACTCTGGCGGCGGGTTCAGTGTTCAACACCCTGATCCAGTGGAAAAAAAATGGGGGGGGACCCCATTTGTGTGAGTACAGTAAACATATTCCCAAGAAAGAGAATCCAATGCTTTTGTGGCGTCAAGTAGTACCGCCACGGCCTAAAATTCAGGATCAAAATAGTGGAGAGTCGCAAAAAGGGTGGGTGTGTAGGTTGTGCGTGGTTGAGCATGCAGGCACAAACCCTGACTGGTCAGGAAGTACCAGCAGGGGTACCAGCGGCTGAAGTTGAGGGGCAATCATTTTAGCTCAAATCTTGGCGTCAATATTAATCATGGATAATGGACGATAGGAATCACAACTATTGGGCACTTTATCGGGTTTCGATAGCATCACTAAGAAAGCTTCCCTTAGCGAGGGCGGAAGTTGTCCAGTGTCATACGCCTCCGCGTAGACCCAAAGGAATCTGGGGTTAGAGCATCCACAAATGTCTTGTAGAACTCACTTGGGAGCCCATCTAGACCTGCAGCTTTACATCTGGGGAGAGACCTAATAGTTTAACATCTTCCTCATCAAAATGTTGGGTAAGATGTTCTGTGTCCTGGGGACAACCAGCCAAGTGCACTGTCATCTAAATGAGAGTGAATTTTATCAGGTTGCACCACGTCCCTATTTCTATGAAGGGCAGTATAATAGCCAAGTATAGTCTCACTAATGCCACCCGTAGTGTAGTGGGCCTCTCCCGCCTCGTCCAGCATCTCCGTGATATACTCCTGGCTCCGTGGCGCAGCCAATTTTTGTGCAAGTGAACGGCTAGGCTGTCACTCCCGCCCCCTCCCTCCCCACCCCCATCACCTTTTAATAACGATCTTACTACGCCTGGACCTATGCATTATCTCCTGGTCAGCAGTTTAATTGTGTTCAGTCACCAGTTCACAGATCTTTGACAGTGTTTCGGGCAGTGGGTTTGTCTGATATGCTCGTTCTAGAGTCAAAATATCAGCAGCTAGTTTGCGAATCCTGTGTCTTAGATCTCGGTAAACACCGGCCTGTGTCCCCATACAGACCCCTCTGATGGTGACTTTATGGTTTAAATTTCTTTATTGAGTTAGCTAAACATACGTGGTTATATTTGTGTGTTGCAATCAACAAACAGTGCTGTGGCACGTATGACACGGCAGAGCTAATCAAAGGTGCAAACTTGACAGTGGGAGCATATCCGGCTATTGTCACATACTTGAGAACATTTAAAAAAAGGAAAAAACAAAAATGAACCCTCCCCCCCTCCCTCCCCCCCCTTAGGCGCCCCCCTCCCCCTGATGGTGACTTTAAATGCCTCCCACACGGTACCTACACTATCAACAGAGCCCGTAGTTTCCCTAAAGAAATTGTGACTAGCCTCACTCACGGTGGCCTTGAAGACTGTCAGACAGAGAAGACGGCTGCAATCACCACTGGAACGGCGGTCTCTCACACGCGGGGACCTGGAGTTCCAAGAGCACCGGAGATTGTTGCGAGAGTGTCTGAGCCAAATGACGTATCCCAACCACCCATGTGCATGCAACCTCAGTGGCCAGCCAGACATCCAGGTGGGACCAAGATCCGTGCACAGATGAAACAAACGTGCTCTCTTGCATTTCAGGGTGTTGCAAACGCCACACATCCATCAAGCCCAACAAGCGCCTCGCAGCTTGTTTAGGCCGTGCTAGCCCACTACCCATACGATTAACATGCATATCCAAACAAACATTGAAATCACCTCCCCATATTATCTCCGCATCTGGGAACCCCATGATGCGGCGCCAGACATCAGCGAAAAAGGCGGGGTCATCAAGGTTCGGTCAATACACGTTCACTAGCAGAACATTAGACCCACCTAATTGCCCATGCACCAGCACCACTCGGCCCAGGTCATTCGTCTCATTGCGCGTGACCTGAAATGGAATCCCTTTCTTAATCCGTGTAATCACCCCAGCGCATAGCTGGAATAGGAGGAAGCTACACGTAGGCCAGCCCACCTAACTCCCACTTTCTTTTCAGTTAATTTTGTGAGATGAGTCCCCTGCAAAAAAGCAATTTGGACAGCCATCCTGTCTAAGTAGGCGAACACAGACCTGTCTTATTAGGTGTGTTGAGGCCGCGCACATTCCAAGTCAAAAACTGTATTTTACCCCTCATCTAGTCAGAGTGCAAAGCACCTGGCAAATGAGTTTGTCAAAGACATGTATGTGCCAGTGTATCCAACAAGAGACCATTCACGAAATAATAAGCATAAAGTGCCATTTAGCGCCCCTCCCGCCATGACCCCTCTTGCCCCCACACTTCAGCATACCCAACATGCCAAAGCCATCCCTACCCAAAGCAAACCAACCACAACAAACAAATCTAACAGTTCATATACAGTGGGGTACGCCCATGCGGGGAACACTAGAGCGCTACTTGCCTCCCACAAGGTAGAAGGTGGCTAATCCGGGCTATATACCCGCGCTAAAAAACAGAACTGACCAGGAGAAAATACTTCGTGCATCCTAGACATTGCTCTTGAATTGTGTAGTGCATCTTGCAGCAAACTGTCAAATCGAGCTATAATTTCACAACACCACAAATATATCATGTAATCAGCCAGCAGAACAGCAGGCAACATATGAAACACAGCTCCCAACTACAGCGCATATCACGACGACTCCTCGTTTGTTTCAGTCTGAGACTCTCGCCTCCGTCTTTTCAGTTTTTTAGCGTGTTCCATCGTGGCCCTGGGGTTAGAAAAGATTTTTGACTCTCTCTCCTGGCCAATTCGTAGGCGGGCAGGGTACAGCATGGCATAGGATATGCATTTGGTTTGAAGTAATTTCTTTACAGCTCCGAACTCCCTCAGAGCAGTTTGGACAGCGACCGTGAAATCTGGAAAAAAGGATGAAGAGTTCCCTTGATGTTCAATAGCACCTTTCTCTCTGACCATCCTCAAGATACCATCACGGTTCCTGTAGTTTAACAAGCGAGCAATGATGGGGCGGGGTGGAGCCCCCGGCACCTGCCTCGCCGCCATTGAGCGATGTGCCTGCTCCACGATAAACATGGTGGACAGGTTCCTAGGGCCAAAGATATTTTTAGCAGAGTCTCAATGTAGCTCTCCATCCTCCCAGTGTTCGTCGATTCCGGCAGGCTGGTAATTCGAAGATTGTTGCGACGAGACCTGGCCTCCAAGTTCTCGTTCTTTGCCTGTATCAGTGCCAGTACTTTCTCCATATTGAGGGTCTTGCCTGACACCTCGCTCAAACCATCTTCAGTGGTGGAGACTCGCTGAGCAATCTCCCCCATTCTGGCGTTTTGTTTCTCCAGCAGAGAAGACATGTGGTCTAGTCTATGGTTCACAGCAGTACCCTCGATAGATTGGAGGCTTTACTGCATTGTCAGTAGGGTGACTTCCAGCGTGGACGGGCTGTCCAACGCCCCCCATCCCCACCCCCCTCCCAAAATCCCCTAGCCCCCCGGGGCATCTGCTTCTGAGTCTGAGACAGCCTTTTGTGGTGTTTTACTGGGTTTACACGCCTCAAAAAAGAGGCGGGACTGAGATTCATCTGTCCTTCCCATAGCAAATGAAAATCAGCCAGATAAGGAAGTATAATGTCCAGCAGGCAGTAACACTGGCGCACACAACCCTATTGCACCGCTACCAGCAGGAGATCAGTGTTCCAACAGGTGCAGGTGTAAAAAAAAAAACGTTGTCCACTATTCAGGAGCAACAGTCAGCACCTGTGGGCAGTGTACCAGCATCACTCCACGCCACATGCAAGTAAGGGGGGGCCCGCTCCTACCAACAGCGGGCCGCTGGGCCACAAGGCCAACCCCTCGGCCACTACCAGCGATTGTCACGTAGAATGAAGCGGCACACACTTCCCATGCATCCACAGTGCGCCAGCACAGGTTTAATTGGGCAAGTGAGATGCAGTCCCACCCTTCCTGGCCTTTGGATGGGATCCCCGTAGGCTCTCAGCTATAGGCTTTTAGCAAGCCATTATGTCAGAGCGGGCAGAGACGAGGGGATATCCACAAGCTCGGCCCAGCGCGCCAGAAACACAGGGCAGGAAGGCGTGTTCCCGAGGCCTCCAGGTGTGCTTCCAAAGTCAATGGCCACCCCGGGGTATTAGCATCTAAATGTGGGAAATGCACGGGACTTATGCACACATACTCAGTTTGAAGGCTTAGCCTCCCGGCGCCGTGGTAGTCTGATGCAGGCAATCTCGCATGCTATCTCGTGCCGTGCAACTAGGCCGCAATTCACAGGCAGCAATCCTGCGCCCGGGCCTACACCCGCCTCCGCCGAGAAGACCCAGACAGGGCCGCGATCCACTCGCTGCTGCCGGCTCAAGGAGCCTCCAATGAGGTCTCCAGGGTCGCCGTCCTCCGCCTCTGTTCTCCAGGTCTCGCAGTGATGTGTCCTCCTGGGATTCCAGGGGCACACAAGTGACCGTGGCACTGACAAGCGATACGCCAGAACTTCCACCTCGCCGTCTGGTCCGAGACGCCGGCCGGAGCCCCAGTCAGCCGCCGGTTCCCTCGGTAGTTGCTGCAACTCAGGCAAGCCTGCAGTCGTCCCCATTCCTCCACCGGGCTCCGTTTATCTCTCCGAGGAGGGTCGCAGTTGTCCTCTCGCACCTCGTCCGGCCGAGCATTCCAGACCCGGACCGTTGCAGCGGGCGGGCCAGACATAGAGGTTATAGCCCGTTCCAGTCGACTCGTCAACCGTGCTCCAGTCGAGTGCAGATTTAGTGCGCTGCACAGGGCAACCTTTCTGCAACGGGGATGCTGCTAATATTTAGCGGGTATTAGGCAGATTGCCACACTTTAGTGCAGCTCCGCCAGCTAATCGACAATCTTGCCTGGCGCCCTCTAGTGCCCCCCATCGCCCCCCAGGAAGACCTCTGTTTCAGGACTATATATCCCAACCTGATTTGGTTATTGCGCCCGATATGTTAGTTTTAAAAAATATACTACTAGTTTAGTCCAGAATCAACTATTTCAAAAGTGACGCACTGAAATTCATGATAGCAGTTTGACAGCTTTGCGGGGAGCTAATTATAAGAAAATGCAACTGTATGCACAGTGGTTGTTTAGTCCACGAAACACACAAAAGGTGATGGGAGGAATGCTTGCAATTTGTCACCACTGACCATCCCTCTGGGCAGCATCCAACCCTATTGTTTTTTGTTCACCATGCCTCCTCAGTTTGGATCCAGCCATGTGCAAATCCGCTTTGGCCTTGCTACTGCTCCTCATAGGAACAGTCCAGCCTGAACTGCCAGGCTTGGTCCTACCTGAACAGGAACACAAGCAACCCTGGAACGGTTTCGCACTAATTAGGTGCTCATCAGCCGGGTACAGCTTGGCTCCAGTGAGTCTCACATCTGGGCATACTGATGCCACTTACGGTGTTACATGAAACACACTAAAGAGGGTTGGAGCAATGCTTGCAATTTGTCAAACCACTGGCAATCTCTTGGGGTAACATCTCAATCCATTGTTCTTTTGCTCTCATGCCAGTTCAGTTTGGAACCAATCATATGAAAATTAGTCTTGACCTTGCTCCTCAGGAGATCAGTGCTGCCCGAACTTCCCGGTCAAGTTCTCCCGAAACACAAGCAACCTTGGGCTGTTTTTTGCAGAATTGCAAATATGGAAACTGGGTGCATATGATCTGGGATTTTACGAAACTGCAAAATATTTGGGATTAAAAATCTTACTACAAATTGTTTAGAAATTCAGGTAACCTCTGATTACATTTCTATATTACTAGCCTAATGTAGCTTCTTGGGCATTATAGCCAAATCAGCAAGGCGTTAGTGGTTTATTGAAATCTTGATGGCAAGATCAATTTAATATCGAATTAGCAATCCAAACACTTCCCACCGTTCTATTTGTGGGTTAATATAATATTCAATTAATAACCGGCAAGAAATGAGTGCATAACATATGGGGGCTATAAATGGGATTAGCAAAACCTGGTCTACATAAAAACTATATACAAATGAATTAATAATTATCTAACTTCTGTAAGTGTTTTTTCTCTGTTTATTTGTATATACTCAAACCTCTCCAATGTGTGACCTTTTGTCCCATAGAGCCTCTCACTATGAAATGGCATATCTATTAGAGCTGCCTGGATGCCTCCCGAGAATGTTGTTGAACCCATTCCAGCATACATGATCGTAGTTACTTCAGATATGTACTTGAAAATTCTTATAAACTATAGTTCATGAGTATTTAATAGATTTGCAATTACTAACCTAGCAATAAAGAGAAAACCTTGTTCAGCCAGGAGCAAAGTTCTCAAACCACTACATGGTCTTCTTCCTGGGAGCAGAGTTAGTCTTGAAGCTTCATCTGTATCATCTGTCTGTCCATGGATCACCTCTGGTTGCGGCTTTTCAGCAAGCCAAGTTGAACCTTTTTAAGGCAGCCCATATTCCTTCTGGGCCCCTTTTAGATCTTAACTTTAGGCAAGATCCTTTGGGGTGGCAGTTCTACCTGCTTTGGTGCTAATGCTGCCTGACTCTGCGCACTTGCAGCTGCTTCTACGTAAATCACCTCTTCAAAGACATAGATACGGCTTTCAACATCATCTCTTGTGCCACTTCAGTGCTCCAAAACTGAGGATCGTTCAGGTAGCAAAATAATGTTAAACCATACTTTGAGAACCTACATCTTTCTGACGCTCTACCTAGAGCGAAGAGATTCCCATGCATAGAAGAACTCATGACCTCAGACTCCGATATACTTGAAATTCGAAATTCTGAAACCATGAGGAAGAGTATTCAGAGGCTGATAACCATCTACTCTCATAGTATACCAATGCCGTGTTTTCCTTAGATCTTCAAAATGCTTGTTTCCTTAATATTTCCCTAAGGGGGATATTCCCTATTCTTTAAGCCCTTCTGCAGAGGAAAGTTGTTAGTGCACATCCTTGTGCATGCAGCAATACAGGTACTAGAATCGCCCATTCTGTCGGCTAAGTCCAAATTCAACATTCTCACATAAACCCTTCAAAAGTCTTCTGCAACTCCATACCTGATTTTGCCTTTAACAAGGCCTTTCCGACTATAGATGTTGACTGCATAGGATGCAAAGTCTTGGGTAGCCTAGCCTACTCCTTTCCAATGCCACATGCCTCCTTTGGTGTGATGATTGCGACATGTGGGAGTTGATGTATTTGACGATCATAAAAACATGTAAACCATTCTGTAGTGACTGCAGTAACTATGCACTTGCATGCTGGAATGAGTTCAACCACATTCTCTGGCGACGTCCAGGCTGCTCTGATAGATATCACAAACGCAAGGAGATGATGGATGGAGCGCTGAAACTTTTCAGACACTCACCCCCAGTCACAGATCTGGGTTGAATCCATCATCATTCTTTAGCTCACTTCGCCACCTCAGTTCAGACCCAGGTTGTGTTTGCTTCCCTCTAATAGATATGTCATTTCATAATGAGAGGCTCTACGGTAGAAAAGGTTATTCATTGGAGAGGTTCAAGAAAACAGGGCTAGACTATGCTCTCCACAAAAATACTGTTGACTACCGTACTGTCAGTTTTCTGCTACTTTTTAGAAGCTCATCCTTCCCAACTGGTGCAGACTCCGCTGCAGCTCATCTGCTCCTTTTATAGTATGTTGAAAAGTTACCTGCAGTTGAGGCTACGCCATTCACTTTCTGCTTCTGCTGCCACAATGCTGCTCACGTTTGCCCTCCCTTTACCCTTCGTGATTTAGTAGGTGGGGCTCGAAGGTGAGGGTTCACGTTTTCTGACTGCGTTGGATTACATTGTCTCAGACCGCTTGTTGCTGTTGGGTGCCATAGAAGTGGCCCCTCCGGAGGGGGGAGGAGCAGGATTTTATTTACTTTTTATTTTCTGTTCCATCTCTGCCCATTTGGTTTTGAGGCTCCTGAATATTTGCCTGTCGGAACACATTGAAGATGCTGTCTTTGAATATGGCACTGCTTGCAATGAATCCACAGAATTGATTCATGCACCTGGATCTTCAGGAGTCCCATTTTCACATCCCATTCTTTCAGTGTCACAGAAACTGTCTTCGCTTTACCGCAGTGCTTCCTTTTTCCCTTGCAACTGCTGAGTCTTCGAGATTGGCTAGTCATGGCGTCCATCACAGAAGAGTCTGTGCTTTTCTATATTTATAAGACTAGTTGGTCAAGGCAGGTTTTTCCATGTTTGTTTCGGACCACTTATTGTTCATCATTCCTGACCTTGCATTATTTCTAGGATTTCCTTTATTGCACAGAAGCTGCACTTATTTCCAACTGACTGGCTTCATCAGAGCAAATCTAGATACTAGCTGTATAATATCTTTTCAGTGCGTTTTCTGGTTCTGAAAGAAATCCTCCTGCTGGTCCTAAGGGCCTCACATCTCCTCCTAGAGGTGCATGTCCTATGGAGAATGAGGTCCCTTCAATTTTGCCTCAAGCTGCTTAGGTCCTGTATCAGGTAGGGGTCTCTGGTCGGGTGAAGATATTGGATACTTCTCCATGTGAAATAGTGTATGTAACCTCCACAATTACAGCCTACCTTTTCAATGTATGTCTCTTCATTGGGCTCGGGTGCATCACACGGGGGAGGCAATAATGCAGGGATTTTAGTCCCCAGTAAAGTAACTTCTGCACTTTAACCTACTGCAGCAGTGGGTAGTCCAGCTAGTCCTGAAGGGGTCTTACCGTGATATTGTGCAGGTCCACTCACTTACCTCCAGATGATTCTCGAGTGGGGAATCGTTTACATGGCCTACTTAATGCATTCCTGCTGATCTTGAGGGTTCTCCAGAATGTGTGCATGGATGGCATGTAGCCAATTCTCCTCTCTGGACTGGGCGAGTGGAAAACATATTGGATCATTTGGGGTGGGTGGCTGCCCAGCTCCAGGAATAATCTCATCCCTTGTTAGGGTGAACCCTCAAAGTCTCTAAACCAGGGGCCCCCAACCTTTTCTGGAGTGAGAGCTACTTCAGAAGCTCACAATGATTCGGACTGATCAGAATTCCAAGCAATTTGTGAATTGTTACCAGCCCCCCCCCCCCCCCCCCTCCAGCTTCATTTACTTTAAACCTAATGTCCATAGAGCCATTGTGGTTGTAACAAAATACTTTGACTAGGGGAACTATGACAGGGCTGATGTGTCAGGGAGAGCATGGTTGTTGGGGCTGTATGAACATGTATGCATATGAATGGGATATGTAAATGAGTGACTGAGCCAGTGTTGTATGTGCTTGTGGCACAGGACATAACTTTCACTGTATGTGTTACTGTTGCGAGAATAATACAAATATACAGCTATTTGTGTTTTAATGGGAGAAATGTTAAGTGCAGAAAAATGTCCTGCTAAATGTTCATAATATGGAACATTATTATGCAAGTCAAATTTCTCCCGCTTAAAGTAATGGATGTATTCTTCAGTTATAAATATGGCACTGTATCTACCAGCCACTAGTATCAAAACACCTGCTGTGTCTAAAGGCGACACTTTGAAATGGATGAAATTTAAACCAAAGAGTTAACTTTGTTTATATGGATTCAATAGAACACATCATTTCGGTTTCTCCCATTTCAAAGTTTCATATTTACAAACCGCAACCATCTTGCACTATGACATGGTGTGTACTGGCCCCTGGGAGCATGAGGTTTGCTGTTTGTAAATGCAACCATTTGTAATGGGAAAATATTAAAATGAAGCATTAATGTAATCATCAAGTTAACTCCTCATTTTTGGTTTCTACTATTTAAAAGCATTCAGAAACAGCATTTTGTTCTTTTGGTTCAATATTGAGTTGACAAGGACTTTTATTTAAGAGGTATATGCTTCAGTTCTTCACTTCTGTGCCCCCCACCTGGGTCATAAATCTGAATTAGCACTGCTCTTTATTAGGCCACTCTAGTTGCAGCCTTATGATCATGTAAAATTAATGCATCCTTTCCTGAGCTTTAAAAGCCAAATCTTACCTTGTGCTTATTTCAAAATGAAACTCTAGTCTGCCAGCTACTCGCAGCTCTCGATCGACTGGTTGGAGACACCTGCTCTAAAGTAACTTTAGCTCAACTCCGCAACAGCCATGGCAGTGAAGAGACCAGCTTAACTAAGGGCAATGTGTAAAGTATTTATGCATTACCAAAATAGTTATAGACAAAATACAAAACCATAAACCTCCCCAATTAAATTGGTACAATAAACAAAAATTTAATTCACAAAATGACCGAAATCCGATGAGCAACTGTAGATATGAATTAAAGCTAGAAGTAGAAATCCCTTCCCAAAGCACCAATGGTAGTCCGTAGTCACAGTAAAACGCAATGAAACACGGTTAAGATTCACCAGTCCGGGTTGTCCTGTTAAAATATTTTACCTTTTAATTTAGTCTATTGAGTCCCAATCCCCCACAGCCGTACACGTCTTAAACCCCCAACCCCCCACTCCCCAGACCTCAGGGGAGACAATTTAAGGGTGTAACAAACAGGCCAAAAGCAGGGTCTAGTCCAAGCCCAGTTGCCACTGGTCAGCTTGGGACCTCCAGGAAAAGTGCTCTTTTAGCCTGTTTCACTGTAGCCACACAGGAGGTCAGCCAACTGACCCTTAGTGTCCTGTGTACATGAAGGAGCAGTTCCAGTCCTTCATGGTTCGGCTCAGTTCAGAAAGTGGGTCCCTTCCTCTTCAGATCTTCTGCAGGTCCAGAAAGTGCTCTGAAGTGGGTGCCTGTAGATGCCACATTTTTGCCAGGCACCAGCTGCTAGGTGGAGGGGACTACTGGACCCTCCCTAAACAGTGGGATAAAATGTCAAATGCCCTGATCTACCGACTTTTGCAGTAGTTTCTATTTGCCTTTCTGCAAACTGGCTCAAAATGTGATGTCACAGCCAGTCCAAGGTAGCGCAACTCATCGGCTGCACTCCTCTTGTGTTCTAATGTCTGGGTGTGCGTGTGGGGAGTGTACATATAAAATAAATATACAGTTTGAAGTGACTACTATACCCAGAGAACGAAATCTGGTAGGACAAAAGCAGGGCCCTCCAGCAACCAGAAAGTAGATCCACAAGAATTGTCTGGCATACTGTTCTTGTCCTTTCAAGTGTTCCCCAACTGTTAACTGTAGCTTAACAGGCATATGAAGTAGGATTTGACACTGTGCTGCCAAAAGGCGGCATACTGCCCCCACCCTGGAGGTCAGAGGAGCCATTCGGGTCTGTCTATTGTTTGTATTTCATTCGTATTAAAGGCTAATCACTAGCTGGGGGAAGCTAGAGAGCCAATGCCAATTAACGTCCCTGAGCTTCAGGTAGTGAAAAGGCAACTTTTAGAAAGTTACCTTTCCTTCATATTTATCAAAAATGACTTCACCAATAAATTAGATTTATAATAACTATTAAAAAGAATTGTGCAATTATGTTTTTAGCTGTCCCTATTCCTGAGATACAGTATGAGTATTTTATCTGGCTCTGGTTTTGTAGATAAGGCTGCTATGCCTGCCATAGTGACAAAAACGTTCGGCTGGTAGTCCCATTTTAATATTACATTTCACATGTCCTACGTTTAAATATCATGCACACTGCCTTCAGGACCTCAGTGCCTGCACAGAGGCAACATTACTATTTAAAAGGATGATTTTTACCTGAGGAAAAAAGGGTTTAGATTGACAGATTCCAGTGACTGTTATTCACTTTTAGTCAGGTGACGGTAGTAAGCTTGAAACCATATTCACACTGCCAATTTGTGGCTGGCACAATAGGTTCTGCAGACCATTGGTATCACTTAATTTCTGGGCCCTGAGTATATTTTTTACCATATAATAGGAACTTATGGGCAAGTTAAATATACCAGTTATGAGTATACCAAGTTGACCATGTTAGCAGGGTTAAAGTGCACAGAGTTCTAAAGCCAGCATAAATACAGGGTCTAACAAAAGGTCAAAAATCCAGGGTGACCACTCTGAAATGGCAGATTTCGTACAGTGAGGAAGATTTGGTACACCACTATGTTGGAACTGTCTTAGCCTCATTGTTCTCTTTTTCACAGTTAGATGGTTGCCTCTTCACCACAATTGTATGCTTAATTTCTATGTAAAGAAATTATGGGGCGTGATCTGGAGGCTTTCAGTGTCCTGACAAATGTTGAATGTTATTCTGGCTGCGGGAAAACCAGATACCATATTCGTTTATGCTGGGTGCTGGGACAGGTTTGTCTTTTGATTCCAGGCTGCAGGCTTATATCCTTTTGGTTCTTGCCTCTAGGACTTTCTGGGCTTTCCCTCTTGGAACAAGAGTGTCCCTGCATGGTTTTGAGAGCTTGCACCCGTGTTCTCTGCCATTTGTGTATCCACAGTATTTTAAATTTTTAGTACCCACTTTGCATTACAATCATTCCTGTGCACTTGAGACTGTGTATGTGATAGGGTACTGAAGACCCAGAGTGGCGCAATGTGATGTGGAGGAGCACACCATGCATGCCTTCTGATTTACATTGACTGCGGTTCATAGATGCGTTGCAGAGGTGATGACATTTTATTCTCTAGGACCAGACAGACATTTCCCCTGGTCCTAGTAGCAAGTGAAGCCTATTGGCTTTGTGGGCTATAAAGTTTTGCTAAAGTGCCAGGAACAAACCCTTTGCTAACATCCTGAGTGCGTTGTGTGTGCAAGGAGCCTCAGATGATTAGTGTTGGGAATTTGTTTGGCATTCAAGTTTGTGGCATTGAGACCAGCATGATCCATTTTGGATTTCACTTAGTAAAGCGTTGCACAGAAAAGAGGCTCCCAGATGAGTAAAGTGAATCTGATATTCCTGATGCTT
Organism: Lissotriton helveticus; assembly: GCF_964261635.1. Lineage (NCBI taxonomy): Eukaryota > Metazoa > Chordata > Amphibia > Caudata > Salamandridae > Lissotriton > Lissotriton helveticus. Next base: position 1,544,667,457 of record NC_136065.1, read on the forward strand.
TAATGAAGCACCAGACATCGAAGTGTTGGAGAGTGGAGATAGGGCTTCCTATAGAAATGTAAAATGTGCCTGCCTGATTGTACTTTCCTGATAACTCCCAATCTGTTAAATGTGTGACGTGGTGTATGAGGTTGAACTTTAGCCAATGTCTCAGCAGTCTTTACTCCACTAGAATTTTTACTCAAGACATGTAACTAGAAGAAACATTTCAGACATAATTCAGTGAGTATAAGGAATAGCAACACAAGAGAAGGTACCTACCGGTTGCACAGGTTTGCAAAATAACTTGAGGCAAATTCAGATTTTTTTTTTGGGGCTTCCCAAAGCCAAGATGAATGGTCAGTTAGATGCCACTGTGATCGAAAATGCAACTGTTAGATAAGTGACCAATATTTTATCTGGATCCCTCTCCTATATAGAAAACAAAGCTGAGTGAGTCTTAAATGTTAAATCCTTATACAGTGACACTCAAAGTTGGCAACTGTACCAACTTAAGTCATATAATACATTCTACCAGAAATTAAAAATATTCTTTTGTTAGTCGTGAGCCTGCTCATTTATTCAATATTGAAAATATTATGCAGCAAAAGGGATCAGATTTGAACGTGTATGTATATATGTATATATCTTAATTTCTCAAATGTGTTATTCACATTAACATTTTTTTTAAATTTGATGGAACTGCCTTATTTATGGTCAAAGCACCACAGATATTTTTTTCAAATATTTTGATGGAAAAGCTTGCTTTAAGTTTGATAGGACAGCTAACATGTTTTTTTTTAGTTTAAATAAATTTAGTTTTTTTCTTGTTGTGTTTGCTGCCGCACAGCCAAATTCCTCCAGATTTTGAGTACATAACAGACTGTTATTTATTGGCTGAGGTAATCTAATCCAATTCTGCACAGATCTTTCTGTTTTCAAATGATCATCTCAGGAGTGAGCTTCCCGTTCTGGTTCTTTTCTAATTATTTGGAGTATAGGCTTTCCTTGTGTTGATCAAACCAGCTTTCAAAGTTTGATCTGTAATATTTTATTAAAAGGACACATTTCTCTTGGTTGAATCCACTATTTAAAAAAAAAATGGAGAAATCGTGGGCATTCTGACCGGTTTTATCAATATTTTTCATTGGTTTCCATGAGAGGTGGCGAAACCAGAGCCTAAAATCTTCAGCACACTACTCACTAAAATAGGTAATTTTTCATGGTTAAATATTTATGTCATGAAGTTATGTTTTGGGTCCTTCCAGGTCAGAAAACTGGCCCGCTCACACAGGTTGGGTACCATTTGTGGCGGGAGAAGTATGGGAGCACAAAATAGTAAAACATTTGTAAACCGTCAATTGCGTTTCTTTACATTTTTTGTTAAAAATGTAAGCTAGTTTACAAGAAGGAAAACTTTGTGCAAAATGATCTCTGAATCGCACAATAATAAGGATCGCTCATAATGCAGAGTTCTACAAATATCCATTACTAAAATCTGTATCCTGGTCACATTTCAAAATTACATAGAAACCTTCTTACCCATTTTCATTTAGGGTCGGATTTCAATAATCATGATAAGCTGCATCTCATCATTGACACTTCCTAACAAACGCTTTTGGACAACCAACGAATATACATCCCTGTGACTTCCCAATGATTTATTATATTTCCAAGCTGGGCATTGGGGCAAAAAAATAAGATTAAAACTTGTTTGTTTGTGTTTTTTTTTTTTTTTGTTCAGCAAATTTTCTTATGGAAAACCATGAGCAATCTACATAAATGCCCTCTTGCTGCATTTTAAATGTTCACTCCTTTTTCAGAATTGCAAAGATTTTCAGGTTCACCCATGAGTGTCGCATTGGTATCCACCACAAACTTGCAAGTGGGTTGAAGCCACAAAGTGGCTCTCTCATCTTGACAATCACCCGGACAATCTGTTGAACTGCCTCCAGGAAATCCACCACTGGATGTGCGAGTCATCATTGAAGCTCAACGGATCGAAAACCGAAGTCATGCTCATGGGCAAGAAATGGTCCACCATCCCACCTTCGGTCTGGCCAGACGCTTTCGGTGAGGTGCCCTCCCCGAAACCAGAAATCAAGACCTTGGGAGTCTGCGTTGAACCGGAGTTGTCCATGAAGACCCAGGCAGCCAAAACAGCAGGCACCTGCTTCGGACTTATGCGTTCCATCTGTAAAATCCTCCCACTACTCCCGCCCCTATCTAGGAAACTCTTGATTCAAGGTTTGATCCTTGCCCGGCTAGACTATAGCAATGCTGTCTATCTGGGAGCCCCTGAATCTACCCTGGCCAAACTCCAGCGAACTCAAAACGCGGCAGCCCGGCTCCTTATGGGCCTCCCTTCCAGAACCTCTGCCAGACCAGCGCTGAAGGCCCTACATTGGCTTCCAGTGCGGCAGAGGGTAGAATTCAAGGCGATGTGCACTGCCCATAAACTCCTCAATGGTCTTGGCCCTTCTATCCTGAGAGACATGGTCACCCCCTACAAGGCCCCTAGACTCCTACGCTCTGACAACGAACGCCTGGCCACCGTCCCGAGATTCAGGAAGGCACGCACTGGCGGTAGACGGTTCGCAGTAAAAGCGTCTGCAGGATGGAACTCGCTCCCCCGCTTCCTGCGACTGGAACCCTGCCACCTCCTCTTCCGTAAAAAACTGAAAACTCTGCTTTTCCCCAAATAAGCTCCCCTTCCCCCTCTGGTCTCCACTTGTATCATTAGCGCGGGGATGCCTCCGGGTCACCAGGCGCTTTATAAATCGCTAAATAAATAAAATAAATAAAGTAGGAAAAATGGACTACCAGATAATAAAAATATGAAGGCTTTTACACTTTACCATTTCTCCTCCCCCCCCCCCCCAAAAAAAAAAAATCAATCTTGCTTTGTTTTGGCCATTGTTTCAGTTACCTCCTGTGTACCTTCAGAAATGTTGAGGAAAGAAGACCAATTTAACCTGGATACTTTTCGCGGGGGAGATGTGATAAGCTAATCACTGGGGGTAGCTAAAGCCTGTGCACAGGTATTTAGGTGTGGTGTTGGATAAGTGCTCTAACAAACACTGTGTGCACACAAGTTTTGCACTTTGAAATCCTTTCATCCCCCTAGTAGGAGGGCTTGTATATTGTTGTACAACTGTAATTTTGTACATATTTGTAATTGTAGAAATTATTCGGTTATGTGCATGACCGCTTTAGTAGTTTGAAAAAAGAAAAAAAAGATCTGGTTATAGAGGAGCTTTGCGTCTGACCTCTTAGTCACTGGTCTGTTTGAGCATCATACATAACTTTCTCCCCCTTTCAGCATGGAGTATGGGGCAATGGATCATCCCACTGCTGCCAGTGGCTCGATTGCTATGTGAGTATCATTTTACCTAAGCACGTGCACGTTTGCCTGAAAATGAGTGTGCCACTGTCCCAGGACTGGTTGGTAAAAACATTTGTTCCATTTTCTCCTTTTATATTCCTCCTTTTCATTTCTTTCCTTTCCTTGTTGGGAGGTGTGCCTTTGGGGAAGATGGCATTACTGGGTCATTCACTCGTGGCTCATCCGCAGCATTCCATGATTCCAGGGAGTCTAAAGTGGATGTCCATCTTGGAATGCTATTATAGCTCTATCATTGTTTCATCCAAGGTTCATATCTCCTAATGGAAGCAAGATGCTGGCTTTCTTGGATTGTTAAACCATAATAAACTATGCACAATATCATTTCATGATGACCATCATGATCCCTGTATGGAACTTATTCATGTTGACCAATCTAAGTGTTGTTCGATGAAGTCCCATTATTTTTCACAAGGAATTCCTTTCTATTTTTTGATGTGCAAGTTGGTTTGCTTAGAAATATCTAAGCACGTGAAGGTTTGCCCTGCCCCCAAACCCCTTTACATATATCTGGTAAATCTTTCACCACACCTGGAGTTTTTACTAACCCAATGGAATTGCGAGAGGCTCTTTACAACCCTCTACAGTATCTCCTCAAACTCTACAGGCATGCCATGCAAGTAATAATAATTTTGAGATCTATATTTTACCCACCATATTCCTTACTAGCTGCAAAACCAGCCTGAAGCATGTGGAAATCCTGTAGTTCAATACTTGGGATGTCCAGGTGGAACCGTGGACCAAATGCCCCTGATGGAAGTATGCCTGGGACTCTGTGGTGTGGTAACCCCCTCCCCTAACCCCCACCTGTCTACTAACTGTGTGATGTGGATGGTTTCCTGCACTGGGGTGCACTGCTTGGGCCTTTTTACAGACTCCCACTGTGTGCCCCGGCCTTTGACTCGCCCACCTACCCCATCACCGAGACTATGAACATTACTGTGTGTGCTGTTAAGATCATGGCTTCATGGTGTAGACGCCGAAGACGATCCTTCCTGTGGTCCATGTTTGTTTGCAACTCTGATCTTTACAGGCCATTGGATTGCTTGATTACTTTACCCCACTGATGGGCCCTGGCTGCTCGTGCTGTCTCCCTTGTTGTGACAAGTGTGCTGGGTGTCTGAACTGGCAACCTTAGTGGCTCCTGGGACCCACAGTGATGGGGAAGAAAAAAGCCCCCCTCTTCTTCGCACTCATCCGAAACGCTTATTGAAAACTATGCAACAAACCTTGGGGTGGCCTCAGAACGGGAAGCCCACAGCTACTGGTGATGTAGCCAAACTTCTTCAGGCTATCCAGGCATCACAGATGGCAGTTGATTACCAGATTGGTGAGGTCCACATGGATGTGGCTCTTATACGGTGAGACTTGCGCAACACCATTGTCGACTACAGAGGATGAGATAGCTGAACTCTAAGCCAAAGGGTTTCTCCTCCTGTCCCATACCGCTGAGCTCAGGATGCTGAAGATAGATTGTGGCGTAATAACTTAAGATTTATGGGCTTTCCAGAAGGAATGGAGATGCTGCACACCACAGAGTTTCAGGAGCACTGGATCAAGGCATGGATGCCGGCAGACAAGTTATCCACCTGGTATGTTAAGTAGTGGCCATGTAGGGCTCGAATGTCTAAACCCCTCTCGGGGGCTAGGGGGTGGATCCCCATAGGCCTATGATTGCCTGTATCCTTAATTTTTGCAAAGGATTCCATCCTGTAAGGCGGTGCGCCTCCCGCACTTGCACTGTAAGGGCTCAAAAATACTGATAATCCCAGATTATACCAGAGGGTTGCAAGCCAAAAAACAATCTTATTCAGCGGTCAAGCAGAAACTGCGGGACCTTCATCGCTCTTATATGCTTCTGTATCTGGCGTGGCTGAAAGTGATTTACGAGGGGAAGACTAGATTTTTTGAGACACTAAAGGTGACATGGGCGTGGCTCACCAAAGAGAGGCGCTCCGTCTCTAAACCGCTCTCCCTGTGTCACAGAGAAACAACCATTGAACAAAAAAGCAGCAGCTGCTAAAATGGAGCGAAGGATTCGCTCCCATAAGGGGCGTCGCCTGTCTGGGACTGATTCTCCCTTCGTGTGATATTGAATCTGGGCTGCGACGGGCCGAACAGGACTGATCGTCCCAGACCGTAGCTGCCTCTCAAGGGCTTGCGCTGGATGCGGTGCCCCGGTAAGCTCTGCCCACTGATGAGGATGGAAGATTGTCTTTGAGTCAATTATGGCGTGCAACCATGGCACAAGAAAGGGGGGGGGGGGTGATTAAAATGACAAGCTACTGTACTGGCTTGCTTCCCGACCCATGACTAGTAGAGTGGTTCCTGAGATAATTGATGCTGGTTTCCCTCAGTATACTACCCAAAATAAAGTGTGGGTGTTGACAAGAGTATTACCAGCTTCTCTATGTAGTGGTCCTGCAGGCGGAGTGAGACTCCCCCTTGTTGGGTGACCTGTCGCTACCTCTGTTGTCTTGCAGTGAGATACAGGCCTTTGAGCCGCCCAACACGATTGAAAACCTCAAACACCATCTCTGTTTAAGCAGCCGGTAAGATGCCCTTGCCCTGACTGATTCCCTTCCTAATTCCATAGCAAATACAAGGAGATTATCTCCCGGCATCTGCTTGCAGTTTACACAAGGCTGCCAGGATTGGGCATTTTCCACTGGGAGCTGGACATGGCTACCATTGTGGTCATTCCAAAGTCGAATCCTCCACCCAGTGATCGTGCGACGTATCAACCTATCTTGCTTTTTAAAAGTGAGATAAGGATTTTTGCCACGATTCTGGCCTCGCGTCTTAAGACGGTTCTTTGTACTTTCATACATCCGCACGAATGTTGCTTTATGCCAGCCTGGAACACTAGGCATTGTCTCAGACGCCTTCATGTTGCACTGGCGTGCTGGCACCTCCTGTCCCCCCTCCATGGCCTTACTGTTAATAGACTTCGAGAAGACCTTTGGTACAGTAGACTGAGTTCACCTAGAACAGGTCCTTCGAAAGGTAGGGTTGGGACCCTGCTTCTGTAATTGTCAAACTACTTCATTCCAATCTGTCTGCACAAGAACCGAGTAATGGCGTGGTCTCTGATCTGTTCCCAATTTGCTGTGGTACCAGACAGGGATGTCCCCTGTCTCCCTACCTCTTTGCCCTGGTCATCGAACCTCTCACATGACTTGTACGTAGTGATGGACAGGTGCAGGGATGGGGTGTGGGATACTGGACATGATAACCAGATGACGCTGAAAAGAAGTATGGCCAGTAGGTTTGCCAATACATTTATTGCCTCGGATGTCCTTCAACTCCCGGCAGCAACTGCTGATAACCCCACATTCTACATTCCAGGCAGGAGCACCCACGAGCTCCCATCCACACCAACATTCCAAATCCCAAAACACCCCCCTTCCGTCACAATGCAGCAAAATTGAAACGGTGGAGAAAAATAACACAAGAAATAGCAATAACAATGGCACATCTCATTAAGGTTAATTTATTTGTTTTATTTATTATTTATTTAAGCAATTTGTAGAGCGCACAAATACCCTTGGGTGTCTCGGTGCTGCTGACTGTATAGAAGATCGAGCCAAGAGTAGGTGGCTATTGATTAAAAAGCCATGTTTTTACCAGTTTCCTGAAGGCAAGTAGTCTGGCAGGATTTAATATGCAGAGGGAGGGTGTTCCACAATTTGGCGGTGGCGACAGTGAATTTATTGTTATCCCAGGAGACTTTTATGTTAGTGCGAGGGACCTTCAAAAGGTTGGCTACTGATGAACGCAAGGGTCTAATGGGAGTATAGACACACAAAGCCTTCTACAAGAAATCAGGTCCAATTTTGTGGATGGCCTTGAAGGCACCGCAGAATGCTTTGAATTTAATTTGGCTTATTATAGGTCGCCAGAAGTTAACTACTGTTGAAATTGGTTGATACTTAGAGGTACCTGTTAACATTCTAGCAGCCGAGTTCTGCACCATCTGTAATCTATTAATGACCTTATTTCTGGGCATTGAGGAAGAGGCCATTACAGTAATCCATTTTTGACGTTACTAGGGTGCTAATGAGGGTTTTTCCGGCGCTGGAAGGAAGGATAGGAGTTTTTTTTTTTTATCATCCTAAGAGTGTAAACAGATGAAGAGACAACTGCATTGGCATGGGATGGGAAAGACAGCCTGTCGTCGAACAGGACCACTAAATTTCTAACTTTCGAAACCAGGGGAGGCCCAAATTGGCTGGCCACCAAATAGGACCATGCAGGAAAAAGATTACCAAAAATCAGTGCCTCCGTTTTATCAGAGTTTAACTTTAGGCAATTGTTGGCCATCCATGTACTAATGGCCAGCATTCCGTCTTGGAAGCTGGCCGCAATTGCTCCTCCGTCATTGTGGATTGCTAGCACCAATTGTGTGTCATCGGCGTAGGATGTAAGACCCATCCCGTGGGCTTTGTTGACCCGGGCCAGGTCTGACACATGGATATTAAACAAGGTCGGACTCTAGGATTAACCTTGTGGCACACCGCACCGGGGGGTAAAAGAGGAGGACTTAAAATCTCCGAGACTCACTAGTTTTGTAATGTTAGAAAGAAGGGAGGCCAGTCATTCTTTGGCCCTTTGTATGATGCCAATGTTTGAGACAGTCGATCAGAGTAGCGTGATCGACCGTCAAAGGCTGCTGATAGATCTAGCAGCACTAGAACCGCAGCACCACCTTGGTCTAGTACTGATCTGATTTCGTCTGATGCTTTAATGAGTGCAGTTTCTCTACCGTGGACTTTCCTACAGCCGAATTGTGTCTTGTCCAGAAGATTATTATCTTCAATGTAATGGGCCAGTTGCGAGTTCATTATTTTCTCAAATTTCTTTGCAAGGAATGGAAGGCTTGCAATAGGTCTGTAATCTTTTGTTTCTGAAGGATCAAGGTGCTGCTTCTTCAGCAGCGGCTTGATAATAGCCTTTTTCCATGTAGAAGGGTAAATACCTGTATCAAATATGGCATTGCAGATATTTGTTAAATTAGGGGCTATTCGATCAGGGATCAGTTTTAAAACAGCAGAAGGGCAGGGGTCGGTGGGGAGCCTGATTTGATAGTGAGAATATGGTCCTTGATCTGTTTTGGTGAGACTTGACTAAAATTCGGAAAGGAAGGGGTATTTTCTTCTTTGTCGGGGGTGGCCGTCAGTCAGCTTTAGGTTGGGGGAACTTGACATATGTGTTGCTAACATTGTCTTGAAAAGAGCTGGCCAGTGCGTTGCAAAGGTCTTGGGTGGGAGCTATTTGAGGATTTGTCACCGACCGATAGTATTGTGGCCACCTGAAACAGCTGCTTGGTGTAATCTTGGGCAGATTCAATCTGACTGAGGTAGTATTTGCATTTCTCCAAGATAATGAGATGTTTATACTTGGATATTGCTTCCTTGTAAATGGTTTTGTCAATAATATAGTCTCTGTGCCAGCGTCTCTTGAGGTTCCTGCATCGTTGTTTTTCAAGTCAGAGTGACTCTGAAAACCAAGGGGCCGAAGGAACCGTTCCTTTTTTTGAGAGATTTTTCAGATGTACTAAAGTTGAAGGCGTTATGTAGCCATTCAGAACAGTTGGATGAGGAAAATACAGGGTCTGGTGTGGAATTGTAGTTAAGAAGCTGCTGATCAATGCTACACCAAGATTTAAATTGTGTGGGTGGAATTGGGCTAATGCGCGTAGGACTGGATCTTTTTATCTGAATATCAAAAAGGACTGCCCAATGTTCAGCCCTTACAAGGGGCATGGTGTTCTTTAGAGATATTTGTTTGTTGCTGGTGAAAAACAGATCCAGCGTTTAACCGGCAGGATGAGTGGGGCTAGTCACCAACTGGAGGAGGTCCACTACCTCCAGTTCTGCAATGAGGGTTGAAGTGTCATTATCGTCAAGGGTTTCCAAGTGAAAATTAAAATCCCCCAAAATGGTGAAATCAGATTCTCATGCTAAAGGTTCCAGTAAGCTACCTAAGGCAGAGAGAAATTCAGCTTGATGGCCTGGTGGACGATAGAGAAGGGTTCCTTTGAAGGTTTGTGAATGACTGAGCGTTTTGTAAAAGTCACTACTTCACAGACCATGGAGGGAATTATCTCAGTCCTAACTATTTGTCGCGGTAGGATTGCCAGTCCTCCTCCTTTTTTAATGATTCTTTCAAGTCTAAATATGCAATACCCTTCACGGTTTGCGATGCAAAGATGCAAAAATCAGGTCCAGATGATGGGTCACGCCAGGTTTCTGTGATGAATATTACGTCTAAATTTTGGTCCTTTAAAAAATCCAATATTTCATATTTTTTTGGGAAGTGAGCAATAGTTTGCTAACAAATCAGGAATATATTCACCTAGCTCTCAAAGGGTGGGTCAGAGAAGGTACTGGTTTGTTATGAGTGACCAGATTAAAAGAACAATTGGAGAAGCTATAAAAGGAATGAGTAGCTAATAAGCATGTGTGTGAGTAAGGACCAGTATGTATTTTAGTAGCGAGGCGAATCTTTCAGCTGACTGCTGGAGTATGTTATCATCATGTCAGGCAATGCTGGTATAAATGAGCCTAGGCCCGGTCCAGGCGCAGACAGGCTTGCCTTAGGGGCGCCAGCGGCACTTCCCGCTGCGCGCGTCCGCTGCACGTCGAGGCTGGCATCCGTATTTATACAGCCGGTTAAGCAACTAGACTGCTAACCGCACTATGCCTTGTGTCAACAGAACCGCTCTTCTAGTCTGCGTCGTAATTTCCTCCTCACAAGCGGAAGAATCCGTGGGTGACCGGGGAAGACGCCGAAGTGACCGAGTGTATGTACAATGTGCACAGGTGAGTTTAAAAATTATTGAAAGTTACTATGGGGTGAGTTTAAAAACGAATTTCACAATTGGATTTACAGCTTGAAAACCGAGCATAGAGAATTGCTGGAAGCCCTTTACCAGGCGATCGTTCACTAACCCAGATACAATGACTCGTATCCTCCAGTGCTTCCGTTAATACACTAAAACCATGAAAATCCCCAAAAAAGGCAGTCTACTATATGATGTGTCGTGAAACCTGGAAGGGACAATCTTCACCCTGGAAGAAACACTCCTCCCAGGAGCACAATTCGAGTGAATGCCCATTTTCCCATTCACGTAACCAGCCTTGGATTCAGGCACCACAGAAATAGCACACTTGTTGGCATTTTCCAACACCACAACGTGATCCTTCCCCTCTCAATTTCATTGGTGCCGAAAAGCATGACTGCCCAATCACCCACATTAACAGAGTTCTGGTGTTGTCAGACTTAGTACTGTATTTTGTTTTAACAGCAGCTTTAACGTCCACCACATTCATCACCCTCTCCTTATCTACACCTTTTCTGGACATCCAATCCTTATTCAACTTGGAGCCAGCAACTGTACCCCTGAGCAGGGTGAATGGGGCCATCCCAGTGCTAACATGTGGGGTAGTTCTCACCGCTCACAACATGTCGGTTAGAGCCTCCCTCCACTGGATAGATCTGTCTGCTGCTGCTGCAGGTGACCTAATAAAAATCATTACTTTTGATGTGCATGTACCGGTTTCCACATACCCATGCAATAGTGATTATCCTGTATCAACACTAGTCAACCTTTAAGTGATCCTGGTACTGTTAGTTCCAATGGCTTTTTCTTTTGCACTGTTATTCTTGAAAAACCAATAAAATGTTTTTTTTTTTAATTGCCTCCCTCTATGGAAACCATTGACTAAAGCCAGTTGCAAATGCTCCTTAATCACACGGTTAAAGCGCTCCACAATGACATTGCTGCGAGGATGATAAAGGGAGGCGAGAATGTGTTTTGACACCAATATCTTTAAGGAAGTCCTACATTTCTCTGGACACCAACTGGGTAAAATTGTCACACTAGCTCCTCAGAAAACCCCTCTCTAACAAACACATCTTCAAAAAATGTAATCAACAAAAAGTTGACACTATCCACAAACCTGACCTCCGGCCATTTTGACATGTAGTCATTGAGTACTAACCCAAACTTAGGTGAGCTCCCAACCACCCCAAAGGGACCGGCAACATCAAAAGCAAGCTTGCACCAAGGCGACTTTTTCACCACAATAGGGTCAACAGGGAAAGGATGAGTTATGTACGACTTGTCACTCAAAATACTAATGCAACAGTCATGCACATAGTGTTCGATATCCCAATCCAACCCCGGCCTCCACAAATCCTCCCTCACCCTTCGTTTCATGGCTCGAATTCCCAGATGCCCTTCGAGAGCCAAGTCTAAGATCTTTTTCGGCATGCTCACTGGAACCATCAACAACCCACCTCACCTTAGAACACCACCAACCAAAGACCACTCTGCTCCGACTCTTGTAAGGAATGAATTCCGACAAAGTCCATATTTTTGGGCCACCCTTCAGTCAAAAAAATCAGCAACCATTCCGAGCTCTAAATCATTTGACTTGGCTTCCTGTTCCAAAAGTGCACCTCCTAAAGTATCCTCCAGGGAACCCACCACACAAACCATTTCTGTGTCCTGGAATTACGCACAGAACTCATGGGTTTAGTATTAAGTTTTGCATTTAACAACTAAACCTTCCCAGTCGAAGCAGTTCCACTAATTTCTTTTACACAAAATTGGGAGTGTTCGATACTCCTGGCCAAAGCGAGGGCAGTCTCTAAATCCGGATCTTCAGAAGACAATGTTTCTTGAAGTCTTCTGTTGCACGTTTTCTCAATTGATCCCGGATGATTTCATCTCTGAATTATCTGTAGTTGCAGGTGGCTGCTAGAGTCCTGAGCAGCCACAAAGTCCTCAATGGATTCACCAGGGATCTGAGCACATTGCAAAAATTTGTGACGCTCAAGCACGTTTCTTTTGGGATTGAATCTTTTGTCCAATGTTTTAACAATAGAGGCATAGTCCTAAACTAGCAGTGAATCCCCATCATCACCACCGCTCATGTGAGTGCTTACCAACTCCAAAGGTAAAGTTTTTTATGATAGTCCTTCCTTCAGAACCTACATTATAGATTAAGTGTCTCCATCAATAGCCTCCAGATAGGCATCAAACATGTTTTCCATTGCTGCCAGTGCAATGGAAAAGTACCAGCCATTTGCAAGAAGGGCGGTGGTGCCAAAACACGATCTATGGCCGTGCGTGGGTGAGTTGGTGCCCAATGCATAATGCCTAAGAAAAATTACTAAAACCAGCTTTTCAAATTTTGCAGAAAGCAGAAGCTTGCTATTGCAGATTGTATACCCCACAAAAGTCATGTAACTGACATTCAAGTTCATGTGTGTGCATTTTTATAAGCACAAACCTATTTGTAGTGACCTAGCAGTGGAAAAGATTTTCCCTCTTGTTCAAATAAATGTTTTCCTTCTTATACAGTTGCTAGAAAGAGGGTGTGCGCATCACTGGATGCGCCACTGCACGCCCTGGTTACAGTAAACCGGGCCATTAATGCACATGTATGGTTAAACAAATAGTAAAAAGTTATTTGTATGGGTGTGCGTAATTCTACGGTGAGTCTCAATCCACAGGCAAGCTGATTATGGTGTGAGCATCACCGAATATGCAACGTTGTGCTGAGGCACAGAACACAGTACTTCCGAAGCATTGCTTGACAGCACTGAACGTTGGTTGCTAAGTGACGCACCAAAGCAGTGACGTGCAGACGAGGGCATTGTGCTCGATGGGTTGTGAGGCAACCAAACTTGATGGACGTCGTGACGAAATGCTGGTAAGCCCACAGACGACGTGGGCACGTAACTGCCAGGCAGATGCTACGTTACCAGGTAACAAAGCTAGCTGGCGCTCTGAAATCCCAACGCCTCACTGCCCAGACATAGCAACGAAAGAAAACTACTCCCAATGACGTATACGTGTTGCACAATACAGCAACATCACAACAGGGTCCTCAGGCCGCTACGAAACTCTGGCGCAAACTATCTGGGAAGAACCGCACCAAAGCAATCCTGGAAGAAATGACACTGGATGCAAAGCCTTGGAAACTCCACAGAAGAGGAAGCTGAAGACACTGGACAACTCGTCGCCACTGAAAAGAAGTAAGGCCGGTAGGTTTGCCAATAACTTTCTTGCATCCGCTGTCCATCAACTCCCGGCAGCAACTGCTGATAACCCCACTTACTACATTATTATTATGAAGTTTTATATAGCGCTAGCCAGACCCAGGGATATCGGAGCGCTTTACAACCGTCGAAATGCATAGACCAAACAAACATTCACAGTAAGTACAGTGCAGATATCAGCTCAAGTGTCAAGAGTCTCGTGACCATATCTGGTATACACTTTGCGTATTAGAGGGTTAAGTCACCAGTGTCAATACGTACTCATAGTACCTTATCAGAATGACCGTAATCTGGGTATCCCACCCCCATCAGTGGATGTTGTCAACAGCTCTTCTGTGTCTCATGCCCCTTTTCTAGGGACCGATCTAGGAAAAGATTTTTGAGTTGCTCTTTGAATTTTGCGAAGGAGGGGATAGTTCTGATATGGGGGTGGGGGTGCGGTATCGTTTCAGATTTTGGGCGCGTTTCCCGCAAAGGATCGGGCTGCAGGTTTTTTTGTTTGCGTGCTTTCATTGGGATGAGTAATAGCATGTTTGAGCTCCGGAGGGACCTTGTTTGTCCGGCTTTTTTTAGTTTAGAGGCTAAGTATTCGGGTTTGCCTGTGTGAAGGGCTTTGTGGGTGAGGCAGGCTGTTCTGAAACTGGCACACATTTCAACTGGGAGCCATTTTAGTTCTGAGTGCGGGTGAGATATGGTCAAATTTCTTCACTCCTGTGACCTTTCTATCTGCTGCGTTTAGTGTTGTTTTAAGGGGGGGGCCAGGTGCACCTTTGCTGAACCTGAAAGTGTTGCGAACCCATAGTCTAATCTGATAACACCAGTGAGTGGGTAACTTGTTTAAGGTCCTTGGCTGGAATGAAAGGTTTTATTTTGTTCAATACCTTTTAAGGTCAGGAAGGCGCTCTTAGCAGAGATCTTAATGTGTTTGGTCATATTAAGTTCTGGGTCTAAAGTGATGCCTAATGATTTTACAGAATCCGCCAGGGTGATGTTTCTGTTCAGTGTATCGATCGCAGACAGCCATTCTCTAATTTGAGGGTTCGCTTCTTTGTTTGAGATGAGGAGTATTTCAGTCTTGTCCTGATTGAGTTTTAGGTGGTTCCTTGATGGCCAGTGTTTGACTTCTCTGAGCTTGTCATTGAGTCTCTGAATGTCGTCAATGGATGTGGTTTCCAGATAAATCTGTGTCCTCGGCATAAGGGTGGAAGGGGATGTTGGCTTTTCTGAGTAAGGTTGTGAGTGGTTCCATGTAAATGTTAAAAAGTTGTGGGGAGAGCACTGATCCTTGGGACTCTCCTGCTAACTTGATGTAGGTCAGACGTGCAGTGTTTTATTTTTATTCTTTGAGTGCAGTTGTGGAGGAAGGAGGAGAACCATTGTAAGACCACCTCATCTAGACCTGCCCTTTCTTCAAGAGCCTTAATGTGGAGGATGTGATCAATTGTGTCAAAAGCTGCTGATCAATCTAGGAAGATGAAAAGGCAGCATTTGTCCACATCCAATGATTTGTGCATGTCATCGATGACTTTGAGGATCGCGGTTTCCGTGCTACATCCCTTGCTAAAGCCTGATTGGTTGTCGTCGAGTAGATTGGTGCTATCCAGGTGTTGATTAAGTTGCAAGAGCACGCATCTTTCTAGGGTTTTGGCTAGAAGAGGTAGATTTGAGACTGGTCTGTAGTTATTCAGATCTTTTTTGCCTAGGTCGGGCAGGGGGATCTTGCTGAGGGTATTGATGTTGATGTCTAGTGAGAGTTTGATCTTGTTGATCTTTTCCTCGAAGTTTGCAAAATTATCACATAATTCTTTGGAGGCTTGCATTGCGGAGGTAGCAGGCTTGGAGGTTTGTTGTCTAATGATGTTAAAGAGCTCTCTAGGCCTGTTTTTTGCGTTATCTAGTGCAGTGCAAAAATAAAATGAGGATTTTTCCTTAATGTATTTTTTGTACTTCCCACAAGCTTCTTTGAGTTGTTCACCGTGTGTGACTGAGGGGTTGTGTCGCCATAGTCTCTCTCTGTAGCTCTTAGTTGTCTCCTTTCTCAGTTAATGTCCGAGTTAAACCCAGATCTTGACGGAGTACTCCTGCTTTTTTTTAAATTTTAGAGGAGCTATTTGATAGAGGATAGATGTCATCTTTGAGGTGTAGTGCGAGGTAAGTTCCGTTGCGGAAAGGTGATCAGAGAAGCTAGGGAGGAGCGCACGTATCTTTTTTTTTTTCTAGGTCTGTTAAAGGAATCGGAGTTAGATTTCTGGACCATTTGGGGTGGTTTTTACAGGGGGGTGGGCTGGAGAAGAGTTTTTTGGTTGATGTGAAATAGGATGTTCTGGTGGTCGGACCAGTCTACGGGGAGGACGTGGTCGATCGTCACTGTGTCATTTTGAGTGATAATGGCATCCAAGGTTGCCCCATTCTTGTGCGTCTCTTCGGAGCAGATTTGAGTCAGATTGTTGTCCAGAAGAAGATTGTTGAGGGTCAGAATTAGTGGATTGTTTGCCTCATTCCAATGTATGTTGAAGTCAACGATAATTCGGTAATTTTCGTCGCTGATTAAGCAGTGGGTAATCTTATCCGACAGGTGTTCCCCGAATGTGGATGTGTTGCCTGGGGGATGGTATAGGAGATGGCAGAGAATTGTTCTATTGTCATTAGTCTTGATGTTGGCGGTTAGACATTCGATGGAGCTGTACTTGAAGGAGTCCTTTTCTGAGATGGCAATGGTATTCTTATGTATGATTGCTATGCCGCCGCCTCTTTGGCCATTTCTGTCCTTGTTGATGGATCGTGAAGCCTGGGGGCACCAACATGTCTAGGTTTTGTGTGGAGAACTCGTTTTGCCAAGTCTCTTTTATAAACGCAATGTCTATGTCATGCGAAAGGGTGGTTTTCGCAGATTCTGTTGCGTGTTTGGCTGCTGATCTACAAGTTATGAGCATGCATTTGGTAGTGTATTCCCCTTTGGTGTGCTTCTTTACGGGGGAGGCTCTGGGAATGGGAATGGGAATGGGAGTGAGGAGGGCCGGTGGTCTTGGAGAATTCGAGGAGCTGTGGTCTCTTCCGAAACCGGTGATCACTTGAATCTTCGCAATAGGAGTAGCTGTGAGGGGAGTGTTGTAGGTTAGGGATAGCTCAGTCGCCTCCTTAGAGGACATGGCTGCTTTGGTTCTTCTCGGTCTCTGCTTTTGATGTTCTAAGTCCATTTTTATGGGTCTTTGTGTTAGGGTCACATGGGTAGGTGGGGGTTCCCACGATCTCTGAATTCGATATTCGATATCGGCTTCTCTGGATCTTTGGGACAATGATGCATGGTTGGTTGGGAGTTCACTGGGTCTCTGGGTTCGATACTCATTATTGGTTTCTGTCTGTTTCAAGCTCGCCAGGGTGGGTGGCAGCCTTGTTTAGGTGGAGTGATTTGTTCGATCGTGGATGGGGGGAGCTAGTCGAAGTGTGAGACTGTAGCAGAGGCAGCCTTTTTGTTACAGACCAATTCAAGGTTGGTTAAAATTTCCCTCAGGCCCAGGGTTATCGGTTCTAATTGGCTTTCTAGGAGGACTAGCCGCTGTTCCAAGTTAACTGAGGATAGGGTAGAAGCCGCTTGGGCAGTGGTGTCTCGGGAGAGGGAGGCTTGGTCGGGTGTGTCCGGGAGGAGGATGGGTGTGTTGAGGGGCCTGTTGATGGAGGAGCTGACCCTATTAGGGATCATAGGTACGGGAAGCAGTTGGTCGGGTTGAGCTTTCGCGATCCTGTTGTTCACAGCATGAATGGAGTGACAAGGGGACTGTGTATGCGTTTGGGAATTGTTCCTGGTTTGTAGGTTGGGGAGATCTGGAGGAGGAGGGTATGACTCAGCGGGAGGTAGTTGCTCTTGGATCGAGGGAGCGCGAGTGCGGGTGGTGGTTCGTGAAGGAAGGGAGTTTGTTCTGGTAGATGGCGAGGAGGAGGATGATCGTTTCTCTGAACATGGCCGGCTGGTTAGTGGTACGGAGTAGGGCGGGGAGGGACGGGGCGTGTAAACGGGGGCTATCTTCAGTGAGGGGAAAAGCGAGTCAAATGCCTTTAGATTCTCGTTGCTTGATTGGATCAGGATTGTGCCGTTTGTTTAGATGGTTAATGAGGTGTTGCTGTTTCGCATCGAATGGTTAGTAATTGTGCTGGTCAGTTTGCAGCTATGCTGGGTGGTTGTAGTTTTGGCGATAGGTAGCTGTGATTTGAGCATGGTGATCCAGTTGTCTGGTCTTTTTGTATGAAAGATTAGATCCATTTTTATTTGCCCTCTGGAGGAGCAGTGGTAAATGTCCGCGAAAAGATTTCGGGGTGTTGTCTGTTTAAGGTTTCTTTTTGCTTTGGGTGAGAGGTTGGGGGGGAAGTTGATCGCGAATGAGTTCAGGCCATGGGGTTTCAGGTAGGTCGGTGTGGGAGGACTTTGGGCTTTAGGGATATTGGGGGCCATTTTCTCTTTGTTTCTTGTGTGTAAGAGAGGTGTAGGGTTGGGGCTTCCTGAGCTACTGATCACTCCCTTACCTTACGATCGGGCTGCGAACTTTCAGATCCAGGTGGTGATTTGTCACAGGCGCTAATCTGTACACTTTTGTTGCAGAAATATTGTTCTGTCTGGTCCTGGAGGTAAGATGCTCAGCGTGTGAACAGACGTTTCCTTGGCGAAGGTGGCTTAGTTCCAGCTCCCTATTCATTTGGACCCGTCCTGTGCACCCTGCCTTTCTTGTGGTGGAAGGGGAAGCCTGGCTTTTTACACTGTTTGTGATCCTGCTCCCAGCCGTTCAATATCGGGGCTTCTTCCTCGATGTCATTGAGGCCTTAGCAGTTAAACTGTGAATAGTGGAACCAGTCTGGCAGCAGACCGGATAATTTTTGCCAAATTGTTTTGTATAGCTAGGCCCAGGTCCCAGTAGGGCTCATAGAGTTTAGATTCCAGGCAGGAACACCCACGATTCCAGGCAGGAACAACCATGCGCTACCACCCTCGCCAATATTCCAAATCCCAACACACTTGCGGGCGATGTCCTTTTGTTCTTTTCCAGACCTGGGGAGACAAGGCTCGATTTCCTCAAACTCCTTCAGTTATTTGTGGCGGCATCAGGTCTGCAAATGAATCACTCAAAGTCTGTACTGGTTCCTCTTCATCCTACTCATGATTATGTCAACTGGTAGGATACCAAACTGATAAGTCGATTGAGCTCCTTATGAGGGTGGACTTGGTATGAAGTTTCTGTACCTCTACTACTTGGCCTCCCAAGCCTTGGTCATAACTGCCTGGTCCATTGCTGGGTGGTCGGACCCTGTATGTAGAATGGAGCTGGCCTCCTTGGGATTTGAGAAAGTGCTGGGGATGCTTCCTTGTGCCTGACTCCTGCAGACCCTCCCGGAATGGACCCAGACTGTTTTCCTGAGCTGGTGGGCCATACTCAGTCACACCTGCGGGGACTCAGAGTTCAATGAGCAGACACCATTGTGGAGGGAGAAGTGGCTGAGGCATGAGGGGTTTCGGCGATGGTGTAACATAAATATCTTGCAATTAGGGGACTCTGGTCTGGCTCGCGAATGTGCTCCCTTCAGGAGCTCCAGGCTGCATAAGCTCTGTCACACACCCAGTACTTCAATTTAGACACACACTGAAATTTCACATTCCACTGAACACGGTACTTCTGGAATTCAGTCACTTGGTGGCTCAGCTCCTGCTGGGTGCCTTATTGTAAGGTGGTGTATATAGGACACTGATACACAACATTCCTGATACATCTGCGGGCCTACTGGGAGGAATGGCTTAGACAGCTGGACAATGTGGATTGGCGAGATGCCTCGATGGCCCCTCGCACTATTGCGATTTATTCTAAACTAGGGCTTCTACAGACATACTATTTACACAGTGCTCATTTAACCCACTAGCACACCCGCTTCCCACCCCAGCCTGTTTCGGATGTCCACACACACTTGCAGATTTCTATTGTATGGTCTGGATGTGTCCAATCATTGTGGAGTACTGGAGAGTCACCACTAGAATTGACTGAGGTGTTGGGTTGAACTGTGGAGCAGTCGCCAAAATCGTTCCTCCTGGGCATCTTTGAAGAGCTGGGTTGGTGGGGGCGGGATTCTATTGCCATGGGATAAACGTGGTTATTAAAAAAAAAAAACAAAAAAAAAATTGTACACCTGGTTCACTACTGCATATCATTTACTATTAAAGGCGGGTTGCCTAGGAAATCCATTTTGCTGTGAATTCAGCTTGTGTTATGGTCTCTGATTCCAACACAAAAACAGGTACACTTGTTTGCAAGATGTAACCAGTGCAAACTATTTAAAATGCTCCATCCTTATAACAAAATGCATGCAGAAGAAAGAATACAAGATTGGTTATGGTTTTCAATATAAAACGTATAAAAAAAAACGAAGAGTCACAGGCAGTTTTGTTAAAATATTTTAAATACCATTTTTCTAGGGCACTGGTTAATGAAACATGCCACATGCTTTATGCTTTCCAGAATTAAAGATAATAATGGTGAGGCCATGTAAAACCATTAAGCTCACTTTGCCACTGGATTCAAGCAAGCCGGGCTGAAGACGGCTGAAATGCCAGAAACCGGTCCTCGGAAGCTTGTTTCCGGTCCAGGGAAGACATGGCTTGGCAGTTCGGGCTGGACTGTTCCCATGAGGCACAGGGTCAGACTGATTTGCATATGGCCATGTCTGAACTGGGGTGGCAGAGTGGGCTAAAGAACGGTAATGGATTAAACCCAGATCTGTTGACTGGGTGTGAGTGTTTGATTGGTTCAGATGCTCCGTCCATCACCACCCCCTTTTGTACCACAATGTAAAACCATTAAGGACAGCATTCTAGATAACTTGTTTAAAAAAAAAAAAAAAAAGACCCCATTCTTAATCTTAATTGGGCACCTGCTGTTTTATAACCTTGCATTGTTGCAGATTTAATACCTTCTGAATTCACTAGATTACAGAAGCAGGCGTAGAAACAATACTCCCAGCAACCGTTTGTGAAATGCATTTTGCCATAAACAAATCCATGTACATCTGCTCACAAGCAATCTCAAATGGCTTCTGCAAATTCACTTTTGATGGTGGTAGCCCCTCACCACCCTGGGGCGCTTTTTTGTGACTACCCTTCTCCAGATTAAATGTAGTCTTTTCTGGGGTATGGATAGGTTGGAAACGAGTTAAGCAATTCTCTTAAACATCAAGTCTACCTAAACCATAAAAACACCGAAAGGCCCATTAGTGTTATTAGACTATCTTCCGGTCCGGGACCAGAAGATTTCGCAGTGCCTCCAGCTACCTGGTCCGTCTCAATCCTTGTCCACTAAGAACAAATCGGCAGTTCAGGATCAGGATCCAGACGAGGGAGCTCTTCCTGAATCCTCAAATTTGATAGAAAAGACTGCTCCCAGTTTGATTCTGCCAATTATATCTGCATCTTCAGCTGAGGCCAATAAGGTGCCGGAAAGTTAGATACCGAATTCTCTGCCATTACAGGACTCTGCTCAATCGCAATCTCCGCTCCAACTGTTGATAGGGGAGATATCGCTTGATGATTCCTTACTGGATCAGGAGAACACTCCTGCTGAAAACTCAAACCAGGTCCGGGTGGAACCACAAATCAACTCCAGTAATAGGGCTGATGTCCATCTGGTACATTCCAAATGTTTCTGAGATATGCTGAACTTAATTTTGGAAGAGGTTCGCGAAATGAAAAAATCCCCCAAAACTCGAGATTGCCACTCTACATCAACGGTTAGGCAAAATAGAAGAAGTAATGACATGCCTTCCAATTAAACTGCAAGAAGCTGAAACCAGAATCTCAGTGCTTGAAGACCAAATTAATGAGATTCTTGGGAAAGTGAAAGAAGCAGCCAAAAAAAAGCTTTTTGTGAAATAAACTTGAGGAACTAGAGAGCCATTCTTGGAAGTGAAACCTCCGAATAGTGGGGGTCCCCGAGGGAATTGAAGGGACTCAAACCCTGAAATGGGTCAATACATTTAATAAACGGAGTTCTCCCTGAATTCGAAGGAGATTTGACTTTCACCAGGGCGCGTTCCGGACCATCCCTTTCCAAACTCAACGATACAATGAATAATCTTGCTTAACTTTTCAGACTTTCGGGTTAAGGAGCAAATTTTAACAAAAGCGATTCAGCAGAGACAGTTTGATGTAAATGAAACCACTAAATGCCGCATATTCTCTGATATGACAGCAGTGGCAGCGCGTAGACGAAAGGAATTTGTCAAGATGCTCTATTTATTTAAAGCTCAGGACGCTCAAGCATCATATGCTCTACAGTCAAAGATGAGGGTTTTGGTTAAGGGGATGTTCTTTCTTTTCTCGAATTTGGAGGAGGCCCAGGTGTTATTGAAAGATCTCGGTTGGATCTAGAGTCTGATTTAATATCAAAGCTTGGGGTTTCCATTTCTCTGAGTGGGCTCCTTTCCGTTGGGGTGAGAAGGTATGGTGGTTATTGATGTAAGTTTGTTTCCCTTTTGCTGGGGCCAGCAGGGTTACCTCTGGTGTAGTACCAAGACACCCACAAGGTTAGTTGGGTGGGTTGGAATGTGGCTAGCGTGGGCAGTGCGTTTTTTCTTTCCACATTTCTGTGGGGAGGGGGGGTCCCTTCCCCCTTCCCATGGAGAGGGAGGGTGGGTGGGGGAGATTTAAAGCAGGAAAAAGAGCAGCAGCAAAAGATTCATATAATGAGAAAAATAGATATTTGTTATTGAGCAAACTAGAAATCTATCTTAAAAATAGCAACAGAAATTGCTAGTAAATGCAATATCCTGTCAGTCAATGTTAATGGATTGCTTAATAAACAAAAATAAGGCGCACTTATTAGATGGCTTAGCTCGTTTAACCCCCATGTCTTGTTTTTTCAAGAGACACATTTGAAAACAAATTCCCCCAAACTATCTCCCTAGAGTTTTTTTTTTTCTGATTTTATTTATTTATTTATTTATTTATTTTGCGTCCGCAGGTGTTGCTATGAGAGGGGTTGCTATCTATTTTTCCCAAAATTTACCATGGAAATTTGAACATATTCATAGGGATCCACAGGGAAGGTGGCTAAGGGTGGTAGCAAAGCAGAAGGGGCCGATTTTGAATTTAATAAGTTATTATGGCCCAGTTACGGACAATGCCTCAAGGTTGGTCAAAATTAATGAGCTTTTGAGAGGGGGGCCCCAGGGAGATCATAATCGGAGGTGATTTTAATTATATACAGGACTTAAAGAAGGACCCCTCAAACAACTTAAACCAAACGCATAAAAAATCTTTGAGGCAGTCAGGCATGAATATCAACTAATAGATCCTTGGTGGAATATTAATGCTGACGAGAACTCCTTCACTTGTCACTCACACCGCTTTCAGACTGCTTCCCGAATTGATTTTTTTTTTCTAGCATCAAGATCTTTGCAGATTTTAAAGGTAGATATCGGGAGCAACCCCTTCTCTGATCATGCGTACATAGGGCTTGAGCTCGAACTTGCGGGGTGGGGGGGAGAAGAGAGCTTCCCAGATGGCAGCTGGATTGCCTCCTCCTCCAGGATCCAGAATGGGTGGAGAAATTTAGAACATGGATCTCCAAATGTTTTAGGATCAATGATAATACAGCATTTTCAGTATGGGGTGGGTTTAGGGCCGCGGCTCGCGTACAAATCTCCTTCTCGGCTGCCCAGTCTAGCACTCGGCGGCTCAGAATAGCAGAACTGCAAGAAGCTGTGGAGAAGGAGCACGCTCAGCAGATTAGGTCACGCCCACATCCACTGGAGCAACCTAGAAAGGCCTTGAGAAATTTGTTTGTCTTAGAGGAGATCAGCAGCTCCCAATCTTAACGAAAGGTTTACGAGGATAGCCAGATGGTAGGTTAATTATTGGCCAATTCTACAAGAATTAAACAAGAATCAGCTATAGTATCAAAGGTGACGGACCCCAAGACCGGATTTAAAGTAGCAAATACTGAGGAGATTCCACAGAACTTTCTAGAACATTTTCAGCAACTTTATACTACTGAATATTTAGTAGGGGACGAGTCTATACAGGATCATTTTGTTAATATAAATATCCCTAAATTATCAGATTGTCGGATCAACCAGCTAAAATTTAATGTGGAATCTGCTGAGATTTCGGCATCCATTAAATCAATGGCAGGGGCTAAAGTGTGTGGGGAAGATGGTTTCCCCATAGAATTTTATATAACCTTTGCAAATGAATTAATTCCCCCCATGAAACAATGATTTACCTATATCAAAAATGGTGGTCAGGTCCCCTTGTCCTACAAGGAGGCAATTGTGTGCTTTGTAAAATAAAAAGATAAAAACCCAATGAATGTTAACTTTTATAGGACCATTAGCCTTCGCTGTTAAGTATTTCTGCACTTTAGCATTGCAATTTAGCAATTAAGTATTTGTAGCACTAGCACTTGCAAATTTTTATTGCACCTTAATGCACTTTTTGCACTTTGCTAGTTTGCAATTATTAGTGAATTTATGCTTGACGTGTTATAACCGTGACTTACATTTTTTTTGGGAAAGAAGAAGCTATCGTTTCTGTATCAAATGGTTTTTAATGTTTGCTCTTAGGTTATTGTTTTTATCATGTTCCTTAAGCTCTGCTCAATAAAATATTTAAAAAAAAAAAAATGTGTGGATGGGCACAAACTCAGAACTTTGATGCCACCCCCGTTAGCAAATTTGCTCAAATTAAAAATATTAATGTAAGTAAATTCTTTTGAGTGCAAAGCCAGCGTTAATGCTTTTGAATATCGGGACTATAAAATGTTTGATTCTGAAAGACCTTGCAGTTCTCCTAGTTGTAGAATGTAAACCAGACGTTGATCTAGGACTCCTTGTATATGATCATATATGGAATACGGTAATTGCGGCACAGTGAGATGATGTGATTTGACGAAGGATTACATTGTGTACTCAAGTGAAGGTCAGACTGTGAAGGTAGTTTTGATCCCTAATAACCAACGTAAGCACTGGACTGATGAAATAGTCTGGTTTTATTTACAGTTACTTTTTGTGACAAATGTGACTGCTTATACGGGACAAATGGGGACAAATGGGGTTTTCTGTAGGGTATGTAGTTTTAGGAAGCGTTTTGCTACCTTATTAAATTCTTAATTGAGAGCTCCCCATGCATGACTGTTTGCTTATGAAACCTGTTTCTACTTGTGCATCACCAAACGTCCCCCAGTTCGTTTTTTTTCTTCCAGATCATGAGGCATTTAAGGAATTTACATTTGTCCTGTTGCTGTCTGACGGTTTACGTTCTTCCTTCATTCACTTAAGGAAATTAAAAAAAATGAAATTCTGTCATTTGTCAAAATAAAGAACTTTACCTCCCTCTCACAGTATGGCGATCAAATGTAACTTCAAGCAGTGCTTTTTATGCGCTAAGCAGTTATTAGGGTGTCCCATACAATCCTCTGCTGTTATTAACTCGTAACTGCTTGTCTGATTTTGCTCTGAAATTATTTCTGATCATCGATGTTGAATGCGACATAAGCTGGTGCGTTTAGGTACGGGACACTTGACAAATTCACCTCACTAGTTGTCGGCGTTGCCTTACTGCAGCAATTACTTCTGCAACCTGTTTTTTCGGGTGAATATCCGGAACCATGCACTTCCAAGTACTGCTGAGGAAGAAGGCACTGTTTTCATCCCCCTCATCACTCTGCATCCACCTCCCCTGCCTTGCTATTGGGGTCTGCCGTCTCCAATACATTGTCTCTCTTACACAGGACTTCATGAGCTGTAAATGATCGATGTTCCTTTTCTCCAATTGGAGCACTGAATTTACAATTTTCAGGTGAACGGAAGGTTCAGTGAGCTTTACCAGAATCCAAACTCCTGGCCTGTCAGCTAGCCGATCAACACTTTCTTTAAGGCTAGAAGTTAAACTCATTGGGTTATTTCTCCAGGTGCATGCAAGTAGTTTCTGCTGCGAGAAGAGTGAAGTATGACCCAAAAAATACAATGCGCTGTTAAATTTGACATTGCTTAATCCAGATTTGTCCTCTCACAGGTAGAATGTTATACTTTGTAAAATAAGTAATGATAAACTAAAAATAATAAATAGATTGCCTTAGTCGCACAGAACAATTGTCTTGCCTACCTAGCTGCTACAAAAGGTTGAGAGGCATGTGGCTGCAAAACCTGGGTGCCCTATGTAACTAGGATGCTTACCTTTTCATAGCAATTTGGGTAGAGCAGGTCCTACACAGTATTTTTCTATCCTCACAACTGTGCAGGATAACGGCACCCGAAGTTTCATCTGCTCAATGAGCGAAATTCCCCCAAAGAAGTTTGATACGCCTTTGGCTGAACCTATCCATTCGGAGGTTGAGCTAGGCTTCTTTCATGGTCCAGATACCAGGGTTGCTTGGGGACCAGAGCAGCTGCATACAACATCCCAAACAACTAATACACACACACACAAGATGCTACTTCCACATAGAATGTACTAAAAATGGTTTGTTGAACAAGGCCCTAGAGAATTAAACCGTTAGCCAAGCTAGTACCAAAGCCAGCTTTGAAAGTTAATTCTTCGGTTTGTAAATCTTAAAGGGTACCACAGAGGAAAGGTGGTACCAAATTACCAACAGTTCCGGTTGACTTCATTGCTGAGAGTTTATCTCTTCTGGAACCAGTCTTTCATGATCTATAAACCGGACTAAGGTGGAATGCAATACACGTCTTTGCAATCTGACCTAATCTTTGGCACTCCTGTGAACCCCACCACTATGGAGTCTGTGAAACTAAGCAATGGATGTAAGGACAGAGCAAATGCTGATTGGCAATTTACCGAGGTAAGAGACCACAGAGGTTTGATATGGAGGGCCAAAATGGGTGGTTTTGTACCTAACACAGGATAGAGGTCATGGCATGTGACCTGAAGAAACCTGCAAGGAACAGAATGTTAGAGTTGGGGGTGGGGTGGGGGAAACACCCTTCTAAACATTGGTAGGGGAGGTTCCCGGCATGCTCATTAATTTAGCATGGACTATAGTATGTTACATCCAGCAAAATGTGGATTACTTAGACCTGTTTGCAGAGTTTATTTGCATACCTTCAAAAGCTGCTTGAGTTTAAAGGCAGTCTTACAGATGTTACAAATAGGCCTGGTAGACCCTTAGATCCACAAACAGGACTTTGTGCATATGAAGTCATACTTGGTATACACATTTTTTGCAAAGTGACATTCATGACCGAATATTGAACCTCCCCCATGTTGAGAAGTTATTTCCTTGTCTATGCTTGCAATTTCGGGTAACTGTCAGACTAGTCATGAGGGCAACATATTTGAGCACTATTACTAGAATTCCCATGAAAACTGGGAGAAACCCTGTTTTGGCAGTTGAAGATCGAGGCCAGACAGGGGGTCTGAAGGCAAAACTTAAGCGCCAGGTAAACATGCAGATGTCTTCCCAAGCACAAGATTGCCATGAAAAAAGTGACATTCCTGGGAAAATCACTTTGCCATGGGGATGCAAGAAGCACCTTTAAATATTCTGGCAACTGCATCATTGTTGGAAAGGAACTTGGGGCCACATTTACTACGTCCGGTTTTGCGACTCGCAAATTGCACGTTTTCACAAACCCGATGTACAACAGTGTCTCGGACACTGTCTGTGATTTCCAAGTGGGTCGCACTGGTCATGTCTCGTTAATATTCATGAGGTAGGTCTCAACTTGCAATCCATTGAGAATGGCCAGCATTCACAGGGATGGTGGCCTGCTGTGTAAGCAGACCACCATGTCTGACTAATTTGTAAATACATCATTTTTGTTTTCTAAATGCAGTCTGTCTTCCTCAAAGGACGATGGGCTGCATTTCAAAAATAAAGTTTTCTTATTTTTTTCAGTGGTCCACGGAAATACTGCCTGCTCTAAAAAAAAAAAAAAAAATAGGCGCCCCATTTACAAAACTGGGGACCCCTTCCTGTTTGCGAATTGCTTGTGGTAATCTGCAAATGTTTTGCGACTGCATTCCTGGTCAAACATTCATACATTCCAGTACAGCTCGATATTAGGAAGGGATGCCCTTTACACGCCCCTTCCTAATAGCGGTTTGCTAACACTATTTTGCAAGTCGGTAATGGGTTACCTACTTGCACAATTTGGTTGGTACAGAGGAAAATGTTTTTTACTGGTCAAACGGCCCAATGGGCCATTTGCGGCCAGTCAATCAATCAGGACTTGCAAAGCGCGGCTACTCGCCCCGGAGGGTCTCAAGGTGCTGTGTGTGGGGGGGAAGGGGTCGTAGCGGATCAGATTAAGTGCTGAGTTCATCTGAAGAGCCAGGTTTTGAGGTCCTTCCTAAATTATGTCAGCGAGAGTGGTTTCCTGAGGTGGATGGTCAGAATGTTCCATGTCTTGAAAGCAAGGTTTGGAGAAGGATATTCCTTCGGTTCTGGCCTTGCGGATTCGTGGGACGGTAGCCAGGAAAAGATGGGCAGAGTGGGGGTGTCTGTTGGGTACATGTAATGTGAGGTGGTGATTCAGGTATGCTGGTCCGGCGTTGTGTAGGGCCTTGTATGCGTGGGTGAGAAGTTTGAAGTGCATTCTTCTGTTTACTGGGAGCTAGTTGAGGTCGCAGAGGTGTGGAGTCATGTGGCTGTTGAGGATTAGTCTTGTTGCAGCGTTGTGGACATTTTGGAGTCTTTAAAGGAGTTTCTGGGTGACTCCGGAGTAGTGTGTTTCCGTAGTTGAGTTTGCTGCTTATGATGGCATTGGTGAATCTCTTCCTGGATTCGGTGGCGGTCCATCTGAAGGCCTTTCAAAGCAGACTGAGTGTTGAAGTAGGCCAAGAAGACTGTGTTTATCTGGCGGCCCATTGTGAGCGAGGAGTCCAGTATGATGATGAAGTTTCTTGCGTGGTTCATGGGGGTACGGGGACATCCTAGAGTAAGGGGCCACCAGGAATAGGTCCAAGCGGAGGGGGACGCTCCCAGGATAAGGACTTCTGTCATGTCTGGGCTTCAGGCAGCTGTCCTTCATCCAGGCTGTGACTGCTTTCATTCCTTCGTGGAAGTTGTTCCTGGTGACAGTGGGTTCTTTGAGGGAGAGGATCAACTGGGTGTTGTCTGCGTAGGAGAAAATCCGTTGTACATCTGAACCAATATCCTCTTTTCACAATCAATGGACTCTACACAAGGGCAATTGATGTTCAATATTGGCTAGGTGTGATATCTTTAAAATCCCTGTCCATCAAGATTACGGAATCTTCTGCATAGGTTTTGGAGGAAATTCTAGACCATCTTTTGGGAATTATTTAGACAGTGCAAGTTCTTCAGAATGCACATTCATCTAGAAATAAAGTAAGAGACGCTGCCACTAAGTTGACAGCATAGATTGGTTTTAGAGCCTGCTCAAAGTGGAAAAATGTACCATGCCATGCAGTTCTGATGGATAAGAATTCCACAGTTTGGGTTCAACGACGCTGAATGGGTAACATTTTCAACTGATTCATTTAGTGGAGAGAATTTTCAACAAATATGTACTGAACCGGAGTTCCTGGAGGGGTATGTGCAATTTGGTTCTACCTGATAGATAAAATGTATGGTGCGTGAGGCAGAAGCCCTTAAACTGGGCCCTAGACCTAACAAGAAGCTAGCGCACCGATCACAAGGCATTGGCGACCTTCTCACATCTGTACAGTCCATGCACCAGCTTTACTTTTGGGTTCTGAAGACGTTGGACCTTCCATATAGCATACTCTGGCAAAACACAATTGATTGCATTTCAGTAGTCTGTGTAAGAAGACACATGAGCCAACTACAGGAGGGGTTTTTTTTGTTAAAGGGGGGGGGATTAGTAGGGGACATGCAAACTTCTTTTTACCTCGTGCTTGAACTACATTAGATTTGAGGACCACACCTTCCTTATGTGTAACTTGAGACACCTCGATTGAACCTTTCCCCAATGTTCTTGGCTGAAGTGATTGTAGTCAGAAGGGGGCCTAGTTAAAGTCACTGGTCAGCCGACCAACATGATTGATCTCCACTGATTAATAAGACCGGTTTTTGCTTTTTAATTTCCAAAAATGTGTGTGCATCCAGCTCTGACTGCCACTTTAGGGTGACGAGTGGGGTTGCCATAAGATTGGTCAAATTTAAATAGCAGATGGGTGTCATCAGTATATAACTGCATGATATAATTTTGTTTTAAAAAAGACCTAGCGGCAAGATATACAAATGTAAAAGGGAGAGGGCAGAATATTGAAGAATCCTGATGAAAACCTCAGGCAACCTCATCTCCAGAGGGTAAAAAGGAGAAAGATGCAGGCTGAATTCGCATGTAAGAAGGGAAATTATTGCAGCACAGAGCTTGAAAGGCCTGCAGCACTTGACAAATTAACGTTCTGGTTCACTTTTTCAAATGCAGCAGGCCGGTCAAGGAATGGCAGGCCGACTACTTGTTTGTCTCCCTTGTCTGCAGTATGTACAGAACAACACTAGCTACCATTCTTTACTGAAAACAGGCCTAGCATTTGTCCAAGAGTACTCATTGAAGGTACTTGACTATTTCGCCAGAGGTTTCTTATGTTATTTTAGCTGACACCGACAGTGATGTGATAGGATGGATCTAGGCCTCTTTTTATTGTGATTAATAGTGTAATTATGCCCTTTTACTATGTTCCGGGGTGATACCCTATAGTAAAGGAAAATTGAGCATCTAGAATATTTTGAAACAAATGGCTAGCTCCACACCTTGTAGACTATCCAGCAGGCATTTGTCCTTTGGGGCGGATTTCGACGATAAGTTGCCTGACATTTGCCACCATCATCACAGAAAAAGCGGTAATAGTGGAAGGAAACTGGCATGGCTGCAGAATGCCAACCAGTGCCTTTACACTTTTAAATTAAATAGCCTTGTAGATGGAGATGATATTACAGGAAAATAGGTTGGGTAGATCATTACATAGACATGAAATGGTGTCCGACTGCTTCCAGAACATAGTGACTTGG
The DNA here is from genome assembly GCF_964261635.1 of Lissotriton helveticus. Taxonomy (NCBI): domain Eukaryota; kingdom Metazoa; phylum Chordata; class Amphibia; order Caudata; family Salamandridae; genus Lissotriton; species Lissotriton helveticus. Next base: position 1,544,697,901 of record NC_136065.1, read on the forward strand.
ATTGTACGCCAGATGCACTCTTGTGCCCGGGAAGAATGGGCAATTTAGAATGGTCATTGGAACAACATAATAATCAAAGACAAAACAGTTAAATAATATTGCTGGATATATGAATGTTTAAAGTTTGTTTTAGGCACAAAGTACACCGTACCATGTAAAGTTGATTGTTGCATTTGATCAGGACTTTGGTGCAATTTGAGGCCACTGCGATGGAGCAGGGTTCAGAGAAGCCTTGCGGGTTCCGAGGACCAAATCTTATCTTGGGGGCGTGTTTCTTTATTTGTCTTTGTCCATTGAGTGCTGTGGTGGAAGCCAGGCTTCTGAAGCTGGCGAGAGTCCCTCCATGTCTAGTGGCAAAAGCTACAGGCTGTAGAATGCTTGATTTCATCGCTACTGAGATTGCTTCATTAGGCGGTGTTTTTGCTGCCTTCCCGATCTAAAGTCCTATATTTAGATGTGGGGACTCATCAAAACATGTCTAAGGTCCAATCTCCTGTCTTTAAAGTGCAAATAATGTCTATGATTATAATGCACTTGCAACAGGAATGCATGGCCTATTTTGCATGTTTAAGTACACTACCAAACTGTAAATAAGGCCTTTAGTCTGTTTTCCAATTTTCTGGTCTCCAGTGGGACAGACAGGTCTCTGTATCTGATTATGGCTCCCCAGTAATGGATACTTGTTCAGCAGTCCTGCATAAACTTCTAACTTGGCTCAAGGCAAATCTTAGCAGCATATCCCAGTAGCAAATGATTGTAGTCTTGTCCCGCTCATACCACTTTTTGAGGATGGTGGAAAAATACACCCTTGTTATTGCATCTAGTCCCCAGGTGTTAAGGCAAGTTTTTCTAGGATCTGGTGCAGATCACTCCCTACTGGGCAGCTGTTTTTGTTGTCTGCCTTCTGTTCTGGAAGTAATGTGGGTGCTAGCCAACAGACCTTTGAAAAGCACTTCCAGTCCCTGATTCACAATTCGCGCACAATTCTTTCTAATGAGTCTTTGAGCGTTTTGATCAGTTGGTGCAGTGATGTATTTTTATTCAGTGCCCATGCAATTCTTGGGTTCAATTCTTAAGCATAATTCCTACAGGGTTCCTGCCACAACCATCCCACTTTTGTAGCACTTTCTTGTTTGCCTGCAAAACAGTAGTGCCTCGCACAGGTAAGAGCGGTGAGGCGGGGGCAGAGTGGAGGGTGGTGAAAGTCGACCGACCTCGGGATAAGTAATATCAAATAAATAAAACCACTTACTTTGCGATTGCCATGTCGGTGATGTGGCGGGCACAAAGTAAGTGGTTTTATTAATTTAATATTACTTATTCTGTCATCTGTGGACTTCCTTGACCTCACACCTCCTTACTGCTCTTACCTGTGCAAGCCGCCACTGCTGCAAACCCTCCCAGGATAGTTTGCTTATGAGCTAATCCAGCAACCTTCGGCCAGAATGGCAGAGCTCCTTATCTTGTTCTAGGTTCTGCCCTATGGAAATGAGGAATTGCTTCCTTTTTCTTCTTCTTTCCTGGGAGCAGCGATGCATGTCTGAGAGCGCTCAGCTGATGGACGTCTGTTATCTATTGGCATAACTTTGACCAAAGCAGTCTCCGTCTGTCCCCTATGTTTGAGCGCCTGTAAATGTCCACACCTAATTACCACATCCCCACATAAATGACGAGTAATTCCTTTCCCCGTTTTTTCCTGCCCTCAAGTTGCCCTTTTCCCCCACTCTCTGAGGAGGTTTTAACACCTTAGGCGTAATCCATGTCAGGAGGAAAACCCAGCAGAACTGCATTAATTACCACAGGAGCCTTCAGGCAGCTCAAGATAGTACTCGCAAATCTACCTTAACAGTTGAATTCGATTTTTGATCATTATCAAGAAATAACTTTGAATCAAGCTTCCGGCCTTTCTAGTCGAAATTGTTAGATAGCAGTTAAAGATGTACATTTGTCTCTCAGTTTACTGAGAATGTGAACATCTTAAATTTCTCTTTACAAACTTCTGCCTCCTTACATTATAATGTCTGCTGGCTCATTGCAGTTCAGGTCTGACGTTCACGTTTAGTGGATCTACAGCATCGCTACTTCTATCACTTTTAGACTGCCATTTGAGCATTCTGACCTTTTTGGACCATCCAACCCCGGGGCTCTGGACACCTCATGGCCCATACCTTTACATCGCCCCATTGTAACTCAAGATTCTCTTTTGCCCCTAAAATTTGTTCCTCTACTCCTTAGTCCTTTTCAGACCTCCTTCCATCCCATGGTACACGTGGCATGTCCCTACCTTTTCTCCTTCTCCCCTATATATCCTGTGCTCTTTTCCTTTATGGTGCTTACTGCCTTCTACTTCTCCATGTATCATGTTTAGCACCTACAGCCTCCCTCCCTCCCTTTAATCCCCAACCTTCAAAGTCCTACCTTCATAAAAGCAGCACAGCAGTGCCATGACCTCCCTCAAATGTGATTAGCCCATTTGCTGTGTAACTCGGAAGCCTGCTGTGCCTTGACTAAAGGCTGTGTGAATATCTGATGCGCAATCCCCGTACTACGGTGCCTAGCATAGTCCTATCTTCTTGACCTATATCATGCCCTGCATCCTCTAGCAACAGGCCACATTTATCCAGGGTTTGTAAGGGAAGAGATCACTCAACAGCACACTACCACTTTTTCTGCAAACGCACTACAAGTGTGCCCAAACTCCTACTTGAGTATGTGTCGTAGCTGTATGCATTAATTCACATGACATCAACACAAATCTCGTGCACACAAACGTCATGCCCACACCCATTGTCCACAGGTGCGTGGTATCGAGCTCATATGGGCACAATCTAACCTGCAACTTCAAGCACATCCCATTCACAGCTTAATACCCAGATAACCATACACTGGAAGGGAAGCATCTACAGAGAGCAGGAAAAGGAGGGAGCGAAATTAAGGGAGCAAAAAAGAAAGGGGGGAGAAAATTGATTTCATTCATGCTGGTTCTTTATAGTTTTTCAAAGGCTGGTAAAAACTGTATCACTATACAAAAGCCATCACGATTGACTATAAATACCTGTTCTCTTTTTGATCTGGTCTTAATCCATTTAATCTCAGGGAAAACCTCCAGCACTCATTAAACCTTACCAAACTTCTCATGTCAAAGTATCATCAAGCGCTCACTCCATGCAAAATAGGGAAACCTATTAGGGTACAGACTACTCCTCGTTCAATGACCTTATGATGTGTTTAAGACCGATCTCTTCTGTAGCCCAGGCTTTGATTCCTTGCATAGTGTAAAAAAAAACCCACAAAAGTAATTGCAAAACATGCTTCACAGATGTAATATTGTGTGATGCAGTCTAGTGTTTGGAGGGTGGGGCCAGGGGAGGAACAGTAACGGGAGGAGCTGGGGGACGGTTTAGGGGCAGGTAGAATAGGGACAGGGACCAGCATGGATGTATAATAAAGTACTCCAATTTATAACGTAGTCTAGCGTCATCATTGGGGTAGCAAGATGCTACAGCTGGCGACGAGGGTGGGATCGAGCGCACTGTGCACCCGTCTCTGATCCCGTGAAGCTGTTGACCCAGTCCCTGGTGATGCGAGCGTATGGTCATTGTTGAGACCACTGTGCCCGAGGAAACCCAGCGGTGGAAACTGAGCCGCCGGAAGTCTTCCTTGGTCTAAAACTCCGCAGCTGGGGAAGCTGCATGGAGCGCCGAGCCAGTGTAGAGCTCAGCACCTGGAGGCTGCGTGGAACAGTGTTTGTGTTCGCGCGCTGAAAGTGGCCCCATGGGATGCGTGAGGAAGTGAGGCTGCAGTAGTGACGTCGGGAGCCCACCCCGGTCCTACCTGCTGGGAGGACGTCCTGATCAAGCAGTGATCATGGAGAGCAGAAGCCCGGCATCCCGCATGGACATGGCCAGACCGGTGAGTGTCTGAAGCTGCCGGTGATTGAATGCCCGGTGAAAGAGCCAAATCTCGTGAGAAACGAGATCTTGAGCGCGGCGGCCATTTTGGAGTCAGACGACTCCACCTATCCCCTGTCGAGGCCAAGGAGCGGCCATCTTAAAGTCAGGCTGCCCTCAGTTGCCATCAAACCCCAGCAAATACCAGAGTGGGCATAAACAAGCACGAGCAAATGCAAGAGGTATAACAAATAAACAAGCACAGACAAATGCAAGAGATAGATAGAAGCAGCAAGTGGACACAAATAAGCACAAGCAAATGCAAGTGTTAAATGTAAGCAAGCCCGAGCACATGCACGTTTCAAATGTAGTCGAACACAAGCAACTACAAATTCTGAAGTAAATAAATGCAAGCAAATGTAAGCTTAAACATGAACAAGCATTGGCAAGCGCAAAAGCCAGAGCTCCAGTAAACAAACATTGACAAGTACAAAAGCTGCAACAGCCCAACGAGCAGTGGCAAATGCAAGAGCTGAACTAAAGCAAGCAAATGCACGAAGTGTAATTAAGTAAGCACCAGCAAATGCAAGGAGTGCAATAAAACAAGCTTAAGCGAATGCGAGAAGAGTAACGAAACGAGCATAAGCAAATGCAAGAGACAAAGACAACGGTGAACACAAACAAGCACTAATACCAGCGACAAGAAGGGGAATGAACAAAAGTGACTGTTAGCAACGAGCACTGGCAAATGCAAGATTCACAGTGCACCAAGCACGAGCCAGTGCCAGAAACACGCGAAGATTGCACTGAATGTAAACAAGCACGGACGAACACCAGTTCCGAAGTCAGCGAGCGCAAGCAAGTGCAAATCCTGAATGCACCAAGCAAATGCAGATCTCGAATGTAACGAGCACAAGCAAAGGCAAGTGCCAAAGTAAACAAGAATCTTCCTCCTTCATGGCGGTGGGAAAAGCAACACAACAGTCCAATCCCTGCATTGAAGTGCCGCCCCCAGTGACACAGACTGACATTCAGAGTTTGGGTCCCAAATGGAACCGGTGGATGGAATCACTGGACGATTTCCTTGACGCAATCGGTGAACGAAGAGATGGAAAATGTCTGATGCTACTCCTCCAGCTGGTGGGTCATGAGGGCCGACGCTTAATCAGAAAATTCTCTGAAAAGGACACAGAGACCTATGAAAGACTCCAAGAAAAGCTACGCGCCCATTTCAGCGCACAGACAGGTGTGGATCATGATCGCATTGCCTTCAACACAGCACGGCAGGAACCAGGAGAACCAGTGCCAAACTTCATCAACCGGTTGCAAAGTTTGGTACAATGCTGCCATTTCAACGCATTTACAAATGAGGAAGCAGTTCGACTCCGAATAATCGAAAGCTGTTCAAGTTCTAACACGAAGCGCAAGATCCTTCGAGGGCATTGGTCGCTAAAGGATATCATCAGGAAGGCCGAAGTTGGAGAGCGAGTAAAAGCAAGGGAAATAGTAAACAAACTGCACCCGAGTGCAAGACGCAAAGACGCTAATAAAGCTCAAGAAAAAAACCAAAACCAGAAACGGGGAGGGTGAAGGCAGAGCAGAGTCAAGACAACGGGAGAGACAAAGTGACATGAAATACTCTGAGTCAACAACACAAAAGACCAGGAATGATCCAGGATTGCGACAGCTTCACCGATACAACCACACGGAGTTATTCAACCTCAAGGAGTCATTCAACACATGGTGCAAACGATTCTGAAGCAGATGAAGTGTCAAGTGGGACAGATCGCACCAATGGACCAGGTGACAGCCTGCCCAACAAATGTGCAAGAAAGGTAAACTATAGAAGACTGGACCAGTCACGTCAACACTGGAAATCTTTACACGATCACAGCCGTAACACACATGTCAGGATACAAAACCAGCGGGAAGAAGAAACAAACCGCACAAGACGGACTGATCCACCCAGACACCGAAAAGGGGAAGACAAACGCATCCACGACATCCGAAACAATGAAGAAACTGAGAGGTCATTATCATCACACGAGAGAGGCAGAGACAAAATACCCTGGGATCTAACACAAGAAATAAATATGTGGTTATCAAACAACCTCTCCAGTGAGATGACACCGAAGTCACCTTGAGAAAGGTACCCGGAGAAATATCCCAAAGAGAACTCCGACTCTAGGAGCAGCTCGTCACGGCCTACCTGTTTCAGAAATCCTCCATTCAAGACACACTCAAAGAAACGTTATCAAAGGAAATCGACCAAAGTGGCAGATACTGAGGTGCCAGTTGTACACTGGCCAGGAGTGCTCTATGGTTAGGCAGGCAGAGCATGATCCGTTGTAGTTGGCCAACCAGATAGCATATTCAAAGTCTAGCACTCCCTCCAAGATAGGCTGCCATATTGTGTTAAGGGACATTGTATGTTGCCACCCCCCCACCGAGGCACAGATTAGCGCTATCAACAACTAATCTAATTGTCGAAACCATGAGACCTTTACCCAGGCTGGGAGATTGGTAAAATATTAAAGCAACGAGGACAGCACAATCTGTGCCATATAGGGAGCTGAAGAAAGCGTCAAAAGGCTACACATCCCTTCAAGGTTCGTAACTCCACCCCCAGCGTTTCCACCCCTAGATGTTCTATGGTAAGTTTGAATCCCCAGGTCTGCGATCATTCTGACTGGGAAGCACTGGGAAAACACCAGTCTGTCCGGTTCACCCGAAGTCTGGGTATCTCTCAGAACTCTCGTAAGAGCTGCTACATGAACGGAACATCAGTGTCCTTGTTAGACACGTACCGCAACAGATCATCGGCATATAGCGATATCAAATGTTCAGTACTGACCAACCGGATTCACCTTCCCTGTCGGCACAACCTACACCGCTCCGCCAATGGCTCAATAGCAAGGGCGAACAAGAGTGGGGACAGTGAGCACCCCTGTCTGGTATTGCGACACATGTCATAGGAGTCAGACATAGTCTAGCCTGTTCTGACCCGGGCAATGGGTTTAGTATACAACAGACGGACCATCATCACCCATGAGGCCTCTAGCCGCATCCGGCCCATAACTGCTTCCAGATAAGTCCAGCTGGTGGTGTCCAATGCCTTTTTCCAGGTCCACATCTACCAGGCCTGCCCTGACTTCTCCATCTTGCTGAGTTGTAAACTACACAGAGTACAAGCGATGCAAATTAAGCAAGGTACTATGTTGTGAAATGAACCCACATTGGTCGGGATGGACCAACTCTTGAATGTGTGGGAGTATGCAACCAAAAATCTACGAAATCTACGAAAACCTCTCACTAGACCTATATTGCGGTGAACAACCGTTACAACGAAACTATTACAACGCACTACCATTACAACGCGGTCATTACAACGCAAACCATTACAACGCATTGCGCTGGGGGGCGCTCTAGGATAGGGAATAAGTTTAATTTTCTATCCAACACCTTCCCTAGTGTCCACGGGGACTGGAGTTGGAATAGAAAATTATACTTACCACTATCCAGCACCTCTAAGCGCTATGCGTTGTAAAGGTTTGCGATGTAAAAACCGCGTTGTAAAGGCAGGCGTTGTAATAGCCTGCGTTGTAACGTCATACATCCCTATATTGCTTTTAGATAGGTTCAAGAGCACGGCTATCCACAATTAGTACACAATTAGGATGCAATATATATTTTTTTAAATAACATTTATTTCATTCAAAATTCATTATTTCATCGTGACCAAAAAGAATAAAAAACATTCATCTATGATTTCTTACCACATTTCTGCCATATGGATATTCAAAATTTCATTTTTTCAACGAATCAGCATAGACATAGCATTGTCCATGACAAAAAAGAAATCTACATCATTTCATATATATCGGACCCCTACAGATTGACCACACTTGTATACTGGCCTCTCCCACCAACATACATACTAATTTATTGCACAAACCATACTAAATCCTCCCAAGATCGTGGTCACCAAGAGAACTGCTACGAGACAGTCTCCGTGACACTGTTGTGGGTCTGGTGTCTCACATTCAGGTCAAACCACATTTCGGTGGATTTTGTCACTTTAAACCACCTTCTTCAGGACCACCAATGTAACCAAGTGAAGGCGAGTGGTCGGGGTATAACTTCAAGATGTAGAAGTAATATTTTTGCAAAACAGGGGATGGCCTGTCTGGCATTGTTTCCGGCAAATCTGTTTATTCAAATTCTAAACAGATCAGGCATGTCCGCGCTGTGCTGATGTCCTATTTATTCATACACATCTGTCATGATACCGGTCAAAATAATAACAAAGTCCGTAGTTTCCGCTGGACAGGCTATTTTAGTGCTGACATGGCACCTGTACAGAGTCTTTCCTCTGCATCCCTATGGGTTTGAAATACTTCCATTTTAAATTGAAAGATTATTTTTGAAAACCAAGGCTTCTGAGTCAAGAAGTCCGGACGGGCGTAGAATCCCCCTCCCAGATTGGTGCGGTTCCGGACAGATGTGTGTGAATTAATAGGACATCAGCACAACCTTTCATGATGTGTAATCGGACCTCCCAGCTCCTCCGCAGAAATCTGAGCTAGGCCCCACAGTGTCTGGGAGAAGGGGGGCGGGGGAACAAGAAGGCTTCCACTCGTTCTCTGTGGAAGAGGTGTGGCGCCGCGGCCAGGGCGACTGACGCTGGAATCTGGGGACCACGGTTCGATCCCCGGCTACGGCGGCAGGTCAGCCCAGCACCATGTGACTCTGGGCAATAGCTCGCTTAATCTTCCCGACGGCCCCCCAGCGCCTAGAGACCCTTACGGGTGATTGTGCGCTTTACAAATGTGGACTTTACTTTCTCTTAATACGTTCAACCGTCTCCCATAGAGTCCAGTATAGTACGAAAGGCGTCATTAATCTCCAATTGTGAGTACACCGTCTCTCATCTGCCTGGGTCAGGCAAGTGATTGGAGCCCCACGTATCTCAGGACCTACCAACCAGGCAATCCTTCTTCCCGCCTTACCCTCCCCATCATGCATCCTAGTAGCATAATCTTTATAGTTATTGCAAAAATGCCTCTCCAGGATGACTTATTCATTGGCTTCTACCAGTTGCATTCCAGAGGAAGGGCTGGTGTCTGCGCGATTGCCCAAATCATGTATATTTCCTTTCAGCGACACCAATTCCCGATTGAGATCCCTCCGGACACCCACCGTCTCACCCATGCAATGCACTTGAATGACTGTCTTAAAGGCCTCACACTTAACGAGGCAATTGGAAGCCATCCCTATATAATGGGCAAAATAGTCTGAGATGGCCTCCCATAGGCCCTCTCGGTAGTCTTCATCTTCCAAGGCACCGGGACAGAGGTGCCACATAGGGACCGCCCACTTAGGAGCCCCCAGCTGTCGTTCCATCAGGAGCGGGCTGTGATCCAAGATAATTGCACCAGGCGAATTGCCCTGTTTGCACACTGTGTTACTCTGTGGGTCAAATGGGGATTGTGACTAGCTGGCCCGGATCAACGCGTTTCGGAAACCCGTATTTTCTTTTAGGATTCTCCTCAGGACTGGGACTAGGTCAAGCACATTCGAGATTATAAAGGGGGCATGGTAATGGTGGCCCAATGATGGCACAAGTGCTTGCTTATTTCTTTGAGATATGTATCGTAGTAGAATATTTCTTCAGCTGCGGGGTGGTGAAAGTGTAAATTTGGGTCCGGGGAAAAAAACAATAATAATACCAGTCGGACCCAACTTTACACTTTCACCACCCCCGCAGCTGAAGAAATATTCTGCTATGATACATTTACAATCTTGAATATGTTTTAGCTAGTCCCAGTCCTGAGGAGAACCGTAAAAGAAAATACGGGTTCCGAAACGCGTCGATCCGAGCCAGCTAGTCACAATCCCTATTTGACCCACTGAGTAACAGTGTGCAAAAAGGGCAATTAGCCTGGTGCAATTATAATATACATGACTAGCAGTTGTTGGTAGGTTGCAGTTTTGAGAATTGTAAATCTGTGCCGCCACCTTGTTTTGTATAATTGAAGAACTGGCCATTTCATCCTTGTATGTTACTTCATGTGCTGTGTATTGTTTTCTTAGCAGTCTAAAGTCAATTGTGCTGTTATTGTTTATATTCAGTTCATTGTCTTGAATTAATTGTTGTTCTTTGTTTAACATGATTTAAATGTTAAGTGGATAAGAATGTGATCAATTCATGAAGGTGTAATAAAAACACCAAACCACTTTAGTGGTTTAAGGTGGATTTTGTATAAATGTCATTAATTTAAACCACACTCCCAGACACCCTGTTTGAAACTAGTGTAGAGGCCCGGTTTGGGGGTGTATTGGGCCCAACCCCCTTTTTGTTTAAAACTTTTAAAAGTGAAGCATGGCTAATATGGAGACGGCACATGAATAGTGCCAGTATTCAAGGGCATATTTGAGGTTGCTTGGGAGACCATGCTCTATTAATCAAACCAGTGCTTTGACTGTGTGGCCCAGGGCTGCCACCTGTCCCCGAGAAAAATACCTGCAACTTTATTATGCTTTAACATTCTGTATAGGCAATTACCTGATTCTTTAAGTAGAACTTTATAGGAAATCGCCCGTAGTCACTTTGGGCATGAACTTTCTGTCTCTGTTGAATTATTAGTCCGCATATGCTCATTGGGGCAACCGAGAACACATTTTAAAGTGATTTCATATTACATTTAGTGTTTAAAAGCATGTACTGATAAGGTCATATGGGTAAAAATTACTGGCTTTAGAATATTTTTCTAATATTTTAATGTTTGTCATATCGGTAGACCGGTGAGGTGAAAACCCTAGTGAAGTTTGATACTTTCAACTGCATGTTCTCCAGTAGCATAGCAAGGATGCCAGGGTCCCTGGACTAAGCAAGGAAAATAGCCTCTTTGACAGCTGGTGGAAGAGTAACATACAGCAATTACCAGGTTTCAATGGGCCCCTCTGGGTTTCTCATGTTATTAAAAACACACAATTAGTGAAAATAATTACCAAATGTAGGTGAAAAAGATGACGGAGGCGGTGTTTTCATTATGCAGTAGCTGCCTTCTTTGTCCGTAAGCATTCGGGGCAAGGGCAACATGACACATCCATGGACAAGCACCCCTGGTAGCCTCCTCTTTTGAATTTTCACCTACTACTTGGATGCCCTGCGTTATTGTAAAGAGCGGAGGAGGCAATGTGAAGTTAAATACTCATTTATTTTAAAGTATCAAATGACCCCCCTGGTGCGTCGGCTAAAGCGTCTAGCCAGATCAGCTCCAACCACTTCTCTGGTCTAGAACCTTAGTTCCCAAGCAAATACATTCTACATTATTTTACATATCCAACATTCTATATGATGTAACATAATACTACAATACCAATGACTAAGAAACTAAAAGACTGCAATAAAAAGAAAAGAAAGATATTACCACGTGTATCTTTTTACAACAAAATAAAATTAAACAAAACGAGTCTAAAACATAATCATCCAGTTTTTTAGGCAATTTCACATTTCTCTTATGCAATACAGGAATATCTTGTACAGAAGGACTCATAGAAATATTATCCGAATGAAAAGTAGAATCAAGAACAGATGGACTCAAACATGCATTGTCAGAATGAAAACATTCCCCAGAATTGTCACTAGAAAGAAAAGATTTCCCAGATAGTAATGAGTCACCAGAAAAATCATTAAACGAAGCACCATCACCATCTTCCATTTTTCCAAAAAAATGCTCCTGACCTGGTTTAAGAACAACCACTGAGCTTTTGCTCCACCACCCTTTGCCCTTAAGTAGAACAGTGGGCTTAGTAACACCCTCAACCTGAAAAGGTACAGTATAGTTTGACATACCTTTAGGCGTAAAAGAAGGTTTAATAACTCTCACCCAATCACCAATTACAATGTTTTTGTTTTTACAATGGTGAGACTCATCATGGTAAGACTTTCCAGAGATACGAGCTGTGGCTATGTTGTTCCTGGCTTTAACAACAGAGGCTTCAAAGCTATCCTCCAAACTCTTTTCTTTACTCAATAGAGGCATAAACAATGATCTTGCTTGTCTGCCTCTCATTAAAAAATAAGGAGAAACCCCTGTACAAGAGTTAGGAGTCAAATAATAACTCCATATTTTTTCCTTAAGAAATTCAAACACATCAGGTTTGCTTTCCAAAGCTGCTTGAATACCCTCTTTGAAAAATCTGTTTGCTCTCTCAATTTGACCATTAGAACGAGGACTATAACGAGGAGCCCTTTTTGCAGACACACCAAATTTCCTCAAAAGCATCTGCATCTTACTGGAAATAAATTGAACACCATTATCCGACCTAATGGAAGCAGGTGCCCCTTCCATCCTGAAAATGTTATCTAAAAAACACAAGACCTCATCAGTAGTAGGATGCTCCACAAAAGAATAGTACAACCATTTAGAAAAATCATCAATCAAAACAATTAATATTTTTTTTTTCTCTGCCAAGACACTCATAAGGTCCTCAAAAATCAATAGAAAGCCTTTCCCAAGGACCTGTTGGACCATCGCCAATAGACAGCGGTTCAGTAGCAGCTTTCCAGTGTTTATCAGAATTAATACATACTGAACAATTATCAATAAACTTTTCAACAGATGCATCCAAACCAGGCCACCAATAATGGCACTTGAGCAATTTCTTTGTTCCAGATACACCAGGATGTCCAGAGTGTGCCAAGTGAATGATCCTATCTCTCAGACCAGCTGGTGGGATAAACCAATCCTGTTTTAATAAGATTCCATTTTCAATTTACAGTTCCTCAGCAACCTGTGCAAAACTTCTCAGTGGTAATTCTAAATTTTTCCCAGAAGGCCATCCATTGATAACATAAGATTTAACCTTGGCCAAACACTGTCCTTGGTTGCATGATCTTTTCATTCTTTCTCTTCAATTCCAAAGTTACAAGACTCTACAGCATCAATTGAAGCTACCACACATTCATGTTGTTCCACGACTTCATCACAAGAATCATTGACTAGAGGTAATCTAGACAGTCTGCAGTAAAATTTTTACCTCCAGGAATATGCTGAATTTCAAAATTAAACTCCTGCAGTCTAGCAATTAGCCTAACCAATCTAGATGAGGCCTTACCACTTCTCACACCATCCATCATGTAAACAAGAGGTTTGTGGTCTATCACCAAGACAAAAGATCTTTCCCCCACAAACAATTCTTACACTTTTGTACAGCCCACACACAAGCCAGAGCCTCCTTCTCAATCGTACTATAGTGAACTTCAGCTCCTCTAATGCCTCTAGAGATAAAATAAATGACCCTTTCTTTACCATCAACAATCTGCGTGAAAACTGCACCCAACCCAATGGTACTTGCATCTACAGTAACAAATGATTTCCCTTCCGGATCAAAGTGTTGAGTCCAGGTGCCCTTGCAGTGAGTTTAATTACATTTCCAAAAGCTAAATAATGAACATCCGTCCACACAAACTTTGACCCTTTCTTGAGTAATTGTCTGAGTGGTTCAACAACCAAAGCATAGCCCTTGACAAACTTGGCATAATACTCACTTAAACCAAGAAATGAGCGTAATGTATCCTTATCCTGTGGCTTACTAGCAATTTCCAGGTTGCTAATGTCGTCTTTTGGAAAAATGCCTTCAGGGGGGATTTTGTGACCTAAATAGTTAATTTCATTGACCAAAAATGTACATTTGTATTTGCTAACAGTCATGCCTTTGTTGTTTAAAGTGTTCAAAACTCTTTCCAGAATGGAATTATGCTCATTAATAGTCTTGGCAAAGATCAAAATATAGTCTTGAAAGGACTGAACACCCTTCAACTTCTGAAAAACACTGGCAGCTGATGCCAGGCCAAAAGGCATCCTCAAGAATCTATACAAACCAAACTGAGTAATGAAGGCCGTTAGATCCTTTGAATCTTCCTCCAGAGTTACCTGATGATAGGCAGATTTTAGATCGATAATAGAAAAAAAACTCGCACCATTGACAGCCGCCAACATTTCCTGAATTCTAGGCAAGGGATAGGTTTCAACTACAATATTTTTATTAAATGAACGAAGGTCCACACATAATCTAATATCTTGTTTAAGTGTGATAACAATCGCCGAAACACACTCAGAGCGGTCCGTAGGATCAATGATACCTTGGGAGCACAGATCATCCAGATGTACTTTAAGCTTATCTCTCACTCCCAAAGGTACCATCCGAACCTTATGTTGTACAGGCAAAGCCTCTTTTTTAAGCTTAATTCTATGTGAAAATCCCTTGACTTCTCCCACTACATCTTCAAAAACTTTCTCATGCTTGTGAAGAATGGAAGACAAAGAATTTTCCAATGCAATATTATTAATGGGAATATCTCTTAACTGAATTGGATGGTCAGAACCTGGACACAAATTCACACCTAATATACCTAAATCAAACCATCCCACAATATTTTTCCCATCAATTGCCACATATATTTTAGTAAATAACTTGCGAGTTTCAAATTCAGATCTTCAAAGAAGCCTAACATTTTAATATCAAAGTTGCCAAAAGCTTTGGGATTAATATCAGAAACCTTAAGTTTAACACCATCCTCATTTTCATGGAAGAACACATCAGATAAAATGGTCACTGGCGATCCCGAATAAGCCATAGCTTCAAAAGCAACATTCCCAACATGAAGAGTCCCTAAAGGAGCTTTATAAGGAAGTGACACTGTTAGTATGATCATTAAATGCATCATCATAAATAGTAATGATTAATTTTTGCATATCATCTTCAACATTAGACACACTACTAACAGTAGTATTAGTATTGAAACCTTTCTTAGGAGTCCTACAAGCAGAAGAAAAATTATCAATTTTCCCACACTAGGTACATTTTTTTTCTTTTTTAGAGCAGGGCAATCAAAAGCATTTGCTAAATGTGATTTAGAACCGCATCTAAAACACCTTAAACTAGACTCTTTACCTGTTTTAAAAGTATTCTTACTGCGAGTTTGAACAGAACAAATGGGAGAAGTATTTGAACCTTTAACATCCTCAGCCGCAATAATTTTGGAAGACTCAATTGATCTTTCGATACCTTTGGCTAGATCTATTACCTCCGCTAAAGTAGGATTACGGCATGCTAAAAGCCTTTCTTGAACTTTTTAGAAACACAATTAAATACAAATTAATCCCTGATAGATATTAGCACAGTTATGCTGCAAAATGTTGACTTTGTACAGCCTAGTGCTATAACTAATAATGCAAAGTACACTGGTACAGCAAATGATCTCCAGTGGAATTTAGAGAGTCTGGTTCCTTTATAAAGTTTTTCATATCAACATTGCTCACACAATTATTTCTGTAACCTAATATTCATGCGGCCTATTGACAAAGGTAAATTGGTTGTGGTTAAATTTATGACCATATTTACCTTTTCTGTGCCTTCCATGAATTCGCAAAGTGATTCCTGGAATGCACAAGCCCGTTTACGGTAGAGAAGATCTCTGCCACAAGTGCAGAGATATCCACGGTGTAAATCGACTGAAAAGGTGGGACAATTGCTATTTCAAGGCATGGTTTGCCTAGAAAGTCTGGAAATACAACATACATACCATGACTTTTTGTTGGCATTACCATTCTATAATCCGACTTTGTTCTCATCCTGGAAAACTTGGAAGTTTACTCAAGGAGAAGTAATCAACCCCACGTTTGATGGGGTGTTGGAACCGGATTTTCAAGTGGTAAAAATGTTTTCCTCTGGTGAAAGCACACACAAAAAAGTGTATTTGTAAGAGGTAATCCAGTCCCATTGAACCAAGTTCTCTGCTATGCTGAACTCAGTACAGAAGGGATGGAAACAAAAGCTAGGAATCCTGATTACCAATAGAATCTATTTGGAAATAATTTAACAGGTGTAGCTTCCATGCTGATTCCAGTCTGGATTGCTGAATTTCAAAAGGTTTTAAATCTGCACCTGTATGTAGAAGTAAATGTTCTGGTACAGATTTACGACTTTTTTTCATGAACCGAAAACTATGTATTTGCTTAGAAATAATCATTTTTCAGTATCTTTCAGAAGAGCTACAGTATTGTTCCAAAAGTATTTTGCCTATTTGACACAATAGGTATGTGGCCTCACACTTTTAATTTTGCGTCAACTTCATGTTAAAGTACTCTTTGTTTTCTGATGTTTTTCTGACCATCATTACTTATGATAAAATGTGTGTGTTTAGCCTAGAACATAGGTTTGTTGCAGTTCAAAGGACCTTGCTCAGAGTGGCATAGTATGGGGATAGTTTGTTACAAGTGATACAAAAAGTGAGCGACCCAGATTACCCTTGAGGGCTTGGGTAATTAAATGAAAAGGTAAGAGTGCCTTCAAGGGAATTCGTTTAGACAGATTTTTTCACTTTCAGTGTGACTTGCAAGAATCAATTAATAATCCTCATCAGAATTCAATTCAACTGAATAAAATTTAAATCAAACAAACATAACTACATAAATGACAAACATAAACACAAGCCAGGTGTATAGAGAAAGAAGTTTATCAGGGCGGCAGGGGGGACAGTGTGAGTGTTTCCCGGACCCGCTGGCCTGATTAGGACGCTCAGTCCGTTATATTGTTTTAATAGCGTGTTGCGCATGAATGACACTGTGATATTTTAAAGCCTGTGAGAATTGATTTTAAGAATTTTCCTCATCTGTGACACTAGATTAAAATAGTGCACACACTTGCACACATACACGCTGATAACATTACCTGAGCACTCGCTCGCTTCCCCGCCTACCCGTGATTGTGTACCGGGGAGGGAGAACACCACTTCCGGGTTCGCTGAGCGGTTAGCGCTCTAGCGGACAGGGCTGACGGGGCTATTTAGCCCTCGCCCCTTCTGAGCGCGCAGCGTTCGCGCGCAGGGGAGCCGAAGACAACGCCGAAGAGTAGCCAAAGAGTGGCCCGTCTGCGCCCGTCCGCGACTGGACGGGGCTAGGGGCCACCCACCCTGTCCTTGTCACTATGGACTGCTCTAGGCCAACCCCCGCAATCAGGTATGCCTCACATACTCTTAGAGCACTGCAACCCCAGGAGAAATATACCTGTACCGCTAAAACTTCACGTTGCCCAGAGGGTCCCTTTTCATGCCTTAATTGCGGATTTCAGGCTATGGACTCTCATATTATTGCTGGACGGCCTACTTACAACATAGACCCCCAGGGAGGCCTGAAAAGTTTTCTGTTGAATCTCAGATCTCTCCCTAAACATCATACACAACTATGGGATACTATCCATAGCACTCAACCAGAGATCTGCTTCCTAACGGAAACTTGGTTGAAACCTCATACTACCCCCACTATCACTCTGGGGATACCCACAGGATACAAAATTCTCCGTCTTGATCGACCTGTGAAAGTAGGAGGTGGAATTGCCATTATATACAGGGACACTCTGAATATCAGAGTCTTAGATCAAGTGATGCTACCTACCATGGAAGTGTTAATTTTTCATCTCACAATCAGCCCCAAGGCATACTGGCGAGGAGCACTAGTTTACCGTCCGCCTGGGCCTAATGCCGGGTTCTCTCTTGCCCTCACTGAACTGTTAGCTCCACATATGAAAGCTAATGGAGATTTTATCCTATTAGGAGATTTTAACTTTCATTTTGATATTAATGATCACCCGGATACTAAAGTCTTTCTCACGGACCTTGCTCTTTTAGGTCTACATCCAAGAAATAGTGAACCCACTCATTCAGGTGGTCACATCTTGGATTTGATTCTCACTTCAAATCCGAATGTTCACTGCTATTCCCCTAAGCACATTTTTTGGTCTGACCACAAACTGATAAACTTCTCTTTTACCCATTTAACTAATCCTTTGAACCGCCCGCACACTCAGCACATCAAACGCAGACCTTGGCATAAAATAACTTCTGCTAAGCTCATGCAAACATGGGAACAGCCAATACTCTCCAACTCTGACAACATCGACACTGCTCTCTCCAAGTTCAACTCCACTCTGATGATAGCTATTGACACTCTTGCCCCTCAGAAAAATGTAAAAAAACCTACCATGGCCAAAAGGGAAGCCTGGTACACCGAGGCCCTAAAAACTGAAAAGCAGGGATGCAGAAAATTAGAGAAACTTTGGAGACGAACAGGTAAGGAGGAAGATAAGACTCGTTATCTGGAAGTAATGACCTCCTATTATAAAAATATAAAAAAGGCTAGGAAAGTAGGCCTTACAACCCAAATTGAAGAGGCAGGCAACTCTACAAGAGAGCTTTTTAAAATTATTCAGACCTTCACTAATCCTGAGGTGTGTGAGAGCCCAGACACTTTTACCCAGGTTTTGTGTGACGATATATCTCAGTTTTTTGAGGACAAAATAGAAGGGATATATAAAAAAATCACTGCAGTCTCAGATCCTTTGGGAAACGAGGTCCCTGAAATGTCCCCTATGCTGACCTCTGCAACGACTCTTCAGGTAATCCCAGAAATAACTATTGAGGACCTGACCATACCTATTAACCAAGTAAAGACTGGCTCCCCTACTGACTTGCTACCTGCCAAATTCATTTCCCCTCTAATTGACATAGTAGGACCTCCCATCCAGAAACTGCTTAATCTCTCCTATGCTGAGGGTTTGCTCCCATCAGCCTGGAAGGAAGCGGTGGTGAATCCCATACGCAAAAATTCCACCTTGCCCTGGTCTGAACTCTCCAACCTCCGTCCGATTTCTCTCCTTCCTTACATCAGCAAACTGGCAGAGAAGCACGTAAACACCACTCTTTCCAGCTTTATCGAAGCGACGGGGGGCCTGGACCAATCACAATCTGGGTTCAGGCCCAACCACAGCACTGAATCAGCCCTTCTTTCTGTGACGGATCAGATCAAAATGTCACAGGATAGAGGTGGCTCCATGATTCTAGTGCTGCTGGACCTGTCTGCAGCCTTCGATACCGTGGCCCATAACATCCTTCTCAGCCGTTTGCAAGGAGTAGGAATCGGAGGTCTAGCACTATCATGGTTGGAGAGTTTCCTCTCCGGGAGATCACAATCTGTCAGCCTGGGCCCCTTCTGTTCCACCTCTAGGGGGCTCACGAAGGGGGTGCCACAGGGCTCATGTCTTAGCCCTACATTGTTCAATGTATATGTGGCCCCCCTTGCTGAGATTGTGCGGAAGTATGGGTTCACACCAATCTCCTACGCTGACGACACCCAGCTCCTCTACCCTTTCAATTCCCTTGACTTTAAAGTCAAAGAGAACTTCGCTGAGGGTATGAGGGCGGTGTCACGTTGGATGGCGACGAACTGCCTCCAATGCAATGTCACAAAAACGGAGGTCATGTTCTTTGGCAAAGCAAGTATTCTTTGGTCCCCTGACTGGTGGCCAATAGATCTCGGCCCCGCACCTACATCTAAACATCATGTGAAGAATCTTGGGGTGAAGTTGGACCAAAAGCTAACCCTGAAGGAACACACCAACTACATCGCAGGATTGTGCTTTCATACTATTGGCCTACTTAGACGTGTCTTTCCGTATCTTCCTGCCACCTACAGAAGGACACTTGTGCAGGCACTAGTGACCAGTCGTCTGGACTACTGCAACGGCCTGCTGACACTAGCTAATGCTGATGCAGTAGGTCGTTTGCAGGTGGTCCAGAACACGGCAGCAAGACTGGTCATGGGCGCACCAGCCAGGACCCCTTCTAAACCCTTACTGAGGGAATTACATTGGCTCCCTATACGACAGCGCATCGATTTTAAGATCTGCTGCACGGTCCATAGATGCATCTATGGTGTAGGTCCTAAATACCTGTCTCAATCCCTGGTGCTATATCAGCCCAGTAGATCCCTTCGTTCAAGCAATCAAGCCCTTTTAAAACCCCCGGCCACAAAGAAAGCCAGACAAGGAGACCGGGCCTTCTCCTCAGTTGGACCTGCCTTATGGAACAAATTGCCCCCTGATGTTAGAACTACCACTAACTACCTATCTTTTAGGAAAATATTAAAAACCCTCTTTAACCAAGAAGCATTCCTGCCCACTTAATCCTCCTAGATGCACTGACTGAGAATCCTATATCTGGCTCAGCGCGGAGATACCCTTACGGGATTGATTCCAGCGCTATAGAAGAAATTAAAATAAAATAAAAAATAAAAATGTAAAACAATTCATCTGATATACAGAAAATAACATAGGACTGCAGGTTGACACTTAGTATATGCACAAGCAACTTGATATTAATAAACTCGCCGAAGTACCCATGTCCACAACTTAATGACGTGACGTGATCTTGTTGTCCAAATTCAATTTGCAACTGTCACAATACTCGCTATTACACTTTGTAATATACAGATTTAAATTGTCATCAGTCCTGAAGATGGTCTCGCCAAGTATCCTGTAGGAGACCGAAACGTCGACCTCCGCTTCATCCTTTTTGTTTTTTCATTATGCTTTTGGGATAGGCGCTAATAGGTTCTGTTGAGTTGCTTGTGCATATACTAAGTGTCAACCTGCAGTCCTATGTTATTTTCTGTATATCAGATGAATTGTTTTAAATTTTTGATAAACTTCTTTCTCTATACACCTGGCTTGTGTTTATGTTTGTCATTTATGTAGTTATGTTTGTTTGATTTAAATTTTATTCAGTTGAATTGAATTCTGATGAGGATTATTAATTGATTCTTGCAAGTCACACTGAAAGTGAAAAAATCTGTCTAAACGAATTCCCTTGAAGGCACTCTTACCTTTTCAGTTTGTTACAAGAGCTGCAGCCAGGAAGAATGTTCTGTGAATTTCATGACCGGACCGGAGGCTAGCATTATGCATTACATTTTATTGCCAGCTCCTTGCAGCACTTTAAAGAATGACATCACATTAAACAAAAAATTCCAGAACTTTTAGAATGTCCATAACCAATATAAACTCCGACACCGCAGCGATCTTCCCTTTTAATTGCTGCTCCTTGACAGATAAGTATCACTAAGCGGGATGTTGTTATATATTCATTACAGTTTTAAAATAAGAGTGTTTAGAAAGTGATTGTTTAAAATGTGTGAAGATTGTTTTATTTATATGTACAATTGTTTGATTTTATGTGAATGTGAGCCCAATTTACGGGCAGTTGGAATAAGGGAGGTTTGGTTTAGGTTTGGGCTAGTGTGGAAGCTTTAATAATCCAATTTTAGTTGGGGGAAAAAAAAAGGTTTACCATTGCATCGCGAGCTGGTTTTATTTCCATTCCTGGCTCGCGCCGTGGTTGGAATACCCGTCTAATGAGGGACGATTCTTTAAGTGCGCGTAGGAAGCACAGAATTTAAGGTTTCCGTAGTTCGTGTCATCACGCTGCATGCGTGGTGACGCATGAGGGCCATTTTAGTAATGAACAGGCCCAGTTTGTCTGACAGAGTTGCCAGCTGTAACTGTCATCAGCTGTTTTTGACAGTTTGGTGAGGCAATTTTAAAAACTAAGCTCAAACTAAGGTTTTTTTTTTTTATAAAATAGGGATGTTTTGAAAGTTAAATAATCCAGTTTTAACAGTTTAGAGTACTCGAAGATTTGTAAAGTTTTTTTTTTTTTTAAAGTGTTTAGGTGAATAAAAGTATAGTTGAAAAGAGAATATATATAATAAGGGTAGTTTGGAGATGGAGATTAGTGAAGGTGCTCAGAGTTCAGGATCAGCTGATGCAAATATAAGATAGTTCGAGAAATTAAACTTCAATGAAGGAAGTTTTAGAAAGTGTATTAAAAAAGAAAAGAAGGGCAGTGGAATGCGACTAAGAGGAATATTGGTCAATGGAGGAAGGAGAAGGGTGGATGTAAGAGGTTATGGAGAAGGGTGGATGTAAGAGGTTATGGAAAAAGAACAAGAAATGAAAAGAATATTGAAGTGGGTATAAGATTTATGAGACCAAATCAGGGTGTGCCTTGCGCCACAAAGGAGGAAGGTGTCCTTAGCGGCACAAAGGTAGGTGAAAAGCAAAAAGGACATCTCCTAGATGAGGAGGAAACAGATGAATTTGTTCTTGATGATTACATAGACGATGATTGGGATTTGAACATGGTAGAAAAAGCGAAAGGGATTGTGAAAGATCCTCAGGGAGAGTATATGTTCAGTCCGGAGATGATTCGCCACCCTAGGAGTGCAGACTGGTGGCCATTGCCACATGTGGTACATTTTTAAAGCTCTGGATAAGGAGACATTTGAAAAGGAAGCAAGAGCTGTTATGAGGGCCGAGTGCTCGCACCCTGTTGTGGACGGGAAGGTATGCATGACACCTGATTTGGATCCGTATTAGATAAGCTTCCTTTTTTTTTTCTTTCTTTTTTTAGTCCTCATACCACCGTAAGCGTCTGCCATCGTAACATATCAGACCCTGTTGATCCTGGGTCAATGTTCCTGCATTCGCTTTCGGCCCCACCAGGCCAGCTTCTTTGTACGAGGCTTGGTGTAATCATCAGACCAAATTTAGATCAGTCTTCGTTCCTTACCCCAGCAAACCAAGGGTGACCAGATGTTTCCCTCACTACGATCCAATCTTGCCATATTCAAAGCCACCCGGACCCACTTCTCATATAGGGGGGGGGCGAGATCTTTCCATAATATGCAGATTTCCCGTCGGACCAACAGGATCAAGCATAGAAAAAGGCCCGTATGTTGTCTCGATCCTAAGTTCATAGTGCCTGGGCCTAGACCAAATATAACTAGCTGTGGGTCTAAGATGATTTCCAGGCCAAAAATACCAGTCAATGCCATCCCTACATTACACCAATAGCCCTTCAGCTGAGTGCACTCATAAAACATGTGCAGATCGTCTGCTTCTATCAAGCCGCATTTGGGACATCGGGGAGGTGGATTCGGAGCAAACTTTGCAATTTTTGGGGGGGGGTATAGTACAACCTGTTAATAGTGTAGAAGTGTTTTTTCTTGAGGGAAGCAGACATAACAAATTTATACATGTTTTGAGAGACAAAAAGTAGAACTCTGAAGAGCTATTCTCCAATATAGATGACCCCCCAAACTGTATGTGATGATGGTAGTTCAGTGTCTTCCCTATCTAATAGGCTACCATACCATAGCCCTATTTCTTTCTTCATGGGAGCTATATTTTGGAACTTTAACTCCACCTCATAGTTTCCACCTGTATTCTCCGTTTCTGACGCATACCATGAACATAGTTGTACAAATTTAAAGCGGGAAAAGTTATCTCCGATCTTTGCTCTCAGGACTTCCTACGGTGAGACCCCATCTGAGGATATTAGATCAGACCACACCAGGATACCTGCACGCTCAATTGGAGCGGCCAGGCTGTCTTTTAGGCAATCAGGAAGCCCTGGGGAATCCCCAATCGGGGCAAAGTCTGAAAAGTATTTTATCCCCCACCTTACCTTAAGACTTTGCCAGATGTTAAGTGCAGATCTTATCACCTTTAGACGGACTTTTTTGAAGAACCTAGGGGCCCCGAATTTGTACAAGAATCCAACAACTCCCCTCCCCCCCCCCCTTGACCCCCCCCCCCCCCCTTTCTCTTGATTGGCCATGGCTCTCAGAATCCTCCCCCAGTTATTGTCAGTTGGGCTAGACAGTAGACAACGAATATTTTTAAACTGAAAAGATATACAGTGGCAGAGGACATCGGGTAAAGCCAGACCCCCCCCCTTGATTAACCTTCTCTTTAGTTTCTTCCAGGACAATCTGGATCTCTTATTAGCCCAAATAAAACTCCCAATCTTACTCTGGATTTTACTTAGAAGTTTACCGGAAAAATCTAGAGGGATGGCACTGAAAAGAATTTCAGCTTGGGTGAAATTACCATTTTAACTATATTCACGCGGCCATAGATTGTCAATGGTAAATTTTTCCACCTAAGGAAAAGATGGTCAATTTCCTTTGAGACTCTCCTCAAGTTTGTCAAAGGAATATTCGCCACGTCCTGCTCTATATTTATCCCCAGGTATTTAAATCCTGTGCTGACTCTCCCGTTCCAGCCTTCAATCGCCCAACACATTATCTCTGTTTTAGAAGGGTTTACTGCATATCCAGAATACCTTCCAAAGTCACATAGGGTATTCTCTACTTTAGGAAAAACTTCTGTAGGGTTAATGGTGTAAATTAGCAGGTCATCTGCGTAAAGGGCGAGTTTAATATTAAGGTCTTGTACACAGAACGGCGTGATTGGAGGGTCTAATCTAAGTGCTTGAGCTAGAGGTTCAATATATATATATTGAACAACAGAGGGGATATAGGACACCCCTGACGGGTGCCTCTCTGAATTTCAAATCTTGGTGTCAATATCCCATTAACCGCATGCGCGCTAGCGGTTTTCCCGCTGCACGCTGCGATTCGCAAAAACCCTCGTTACGTGACAAGGTCAGCTCGTCACACGCGCATGTAACTCCCATGACGAGCTGACCTAGTCACGCGCGTCGAAGGGGTTAAGGAGAATAGTGGCCGAAGCCCCCTCGTAACATTTTATTAGAGATTTTATAAACATTGGTCCGAAACCCATTACTCTAAGGGTTTCCCAAAGAAAGACCCAGCTGACGCGGTTAAACGCTTTTGCTGCTTCGTACGCGGCCACTGCGAGAGGCTCTGCCCGTGCTACTGCCCAGTCTATGCATCCTATTAATTGCAAAGTTTGTTCATGGATGTGCCGACCCGGAATAAAACCTTTATGATCTATTCCTATTAGTTGTGGTACTACTTTAACCAATCTCCCTGCTAAAATGCTAGTAAAGATCTTATAATCAGCATGCAGCAGGGAGATTGGCCTGTAGGAATCCGCCTTTAGTGGGCTCTTTCCAGGTTTCAGTATAAGCACAATGGTTGCTTCTTTCCAAGACGGGGGATTCCCCCCTCTAATATATATACATGATTAAATAGCTCATGTAGTCTGGGTATAATAACTTCTTCTAGAACTTTATAAACCTCTCCGGGTAGAGCATCGGTCCCTGCCGCCTTGTTATTCTTAATCTTTAATTAGATAAGCTTCCTATTTAAGATGGGGCGTGATCCCAGAAAAGGATTAGAAAGAGCACTTAAAGAGTGCCAGGATCGATTGATGGATGTGTTTGGGCCATTGGCTCGAATTTTGGATATGGCTGAAGAAGCCAAAATGAAGGAAGTACAAATAGATAATGAGCTCTTAAGGGGATGGGCCCAAAGAGCAATTTTTGCTCTAGGTAATGCCAATGCTGCATTATCAGCAGAGAGAAGGAAAGCAATACTTATGAGGATAAGTCCTAAGTTGGGGGGGCTTTGCAAAAAAATAATCCTCTGAAGACCCTAGGGGGTTATCTTTTCGGTGAAAGGTTGGTAAATAGGTTTCAACCTTCACGAGCCTAGATAAGGCTCAATCTTCGTTAAGAAAGGTCTTTGGTAGAGGAGTTTTTGACGGGGCTGGGGCAAGAGCCCGTTTCCCTAGCCGGTCATACAGCAGGGTTCAGTACGAGTCGCAGGCACTTGCTGCGTTCAGAGGTTTTCAGTCAGCGACTGGATTTTATCCTCCGAGAGGAAGAACAGGGAGAGTGTGTCAAGCAAGAGGACGTGTGCAGTTCAATCAAGGAGTTCAGGGTGAGTTTGAAGATCTCTTTTGGTTCTATCCCTTGCGAGTTAGGGGGAAGACGGAAATGGTTTGTGAAGAACTGGGTGGAAATAACAAAGGACAGTTTGGTTATTCAAGCTATAAGAGGTTATGTAATAGAATTCAAAGAAGAACCAATTCAGTTGAAAGAACCAAATCAGTTGGTCCTTCAGAAAGAGTTAAAGGTAATAGTAGCAGAGGAAGTGTTAGAAATGTTGCGAAAAGGAGCGATAGAGTATTCGAGGAGGATCGTGGTTTTGTGAGCACAATATTTTTTGGTAGAGCAGGGTTGGAGACCTGTAATAAATTCAAGAGGGTTAAATCAGTTTGTTGTGTACAGGCATTTCAAGATGGAGGGAGTCCATCTGTTAAGGGATATTCTTCGAGAGAACTAATGGCTTGTGAAGTTAGATCTGAAAGATGGATATTTCACAGTTCCTATTGCGAAGCAGAGTCGAACTTTTCTACAGTTCAGGTGGATGGGGGAGCTTTACCAGTTTTGTTCTCTACCATTTGGTCTGGTATCGGCACCATGGTGCTTTACAAAAGTGACGAGGCCTGTGGCAAAGTTTTTGAGAGGGGGGATTTTTTTAATAATGTCACAAAGTCAGGAGGATTTGAGGAAGCATTTATTATTAACGAGGAATCTCTTGGAAGGATTAGGTTTCTTAATGAACAAAAAAGTCAGTTTTAGAGCTGAATCTGTGTTTGGAGTATTGGGATTTTCTGGTTAGCACTGGAGAGAAGACTTTGAGTTTACAAGAGAAGAAGGTGAAAAAGATAGTCGGAAGTGAAAGGAGTTTTAAGGAAGGAGAGCGTGGCTCTAAGGAGTTTGGAAAGAGTGATTGGTTTGTTTTCTTCCTCCATTCAAGCGGTTTTTCCAGGGCTGCTTTATTATAGGGCTTTGCAGAGATTGAAAGCAGAGACATTGAGGAAAGGACTGTGGTATGGAGATCAGGTAGCTCTGTCCGAGGAGGCTCGGGAAGAGTTGGTTTGGTGGTTGGAGAATCTAGAGACCCGGAATGGAAGAGCTATCTTTGGAATTTGTCCAGATTCTGTATTGGAAACAGACGCAAGTCTTTTTGGTTGGAGAGCATGTCTAGTGGATCAGGAGTCAGGAGGAAAATGGACTTTGGAAGAGAAATTGGAGCATATAAATAGATTAGAGATGAGAGCAATACTTTTTCCCAAAGCTTTTCAAAGCATAAAGAATTTCAGTGTGGTGTTGAAGATGGACAATGTTTCGGCAGTCTGTTATATAAACCAGTTTGGTGGAAGCAGGTAAAAGAATCTGACTCGATTGGTAAGAAAGATTTGGAGTTTTTGTTTAGAACAGAAAATAGGTTTGACTGTGGAGTATTTTCCAGCTCAGGACCATGTTGTAGCAGAATGTAATTAGAGGTATCTCGGGGATTACAGCGATTGGAAGCTGAATGTTCTGTATTTCAAGAGGATATCTTACCCATGGGGTCCATTGGATGTGGATTTATTTACGTCAAGGCTGACATATCAATTGAGACTTTGGACAGTTGGAGACCGGATCCTTTGGCAGAGGAGGTGGATGCTTTTCAGCAGGATTGGAACAGAGTTCAAGAATATGCCTTTCCCCCATTTGCGATGATTCAGAGTTTTATTAATGGTGAGGAGACAGATGTCAGTTGGTGATTGTTGCACCTTTTTGGGCAGGACTGGCGTGGTTTCCAGATTTATTGGAAATAGCAATAGAGGAGCAGTCCTTGATTCAGGATACAGAGGTCATACTTATGAGGGCAGAAGAGGTTTTTCATCATTTGGTTTTGGAACGGGCATTGAGCCTTCTTGTTTGGAAGATTTCAAGAGAGGAGAGCAGTTCAGAGGTCTTTCGGAACCGGCTCAGGAGTTGCTCAGAGAGTCTTGGAACCAAGGGACCAGGAAAAGGTATGGTGGGGCATGGAAGAAATGGGTTTATTGGTGCTTGGAACAGGGTTTGGAACACATCTGCCATAGAGTTGTCAATTGTTTTAATCCAGTCTGTTTGAGATGGGTTTAAGTTAGAGAACTATGAATTGTTCTAGGTCTGCAACTGCAGTGGCTCATAGTTTAGTAGGAGGTTGCTCTATCGGTAGAGAACTGTTAATCTGTAGGGTCATGAAGGGCGTAAAGTTGCGGAAACCGCAGGGACCAAGATACAATTGTTATGGTATGTTAATAAACTTCTTCTTTTTAGGTCTCGTCCTTTTCCATTGCGAAGCAATGGGAAATGGGGGAGAATTCAAGTGCTCCATCGGATAGTCAAACCACCGCTTTTTTCCGTGGCGTTTTCTTCGAGTGCACGTACAGGCACGCGCATTTGGCCCATACACTTTCATGGCCATCTGTTCTTAATGGCCCTCCCCCAGCACAGAGCGCGCATCGCGGCCGCACAGCACATCAAAGGGCTTCTCCCAGCGTGTGCTGTGCGGCTTCTCCTCCCCTAATTATGTGGCCGGCCGTACTTGTGTTTCCTGGCCGCTTCCCGGCCGATCAACTTGTATCCGTTTGCTTACATTACCATGGTTTAAGGCACACATAATTTCCTGTATCATGCCTTGCACTCCCTACCTTCTCGGGACATTCTTTGCACTTGTAATCATAGCAAACAAGGCAACTTTCGGATCAGCTACGGTCAGACAGCTATCTTGTTCGCTGTCCTTGTTTGCGACGTTTTATGTTCTCTTCCTAAGCCTTACATCAGTGACTGCCCTTCGCTAGCCTTGCACACCAAAGCCTGTGATGTCACTTATATCACAGTTGCTTGAACTAGATTACCTACCCATGCCACCTGAATTTGGCACACATTTTATATTCTCTTGCTGGACATCTCATGCCGTATCGTTATTTTTACTCCTCAATTTCCACACCTGGCATTAGTTTCTTTTCATGCCTTGCACCATTTTGTCATGCTTTACTCTACTCATGCCTTGCAAGCCCTGAACCTATTATCTTCCCTACCCAATCTTTCCACCTGATATCTTCACATGCAATATACCTGTATTCTCCTCCTATGCATATGCACCCGTTATCGTCTCTCACATCAGGAAGGTTTTGTTTCCCATGCCTGCTCCTTGCATCAATCTCATGCTCTGCACCTGAAATGTCACATCAAAGGCTCTGTGCCACTTTCACCCACACAGCAACACTTACAGACACACAACGCCACTCACACCCACGCAAGCCCACTATCATCCACGCAACACCACACTCACCCACGCAACGCCACTCACCCACGCAACGCCACTCACCCACGCAACGCCACTCACCCACGCAACGCCACTCACCCACGCAACGCCACTCACCCACGCAACGCCACTCACCCACGCAACGCCACTCACCCACGCAACGCCACTCACCCACGCAACGCCACTCACCCACGCAACCCCACTCACCCACGCGCAACCCCACTCACCCACGCGCAACCCCACTCAGCCACGCGCAACCCCACTCAGCCACGCGCAACCCCACTCAGCCACGCGCAACCCCACTCAGCCACGCGCAACCCCACTCAGCCACGCGCAACCCCACTCAGCCACGCGCAACCCCACTCAGCAACGCCACTCAGCCACGCGCAACGCCACTCAGCCACGCGCAACGCCACTCAGCCACGCGCAACGCCACTCAGCCACGCGCAACGCCACTCAGCCACGCGCAACGCCACTCAGCCACGCGCAACGCCACTGACACGCGCAACGCCACTGACACGCGCAACGCCACTGACACGCGCAACGCCGCTCACACACGGGTGCAGATTGTGGGTGAAGATTCAGAGAAAACTCAGCAGCACCACCACCATTGCAATGCAATAGGTCTCGTTTTAACGCAAATTTAAGCTATAGGCCTTGTAAATGGCAAAGCCTTTTATTTATGTTCCAAAAACCAGAACGCAAAAATAAAGGGCATAATCATTTACAATGCTAATAGTTCAGACTCGCGTTATTGCGAGACCTATTGCATTTTCAATGCTTGTTATATGAAGGGTGGCCTATGAATAGATATTCGAGTCTGAAACAGTTAGCAGGTAAGTTGGCGACTTTGCTGTGTCTTATTTCTTTTAGGAGAGTTTCGGATGTTCGAGGTTTGGACATTTATAACAGATTTTAAAAACCAGATGGAGTGTTATTTAGGATTTGTAGAAGGATAAAATGCATGTCTTCATCAATTTTTCATCCAAAATTTGAAGAGCATCCTAAATTGTGTGTTTAAATGTTTAAAGGAGTATGAGAGTGGATTTTGTGAGTTCAGAAGACATGGGGACAATCTGTTATTAATTTTGTATGCAAAATCATTTAGACCGATAACTTCAGCGACCATTGCAAGGTGGGTGAGGGGTTGTATGTTGGAAGCAGGTGTGAACCTGAAAGATTTTGAGGCACACTTGGTAAGGAGTGCTATGGCAAGTAAAGTTTTCATGTCAGGAGGACGTTTGGAGGAGATTTTCCATGCAGCAGATTGGTCTAATGCTGATGTGTTTGCACGTTTTTTTTTAAACAATTGGCTCCTGTTTCGTCTGTGGTTGTAGCACAGCTTTGAACATGCATAATGCTAGCCTCCGGTCCTGTAATGAAATGTAGATTCTCCAAGTTGTGTGTAGAGTGAATCTGGATTTCATTAAGGACACGGAGGCTAGCATTATCCCTCCCACCCTCCCAGGTAAGTGTTAGGAGGGGAAGTGAACTCTAAGCCTTTGTTCATGGGTATATAACTTAGTAGGGTTTTAGAACAAATAAATTAAGTTTTTATTGTTTGTTAAAGATAACTAGTAAGAAAAGGCGAGAGGATTTTGTTATTCATTTGGAAAAGTCAAAGTTCACGTGTTATTGGTCCAGAGCAGCTTACAAGAGGAAGATGGCTGCTGTGTCGAGTTTATATTGGTTATGGACATTTTAAAGTTCTGGAATTTTTAGTTTAATGTGATGTCATTCTTTAAAGTGCTGCAGGGATCTGGCAATAAAAGTTAATGCATAATGCTAGCCTCTCTGTCCTTAATGAAATCCAGATTCTATCTACACAAAACTTGGAGAATCTACATTCTCCTGCTTCCTAGACCACTCACGGGAAATAGGTAGCCTGCACCTAGTTTCATTTGATGGTCCAGTTTCTGGAAAAAATTCAATTTTTAAATCCAAATCAAAATACATTTTAGTTGGAGAATGTTATTTAAAAAATAAGAGCTACAATTCATTGGTTTGTGATAAGAACATGTTTGGTGAGGTATGTCATTGGGCTAATGTGGAAGGAGCAAAGTTAAAAGTCAATAGTTCTAACACACCACTTGCATTCAGCTTTTCCCTTTTTATCTTTCCTAACATGAAAACCAGAAAACAATACTCCTAAGATCACCAATCCTGATATTGTGATGGAAAAAATGGTTGATGTTTCTCCAGTATTGTTTCTTTTATAGATTAACATGCTTGAATCTTCCCCATCATCATGGTGGGAGTCCCATGGTAACAGTAATGAAAGCAGCGCTAATACATAAGCATTTGGAGTCACTTTGAGAATAATAGACATTTTTTGACTATTCACATTGGTTGACGTTTGGATGCACTGAAACAATTGGAGTAGAGACCCTGAAGCACTCCTCCCTTGCACAGCCCCCATACCTCAGATTTCTTACTGCACGTCATGTGTTCGGGAGTCTCCCAGAGCTCTGCTCAGTCAGTGTTCTTCTTGTAAGTAAGGAGCATGTTGAGCCTTCGCCTCCTCAGAGAAAGGTTTCTTCACCTTCCTCTGTTCCCGTCACAGCAGACTGAGCAGTCGTCGAACATGATCACCCTCCATATCTGTGACAACCACGTCATCAAGAACTGCGATAACCAAAACAACCACCTCTTCATCGTTGGCTAAGACGGACGACGACCACTACAGTGTTGTCGACTGCAAGAATATAGACTGAGTCACCGCTGATGCCCTCATTCCCAGCTAAGACACTCCCTTCGATGAAGATTACATTGTGGCCAATGTCGCCGACTGTCATAAAAAGGACTGTTTTCATATCGGATGACTGAATTCCAATACCCATTCATCAGGATCCTTCCAAGGTGGCTTCCTTACCTCCAGTGCACCTTCTGGAGATACAAGAGTCGGATGATAGAGGTTTATTTGACCCAGCCTACAACCCTATACGACTCAAAGTAAAATGCCAGTACACTGATGAGGAGTATGGTGATCAATTGTAGTTACTTATGATTTTTCTTTTCAGGACAAGCGTCTGCAGTCCATTCAGGATTGATATTTTTCAGGAGCATTACCCATACGATGACCCTGATCAACAGCATGAAGGACAGGGGGACACAGTTATGGTCCCTCTATCTCTGGTTACTGACATGCGTCTTATTTATTTATTTATTTATTTTTATTTTTTGAAAAAGACCTTTATTGTTGGAAATATACAGTACACAGCGTTCTGCTGACAACCCATCCGGGCCAGCCGCATATCAGCAAAATCGTAGCACATGCATGGAAAAAAACACAGCCACTTGGCCGACAACCCGGAGGTCCGGCGGCGTTGAAATGATCGATTCTGAAATTCGTAAGCATGTGTGCATTCAGCAATGAAAGGATACAACGTGAAAATAACGACTGTAAGTCTGTAGGTCTTCATTTTCTCTTTTATGCTCATAATCAAACTTAGAGAAGAACTCAGTGCTTTGGGAGTACTCATCAGTGACCGTCTGTAAGCCATGGCCCGCCAGAACACTTTTGAGGCACATAAAGGATAATAAGATATCTCGTTCCCTAGAAGTGCGCGGGATTGCATGAAGGAGGGATGACGTTGCACAGTGCCGCATGTGTGGCAGTCATTGGGGAGTAGATAACATGGTCAACTCGTTAGGGATGTCTGGCATCCATAGTCTTAGTCGGGTAGACTTACTTCAGCCCTGACAGGTGACCTCTAAGACCCCAAGGCGCAGCGCGTATGATAAGCAGCAGGGAAGAATGTGGTCTAGGGGTGCGGGGGACCAAAATGCCAAAAAACTGTTATAACAGCAACTAGGGAAACGCACATGGAAGGAAGAGGGGGAGTGGGATGGAGGTAGCCATGTGGTGGGGGAGTGGGATGGAGGTAGCCATGTGGTGGGGGGGGAGGTATCCTCCATATGTAGGTAGCAAATCGGCGGGCGGGGTAGCGCGGGGTGAGCGGGAGGGGTTCGCTTGCGCGTCAGATCCAGGAGGGGGGCTCCCAGCGCGGGAGTATGGCAGCTATATTAGGATAGTATTGTTCCGCACGTAGGCAGCAGGAAGACCCCTATCTATGGTAGTGTGTGTGGGGGCATGGGTGTGGAAAAGGCTGCATAACCGTCAACCCTAAACAGTCTGGTACGTAGCATGCAGTGACCAAGACCCGGGGGCCCCAGGGGGCAGCAAGTAGTGTAGCAACAGTCATGCCTCAATATCACAGCAGGGCCGGGGGGGCGGGGGGGGGAAAGGTACATGGAGAAGACTCGCCAGAAGTGAACACAGTGCATGGCGTTCATCGCTGCGTGGGGGTGCAGGGATGGTCTACATTCCGTCATGTGATCCCTTGCTCTATGCATTTCTGTTGAAAGGACTGGAGGATAGTGTCCCAGTGTTGTGCAATCGGGAATTTTCTTAGGCCAGCCGTTTCCTCACGCCGTAAAGCTGTGCTCTCCGCCCGGGCCCAGTTTGCCAGCGATAGGCTCCAGTGTCTGATGTGTGGAGGCGTGTCGGCTTTCCACCGCTTGGTGAGCAGTCGCTTGGCCGTGATGAGCCCAAGATCCCAATACCGGGCCTGAACTTTATTGAGGCGTGTACGTTTGTACAATCCCAGTAAGCAGGCCGCCCACGTTCTCGGCACTCGTTCGTCAGTACATTGCGTCAGTAGCATGGCCACCCCATCCCAATACTGTTGAAGGGTAGGACCGTGCCAGAGCATGTGTAAAAGGTCCGCTCCGGTCTGGGAACAGCGATTGCAGGCCGTATCCCCGACTGAGAAGTACCTGTTGATCTTGTCCGGAGTGAGGTAGGCGCGGTGCAGTATGTATAGTTGTATAATTTTGAAGCGGGGGTTACGGGGGACATTAACCGGGCCAGCCAAAATCATTGCCCATTCCTTATCCGTCCAGTCTCGTCCTCGGTCAGTTGCCCATTTCTCCCTCAATTGCGCCGTGGTGGGATGTGTATGGAGAAGGAGAGCTTGCGCTAGCCAGTGGATTATGTGTGTACTGACATGCGTCTTATGTTGAACGATTATAAAAGATTGCCGGAAGCGAATGCAACCCAACATACTCCCATACATTCAGAAGCTCCAGAGGTAGTACCCCTTTCTGAAATCCTATAAGCTGACAGCACAGGGAAGGAAGAACAATACCTCCTGTAACAAATACAGGATAACTTGCCGATAGTCATGGGGGAACAACAACCAGAGAAGTTGAGATTCCTTCTGGGTCAGCTAGTGATCCTCCAGAATGAGATCATTATATGGCAGCATTATCTGCTTCGCCTTTACCAGCCCCGGCGGAGTATCCTCCATTGGATATTGGAGATTTTCCTGAGCGTCTTGAAAGAGCATCAAATCGCTTTGACTTTCCTCTCCCAGTCAAACAAACCGAGTGCTTCCTTTATGACTTCAAGAATTCTTCTCAACGTTCTGTATGATCCATCCACATAGTGGAGCATAAATGGCAGGATTGGCTGATGCTCATCAAGACCCCGGCTTCAGTGGCAGCCATTGTCTGTATATTAGGCAAGAAATATGAGGGCTCAGACAACATGCAAACGTGTCTCATTGGTCAGCCTCACCTTGGCTCCGTCATTATGCAGGCAGCCCATCGGCATTCTAAGAACTCATCTACTCCTTTCTCTGCCCTCCAAGTAGGGAAGGTAGATGGTTCTGCAATATCAGAAAGCACTTCTCCGCTATGGCGGCAACATCTGTTAGAGCGTTAGGTGTGTCAGGAATTCTGGCATATCTCCCCGAGGATAGAAAGAAGGAAGCAGAGTAGATTCTTCATGAGGGTGAGAAAGCCTCCTCCAAAATTGATGCTGCTATGGATATCGCCTCCATATGCTTTCCGTCAGATGGGGAAGGAGCCGCTGTCTTGCATTGCCTAGGTTGGCTAAAGACCACTGTGTTTCACCCCGAAGTACAGGCAAAGATTCTTGACATGCCATTTGATGGCAAATCTTTTTGGCAAGTATGTGAATGATGTTTTGCGGTCCATAAAGTCAACATGGACAGCACACGATCTCTGGTCACCTTGCAGCAACAATGTTTCCAGCTCTTTCGAGGAGTCTGAGGTAGAGGGCAGTTTATGTCTAGAACACCTTACCAATAAAAAAGGTGCCAACAATTTACTCAACAGGGGTACTGTTCGCAATATTAGTCTCAATCGCCATACAGAACGGCAGCAGCATCTTTGTACCCTTGACAACACTCACAAGACTTCCTCGTTTGGGAGGAAAATCAAAGCGCGCCTCTAGGCAGGCACCAGTCACCTCAGTCCCACCTCAACACCAATTCGGAAAACCTGTTCTCCAATTTTACTATTCATGAAGGACAGATCTTCTGACAAATGGGAGTTGGATGTAATTCTATCCTTCTGAAACTGACACTTACCTGGAGGGCTCATTTGCAGGACTTGGAGATTCATGGATAATAGTCCGCGCAGGAAACTTTGCCACACAAATCTAGCGTTGAAGGCGGTTTTCCTGGGCCTCCAGTTTTTTTCTTTCCAGGCCCGCAACTCCTCGATGTTGGCAAGAACCGATAACACGACAACTATGTTCTATCTCACCAAATAGGGAGGAACAAGATTACAAATTTTGTTAGCTCAAGCTCAGCAAATCTGGGAATGGTTGCTTGTCCACAATATCACTTTGAAAGTGGAACATGATCCAGAAGTGGAAAACGTATGAGCAGATTCCTTAAGCAGAACAGAGAAACCGTGCCATGAGTGGGAACGGACTCAGCGGCATTTACTGCCGGTGTTTCATCAATGAGGTACTCCAAATCTGGAGCTCTACGCCACCTTTCAAAACCAAGTGCAAGATGTGCACTTGCAGGTTTCCGCAGAAAAGGTCTTTAGGAATTGCATTCCAGTTGGCTGGACGGGAATATTCACGTACACTTTTCCCTCCCTTTCTGCTGATATCCCCCCCCCCCCCCCCCCCCCCAACCCCCACCCCCGGTAACTCGCAAAATGATGCAGGAACCGTTGTAGAAGTGAGATTCCTATCAGTCTCACTGGTGCAGGGACACCCTTTGTCTATGCGTTCCGAGCAGATGCGCTGTCTGAAGGTGACTGATTGGTGATCGGTGTGCCTGGAAATGGGCTCCTTTGCTAAACACGATTGTTAAAAATAGGCGAATTCACAATATATTTAGTTTGCACCTCTCCTCAGGGAGCGCCTGACTTAGGATTGAAGCGCTTTTAAATACATACATGTCTGTTACCGATTTTTAAACTGCTTTTGTTCATACCTGATTTTGCACTGTAATTACTGCTTCCCGGTAGCCTCCCCGGTCCAGCACGGATTGTTCCGGTTGTCTGGAGGGAGGCGCCACCAACCGGCAGTAGGCTCTGACCTAGTCCTCTCCTTGCTTGGTGGGAGGTTAGTGGTCTAGCGGCTTACACAATATAAACTGATGCTTTGGCAGTCGCGCCGCTGGCGCGCCAAAGGCAAGCCCGTCTGCGCCTGGACGTCGCCAGAAGCAGGAACCTCTGCCTGTCTCCCTCCATCCCAAGTTAGAAACTTGTCCGCCACCATTACGTACTCCAGAGCGGAGCTAGTGGGGTTAAAGAACGCTAATACAACTATGGCTATTTCTACACAGGTTGTCTGCCCTACTCTTACTATAGTTGATGGACCTTTTTCCTGCAGCATAGGCAAATTTCAAAGCGCGTCTACTCCTACTCATGCTGAAGGAAACTTACCTAATTTAAAACAGAACTTCCATCTGAAAGAATCCAAACCACATACCAGAGCGGATGTTGATCCTAATTGGAACTGCTTCCTGGCCAATGTAAGATCACTGCCTAAACATGCCGTAAATATATGGGACCTCTTAACCTCTAACAATCCCCTTTTAGGATTTCTTACAGAAACATGGATTAAGCCCCATTCTAACCCGGATATTGCAGTGGCGCTTCCTGATAATTATCATATCTTAAAACTTGACAGACAGAATAGGAATAGGGAGAGATAGCCATAGTTTATAAAAACTCAGTGAATATCTCCATCTTAGCCCAAATGAGTAATGAGCAATTGGAAATAATGGTTTTTAGTTTTAATTTACAGCACAATATGAACTGGAAAGGAGCGTTAGTATACCGCCCACCAGGACCCCTTACCAACATTTCCTCGCAGCTTATTGAATTCATTGCCCCCTATGTCATAGCATCTAGGAATTTTCTGCTTTTTGGTGACTTCAATATACATAGTGAGATTTTAGATAACCAAGAAACCTCCTCTTTTCTTATGGAGCTGGCAGCACTTAACCTCATTGCCATAAATAAAGATCCCACACACCAGGCAGGGCATACTCTAGACATCATCCTAACAAATTCCCCTGATATATCATATATGGCCACGACCCCTTTGATTTGGTCTGATCACTCGATGGTGGAATTTCAAATTAACAACCAAGAGGCTCCCCCCTGCCCTAAACACTTACCAATTAAAAAGTATAGGAAATGGAATCTGATCTCCCCCGAGCATTTTTCAGATCCCTTCTGTCCTCCTGATCACAAGGATTTGTATAACGTTAAGGACCGCCTTGCCTCCTTTAATACTAACTTATTGGTTACTCTAGACAGATTAGCCCCCTCTAAAAAAAAAATGCCCTTCTACCACAAAACGTCATCCGGCACCGTGGTATTCTGCCCCCCTGCGACTGGAAAAAGGCATATGCAAAAGATTAGAGTGCCTCTGGCGTCGATCTCAACACTCGGCTGACAAAGAAAAATACAGAGAAGCTCTCAAGCAGTATCACCAAAATCTAAAAAATGTCAGGAAAACCCATCTAGCAGTGCCTCTCCTACAGGCTGGGAACTCTCAGAAATGTCTCTACCAAATCCTAAAATTCTTCACTAGTCCTGCAGCCTGTGCTATGTCCTCTTTACCTTCTCAAACACAGTGCGACAGTATTGCTAGTCATTTCACTGAGAAAATTGACATGATTTAATATCATCTTGACTGGCAATCTCCATTCTACAGTAGACATGGAGCTTGAA
Source organism: Lissotriton helveticus (assembly GCF_964261635.1). Classification (NCBI taxonomy): domain Eukaryota; kingdom Metazoa; phylum Chordata; class Amphibia; order Caudata; family Salamandridae; genus Lissotriton; species Lissotriton helveticus. The sequence continues at coordinate 1,544,735,567 of NC_136065.1, forward strand.
CCTACCCCTTTAGCGAACAACTCTCTTGATAATTTTCCTTTGCTTACGATTGAAGAGACAGAAATGCACCTTAAAAACGCCAAATCCGGGTCGCCGCTTGACTTGATTCCGGCGAAAATAATATCTACTTTGGCTAAACAGCTGGCTAACCCCATCTGCTATATTCTTAATTGCTCCCTGACTGAAGGAGTCCTTCCTCCAGCCTGGAAAGACGCACAGATTCTGCCAATTAAAAAGAACTTAAAATCTCCCTCCGAAGACATAACAAATTATCGTCCTACTCTTTGCTTCCTCTTCACACCAACATTTTTGAAAAACATAACACCCATCTTTCTAATTGTTAGAACTGGCTATTTCTGGTAGGCTAAGGCTGACGCCAAAGCCAGGCAGAAACCACCATTCTAGTCGGGCAAGGAAGTCACACGCCAAGATAACCCCTGCTCACCCCCTTGGTAGCTTGGCACGAGCAGCAAGGCTAAACTCTGAGGCAATGTGTTAAGCATTTGCGCCGGCACACAACAGCAACAACAACCTAGGCACACCACAAAAGGGACTCCACACATGTACATTGTGCCAACTGGCACGGGCAACATCATAAGGGATTATTTACACAGGACAGGGCCACATGGGCGCCTGTCAGAATCAGAAATAGCACTTCTAGAATAAAGATAAAGTGTAACATAAAATAATATTAAAAGATCACAACCAGTAACCACTGGTAACAGGAACCAGGACCTTACTAGGACCACCTGTACTAAAAAGAACCACCTAAGTATCACACAGCATTTAGGGGTCTAAGAAAGAACACATTACCCATGATGCATAAATATACATTCAGAGGAGTAGTAAAGGGAAACACATAATGTATAAACCTACACATTCAGCGGTGTTAAGAATAAGGCACATGATGCAATAAAAATACATTCAGTGGTACCATAACAATACAATAGCACAAAAGTCACATGATGCCTAAACATTCAGAGGTGATACAGAAAAGGGGGTGGTGATGAACAGAGTGTCTGAATTAAGCAGACCACTCTTACCCAGTCCAAAGATCAGGGCTTGATCCATCACCGTTTATCTCACTGCCCCATCCCAGCTCAGAACCTGGCTATATGCAAATTAGTCTGTCCCTGGCCCAGTGCATCATGGGAACAGGGCAGACCAAACTACCAAGCCAATTCTTCACCAGAAAGGAGACAAGCTACCGGGGACCGGTTTCTGGCATTTCAGCCTCTTCGGCCCGGCTTGCTTGAATCCTGATGGAGCAGTGAGAAAGGGACTCATGTCTGAGTATACCCTGCCACACCTATAGTGGCCAAAAATGATACAGAAAAGGGGGTGGTGATGAACAGAGTGTCTGAATTAAGCAGACCACTCTTACCCAGTCCAAAGATCAGGGCTTGATCCATCACCGTTATTTATCTCACTGCCCCATCCCAGCTCAGAACCTGGCTATATGCAAATTAGTCTGTCCCTGGCCCAGTGCATCATGGGAACAGGGCAGACCAAACTACCAAGCCAATTCTTCACCAGAAAGGAGACAAGCTACCGGGGACATTCAGAGGTGCAGGAATAAAAACCATACAATTGTAGCAGGTGCCCACTACTTGCTGGGCACCTGAGAAAATCACAAGACCTAAACGATGCAGCTGCTCACTAATTGCTGGGCAGCTGGGAGTCCAAACTGCGACAGGGTCCTCACTGACCCTTAGGTGCAAACTGCGCCACGCTGGAGCCACCCAGGCTCTGGAAACTCTCTACACACGTTGGAGCCACACAGGCTCTGGCATAACACAAGAGCCTCACAGACTCTTAAAACAATTATGGCCCTCGAGCCTCTCGGGGCTCGTAAATCAAGACTAGCCCCCTAGAGCCTCCGTGGCTCTAAACACAAAATGGGGCCGGGAGCCTCTCAGGGCTCTACGCACGTTGGGGCGACCCAATGCCAACCGGGGCCGCCCTTGAAGCCCTCGTGGCTTCACACCGACCATGGGCGCGAGCTCACGCTACCCGGGGAGGGGGTGGTGCGGACACCGACAACGTGTCCCGGCGCCCCTCCCCTTCCTCTGCTGCCACACACTCACCGGATCTCTGGGCAGCGGGGCTCTTCTGTGCTCGAGGTGGGGGCAGGCACCGGCAATGTGCCTCGCGCCCCCTCTGCTCTTCTCAGCACGCCGCTCCTCTCGCTGCAGGGCTCCCTCGGCACACTGGAGCACTGTTCACCAGCCGCGATGCTTCACTGGCGGTGGGGGCGGGCACCGACAATGTGCCCCGCGCCCCCTCCGCTCTCTCCTCACGGCTGGCTGGTGCCTGCGGGGCTCTCCCCCAGCAATGGGAGCCCCGCACCGGCGGCACCGGCTGCCATCTCTCGGGCGCCTTCTTCCCTCGTGCCCCGGCCTCCGGGGCGGGCCAGCCAATCACGTCGCGGCTCCTGCGACGAACCCCTCTTGACGCGAGGCCGCCAACCAATGGCAGCGCGGCCTCGCCTATGACGCGATGACCCACGGGCCAATCCCGTCGCGGCGTCAGTGAGGGGGCTCGGCTCCCTCCACCAATGGGAGCGCGGCGGCTCCAATCTTCACCGCGGATAAACGGCAACTTCTGGGCATCTTCCTGGCCCCGGGCAGCGGCGGTGAACAACACGGGGCAATGCCGGGTGGGCACCGGCTCCCAATAATTAAATTAAAATGGGGTGGCACCCGTAAATTAACCCGATAAAAGCGCTCCCAGCGCTTAACAGAAAAACACAGCGCTCCCAGCGCTAGAACAAAAATAAAGCACTCTTCAGTGCTAGAGCACAATCCACAGCGCTCCTAGCGCTAGAACAGCAGACCAAGCGCTTCCAGGCGCTTTTAGGCTATTATAAGCCCTAGCAAAAACAAGACAAAGTCCTCAGGAGTCTGCAAGGAGGGGACCATAGGCAAAGGTCCCTAGGGAAAGTCCATCAAGTGTCCGCGGGCTGGGCAGGGCTCAGGGATTCCCCTGAGCCCCAGCAGCAGCACGCCCCTGGCAGATTCAAGTCCAAAAACAAGAACATTTTGGAAGGGGACACAGCCCCTTCTTATACACAGAAAAGTCTTTGAAGTCTCAGTGTGAGAACCAGCTAGACTGGTTTAGAGGGAAGTCCCTCCAGTATCAGGGACAGAGGTGAGTCGCCCAGCGGGGGGGGGGGGGGTGTAGCCAGCATTGTGGCAGGCCGGCACAGCCCTTCACTATCAGGTGCTAATCGCCTCCCACTTCCCTGGCAGCAGATGCTGCCTTTCATCCACGGGCTGACTCAGACAACCATCTGGGGGCTCTGCAGCCCCTGTCGCACTCAAACCAGACAGTCAATCCACAAACAGGCCCAGGCTCACCAGCCAATCACGTGCCAGCAGCCTCACTACACAAATATACCCACTTCTAAAAGTGGCGCTTCTAGACTAGACACAACCATGCCGCATACACCATCACGCAGCATTCATTCCCACGAGTTCACACATATCAAACTCGACCCTGCACTCCCCACACATCAGGAACTACCATGGGCATCCATATTCCCCATTCATTCCTATGGGAGGGCAGGTCACTCACCACACATACACAGAGAGCACATGCACTTTACACTGTACCACAGTGAAAAAGTGCGCAGAGGCCTAAAATCACCAACCCAGGTTCCAGAAACAGGCTAGGAAAAAGCAAAAAAAGTCTCGGGGTGAACCTGCCCAAAGGGCCGGGTCCAACACTAATTATATTGAAACCTCTAATAGTTTAGATCCCTCTCAATCTGGCTTTCGTCCTTGCTATAGTACGGAGTCATCTCTAGTGGCAGTTACAGATACTATCAGAATGCTGCTGGATAAGGGTCAGGCGGTACTGTTGGTGCTGCTTCACCTTTCAGCAGCATTCAACACCATATCACATCAAATCTTGCTTAGCAGACTGAGAGATATTGGTGTTACTGGGCTTGTTCTGGAATGGCTTACCAACTTTCTCACGGACAGAACACAGACAGTTAACTTAGGTCCTTACCATTCCAAAACTTCAATGGTCACCAAGGGAGTACCACAGGGCTCATGTTTGAGCCCTACTTTGTTCAACGTTTATGTGGCGCCCCTGGCGAGACTATTGAGAATATCTGGATTCATCCCTATATCTTATGCGGATGATACCCAGTTACTCCTGCCACTAGACAAATCTGACCCGAATTGCCAAACCATCTTTCGCAATGGTATGAAATCTATAGCACAGTGGATGAAAGATAACTATCTCCAGTTGAATGCCACCAAATCAGAGATAATGCTTTTTGGAGAGGCTGCTTTGATTTGGTCACCCACTTGGTGGCCAGAGGAACTGGGCCCCACCCCCTCCCCTGAATCAGTAGTGAAAAATCTTGGAGTTCGCCTTGACTATAAACTTATTTTGAGAGATCATGTCTCCACGACTGTCGGAGCCTGCTTTCATGTTCTCAATGCTCAAGAGTATTTCCTTTTTTACCCTTGTCTGCTATGAAAACCTTAATACAGGCACTAGTTCTTAGTCGCCTGGACTATTGCAACGCGTTTCTTATATCAGCATCTGAAAAAGACATCAATAGACTGCAGGTAGTCCAAAATACTGCTGCTCGCCTCGTGGCTGATGTCCCACGCAGAACTGCCTCTCTCCCTCTGCTTAAGAAACTACACTGGCTGCCTATACGTAAAAGGATCCATTTTAAAATCTGTTGCATGGCTTTTAAAGCTGTTCACAAACTAGGTCCTAGCTACTTGAATGAGAAATTTGTAAACTATGTTCCAAGTAGAACTCTCCGTTCTGGAGATAAGGCTTTGATTATGGTTCCACGTATTAGCAAATCACGACAAGGAGGCAAAGCCTTTTCCCATCTTGGCCCCCGGCTTTGGAACAGTCTACCTATCTGCCTGCGACAGTGTCCTGACCTCCTGTCATTCAGAAGACAACTGAAAACTCTTCTCTTCTGATCTGTCTGATGGAGTGTCATTGAGTCCTAGCGCGTAGATACCCTTATGGGGTGAGTCATGCGCTCTATAAATCCCTAAATAAATAAATAAAATAAAGGTGTTCACAAACTGAGGATCGACACTGGAGTGGAACAAAACACAAGCCTATTACATCTCATGAGAGGAGTCTGTCATACAGGCACTAAAAGTGCCGTTATGTGACCATGCTTACATGCCGAACTGTGGAATCCTGATAAATCCCTACCCATTTCTTATTTCAAAAAAAGGGGGATCCTTTGACTGTCATCTTGATAGTCAAGGGAGGTTACAGGTGTTGGTGGGCGAACAGATAAAGCATTTGTTCACGTAGGCCCTTCAGCAGGGCAGGGCTCCTTACTGTGACAGGCGAGCCTTATCAATTCAACCAGCTTCCAGTTAACACGTAACTTCTGGCTTTACGAAAGTCCCCGCAGAAGCACAAAATGGGGACTGGTAGACAAAATGGCTGAAAGCGGAGGCTAATCTAACCAAATACAACTTTTACCGTTTAACAGTCCCTCCTTTTAGCCTCTGCTAAATGCATTTTGTCAAATTGAGGGTACATTTCAAACACATAAAAACTTTGTGAATACAGAATACATGTAGACTAATAAACCAAATCAACGTTATACTGTAACAATTGAAGGTGGTCTATCTGCATCGCTCAAGCTCCCTGTATCTATTTTCATATATTCATCTATTTGTTGCTGAAGCATAAGATGCTTATCAACATCACAAATATCCACTTTCTTAGGGATACAGGACCTGTATAAAGAAGTACAGAGGGGGCATATAATAGGCATACATTGAATACAAAAGCAATAACCTAGAATAGCGCCTACTGTACAGGCTGCTATAGCAAGTAATTTCCATCCCCATGAGATAACAATGCCCCAGAACCAACTAAACCAGGTTCATGTTCCAGTGTATATCGGCTGCTATCTTATATAATTTGGAAATGGCCTGATGAATGGAATGTGTGTTGTCTGGTATATAAACACAGCAACTGTCACTGATAATTCGGAATGCACCTCCACGATCTGCAAGAATAACCTCTAGAATCATACGATTCTGTAAAACAACAAGACTTGCTGTACATGTGTGTACATGTACATGTACATGTACAGGAATTTATATAGCGCAAATCACCAAGCGGTCTCTAAGCGCTTGCTTAGGGAACCCGTCCTGGTATTCCCCTGTGAGATAACCCCAGCAGGGTATCCGCAAGGTGAAAGCCAGGCATCCCACCGCGAGGGGCCGTTGTGGAGATTAAGCAAGCTATTGCCCAGAGTCGCAGAGTGTGAACCCGTGAATCCAGTAGGCACCGGAGCGAGAATTGTCGAGTCCATGGACATTTTTTAGGACTCAAGACCCCGCCGAGCCGGGAATTGAACCCTGGTCCCGGGCTGACCTCTGCTTCCAGGTCTGCCTCCTCTAACCAGTGAGCCACACTTCTCCACACTCTTGCTGCCTGGAGTTCCTCAGTGATGTTACCTAGATCTGTCGTAGTCTGATTAACTACTGCCTCAACTACTCTAGTGAGTCTTCGTATGTTCCTACTATTAAGAGGTGGACCAACAAAGAAAAACATACCCAAGTTCACGTCAACATATTCTTGCAATGAGGTGTCAGTCTGATCTACTGCCTTAATATCTATCATTCTCTTTGTCCGAGCTAATAAAGGATTGTAAGGCGATAATCCAGTCTAATGATAAGAAGCTGAAGCTAAATAAACGGAGGGGAGTTGGAAAGATGCATAACCTATCCCTGACAATCCTGGAGGTAGATGGAAATAACCCTTATTCCCACAAATAAAATATGTATTTTGGGATGCTAGAAAACTACTAAGAGTTGGACCTGTTCTAGTCCGTATAGTGTTACAATCCCGATCACCCACAAAGATGGGACCAAAACGTTTTGCACCTAGGGGGCTCGTGTGTCTGTTACTATTACAATAGGGGATCCTTTCTCTAGTTTAGTCCGTGTCTTTGCAAAGACACAATTCTTGACCGAGGTACCTCCAGCATATTCTTCAGTTTCCCAATCCAAACCATTTGCTTGCGGATTACGATCATCTGGGTAACATACTGTATTCAATTTCTTATTAATACCACCTAACATCCGCTTTAGAAATGCCCTTAATTTCTGCAACCCACAGAAGTGCAAACCAAGCACAACAAGAACCATTGTGGGTGAATGGGAGCGGGATGAGCTGAGTTCACCCTGCTCCTTGGTGTACAGGTAACCATCCCATGGTGTGGGTGTTGAACGTACAAGCGTATGCACAGGAAAGTTCACATGTAAAAACCAAGCTATCGCACAAATTCCTATAACCCTAATTAAACTTGCTGCTAAACAAATGGACATTTGTTTTAGTTTTTTCTCTCGACGTAAGGTTTTGAAATCCTGGCGTTCTTCCTCCAAATTTGGCATCCAGAAATCAACAATTTCTTTAACTATATTGTCTCCTTAAAAATGGTGCCCAAAAATATTATTTTAACAAAATGTCTATAATTTATGTCCAATGCTTGTCAGTCAATGGGGAATTTCAGAAAGAAAGCAAACATTTGAAACAATGAAACAATATTTTCACCTCAATCAAAGTCCAAGCAAAAAAAAAAAATCAAAAATTGTTGACTTGCAGTTCAGTAAAACCACAGAAATTAAAAAGAAAGTCCATATAGCAAGTATTCAAGAAAGATCATCCACAAGTTCATTCCCTATAGCCTGAAGGATCGTTACATATATTACCAATTTCAAAGGATGCAATTCGGGCCCCCAATAAAATCCAGTCGGGCAAAAATCCGGGAACTAAAGCTGTGGGCCAAGGCAAAAAAAATCTATCTTACTTCTGACCGGATTCCTTGGCCAAGAAGTGGAAAGTTCTGACTCTATTTCCAGTCCTGGGCAAAGTAGATTGATGAACACTCTAACAGTGTTGGGTTGGGTTTTTTGCACCGAAAACCCTCGGATTCTCTCAACTCCGATAATGTGGGAAGGATTTTGGCACAAAAATCAAATCATAGTTCAGAAATGTGGGTTCTTCCACAGATTCAAGGTATCCACGAAACAAACCACACCAAACCTAGTTTGGCTGCTTCTGCCGCACAGTCTCCTGCCAAGTAGGACCTCAAACCGGACCAGACTCTCCACACCCTTTTCTCAAAGTCTCCGTTCAGTGGGTAACATGAGGTCTCAGATTGTACCTCTCTCTTCCAGCTACTGTCTGATCAATAAAGAGCAGTTCTTCAGGTGTGGCAAAATAGTGGTCCGTCTTTTCTTGGTTGCTGAGAATATTGTGTGCAATTCCTGCGTTCTCAGTTTCCGTAATCTGAGTCAGATCTGCTCACACTTTCCTGCAGTGCGAGCCATGGGTCCAGTTCCTTCTGTTCGTAACTGGCTGCTGTTCGTGTTGCCAATAGGACCTGCTCAGGCCCCTTCCAGTGAGGTTCCAAGTTCTTTGAATATTGAAAATTCTCCGTTACAACCCAATCACCGGGTTGTAACAAGTGCCCAGGACCTTCAGAATTGTTAGGGAGTGAGTCTCACCTGTTGGTGAATGAAAGAGATTGTCTGGAAGTTCCTTCATATAATCTAACAAAATAGGGTACTCCAGTTGTCTCATTTTCTTATGACGTGGGGGACCCCATACATTCATTGGTCTCCAAAAAATAACCTCATAGGCCATAAGACCAGACTTGCTATGTGCCACTGCACATGCAGGCATGAGCGCTACTGGCAAAGTCTCATTATAACGTTACACTAAGCCAGCAGATTGTGGATGATTAGCTGCATGACATTTATGACGCATGACCAAACTGTCAGTAATCCATTTAATAACCTGTGCAATAAAATGAGGTCCATTGTCACTACATAAAATTCTACAAATCCCAAATCTATGGAAATATTCTTTCAAAATGATCTTAGTTGTGGTGAGTGCAGTGCTATCTTTTGTAGGATATTCCTCCACCCACTTACTAAAGGCACATACTATAACCAAGGCATATCTAAGGTTATTGCACCTTTCCAGTTCAATGAAATCCATCTGCAGGACTTCGAATGGCGCACTAGGCGGAGAGAACCCTCCTTTTGGGGTAGCCACTCCCTTCCCCGGATTGTATTGCAAACAAATCATACAATGTCTGACATGGCGTTCAGCTGTTTTTCTTATATCTGGATGCTGCCATACTTTCTCTAGTTGTTTGGCTATACTTTTTGCACTAACGTGCTAGGCCATGTGCCATAGTGACAAACTGTAATACATAAGAACAATTTCCACCTGTCCCCATCTGGCCTTTTTCTCCAACCATTTCCACTGTCCAATATTCCTGTCTTTTCCCATGGTTCTTTTTCTTCCTTTGTTGCCATCTGTTGAATCTCTCTAATCTCTTAATTTACATTATAAAATTTCTCCGCAGAGCAATACATTACATAAATTTGTCCTTGCTGGCTATGTGCTGTTTCTTTTGCCGTACTGTCTGCAAAAGCCTTGCCTCTTCCCACATAATCCACTACTTTCTGGTGTGCACTACTTCACACTAGCCACCTGCTTTGGTAATGTTAATGCAGTCAACAAATTCTGAACTAATACTCCATTTTGGATTTTTGTTCCTTGGGACCTTAGAAATCCTCTTTCCTGTCATAAGTGTCTGAAGTAACTCCAAAGGCATACTGACTGTATAGATATTTACAGACCGTCCTTGACTAAGCTCACAAGCTCTCATGAGTGCAATAAGTTTGGCAGCTTGTGCAGACTTGTAGGGGATTCAAGCTGTCTCCACAATTGTGTGCAATGTACTAATCGCGTAAGCTGGAGTCGTAGTGCCATCAGGTAACTTAAAACAAGACCCATCTACATACAATTCGCCCTAGGCATTCGATAGAGGAATATCGGTAAGGTCAACTCGACCCTTGGTTTGTTCTTCAGTGGTAAAAATGCAGTCATGGATGTCACTAGGTTGTTCAGAAGGCAATGGCAACAAAGTAGCTAGATTCATGGTCAGACATAGGTTGATTCAATAGTACATAAACTGAATGGGGGACAGAAACCGTTAGTTAGTGGTCCAGTATAAGTCCTGCTGATTGTCTGATTGAAATGGCAGTTGCTGCCACAGCTTTCATGCAACCAGGGAGTGCCCTGGCCACTGGGTCCAGAACTGTAGAAAGTATGCACATGGGCGGCTGTGTTAGGACAGACAATGCACAACCTTTTCGTTCGTGTATATAAAGAGAAAATGGTTTTGTGTAATCGGGTGTTCCTAATATAGGAGCAGAACCTAATTCTGCTCGGAGTTGCTGATATGCTGCTCGGTGTTTGATATGCATTCTGACACTCAAAAGACCAAGGCAAAAGAACCTGGGTATCTTTGGTCGTAAAGGCAAGAAGAGGTTTAAGGATGAGGAAAAATTTGGGATCCAATGACGACAATAGGATGCCATGCCAATTAATTCCCTGACGTCCTTTTGCGCCTGAGGAATAGGTGGGTGTATAATAGCCTGAATTCTGTCTTTGGTCAGCGTTCTTCCCTCCTTCGACAAGAGGTGACCTAAATAGGTAACCTCTGGTCGACACAGCTGCAACATATTCTTCTATACTTTGTGGCCAAATTTAGCAAGGTGAGTCAATAAGTGCAAGGTAGCCTCAATACAAAGTTCAGTGGTGTCGGCTGCTATCAGCAGATCATCCACGTATTGTAACAATGAAGTGTGCGGGGGTATCAAGTTGACATTTAAGAGCCCGACTATAAATGCTCGGACTCTCTGTATATCCCTGAAGAGCACCACCGAATTGGAATGACCACCTCTTAATAGAGAAGCCAAACAAATACGTGCTAGAGGGTGCAATAGAAAAGGAAAAGAACGCATTCTTAAGGTCAATTACAGAGAAAGCACACGCTGTGGCTGGGATTATTGTCAATAGAGTAGTCCAATCTGGAACTACGGGAAACTGTGGCACTACTATTTTATTAATTTCACGCAAATCCATTACGAAGCGAATAACTTTTTCTTTATCTTCAGAGATAGAACGCTTCAAAACATGCAAGATAGGGCTGTAACACACAGTGCTATAAGTTGCTATCTGTTTCTTCCACTACCTCTTTTACAATAAGATCCTCTATGATCTGAACTAGGGCGCTTTCGCCTTCCTGTGATATTTTATGCTGAGGTATTCAGGGCAAGACAGCATTCTGTTTAACCTCCTCGGAGTCCCGAGCCTCGGCCGCACGCAGCACCATGACGGAGAGCGCCGGCCTCGAGAATCACCCCATCAAGAGTTTCAAGAATAAGGGCTGCGATGTGGAGACCATGAGAAGACACAGAAATGAAGTGACCGTTGAACTTCGAAAGAACAAAAGAGATGAGACCCTACTGAAGAAAAGAGATGTTCCTCAAAAAGAAAGTTTAGAAGATTTGGATGCTGATGCGGATTTCAAGCTGGTAAACATTACCCTAGAAGCTATATTACAGAATGCTATTAGCGCTAACCCAGTCATCCAGTTGAGTGCTGTTCAGGCTGCAAGAAAGTTATTATCAAGTGACTGCAATCCGCCCATTGACGATCTGATAAAATCTGGAATTTTGCCCATCCTGGTGAAGTGTCTAGAAGTGGATGATAACCCTTTGTTACAATTTGAAGCTGCATGGGCGCCGACTAACATAGCATCTGGTACTTCTGTAGTAGGGGATCTCTGTGTATAGTCATAATCTAGTGAATAGTCCCGGTCATGTGCGGGGACCCCGGAGCAATCAAAAATAATCTCTTAAACTGCCTTCTGTGCAGTCCTGCATAGACACTTAAGAGAGAATTAAAGATAAATAATGCAGCCTATAAATGCAAGGCTACTCTGTTCAGTACTTCAACTAGAAATGCAAAAGATATTCCACCAATATCATATTAAGCACAGTCTGCCAAGTTTCACCCATAGAGAAACTTCCTCCTTCACCAAATCCTTGGAATGATAGAGAGGAAGGGATGGACAGACAAGCCCCCCATAGGCTGCCATTATGTGGCTTAAAAAGGGATACCGTGCCTTTTAGGAAGCTTTCCAGAACTCTCGGTATCCCAGAATGCACAGCAACTCCCTCCACTTAGTTCTTTTTTCCGGCTCCTGCTAGGAGGACCCTGGGGCTCTCCATTTTTGGGTGTTTTGTCTAATTTTTTGCACTTTTCAAGTGTTTAGAGTGTTTCACTTGACGTGTTTTTGTTCCTTCTTCCCTTTGCTGGAGTTTTCTTGTGAGCTTGGCCACTCTTTTGTCAGATATGCCTTCCTTATTTGACAGATGCCCTGAATGTGCCAGGAAGAAGGCCAAATCTGATCCACACAGGGTGTGTACCCTCTGTCTCCCTTCTTCTCATGTCCCTGTGGATTGTGAGATCTGCCAGCAGTTCTCCAACAGGACCCTGAAGGACAGCGAGAAGACTCGGCTCCGAAGACTAGAGCAAAGAAGACCGCAAGATCAAGGTGGGTCTGGGCATGGAGAGGCCTCTTCCTCTGCCCGTACTTCGGCCTCTGGGGGGTCCCCAGGAAAGAGAAAGCCAGAAAACGACCCTGGTCTCCGTCTACGTCGATAGCCTCTGCTTCGAGAGGGATATGACCACCGTCTACTCCCCGTCTCCCCAGGACTCTGGGACGAAGCAACGTCGCCTTTCGACGTCTAGGGGAGTGACGTCGAGACCTCGGACGACGTCGAGGACCACTTTGTTGTCGAGAGGCCATCGCCGTCGTGAAGGGTCTGGAAGACACCTGCGCTCGCTGTCGAGGCGACACCGCGGTTCGGCGTCTACTCTACGTTCGTCGTCGAGACGGAGATCATAGACGTCGAGATGAAGATCTTCGACGTCGAGAAGAGGAAGATCATCGACGCTCGACGTTGAAGAGGAGGTCCGCGTCGAAGGTGAAAATCGACGTCTGGGGGCGTTCTAAGACCAGGACTGAGTCCCAGGGCTCTGTAGTCCGCCTTTCCTCGGCTTCCACGAGCCCACGGTCGCGGCGGCGCCGTAGCTCGTCCACGAGTTTGGCCTCTAGGTCACCCTCCATCGTCGGTGCAGTAAAGAAGAGTGGTAGAGTCTCCGAGCTCGGAGTACTCCCTGACCTTTTCGCCCTCACGGCCCAGGACGCCTACGCCTCCCCCGTTGCACAAGGACCCTCCTCCACATAAACCTACGCCTCCACCGCCTCCGGTCCCTCCCCATAAACCTCCTCCACCTCCTCCTCCACCGCCACCTCCACCAAGGTCTCTCTCTTTGCCTCATCTCCCGACACCACCTACGGGGCTTCCAAGTCCTAGGCTCCCTCCTTTACGGCCAGCGAACAAACCGAGGCCAAGGAGGTAGAGATCTCGCTCCAGACGGAGGGGCAGATCCAGAAGTGACCGTTGTTCTTCCACACGGTGCAGACTGTGCCACAGGAGGGACAGGTCTAGGTCCCGCCACACTGAGTCGTCCAGTGCCCGGGACTTTTCGTCTACATTGTCGGACACCCCTCGGACAAGGGTGTCTCCAGTAGACGACATTATCTCCTTCCAAGGGGTGTTACGTGAGGCGGCGAAACTGGGCATTACACTCACGGTGCCCACGCCACCGACTTCAGTCATCTTCGAGACCCTGCATGAATGTAAATGTAAATGTTTTTGTACTTGTATAGCGCACAGCTACCCGCAGTGGGTTTCCCGACGCTTGTACGAATACCGCAAGGGAACCCTTCCTGGCTTTCCCTGTGAAGTGTCCACTCCTGGGCACCCCCATGGTGCAGACCAGGCATCCCTCGCGTTGTGGGGGCCGTTGTGGAGACTAAGCAAGCTATTGCCCAGAGTTGCAGCGTGGGACCCATGATCAGAACAGGCACTGAGGCGAGAATATCCGGTCAGGGGAATTAATGAGCCCGAGACCCGCCGAGGCAGGAATCGAACCCTGGTCCCTGGCCAGAGCTCTGCATCGAGGTCTGCCTGCTCTAACCATTGAGTCACACTTATGCAGGGTCTCTTCGAGACCCTGCATAAGAAACCGCTGTCTTGACCCTTGTTGCCCTTGGTGCCAGGGCTGGAAGAACCTGCCATGGAGCTCTTGCTCACCCCTGCCTCTACAATATCGGCACCTTCCAGGCTGCAACAGAAATACAGGGCCCCGGACTCAGACTCGCTCGGACCCTGTACCGGACTCGGTGATAGTGACGGCGGCGAGAAAACAGCACTCCACCGTCCCGTCATCGACTGTACCTCCTGACGAGGAGAGCCGCTTGATGGACTCGGCCGGCAGGAAAGTCTGCGGTACGGCCTTCACTTCTATGAAGGCCGCGAGTGCCTCGGCTCTGTTGGGCCATTACGACCGCGCCTTATGGGAGTCCCTGCAGCAGTTCCTGGAACACCTTCCCAAGGACAGAAGGGAGGATTTCCAAGAGATCATTAATGAGGGGATGATGGTCTCCAACCAGGTGATAAGCTCAACTGTGGATTCCTCGCTCTTGGCAGCCCACGGGTACTGCCATGGGATCAACCTGCAACGCCACGCCTGGCTGCGTCTGACGTCACTGAAGCCAGAGGCGCAGCACAGGGTCGCCAACCTACCGTTTTCAGGAGCGACCCTGTTCGGCAAACATGCGGATGAGGAGATGGCCCGCATGAAGGCGGAGGCTGAAACCCTGACGGCTGTCGGGTTGGAGAAGCCGAAGGAACAGAGGAAGACCTTCCGCCCGTTCCAGAGGCGTTACGGTGCGCAGGGCAGAGGGCAAGGTCGGCAGGCTAGACAGCAGCAGTACCAGCGGCGGCTGTTCCAAAAGCGCCAGAGGGGCAGAGGTGGTCAGCAGTCCTCCTCCGCGAACAAGGGCCCGGCCAGGTCTAAGCCCTGAGGTGCTACTTCCCCCTCTTCCGTTACCCGCTCCGGTGGGGGGGAAGCATACAAAATTACTTGGCAGGGTGGAGAAAAATTACTCCGGACAAGTGGGTGCTGAATATTGTTTGCAATGGATAGTCTTCGTTTTCTCAGCCCGCCTCCAGCGATTCCACCGGTTTGCTCGCAGTTCCAACTGCGCGAGCTCCAGGTGGCGGCAGCAGATACCCTGTTAAGAAAAAGGGCGATAGACGTCCCTCTGTCTCAAAGGGGAAAGGGTCTTAACTCACGCTTCTTTCTGGTGCACAAGAAAGACAAGAACGAGTTCAGGCCCATTCTGGATTTACGACAAGCAAACAAATGGATTCTCAGGGAAAAGTTTTGCATGCTGTCTTTGCACCAGATTTACCCTCAGCTGCAAAGGGGAGACTAGCTTTGCGCGATAGATCTGCAGGATGCGTACTTCCATGTGCCCATTGCAAGGAAACACCGGAAGTTCCTGCGCTTCCAAGTCGGCACCAATCACTACCAATACACCGTACTCTCGTTTGGACTGAAGTCTGCGCCCAGGACTTTTTCAAAGTGCATGGCAGTGGTGGCGGCACACCTGAGCAAGAACAAGGTGTTTTGTTTACCCTTACTTGGACGATTGGTTGATCAAAGCCTCCACCTTCCAGGAAGCGCAATTGCACTTCAACAGGACGGCCGTTCTGTTGACCCAGCTGGGGTTGCACATAAACATGTCCAAGTCTGTCCCGACTCCGGTCCAGTGCCTACAGTACTTGGGAGCCTCCATCAATACGCTGTCAGCAAGCGTGTCTCCTTCGGAGGAGAGACGCTTATCGCTCCTTAAATTTCTGAAAGGTCCCCAATATTTCAGCAGTAACCTATGGCCCTGTCTCTATCGGTATGGAGACCGATTCGTCCTACGCTGTCCTAGCTAAACTGCATACCCGTGGCATCGGATGCACTGAAGTCGTCTGCATAATAGGCTTTCGTTGGGGCAGGCTTGTCAACATGATTCTATTACTGAAACCAGGACGCTGTTGCGGGCCCCTTGTCATTCCCCGTTCCGTACCTCTACCTTGTTAGTGGAGTAATGGGCATTTGTATCGCCAGTGTCAGTCTTACTATACGCACATTGATTTAGCCCCAACAGACCGAACGTCCAAGAGCCTTGATTATTTCTCCTCGGGAGGTCAGCTCTAAAAATTCCTCTACCTCTATCTCTCTGTGGCCCATACACAAGTTGCAACAACATTTTAGTTTTTTTAATTCCTTATTTTGCCCTCTTTCTTATCTCTCTCATCATTTACTTGATTCTTATAATACTGAGCCATATCCAAAATCTTTGGCGGGGTAGAAGAAGCCCATGTACTTTTACCTACTCGTAATTTTTGCGAAATCTCAGGTAGCAAGTTAGCTACGAACTTGTCCACAAAAAAACAAATGTTGACCTGTTTCAGAAGTTGTCTTGTCCACTGTAATCATGAAATGTTATTTCAAACCTTGTGAAAAAGTCAGGGACTGACTCATCTTTAATTTGTTGGCAAGCTACCAATTTTGCCTATGATATTTTCTTTGGTGGCACGATCGCTTTCAAATAAGTAACAATGTGACCGGGTAAATCGAATATAAGCTGTGTTGGTTTCTCTCCTGCTTTCCTAGCAATATCCACCCCTAGTAATTGAGACCAAGTACCGCCAAAGCCACATGGTCCCATTTACGGAATATACGGCAAAGGTCACGGGGGAATATCAATCCAAAAAACAATATCTACCAAAGTCCTAACACAAGAAGTTACGGGAGCATTCAGTTCATCATAAAATGCACTCGGGTTTTTCCTAGGGTCAGGCAAAGAATTTTTAAGGGCCAATACGTCCGGTCGCTTCCAAGGGGAAATAAATCCGTTGGAAACGGAACCCAGTCTCGTTGACACCCTGACCGTCTCCTATGGCTGCTTGGAACACATAGGGAAAACTTTAGTGGAGGCTGACATGACCATCTTAAGTTTTCTTCTTTGAGTAAATATATCTTCTACTGCTAATTTTAAGGGAGCAGCAGTCAGCGCTCTTTCATTTAACCTTTTACATATCCTAACCATTTTACGAGGGGCCTCCTCATTCATATTAGTACTCCAGTGCTCTATATGTGCATTAGCCATCTCCCCTACAACATATTTCTGAGTCATTTGTGGGTATTATGTCAAAGTCGTGAGAACCTCGTCTAATCGTATATCGTCGTCTCAGACCCATTCACAGGCCCTAACTAATAACACCACTTTGTCATCTTCCGTAAGGATAGATCTATGACGTCGCCTAGGAGTCTCCGGTGTACGAACTACAATCCTTCTATTAAGTAAAGGAGTTTCAGCAGAGGCAGCAGGTAATGAAAGATACATTTGAGCTACTTCAGGTAACCTGGGAGGCGCCGTCGGGACCCCATTGTACCCAACGTGATTTGGCGCTTAAGGAGGCGGGCTGGTCTGCAAAGCATTTCTTCTAGTTCTAAATCCTCCTCTAAACCATTAAGTACTGTTTCTTCCTTAGTCACATACTTTCTGCAATTGAAGTTTAAATTCTCATCACTTTCTACACGTTCTTCCTGCACTTTTAATTGTAATTCTTTAATCTTCTGCAAAATAGCCTGTTCTTCAGCTTTCTTCTTATCCTTTCCGTCTTTAATCTGCTTCTGTTTTATATATTTTCTCCATAATCCTAGAGCATCAAACATACCCTGCCTACTTTTCTTTTTAAAAAGCTGTTTTTCTATATATTGTAATTTATTGAAATCAAAGGTACCATGAAGTGGCCACTGTTAACTAGCATATGCCTTTGTATATTTGTTACATAATGCGCTAAACAGTATGGAAAAAATACCATATTTAATGTACATTTCATAATTTGGAGTGCCTTCTAGAGGTCTTTCTTCTAGAATACTATTCTTGTTGCAACAACAGCATAGTGCACGAAGAGTGCTCAAAACAGGCATGTTTACCAAATACTTCTTAACCATAACGTTAAGAGACTCCTACCAAAACCTAAAGATGAGAAAGTTCTCAGATTACCAGTCAAAGATATTTGCAAAAGCCTTTTTACTAACACAAAACCCAGAAAAGACAACCAATTCCCACCTGCCGATCCTCATATCAATTGATCACCTCCAAAATGGCAACGAAGAGCCCCAGTTGAGACACACAGCCGCCACGAGGGTCAGGTCGATAGGCTGAAAAATCACCTTTGCCGTGAGAGCAAGTCTGTCTGCGGGCGCCCCTTAATGTTTGTCAGGTGGAAACTACCTGCTTCTGGTCCAACTGTGTCCTTCAATGGGGCCACACATTGCCGGCGACAATTGTAGAAGTGAGATTTCTATCCGTCTCATCTGGTGCAGGAACACCCTTTGTCTACGGGTTAAAAAACTGAGGAACGACACTGAAGTGGAACAAAACATAAGTTTATTACATCTCCTGAGCGGAGTCCATCCATCATACAGACACTACAAGTGCCTGACAGGGAACTGACTAGCATGGTTTCAAACCTAGTATTTACTCATTTGGTAAGGTAAGACCAGCACTAAAACCCCTTTGTCATTGCTTGGTGTGACCCACTTGTGGGACACCCCCGCGCCGCACGGCCACCAGCTGCTGCGTGTGCCCCCTGCCTGCCCTCTGCCTCGCTGCTGCCTCGTCTGCCGGTTGCCGGCTGCCTCCGCTGCGGGGATTGTTTTCCCTTGTTTTGTCGATTATTTGTGCCTGTTTCTGTTTAACTTCGTTTAACTTCATTTTTCCCTTGTTTTGTCGTATATTTGTGCCTGTTTAGCTTAATTTCATTTTGCCCGTGTTTTTGGCTCTCCTTCCTTGTTGTCCGCCTACCTCGCCGCCCTCCGCCCTCCCTTCCCGCCACCGCCGCTTGTCCCCGCCCCTTTTTTCTCTTCTGTAACCCTCCCCGCTCCCGCCTCCCAGCTGCTCCGCCCACCCGCGCACTTCGCCTTAAATGGCGACCGTGCGAACGCGCAGCGGTCACGCGCAGCGGGCGCGCCGATTGTGCGCCGAAGGCTGCCCGCCTTCGCGACCGGATCGCGCCCAGCGCCAGGACCCCTGGCCCACGAAGATCCCGACCGACCCGCAGGACGTACTCCGCCGCAACACTCATCGCACTCAACCCCGGCGGGACCCACGGATGCTACCGAGCCACTCCGAAGCACACCCACGGACCCTTCAGCTGCCACGCCTGCAAGTTCACCTGCATCCGGACCTGCCTCGCACCAGCACCCGCCAAGTCGAACACCAGCAGCACCCACCTCAAGTGCATCCTGCTCAACACCCGCTCCGTCCACAGACATGCCATCGAACTCTGGAACCTCCTAGACGCCACAGCCCCTGACGTTGCCTTCCTCACGGAGACCTGGATGAACACCTCTTCAGCTCCCGACATCGCCATCGCTATCCCAGAGGGCTACAAGATCGTCCGGAGGGACCGTAACGCCAACCAGATGGGAGGAGGCATCGCCATCGTCCACAGGAGCACCATCCATCTCACGACCAGCACCGACAACACCCTGACCAGCGCCGAACACCTGCATTTCCAGATCCACACCAACCCAAACACCACCCTCAGAGGCACCCTGATCTACCGACCCCCTGGACCACGCACACAATTCAGCGAGGACATCGCCGACTTCGTCAGCCCGCATGCCCTCCCCTCCGCAGACTACATCCTCCTGGGGGATCTCAACTTCCACCTGGAGAACAACAACGACCGCAACACCAGCACCCTGCTCGACAACCTCGCCAACCTGGGACTCAAGCAACTGGTGTCCACCCCCACCCACCTCGCCGGACACACACTCGACGCAGTCTTCTCATCCAGCACAGACATCGACTTCAGCCACGCCACTGAGCTTCAATGGACGGACCACAGCTGCGTCCACTTCACCTTCAAGAGAACGACGACCCACCACCACCAGCAACAGGCCGCCCGCAGAAGCTGGAACAAGATCACTGCACACCAGCTCGCCACCTCCCTGAGCCAGCACCCTCCTGCCAGCTCAGCGAACCCCAGCCAGGCCGCCGACAACCTCACGAAGTGGATCAGCAACTGCGCGGACGAACTCGCCCCACTGAGGACCCCGCCTAGCAGACCCGGCAGCAAGAAGGCCCCGTGGTTCACTGACGAACTCAAGAGCTCCAAGAAGAACTGCAGAGCCCTCGAAAGTCTGGAGAAGGGAACCGACACCGAACAACAGGACCTCCCTCAAACTTGCCACCCGGAAACACCACCAGCTGATCCGCGCCGCCAAGAGAACAGCATTCAAGGACTGGTTGGACAACAACGCACACAACTGCAAGGAACTCTTCAACATCGTGAAAGAGCTTTCCAACCCCAGCGCGGGAAACAACGACATCACCCCATCGCAAGACCTCTGCAACTCCCTAGCGTCATACTTCCACAACAAAATCGCGGACATACACAACAGCTTCAACAACCAACCAACGCACACCATGACCGAACAACCACCCCCCACCACCACCCTCCACGCCTGGACCCCGATCAGCACCGAAGACACCATCCGCACGATGAACTCCATCCACTCCGGATCACCGACCGACCCCTGCCCTCACCACGTCTTCAACAAGGCCGACGCTGTCATCGCACCCCACCTGCGAGACATCATCAACACATCCTTCGACACCACCATCTTCCCGGAGAGCTGGAAACACGCCGAACTCAGCGCTCTACTCAAGAAACCAACAGCGGACCCCACCGACCTCAAGAATTACCGCCCCATCTCGCTCCTCCCGTTTCCAGCCAAAGTCATCGAGAAGACCGTCAACAAGCAGATGGCCGCCTTCCTCGAGACAAACGGAGCCCTCGACCCCTCACAGTCCGGCTTCCGAGCCAACCACAGCACCGAGACCGCCCTCATCGCCGCCACCGATGACATCCGAGCCCTGATGGACAATGGAGAAACAGCGGCCCTCATCCTCCTAGACCTCTCCGCGGCATTCGACACGGTCTGCCACCGCACCCTAGTACGGCGCCTCAGCAACATCGGAATCCAGGACAAGGCGCTGGAATGGATCATCTCCTTCCTCGACGGAAGAACACAGAGAGTCCGCCTACCACCGTACAAGTCAGAGGCCTCCGAAGTCATCTGCGGCGTCCCCCAAGGATCATCTCTGAGCCCCACCCTCTTCAACGTCTACATGAGCCCCCTCGCGGCCATCGTACGCAAACACAACCTCAGCATAATCTCCTACTCCGACGACACCTAGCTGATCCTCTCCCTGACCAACGACCCCGCCGCCGCCAGAGCCAACCTGCACGAAGGGATGAAAGAGGTAGCCGAGTGGATGACGACCAGCCGCCTGAAACTGAACTCGGACAAGACGGAGGTCCTCATCCTGGGCTCCTCACCCTCCGCCTGGGACGACTCCTGGTGGCCTCCCGCCCTGGGCACCGCACCCAAACCGACAGACCATGCACGAAACCTGGGCTTCATCCTGGACTCCTCCCTCTCCATGACCAGGCAAGTCAACAACGTCTCCTCGGCGTGCTTCAACATCCTACGCATGCTACGGAAGATCTTCTGGTGGATCCCCACCGAGACCAGGAAGACCGTCACCCAGGCCCTCGTCACCAGCCGACTGGACTACGGCAACGCCCTCTACGCCGGTACCACCGCCAAGCTCCAGAAGAGACTCCAGCGGATCCAGAACGCCTCAGCCAGACTCATCCTCGACATCCCACGAACCAGCCACATCTCCGGACCTCTGAGAGACCTTCACTGGCTCCCCGTCAACAAAAGAATCACCTTCCGCCTCCTCACCCACGCACACAAAGCCCTACACGACCAAGGCCCGAGCTACCTCAACAGCCGAGTCAACTTCTACGCTCAAACGCCACCTCCGATCAGCCAACCACGCCCTCGCCGCCGTCCCCCGCATCCGAAGAGCGACTACAGGAGGAAGGTCCTTCTCCTACCTGGCCGCCAAGACCTGGAACTCCCTCCCTCCCGACCTGCGCGTGACCCAAGACCACCTCTCCTTCAGGAAGAAGCTGAAGACCTGGCTGTTCGAGCAGTAGCGGCACCCCCCCCCCCCCCCCCAGCGCCTTGAGACCCTACGGGTATGTAGCGCGCTCTATAAATGCCACTGATTGATTGATTGATTGACACAACCCGTTATACAATGCTTACATGCCTAACTGTGGAATCCTGATAAACCCCTACCCATGTCATTTTTGTTAGATAGGCAAGGGCGGTTACAGACGGTGGGCTAACATATGAAGTATCAGTTCACTTAGGCCCTTCGGCAGGGCAGGGCTCCTTACTGTGACGCACAAGCCTTATCAATACAACCAGCTTTCAGTGAACACGTAACTTCTTACTTTAGGAAAGTCCCAGCAGAAACAGCAAGTGGGGGCTGGTAGACAAAATGGCTGAAAGCGGAGGCTAAGTTAACGGAATACAATTTTTACCATTGAACACCGAGCTGCCTTATTCTGAGAGCTCCAGGCAGTGGTTCACAGAACTTCCCCTATTAGTGTCCGCATATTCCTTTCCAACCAATGGAAGATCTTCTCTCAATGAACGTTAGTCAGGTTGTATATCCTCAGATATGTCAGTTGAGCTTATCAGCGTGGCGCCTCATGACAATGAGTTTGGGACGATAAACGTGTCAGAAGTTTTTTCGTCAAATCTCGAGCACTCTTGTGTGGACACCGCAAGCAAATGTTATTCTGCAAAATGGAAAATATTATGTTCATGGTATAACTCTAATCTGCATCCACTTACCTTCTACATCTAGTGGAATTAGGATTGTGCACTCCTCCATAAAGGTCCATCTGGCGGCTGTTCCCAGATTTCGGAGTCCCATGATATGTATTTACATCTTCCTTTGGCCATAATGAGACTGAGATGAAAATGTGCAGAGAAACTGGTTTAAACAATTTCCTTTCTGCTCACATTTTCCTTTCTTTGACTGCATTTGTAGACCGGATGCCGCTGTTAACACTCAATTGTGTATATGTAAAGAATATGAGATAAAAATGCGAAAGAGAACTGCATTTTTATTCCATGTTATCCCCAATGTTCACCACAATTTGAGAGACTTTAAATTATGGTGATTGTATAAATTCATCCCTTGTTACCATCACACCAGATCTGGGTGGCAATAGTGAAATGGTTTTAATCTGTGTTGCCTGAATTTGCCAGACCTACTCTGGAACTGTAATGAGAATTGTAGAAAACACTGGGACTGGGAAACTAGAGTTGCCTGAACCCTTTTAGTTTGAGTTTACAGTAAATGTTCACCCCTTCCCCCTGGGGCTAATTCCCCCGCTGTGCTGGGGGGAGGACGCGTGCAGCGCCGTGGTGCTCATGACTAGCTCGGCTCGTCATGCAGCACGGTGGCGCTGTGCTCATGACGAGCTGAACTCGTCACAACCACGCCTGTTCCAATCGAACGCCCAGCACAGCAGGGGAATTATCCCCGCATGGACGGGGCGTAATGGTCATAACAAGCTCAGCTCGTCATGAGCACAGCGCGACCGTGCCTCATGACAAGCTGAGCTCGTCATGAGCACGGAACGTGTTAAAGCGTTTGGTTATGCTCCGTGGTTTTTGTATCCCAAAGCACCTACCACAGAGGGCATATCTGGGGAGAACGAGTCTCTGTTGTTCATGGTATTAGGCTTCTGTACCACGGACTGAGAGTCTTGACCTAGTGTTTGGTGCAAACTGAAAATCCTTTGATTTATGGTGGAAATTCTGAATATGGAGCAGAATCCACCAGAAAAATGTAACCTACTTCAGTAATCTTATTGGGGATTAGTATTTGGATTAATTTCAGCCGGTTTGTTTTTTTTTATATTCTGACCCACTGAAAAAAAACGGGTTGGTGTAAATTACTTTCACCGTTTGCCGCTGCCGTTTTGAGCCGCTTTGAGCCGCCGCCTTTCGCCACCATACACCGCTCGCCGCCGCCGGAGGAACAGAGCAAAAGCGAGAGCGAAGAGCGGAAAGCGGGGAGCTGCGTGAGCAGCTGCTGCAGCGTGTGGGGCACGGAGTACAGAGCACGGTGTTTGGAGGAGAGTGCTCGAAGGAGCAGAGAGAGCAGAGAAAGCAGAGAAAGAGCGGACCAGTGGAGAGGCTATTACGGTGCTGGTGGCGTCGGATAGTTGGGGAGCCACGGGGTAAGTCGGGCCGCGGAAAAGCAGTGGGGGGCGAGTTGGTTTGTGCAGTCATTCCCCCATTTTCTTTCTTTTAATCTGCTTTGCCTTTCCCCCTCCACCCAACTTCCCCCCCCCCCCACCCCACCCCCACACCCAGGAGCAACGAGTTGCCTTGCCATTTTGATACCTTTTATGTAGTGAACTGTAAAGCGTGAATTGTCTTCAGCCGTGTAACTTCATACCTTGCCAACGCTTGCACTCTCAGGTGAAAGAAAAGAGTCTCGGGAGAGGAGAAAGCGGAGGCATAAGGTTTGCTAGTGATTGCGGAACAGTTGGAACAGTTGAGCAGAGGACAGAACAAAGGAATAGAACAAGGAAAGGGGGCTCTCGATTAGGCACGGTTAAGCTCAGTGTGAACAAGTGTGAGATCTGGCCGCCAGCGTGGGGCCCTACCAAAGCCAATACAAAGACAGATGACCGAGGAGACTATAGTCGCTTCACCGCAACTAGAGATGCGCAAGGAAAAGGAGAAAATGGAGAAAATGAGGAAAATGTGGAGAATAGCAGTGGCAGCGCTGTTTGTGAGGGGAATGTGTGTCAGCCATCTGATGAAGTGACTTTATCGACCACTTTTGCCGGGACTGCATGAAGTCTCCATATGTAGCGCAGCCGTCTATAAAGAGCTAATTTTTTAAGTACCATCAAAGACAGTCTGATAAACATAAAAGAAATATCACTGAAAATAAAGAGCTTAGTGGGACTGTTAGTGATTGTGCACTGACCCCTCTATTACCGTCACCACCATGTAAGAAAGGAGAAAAGAGTGGTTATCCTTATGATTCGACTCATTCAAAGTTGCATGAAAAATTGAATGTTGTTGCAGGTGGTGAAGATAAGAGTGTAATTGATGAAGGGGCTGTAGAGGAGAATTTGCTGCTATCCTCTCTTCCACCATTGTTAGTAGTAGGGCAGTTACGGACTCAGGCGCAAATGCACGCTTGTGTCCCTACTGCCGTTCAAGTAGAGCTTCAGCGGGTTGATGATTACCAGTCCGGTGGTGCGCTATAAAACACCAGTCTGCTGTAGTAAAAAGTTGGGTGTAATGTGTGATATGACTTCTTGTAGGGCACAGAATGTAAGCAAAGATGTTACTGTTAGATTTTGGGGTTGGAGTTGGAAATCCAAACCACGAGGATGAGTCCAGTGAGCCTATATTGGTTGCAGAGGAATTGATTCCCAGTCCAAATAGCCGACTTGATAAAAGTGGTGATTCCAGTTTATTTAACCTGGACCAGTCAAGTATTATTATGGAGAATAGTTTTACCATCCATAAATCATTATTAGTTCCAGGTGTGGGCAGTACTGAGAAGATTATTAATTCAAATGACCAAAGCAGCTTAGACTTAAACGACCAGTTTAACCCAGCTGATATATCTTTATCAACTGAACTTGAAGGGAATTTTCGGGCTAGATCAGGTGATCTAGAAAAAAGTGTTGCTAGTCCTGAGCGGGGTTTATGGGATTGTCTCTTGCACACCATGGACTCAATTACTAATGCGCTTAATTTTCATTCAGATAAATTGGATGTTCAAGTAGATATCCTAAACACACTAGCATTTCATGTAGTGGGTATCGACACAAAACTTTAGCAATTAACTAACATGATTACCAAGGTGCAAGCTGATAGAGAGCCCGCTTATAACTTGTACCTGTGCACAGTTGATTGATAAAATTTCAGACTTACCATCAATAGTAAGTTCAATGGTGCATGATTAAACAAGGGTTATCGATGCAAGACAATTTGGCCATATTACAAAAAGATGCGCATAGTAGAAATAGTATAAGCACTACAGTTAATGACAGTAATGCCCAACCGGTTAATGACGAAAGCGAATTGCAGGTTATAGAGGCTACTCTTCCTAACCCTGAATGTAATATAAATAAATATTGCATGGTAATAGGGGATGCAACTAGTGATTATCCAGTGCCAATTCAAAAGCCAAGCAGTAGGAAAATACCTGCCCCATTCAAACCCAGGGAATAAGTGTTCTTCCAAAATCAGTGATTCTTTCCAAAAGGGCGAAAAAAAGGCTAAGGAAGACACATAATAAGAAAATGTACGACTTACAATCACCTAGTAAGAATGTTGTTGATAAACATAAAAATCTTGAAGAAACAGAAAATTAAATGAAACCATATTTTCCGATTTTTGGTCCTAATAAAGATTCGGGACTTAACGCTAAGGAAAATCAAATAAAGGAGTGTGTCAATAAGTTTCGGCAAGATGAGTCTAAGGGAGATTAGGGCCCAAAGTTGAATTCTCAAAAAGACAGGTGGAAGAAGTCTTGGAACAACGCATAAACGAAAAGGCGGTTGTTCAAGTTGAGCATTTAAGTCTCATTCAGACAATGGAAATCCTACCAATCCCCTAGGTAGTAGTAGAAATGATCAGGGGTATGAATTATGTTTGAAGACTAGCAATGAAGCATCTGCTCAACAAGGAGACTATAATATTATTAACCAGAAAATTGTCAATCTTATTAATCCGCAAGGTTGTAATAGTATTGACCAGGTGGTCTACTCATGTTCTCAAGATCAAACAACAAAGAAAGTTAATGAAGTTAATCTCTTGACAGATATTATTCTGGCGCTTTCTAGCGGGAATAGGTTTTCAATAGTCATTGTAGATAAGAAGGATATAGAGCCTCCAAATTTGTTGTCTGATTAGATGAAAGTAGTCTTCTGTCCCCAATATATAACGAGAGGCTCCCAAGATATCTTGAATTGTGGAAATATTTTGAAACTTCTACATGCAATCTCAGATCTTAAAGATGTGGTAACGGAGGATCTGGAGCTGTAGAGTTTCAGAAAGATGGTGATAACACTTACAGGGAGATAAGAATTACAACCTGGCTAAACATTGATATTGTTGATAAAATAATGCCTAATGGCACAATATTTGAGAAATGGGGTATTAAAGTGTGGAGACTTCTAGGACTGCGCTATCCAGTGTTGATGTTTCCAATCAAGTCACCTGATAGAATGATCCCAAAGAAGGATGAGAAAAAAATAGTTACGGCAGCACAGGTTAGAGTGCTAAAAGGTGCTTCAGGTCCATCTATGGAGTTAAATTTGTCATACGATATCAAGATTAGAAGCAGTCAGTCTGGTTTACGATCATGTGAGGAATTAAAGAAAGTCCCAGAATCAGTTGATGATTGGAGTTGGCTCCCAGGAATATTAACAAATGCAAAATCTGGTAAGATGGATTAATGCCGACTATCTTTGGAAAAAGCTTCAAATCCTCTTAAAATTTGTTCCTGGAATACTAATGGTCTAAAATCATTAATTGAGGACCCAAATGTAATAGATTTCTTGAAGACTTTTAGCATATTACTTTTCCAAGAAACCTGGAATACGTGTAATGAACCATTTATCGGTTATTTTGAATATTCTTATAAGGCAACGCGTTACGCTTATCCGGGTCGCCCATGTGGTGGTCTTTCTATATATGTCTCTTTGAGTCTTAAGGTGGAACATTTAGAAATTGACCTCCAGGTAAAATGGCTGCAGTGCATTAAATTAATAGCCGGTCATTCGATTATTCTTTTAAATGTTTATTTGAGTTGTAAAAAAAAGGTTAGATCCACACAAATTACTCAGTTATGGCGAATGGTGAAAACGTTATATTTTGATCATTTAGATTCAGTATTTATGATTTCAGGCGATTTTAACATGCATTTTGTTGCTGCTAATAAGCAAACTATTGATCTAAAATGTATAGCTCAATGGACAGATTGTGAGTTTAAGAAATACAATCTAAAGATTATACATGACTCTGACAATATCCCAACTTTTAATAAAGTAGGTAGTCCCTCCGTAATAGATTATACAATAATGTCTGAAAAATTATATAATTTAGTAAGCAGTTATCAGATAGTCCCGAGGATTGAAAGTGATCACAATCCTCAAGTGGTTTGTTTTGACTTAGCACTTGACTATCTGCCTGAAACTAGAATATTGAAAACTGCTCCTACACCTTTTAACCTTAAAAGGTTAATATGGAATGATAAAACGGAGGAAAATATTCTGGGAGTTCTTTCCCGTTTAATACAAGATGTGCAGGCTGCACATGGTGAAGGAAAATCCATGGTTGCTTTATGGTCACATTTATGTGATGAATTGCTGGTTAAATTTGCTAATCAGAAGCCCTCTAGGGGTATACCATTGAACCCTAAGAATCCAGGGTGGTATTCATATCCCCTATTATACCTTAAAAGAGGGATTAATAAAGCCTGAAGATCACTTTACAGGGAGAAAAAAACGGGCTATCGTTTTTTATTATCTCTTAAAATTAGAGAATTAAAACCGGGATATAAGAAGGAAATTTGGAAAGCAAAGCAAGCTCATTATGAATCCACATGGGCTAAGATACATTATGCTTGTAAATCCAAAGGTCTGTGGTTATTTTGGAGCATAATTAATAACCTTGAGAACTGTAATAATAAAAGCAATAGTGCTAATGTAGACAAATCAAGTTGGCTGAACTTTTTAAATTTGAAAATTGTTACTCAAAGTCCACTGTATGACAAGGGTAATAGTAATAGTCCTACCAACATGTATAAGACAATAAATGGAGGGAGGCAGGCTTATTACCTACAAAGTAATGTGGATATCGAGCCTTGGTCTCTCTAAAGTAAAAAAAGCGATAAATAAGATTAGATCTAATGGAGCATCAGGCCCTAATGGAATTCCGAATGCCCGATTTAAAGCTAAATTAAGGAATTGGCTGGAGCTATTCATGCTCCTGTTTAATGATGTACTTAAATCAGGCCTTATCCCGTTATCATGGCATGGAAGTATCATTCAACCTATATATAAAAGTGGCCCCAGGATAATCCGGCAAATTATCGCTTAATTACTCTCACAGATGTAGATGCAAAAATGTTTGCCAGTTGCCTGCAGAATGAGTTAGAGGTATGGGCTACAAAAGAGGAGCTGATTCCTAACTTTCAAACTGGCTTTAGAAAGGGGGAATCAATTCACACTAACTTGATTTTATTAACACTATTAGGCGAAAGAGCCAAAATCAGGAAACAAAGAATGTATGTGTGTTTCCTTGATTTAAAAGCCGCTTTTGATTCTGTGCCACGAAATATTCTTTGGAAGTTAAGGAATTGGGGTATATCGGAAACACTTTTAAAAATGATTAAATTACTATACTCCGACACCTGGGTACAGATCAAAATTGGCGATGGCAGACATACGACCCGATGTCTGGCGACTAATGTCGGATTGAAACAAGGCTGTGTTTTGGGCTCCTTTCCTTTTTAATCTTTTTATGGGCAATCTCCCAGATATTTTAAAAATATTAATGCACACTCCCCTTCGCTATAGGGTAGGGAGATTAAATCTCTGCAATATGCAGATGATACCATTTTAATGAGCCAAACGGTTATAGGGTAAACAAGATTGATTCTTTTAACTCTTATGTTTTATAAAATGGATTAACAATCAACATAAAAAAGACAAAAATAATGACAATGGGAAAAGGCAAGCCAAGAATAAAAGAATGGAATATTAATGGCCTGGTTATTGAAAATGTTAAATCATATCAATATCTGAGAATTACATTTGATGATGGAATGACATTTAGGCAGCATTTTAATAACCTTGAAGCTAGGGGTTCCTCTCTCGCATTTGCCTATAGAAAATTGAGGGATAAATTAGCATGCCCTAATTGTGAACACCTAATGAGGGTGATGAGAGCAAAGTTAATTCCATCGTTGGACTATTGCTCCATCATCTTTAGGGGCAAAGATGCGAAACTGCTTGATGATATAGAAATTAGGACATATAAATCGGTTTTAAAGATCCCGAGATACATTAGTCGTGCCAATATAAGATTAGAATTTGGTTTGAAGAACCAATTAAACAATCTTCTTTTTTAAGTCCTTATTATCATTAGTCCGATCAGAGGACGGTTCTTTAGCAAAGCTGTGCTGGCTCGAAATCTCAAAAGGTGAATACTGGAGGAATTGGCAGCTTTATTTAAATGAATGTCTATGTAATTTTGAATGCTCAAAATTTGAAGATGAAATGATGAGTAAAATTGTTTTAAAGAAAGTAATTAATCAAACGGCTGCATTACTATCCACTATAGTGGATAAGGAGGACTTAAGGAAAAAAAACCATTTTTGGTCAATAGCTAACTCCTTTGGTAGGTTGTTACCACAACCTTATCTGTCATATCACCTAAGACCTTTCATTAAGAATACATTTATGCACCTAAGGTTTGGGAGATATCCGACTAAGGACAAAACTCAAAAATGGGAAAATAAATGGCCGAGTATCTGCAGGCTTTGTGGGCTAAGTGAGGAAACCTTATTGCATATTGTAACTCTATGACCAGCCCTGGCAGATGCTCGGAAGTCTATCTTCAAACCGATTTTCATCGAATTGGGGATTAGAACATGTAGGAATGCAATTATTGCCTGCCTAAGAGAGGGTGATATTAAATGTATTCACCTCTTTAAGTTCATCATTATCACGGAAAATACATTTCATAAAGTAGACATTTTAAGCAAATAAATTCCCCGTGGTAAATCAACTTAGATAAAACTGGTTTGGCTATAAAGCTTTTAAAATTTTAAAGGGAGACTGTTTTAGTGAATTTAGAATTGTATTAAGTATTGCCCTACAATCGTGGATTCTATTTTAAAGCACTTTTTATGTCATTTTAATTCTTTTTGTTAGAATTTTTAAGTATTGCTCATGTCACTTTAATTCTCTTGGTAGAATTGTATTTTAGAATGCATAATGCACTTTATTGTAGATGCATTGGTTATAGGTTGTATGAAAATCAATGTGATACTAGCTTAGGGTGTCAGTAGCACAATTCAATCCAAGGAATCTGCTGACAATCGTTGGAGAAAAAAAAACACATCGGAGATTAGCTGTTTATTGTTTTTTGTCTTTTGGCTGTGAATTGTTAATAGCTAACTAATGAAATTATAAAAGGTGTTGCTATTACAAGCCTTTTCCAATCAGATGCTGTATTATACTAATTGCTGTATTGTAGCTTGATGCCGTTATATGTTTTTTATTTCTTTGCTGTGGAATGTTTTTATCAAATTGTTTGAATTGGCAGCAAAACTTGAGTATTGAATGCATATTGCACCTTACTTTGGTTTGTGAACTGTGAATAGCTAATTGTTGCATGCTATAATATCGGCACCAAACATAAGTTACTTTAGCTCTATGGTCGTATGTATAATATCTACAAATTATCTTTGGTAGTGGAAGCACATCGCACTTTATTTTTGCTTGTGAATTGACAGTGGCAAAATAACTGCAATTATAATACCTGCTGCTAACACTTGTCACCTTAGTTAGATGCTGTAAAAAATAGTATCTGCTGCTACTATAAGGCACCTTAGTAAGCATCATGCACTTTATCTTTTTTTTATGTAAGGTTTTTATTTTACTGTTAACATGTCGATAATTAACTCATATTTGGTGGATCTTACCGAGGTTGTTATAAGTTTTGTGTATATTAGCTGTTTTTTTTTGCTTTTCCTGTTTGTAATGATTTTAATTAATCAACAAATAAATGTACTTACTTACTTACACTGAGAGTGGTACCCCGTCACTTATTGACTAACGTATTTATTTGATATAAATTGCAAGTAAACTTACTCCTGGTGCATAGGGATGCCCAGTTTAAAGCTTTGCGAGGCCTGTCCACTCACGATGATGCTGACGGACCCACATCGTGAGTGTCTCTTCTACCTAGGGCGTGACCACGACACAGAGTCGTGTTACCACTGCCGGGCCATGGCCCTGAAAACTTTGTGGGAGCGGTCCAGAAAGTGGCTGGTGGCCCAGGAGTCTGCCCCACGTCATTCTAGGACCCGGAACACCTGGGAGCTTGAGGGCCCGGTTGCAGAGCAAGCACCGCCAATCAAAGTTTTCGCACTCTGAGTCCGGTAAGGCGTAGCACAAAAAGTCGAAGACTCATCGCCACTCTTCGTCCTAACCTCGCCGGTCGCGATACATGGCTGCCTGGGCATGTGGCACAACCCCTGCAGCTCCAGCGGAGCCTGAACAGTTACCATTGGCCTACCCACCTTTCCCAGTTCCATCGGCGACTCCGGCCGAATTACAAGAGTTTGTGTCTGCAATGGCACGTATCTTTGGCCCCTGCGACCCCGTCGGATCGCCTTCGGGCCCCACTGTTCTGTGTTCCTCAATGTCGCCGGCTCCGGCCCCGATGCCGTCGAAGCCCAGAGGCCTCCATGGCTCCGGCTGAAGCTCCCCGTTCTACCGGTGGACCTTCGGTCCCCACTGACATCTCAGACGATGGCGCAGACGCTGGCATAGACTTCTTTTCCGATGCCATACCGGTGCCGGAGGGATGTCTCCCGACTCCAATGCCAATGGGGGACTTTTACCCTTTTCTTCACCCACCCACGTCCTGGCCCACTTGTGGAGGAAGGGGAGGACTGGGAAGGGTTTGAAGACCCTCTCGCAGCACAGTGCGAGTCTGTCCCCGACTAGGATGAGGAGGCGGAGGCCGGTGGCCCGGATTACACTCCGGTACCTGGTTCACCATCCCCTTCAGCTACTATGGAGGAGAGTGGCTCCTTTTCCACGGTGCTACATAGGGCGGCCGAGGCTCTTGGCCTCGCGCTCCCTACAGTGGCTGTCGGGACCAACCTACTGACTGAAGTGCTTCGGCCAGCTTCTTCTGTAGAAACACCTGTTGCCGCTTAATAATGCGATACCAAAGGGGATGATTGATTTGCTCAAACGCTCCGTCCAACACTCACCCCCAGTGAACAGATCTGGGTTTAATCCATCACCATTCTTTAGCTCACTCCACCACCCTAGTTCAGACATGGCCATATGCAAATCAGTATGACCATGTGCCTCATGGGAACAGTCCAGCCCGAACTGCCCAGCCATGTCTTCCCTGGACCGGAAACCAGCATCCTGGGACCAGTTTCGGATTTATAATCCTCATCAGCCAGGCTATCTTGGATCCAGTGGTAGAGTGAGCAAGGGACCCACGTCTCAGTATACCCTGCCAACTTAGGGTGAACAAAGCGATACCAAAGGGGCTGGACTGTTCCCATGAGGCACAGGGTCAGACTGATTTGCATATGGCTATGTCTGAACTGGAGTGGTAGAGTGAGCTAAAGAATGTTGTTGGATTAAACCCAGATCAGTTGACTGGGGGTGAGTGTTTGATTTGCTCAAACGCTCCGTCCATCATCCCCTTTGAGGCGAAATAGCAAACATGCACGGAGAATAGAGGTATGCTTTCCCCAATTACGAGTAACACAAACAATGTTGCAAGATAATACGTGCAGTAAACCGAATCTATCCTTTCTTAGAAACCGACCGCACTAAGGGAAAACAAATAAAGAAGCAGGCAGTAAGAATTGAAGACGCAGGTAAATACATAAGCGTTATTTCAAGTAAAAAATTAAACATGATACAAAGACCTTTTCAAACGCAAGGCATTAAAATAAATCTTATGCCCTCTAGGACGTAACAAATCATCGCGCAAGGTAGCGATAAGAAAAGGAAGACAAACCAAGGTAGGAATCACAAAATGTATATAAGCAACTGGAAATCTAACAAAACAATTCATAATTCTAATAGGCCTCTTCTATCTTTAATAGAAATAAATACTGCCCAAACAAGAGTAGACCAACAGCGTGGAAATCAAACATCAGAAGAGAAGAAGACTATAACTTCTCGGGTATTAATAAGATTAGGAGAACAAAAAAGGAAAGGAGATGTAAAATATGTTTTTAATCGTTGTATTGCACATCCATTACAAAAACAATCAAAACTTCCAGAATTCAAAAGCCATGACGAGATTCCTGGAATTGAATACCCAGGCATCGAAACGCGTCTGCACACGATTAGAGCACAGAGGAATGAAGAATTGAATTCCAGTCTGTGAAATAGAGACAAGCGGACGGGGCAACTGGTAATTACCAAGGTGAAGGCCAAAATGGGAGGCCGTTACTTCCGGGTTTTGGCTGCTCAGAATTGGAATAGATTGCCTATCCAACTGAGGCTTGAATGCTCTGAAACTAAATTCAGAAAGCTGCTGAAAACGCACCTGTTTTCTGCTTATCGCAAGGCTGCTCTCTGCTGTAGTAATCTGTCTCCTCCCTCTCACCTAGCGCGGGGACACGCCGAGATGGCGTAACCATGCGCTTTATAAATGTTATTATTATTATTAAGCTACTTTCCAGAAAAGACCTAATTTCAAGAAAAAAAGAAAAATGTATTTACCTGTGCTTTGATAGATGCCTAACAGACACTTTAGCTAAATTTAAGATCCTAGACTTATTAGTTAAAGCAACATTGACAAGTTTACATGTATTGGATGTATTCACTTTTTTGTATCTGTTTCTTGTAAAGAAATGTCTAATGTGTTTTAATAGATTTTATGATTTGAATGTTACTCATGATTTGAATGTCTTGCAACATGACCAGACACAGTTCTTTTTTTGTACTGAAAGGAATTAATGAAAAAATAAGAAAGTAATAAGTAAAAGGTATACATAAAGTACCAGAACAAACAGAAAGTAAGGAGTTTGTTCATGAAGCAAAATCATTCATGCTTATAATGAAAACGAGGTGAAGGCTCATTCCCCATTTATGAAAACTTTAACACGGCCCTGCCCAAACCTCGTCCCCTGGGCCTTACTCCTCATTTGCCTAAACTTTTAGAAAGTTGGCATTTTCTTACTTCAACCATTCTGTGCCTTTGCCTGTCTCTAGAATGCAAGTCTTGGTGAGATGATAGCTCGGCTTTGTGAATTCACTTCACAGGCATGCACAAAGAGAGCGGAGGTGTGCCCTGCATATCCTGATGGCCCCTCACCAGGCTGATGAGCCTTCCTGAGTTAGTGGTGAAAGGAGTTGACACTTGCACCTGAATGGGGCTGTGCCACCTGTCCCCACATAGATTTGTATACCCTGTGTGTAGTGTGTCTGAAGCCAAGGTCATGAAGTGCACAGTCCTGTGCACTACAAATACCTTTCTTTCAGGGGGAGGAGGTGGGGCTGGGGAAGGAGGGAGGACAGGTTGGGGTGGTGGGGGGCATGTGGGGTGAGGGAGGTGGGGGTGAAGAGGAGAAAAAGCCAGATAAGGTGCATAGAGAATGTGATGAGGAAACTAAGATTCTGTAAAACGAGTATAGAGCAGGTTAGCTGCGCACCTCAAAGTGTAGGGTGTGGATAAACTAAAGATTTGCACAGTTAATGTGGCAGTGCTTAAGGGCTAAAAGCGACCAGATTTATGAAATGGTGCGATATATCAGCCCAGAAGATTTTTGCTTGCAGGAAACCCATATTCCATGGAGTAATCGGGCGGTCCTTCAGATAAATGGCTATGACTTGGCTGTTTGTTCTTCACAGAGGTCCATGATCAGAGGAGTGGTGATTTTTATTAAACATAGAGTGGACATTAGGAAACGTACCTTGTCAGACAAATGGGGCCGATGGGCAATTGTCTCATTAACTACGGGGCTGACCATCTGGACAATCTATGCCTCAAATCAGGATGACCCTAAAATTTGGGAAGAGCTGAGGTGGAGTTAGCTACATGGTCAAGCCCATTAATACTATTTGGAAATTTTTTAACATTCATCTCGGTATCTCACTGGAGGTAAGCGTAAGGTACACTGGGAGGAAGCCAAAGGTTAATCGGGCAATAATACGCTCAAGACTAGCCATGGATTTGTGGATGTCTGGGCAGCTAAGAATGGTTAAGATCCAGGTTATGTCTTTTTCATGTCCACATCAAGAGTGTGCGCCTGGACTACTTTTTGGTTTCAGCTCGGATCCTTGGGGGCGAAATTCACTAAAATCCCTCAAATCTTTTCAGACCATAATCCTCTCCGGTTGGGAATAACATACCAGGGCAGCAAAGGGAAGTCTCGTCCATGGACCTTTGATAAGAAACTGTTAGTTGATGACGATTTCTTAAAGTTTATTAAAGACTGGGCCACGGAATTTTTTTATTCCAATTCGTTATTGTGCTTCCCGCGCGATTGTGTGGGATGCATTTAAAGCCACCCTTAGGAGACAAGTGATAAGCTATGGTGGCTAGCGGTACAAGCTGTGCAAAGATCAAATTACCGCTCTTATGACTGAATTGGCACAACTGGAGACAGAACATATTAAATTGTTAGAAATGGGGAAATTAGAGAGACTGAGTGAGGTTAGGAAAGAGACCGCATTTGCTAAAGCAGAAATTAATAGTCTGTTTCAGGTACAAATTGCCCAGGTATACCAGACACATGAAAGAGAGAGGTATGAATATGGGGAGATGGCTGGCAGACTTTTGGCCCTTAGGATCAGGCAGTGGGTTTCACAGAATAATATAGCTGAAATTATGAACCCTGATGGGCAAGTGGAAAACACCTCGGCAAAGATTACGGAGGTGGTCTAACAATTTTACAGGAAACTATATCAATTGGATTCCAGTAATGCTGAAAATCTAGGAAATACGAGGAACTATTCCTGATCTAGTAGACTTGAGGCAGAGATGTGCCCTGAACTGGAAGGGGAAATCTCATTGGAAGAAACAATGATGGCTCTAAACGCCTTATCCTCGGGGTAAGCATCTGGCCCTGATAAAATTCCATTTGAAATATATAAGGCACTTCAGTCAATCTTGGCTCCAATATTATAAGATCTGTTTTTAGATGTTCAGTATCGTGGGATACCCCCCAAATCCTGGCAGGACACAGATATAGTAATATTTCCTAAAAAGTGGAAACCACCTGAGCTGCCAGGATCAAATCGGCCTATATCGTTAAACTCCGACGCTAAAATGTATTCAAAGTTCTTAGCCAATCAACTCCAGGGGATCATAGCCAAATTGGTATCGCCATGCAGCATGGCTTTATACTCTGTAGGGGTACCACAGATCATATCCGAGGAGTGATTTCTTTGATAGATAAAGTGGAAGTTAAAGGAGATGGTTTGGCTGTGATCCTCTTGGATGCCAAAGGCTTTTGACCGGGTGACCTGGCAATATCTATGGAAAATGTTGGCTGCAAGAGGGTTCGGCCTGCAGCTGATTACTGCCTTTTGGGCGATGTATTATAAACCAACTGCAAGGCTGCAAGTGATGGGGAATTCCTCTGATCCAATTCAGGTAGCACGGATACTAGGCAGGGCTGCCCATGCTCCCCAATCCTCTTTGCTTTATATATAGATCCCTTTATTAGTCAGTTAATATTAAATACTGTGAACCATATCGAGCTAATGGTTATGAGATCAAAGTTCTGGCCTGTGCGGACAATATTACCGTGGCCCCATCTAGGCAATATGTGGCAATTAAGGATATTGAAGCATGGCGGAGGAATTTGGGAGCAGGTCAGGCTACCGACTTAACAAGGGTAAGACCCAAATAATCTGCTCAAGACAGTGTATACTTCAAGACCAGTGACGGACTGATTCCGCCATGTATCTTGGGGAA
This sequence comes from Lissotriton helveticus, assembly GCF_964261635.1. NCBI lineage: Eukaryota > Metazoa > Chordata > Amphibia > Caudata > Salamandridae > Lissotriton > Lissotriton helveticus. The sequence continues at coordinate 1,544,773,061 of NC_136065.1, forward strand.
AGGACAGGATTTAAATTAGATCAGTTATGGGCAAATAATCTCGACCCTATACTCAAGGATATCAGTACTGAGCTTCGGCGAATAGACAAACTACATGTAACTATAGTTGGTAGGGTCAATGTCTTAAAAATGAAGATCTTTCCCAGAATTCTGTACTTATTTTGTTCCATTCCTCTTGAACTGTCTCCTAATATAATTCAGAAAATGAATGCTATTTTCTCGAACTTTATATGGAATTATCATAAAATAAAACGGGCTCTGAGAACATTAACCCTCCTGCGGGAGAGGGGTGGTTGGGCCATCCCGAACCTGCTTTTTTACTGCTGGGCAGCTTTTTTGCAACAGATGGGCACCCTGTTGGTACAGGATAGGACGGGTAGAGAGGATGGTTTGCCTTCTGAATATCAGTTAGCCAAAGGAAAGGAAGCAATAGGGCTGTTTTTTAGGCAATGGGAGCAGAGTTACTATACTACTACTTACTATGTGGAGAAGCGTGGCTCAGTGGTTAGAGGCGGCAGACCCGGAAGCTGAGATCGACCGTGGACCAGGGTTCGATTCCCCGCCTCAGCGGGTCTCGGGCTCATAAATTCCACGGTCTCGACAATTCTCGCTCCGGTGCCTACTCGACTCACGGTGTCACACTCTGCGACTCTGGGCAATAGCTTGCTTAATCTCCACTACGGCCCCTCGTGGCGGGATGCCTGGCTTTCACCCTGTGGACACCCTGCCGGGGTTCTCACAGGGGAATACCAGGACGGGTTCCCTAAGCAAGCGCCAGGATGCCCTTTGGGTGACAGGTTTGCGCTATATAAGTACACCTACATTTACAATACTCGCTTTAAATGCATAAAAGCAGCAAGATCGGTTTGGGTCAAAGTCAGTAAGATCCTGAAAATTCCCAAACTCAATAGATATACCCCGTTATGGGGGTCATTGTTGTTTCCAGCAGAAATAATGGATGGTATGACTAGGGATTGGGAGCAGGCCGGTATACAACGGGCTGCATGTGTATTTAATGACTAAGCACAGTTAATTCCCTTTCCTGATTTAGTTGAGGAATTTGGAATTGATAAAATGACTTTTTTTTAAAGTATATTCAAGTGAAAGGGTGCCTCAAATCTGGAAAGGGGATCATTTAACCTAGGATCCATAGCTATATTGGATAAAATACATCAGGGGGCGCCCGGATTGGGAATTTTTACAATATACTGATGGAAACTGTACCAGATCTAGGAAAAACAGACGCGATGGTCAGAGAAAATAGGGGATACAGAGATAGATTTAAATATGTCCTTGGAATTCGGGAGCAATATTTTCTTGGTGACTAATTAAAAGGCACAACACTATTAAACTCTTTTCAATCTGTATTATACTCCAGCCTAGCTTTTTAAGTGGGGGGAAACGAGAATCGAACGAATGTCCAAGATGTCGCCAGGGCCCCGCTGATGGTATACACATGTTCTTTTCATGTAATTCCCTTAGCTCACTAAAAAAGGGAATTGAGAAATTCTGTCCGATCACAACTAATCAAGTGAGTACTATTACCCCACCTATGATATTTGTATTTGGTAACTGAGCTGAGCTATCTACAGCCCACAGGGATTTTGTGTTTATTACAACCGCAGTACTCAGGCTACTGATAGCTACAGTATGAAGGATGCAGAACCCCCGTCATATTCTGCTTGGTTTTACCGGCTATTAAATATTCATGTACAGGAAACGGCCCTATATATTAACAAGGGTTGGCGTGCAAGTGAGAAAGGACTTAGGATTTAGGGACCTATGACCAATTGGTTTAAAAGAGGATATGCAGAGCCCGTAAATAGGACAAGAGTTGGTTAGTCCTGATGTTTTGTAAATGTATGTATATTCGTGATGGACTGAGCTTTATTGTCAACTGTTCTTCTTTGCCTTTTCTATTTTATCTGTCTTATGCTGGACTTTTATTATAGATGTGTTTTGTTTAGTGGTCCCATCATGATGATGATGATAATGCTCTAGAGTGTAAATCAGTAATAGGGGACTCAACTTATAGGACTGTAAGGAAGGAATATAAATAATGGACATATGTTTTATGTGATTAAGAATGTACTTTGTGGCTAAAATAATCAATAATAATAATCGCGCCTGAGTGGTACTATACCTGGCAGATATTGGCAGCCATCGGCAACCCCAGTACACGGCCTATCCCTGCTGACGAGGGGTGATACCCCGAAACACGTGTCCAGGGATGGCGAAGACAGCGAAGATAGCAGAAGATCGAAAGATGATGCATCGCAAACACTTTGCTACATTGACCAGAGTCCTTAGGGGCGACACCGCCGGTGTGTGAGTAGTGTGCGACCCCCACCCCCATTTGTAAAATAAAAGCATATATGTGTGTGTATATATATATATATGTATGTATGTGTGTAAATGTATGTATGTATATATGTGTGTGTGTGTGTGTGTGTGTATATGTGTATATATGTGTGTGTGTATGTATATATATATATATATATATATATATATATATATGTATGTGTGTGTGTGTGTGTATATGTATATATATGTGTGTGTATATATATATATATATATATATATATATATATATATATATATATATATATATATATATATATATATATATATATATATATATATGTATATGTATATATTCACTGAAAAAACCATAGGTTATAGACCATATATAGTTAGGAATTAGCATTTACAAAACCTTGAAAATTCACTGAAAAAACCATAGGTTATAGACCATATATAGTTAGGAATTAGCATTTAAAAAACCTTATTTTACTCACACAAAACCATTGAAATTCCATATATAGTTAGTTGCACTAACTATATATCGCGCACCCGCAATCCACTGCTGATCATGTCACATATTACATCATTCATGACATGGTCAGTGACATCACTGATGACATCACTGATGACATCACTGATGACATCACTGATGACATCACTGATGACATCACTGATGACATCTCTGATGACATCTCTGATGACATCTCTGATGACATCTCTGATGACATCTCTGATGACATCACTGATGACATCACTGATGACATCACTGATGACATCACTGATGACATCTCAAATGACATCACTGATGACTACATCCAGTGACTGTATAATTCTGTATAGTTAAAATATGTCTTACATATTGAAGAATGAGTGGATGTATAAGTGTCTTGATGAAGGATTTAGTAGGGGCATGGCTGACTGTATGAGTGACTGATTAAATGTGTCTCACTGAGTGCATGGGTTAGTGACTAAACTGTCTTAATTTGTGCATCATTATGTCTGTTGTTCTGTAAACTGCTGCATGTGTTGATCATTAGCTATATGATTAACTGTATGGGTTATTGATTGGTTGCCCAAGCATTTGTATGGGAGACTGAGTGTGTGTGTGGGTGGCTGGGAGGTGTATGACTCTCTGCATAGATGTGTGAGCAGTTGATTGACTAGATGTATGGGTTCAAAAGTGCATGTGGAAACAGCTGTATGGGCGGTTGACTGTGTGCATGAGTGTATTGGTGAGTGAATGGATATCTCAGTGCTACATGTCAAAGTAAGTACATATGTAAAACACAGTACATGTGAGAGTTGACATATATAAATAACTGTGCATAAGAGCCAGTGAATGTGTGAGTGGCTGTATGGATCATTGTGAACTTGTATCCAGGATTGTATAAGTGAGTAAATATGTTTTAGTATATGTTTGAATAAGTAAGGTGTGTATAACTGTATAGTTGAGGAAATGGAGGTGTGATTGATTCTTTGCATGACTGACTAAGTGTCTGAGTAACTCCATGGATGAGTGACAGTCTGAGTGTCTGTTTACACTGAGTGTATCTAAGGTTATATTAGAGTCTGAAGAGGTTCATCGTATTATCACATGAATGATGTCATCAGTGATGTGATCAGTAATGTCAAATGAGATGTCATCAGTGATGTCATTTGAGATGTCATCAGTGATGTCATCAGTGATGTCATTTGAGATGTCATCAGTGATGTCACTGACCATGTCATGAATGATGTAATATGTGACATGATCAGCAGTGGATTGCGGGTGCGCGATATATAGTTAGTGCAACTAACTATATATGGAATTTCAATGGTTTTGTGTGAGTAAAATAAGGTTTTTTTAAATGCTAATTCCTAACTATATATGGTCTATAACCTATGGTTTTTTCAGTGAATTTTCAAGGTTTTGTAAATGCTAATTCCTAACTATATATGGTCTATAACCTATGTTTTTTTCAGTGAATTTCAATGGTTTTTTAATAGCAAATATCATAAGCTGTCGAATGTCAAGTACGTGGTAAGTGAAAACATTTTTGTGTTTATGCACACTGATCTGCTTTGAATGGTGCCTCCCCCCTCATTTCTATTAGGAGTACTCTCTCTTTGCAGATAGTGAAAGGTAGTTAACGCAGGCCTTTGCCCCCGTTGTAATCCGTCGTGCCTGCTTCTCTCTCCATTTGATTGATTGTTATCCAAGTATTTACTGTTTTAGAATTAGTTCTCTTTGGTTCATTCTCTATTTACAAACAAACACAGAGTCGCAATACTCTGTTTAGTCTTTGCAGATAACGAAAAATCGTGTAAAAAAAAAAGAAAAGGAATCGAGCAAAATCAGTAGGCCACTAATGGGATCTCTTTTTGACCTCGCTAAAATAGAAACATTAGGAACAACCCCTCATGACAAATACAAAACTAGTGAGATGAACTGAACTCCACACAATGATGGCTGCAAAACAGCTCGGCTCCGCCACACACCCCGCCCAAAATAACGATAAAGAACGGCTGCCATGATTGGTTGCGGAATGGCCACGACGGAGCTACGAAATGGTGCTGCTCTCATGCTAACCCCAGCGTCAGTCTGAAACATCCAGAAACACTGTAGACTACCAATTCGATCAGTTCCGGTAGCGCCCCAATGTAACCCGGTAGAGAAGAACTAGCCCTCCCCTCTTTGACTGATGGTTCTTGGTGCCTGTCCCTTCTGTTATTTAACAGAACTATTTAGCCTGCTGAAAGGGGTTGTGTTCCGACCGCTGGTTGGTGGAGACATTTTGACTATATTCTGGACCTGCGTTGTCGCGTAATGCGTCATATGACGCGCCGCGTTAGCGCATCCGGAAGTCATCCGGGGCGCGCAGCGCGTAACGTAAGCATAACAAGTCATGTGACTTGTTAATAAAACTTCATTGGTTAATTTTACTTTTCTTATTGTAATGATGAAAGGCTTGGTCATATGACCTAAAAATTACGCTTTTCATTACTTCCGAACATTATTTTTTCTTAAATATATGTTATAATGTTCCAGGCTAATGTACTTTCCCGGAAATTTTACAACTGTCCTGCAAGTAAAATATATTCTTTTTTCGAGAAAAAGAGCGTTTCTTCGTCCCATGACGGAGCCGTTGAGCAAAAGAGGGTCGACCTGCTGTCTTAGTCGCCGATACGCCTGAATATGAGATTCTTATCGATCACTTTATGTTGCAGGAATAGAAAACACAACAGCCCTTGACCATTTATCTTTACTGCGTTCCTTCGTATTATACCTTTTACCCTTCATGTAATTGGTCTGCTTTATTTCACTTGCCTTTTAATGATTCTAAAACAGTGACTATTATTAAAAACTTTACCAATGTATATACTACTACCATGTTTTCTTTTAAAAACCTTTATTGTGAAAATTTCATTATACAAATACGAGCCTATAACCACGTGGGCCTGCCACGGAGCAAACTGTAATCGTATATGATGAATAGACATTTACACTGTAGAGGATCGTAACGGGCGGGCCATTAGGTTGCAAGAACTAAGGTGTCTAACAGTTACGGAATCGGTGGACGTACATTTTATAATTAAAATACGACAGGGCCAGTTACAATAAAATTATCTAGATATACATTTGCGGGCAAGTACCATGGGTGACGTTAATTCGAACTTTCAACAGTACAGTAATCAATAACACATCAGAACTTAATATCAATAGGGATGTCGAAATATTCAATCAATTCTCGTCCCCGCCCTCCATGTGCTTCATAACTGCATACGTATCTCGTGATTTCAAGGTTCTGCAACCAGTACACAACAAGGAGTTAAGAGTCCCATTTATTCCGGCGCCATTTTGGGCGAGGACGGGCAGGTCCAGGATATAGTCAAAATGTCTCTACCAACCATCGACTATGATGATGTTCATATGCTGTATTTATTAGAGTAACACTCATCTGTCCACATGAAATTAATTTGCCACAATCTAAACATGTCATTTTAATCTTTCCAAAGTTCTTCTAAATATTTGGGACCGTTTCCCTTGCCTCTGAAGCTCTCAGTGCCACTTCTTTGATGAATGTACTAGCAGGTCAGGGGTTCTCCTCCAAATCTCTCTTTTATGCAGCACTATAATTAATTGGTGCCACCTCTCCATATGACGATGCATGGTATAGTAACCACAACTATATTTTTTTTCGGTTCCTCTGGAGAGTTCATCGTGGCAGATGAAGCGTGTAACGTACCGGGCATTTACCTTTTTTTGCATGTACAGGAAAGGAAAAAAAAATCGAGCGTCCGAGTTCTAAGGTGTCCCAGGGCCATTTTAGTGGACCAGGCCCAAATCCAAAGAACAGGCCGCCATTTTGAGAGTCCTCTTGCAGCCGCCTGTCGCTGTAGCATCAAGAGCAGCCGAAACTCAGCTGAATGGCAACTGAAACGGTAAAGGGGCGCCCCACTACAGCAGACGAGCCTCCACCTAGGAAGGCCCATTCACGCCGCCTCCCCCCCCCCTTCGGGCACCCCACGCCGTTATTCGGAGCAGTATTGTAGGATGGCCACACCAGTGCGGCAACTTGCTAGACATCACCTCGGTGGTAACCGAATCTCAACGCCTTTTGGTGTCTTCTATTCAGAAAATATTGTTGCGCTGCCTTTGGCCCCATTCGCACATCAGTCCGCTACTGACGCCATCTCACCGGCTAATGGGGCGCCCCACGCCGACTTTCAGCATTGTAGGATGACCACACCAGTACAGCAACTTGCTAGACATCACCTCGGTGCCATCCGGATCTCGGCGCCCCACTGCAGATGAAGTGCCTCTCAACTATGAAACCACCACGGTGACATCCGGATCTTGGCGCGTTGTGCTGCCTTCGGCCTATTCGCACATCGGTCCGCTACTGACGCCATCTCACAGGCTAATGGGGCGACCCACGCCGAGTTTCAGCATTGTAGGATGACCACACCAGTACAGCAACTTGCTAGACATCACCTCGGTGCCATCCGAATCTTGGCATCTCAACGCCTAGTGGTATCTTCCATACAGAAAATATTGTTACGCTGCCTTTGGCCCCATTCGCACATCAGTCCGCAACTTAGACATCACCTCGGTGCCATCCGGATCTTGGCATCTCAGCGCCTTGTGGTGTCAGTCAGAAAATATTGTTGCGCTGCCTTTGGCCCCATTCGCACATCAGTCCGCTACTGACACCATCTCACAGGGCGCCCCACGCCGACTTTTACCATTGTACGATGGCCACACCAGTGCCACAACTTGCTAGACACCACCTCGGTGCCATCCGGATCTTGGCATCTCAGCGCCTTGTGGTGTCTTCAAATCAGAAAATATTGTTGCGCTGCCTTTGGCCCCATTCGCACATCGGTCCGCTACTGACGCCATCTCACAGGCCAACGGGGCGCCCCACGCCAACTTTCAACATTGTAGGATGGCCACAGAAGTGCGACAACTTACTAGACACCACCTCGGTGCCATCCGGATCTTGGCGCGTTGTGCTGCCTTCGGCCTATTCGCACATCGGTCCGCTACTGACGCAAACTCACAGGCCAACGGGGCGCCCCACGCCGACTTTCAGCATTGTAGGATGGCCACACCAGTGCGGCAACTTGCTACACACCACCTCTGTGCCATCCGGATCTTGGCATCTCAGCGCCTAGTGGTGTCTTCTATTCCGAAAATATTGTTGCGCTGCCTTCGGCCCCATTCACACATCGGTCCGCTACTGACGCCATCTCACAGGCCAACGGGGCGCCCCACGCCGACTTTCAGCATTGTAGGATGGCCACACCAGTGCTGCAACTTGCTGGACACCACCTCGGTGCCATCCGGATCTTGGCGCGTTGTATTGCCTTCGGCCTATCCGCACATCGGTCCGCTACTGACGCCGCCTCACGTGCCAACGTATTTTCTCCGCATTTTATACCCTATGCCGCATAACAGGTCATGTGACTTGTTTATAAAACTTTTCATTGGTTCATTTTACTTTTGGTTTCCTAATGATGGAAGGCTTGATCATATGACCTAAAAACAACACTTTTCATTGGATGAAAACTTTTTTTTTTTCCCAAACGATGAAAGCCCCACCTTGTTTCTGGATGTTTCAGACTGAAGCTAGCGTCAGCATGAGAGCACCACCATCTCGTAGCTCCGTCGTGGTCATTCCGCGAGCAATCATGGCAGCCGCTCCCCACCAGAAGCCTGCAGGAGTAGGGGCCCCCAAAACTTTTGATGAATCCTCAAGGCGGAGGGGACGCTTTCGAGAATGGGGTCCAAGACCTAGCAGACAAGCGTCCGATTTCCAAGGTGTCCCAGGGCCATTTCAGTGGACCAGGCCCAAAAAGGAAAGAGCCTGCCGCCATTTTGAGAGTCCTGTGACAGCCGCCTATCGCTGCACCGCAAGAGTGGGCGCAACTCAGCTGAATTGCGGCTTTTGACACAGTGGACCAAAAACGGACGGAATGGCAACTGAAACGGTAAAGGGGCGCCCCACTACAACAGATGACACTCCACCTGGAGAGGCCCGTTCACGCCGCCTCCCCCGGGGCGCCCCACGCCGTTATTCGGAGCAGCATTGTAGGATACCAAAACCAGTGCGGCAACTTACTGGACATCACCTTGGTGCCATCGTTCTGCTGCCTTGGAACTATTCGCACAACAGTTTGCTACTGATGACCCACCCCCCGCGACGCCCCACGCCGTTATTTGCTGGGTGGCAACTTACTAGACATCACTTTCGTGTCATCTAGATTTCAGCGCGTTCTGCTGCCTTGGAACTATTCGCACAACAGTTTGCTACTGATGACCCACCCCCCGCGACGCCCCACGCCGGAAATCTGGACGTTGTGCTGCGTTGGGACTATTCGCACAGCCGACCGCTACTTCGTTGTTTTTCCCTAAAAATGTTTATATGTTATTACTATTTTTGTTTTCTTGTATATATTTATAAATTATTAAAGTTTTATAATCTTACTACTTTGTCGGAGTGCTATATATTTTTAATGTGACACATAATTGTAAAAACTTTGATGTACAAAGAGTCATCCCTGGAATCTTCCGCTTCAGGCTCGGTCCCCTCCCCAATCACAATACAGGATGGTTTTCAGATAATAGCAACGCTTCTGCTGTGACGGATCTCATCGAGTGTGGGCCTTGATCTACTATAACTCCTTTGAAGAGGGGTGATTCTTTACAGCTGTGGCCATAAACTACATCTGCAGGGCTAGCTGATGCCCTAGGACCAGCCTGGACAATCGGACACAGAGGAAAAGGAGTGTCAGAGGGTGCGGTAGTAAATAGGGCGAAAGGGAGGTGTCGGGCAGGCACAGGGTGTGATTCTCAGGGAAGAGCAGCGCAGATGGGGGGAGGTTTATTACCCATGCATAAGACAGAGAGCGGGGGTGACCACTGCCTGGGGGAGATGCTTGCGAGGGTCTGGAGCCATGCTAAGGATCGACAGCGTGCACAGAGTGGGTCTGGTCAAGGCATCTAAAATGGCTGCCGTGCACGACAAAAGTGTGGCATTTGAAAAAAGACAAGATGGCGCAGACAATGTTTTTCAACACTTCCTGATTTCCTTCGAATCGAACGTTAACAGACGTTGGGGCATATTACCAAAGTTAAGCGATATTTATCCCTAACGATGCTTAGCAACGATTTTTTTACCGTCAGAAATTATCGCAGATAAACCTTGCTATTATCAAGGTTTATCGCAAATACGATAAACGACCGCAATGCATTAATATCGCTGAAAACTCAGCGATATTCATGCATTACCGAGCTAATGCTCTTAGCCATGTTATCCACCTCCCATTGGATAACATGGCTAAGAACTGCTCAGGGCAGGTGCTAGCTTTTGGAGATATTCGCGCTTATCTCGAATATTTCCAAAAGTTGATAATAGGAGATAGCGATGTTAGCGACTTTTTCCAGTCGCTAACATCTTGGCATGCCCACTTTGCATGTCATTAGTGATAAATATCACTCACATGCAAAGTGGGGCCCAAGATGGTCGCTATCTCCTACTAGCCGTCGCTAACTGGTGTTAGCAACAGCTAGGTAATACAGATATAATTTTATCTCCGCGAAGCGGAGCGCTGTTACAGATATATATCTTGTTTTTGAACGTTAATTTCTCAAAATGCACTGAAGCACATATATTGAGACCTAGCAAAGGCACATCGGGCTACCAGTCCCTAATATTTTACCAAGTTTCGTGCAAATCCATTCAGCCGTTTTATTATTATTATTATTTATTTATTTTTTGCCCCGCGGGGCCCTTTTAAAACCTCCACATCAAACCTAGGGGGCCAGCGAGGATCTACTATGCCCCCTTATGGTCATTTGCCCCTTCGCTTTGGTCTCCTCTTGTCTCTCGATCCTACCGAGAGACAAGATGGCGGCCGCTACGGACTGTTTGGAATGTTTACAGACACCGGAGAGCCAATCAGCTTCGCTTCGCAAAGCTCCGTAACGCGAAAAGTACGCGAAGCGGTGCGCTGTTACAGATATATATCTTTTTTTGAACGTTAATTTCTCAAAATCCACTGGAGCACATATATTGAGATCTAGCAAAGGCACATCGGGCTACCAGTCCCTACAATTTTGCCAAGTTTCGTGCAAATCCATTCAGCTGTTTTATTATTATTATTTTTTTTTTTTGCCCCGCGGGGCCCTTTTAAAACCTCCACATCAAACCTAAACGGTCAGGGAGGATCTACTATGCCCCCTTATGGTCATTTGCCCCTTCGGTTTGGCCTCCGCTTGTCTCTCGATCCTACCGAGAGACAAGATGGCGGCCGCTACGGACTGTTTGGAATGTTTACAGACGCCGGAGAACCAATCCGCTTCGCTTTGTGGTAAATAAATAATTAATTACCGGTACTATTTTTCAGGATACTCATACAAATAGATAGCTCAATAAATAAGAGTCAAGATACGAGGTAGCTAGAGTTGACAGGCTTTAATTCAGCATAAAGGACTGGAACAGGACAGCCTGTACGGGGATGGGATGGCAGCTGCCTGGGGCAGGGACAAAGGAACGCGCTAGCTTTTAATAACAGTGCACAAGTATATATAGTTAAAACATTTTCATGGCATTCAATACAATAGGTGTAGCAGTAGGCGGAGTTTGTAGCAGTCGCGAAAGATAAGGCATAAAGTGGGTGTAACAAGAGGTGTGTACAAGGCGGATACATAGACATGTGATGCAAACGTAACAGAATATGTCATAAAAGGGGTGGAAACATGGAGGGGGCTACCTGAGCAGCTGGGACCTCTAACCTAGTGGTGCGCGCAAACTGGCAATGACGTGTTACCAGGAGGACTGGGGGCTATGACTTCTGCGCTAGAAGAGGAGACGAAAAGTCTGGAGTGTCAGGGCGACATGTACCTAAAGCCTATCTAGTATCTAGTGTTTAGAGAACATGTTGATAGAAACTAAAAGTTATCAGAGTAAAGGCTAACAGACATTAAGACTGGTGCATACATTATTCTACATGTAGTGTGTGTGCGAGGAATATTCTATGAATATTAATACAGTATTTCTCTTACATGGAGACATAAAGGCTAGACCATGACGGAAACTATTGATGCGATTCAGTAGCTTAGGAATGCAGAGAAGGAGAGCTGGACTGATAACTAGAATCATAACATACTCTTGGCAGACTGAGAGGCAGAGCCGGGCACTGCGAGGCATGAAGTAAGCTAAGGGTCAGGGATACAGGTGGGGGCTGTATCGCTCCTCGGAGAGGGTTCAGGAGACAGGAGCTGAATCTGAGTCCGGGCCCTTTTGAGGCCTAGAAACGGGGACTTTTCAATGAATTAACGTGCACACTGTGAAACGTGGCAACGTAGGTTTACATAGGCCTAATATTCGTTGTATTCACGAAAACTGGAAACTGGCATACTAGAGATGGACACAACTGTAATTGCGTCTTTAATCGATCATAGGGAATACATATGCATATTAATCATGCACATATAACATAGGATGGGGAACACGTAGGCACATATAACATGGCAAAATTTACTTTTCCACATTCCCTCCTTGTGCCCTACGTTTCCATCAGGAAACATCTATATTCATGATACCATCTATCATTTCATACAGCATCATTTGCTCCTCTCGAATTATCTTGGAACGGGACTTAGGACTAGGAATACAAGAGGTAGCACAAATGCCGCAAATCGCAGGGCCACATTGTATACAGAGGCAGCAACTGAATATGATCATTACTGCAATACCTAGGAATGACAATACTTTCCATCCCCAGGCAGATATGATACTCCATAGCCAACCGGACCATGTCCAGGTGCCTGGCTTCTGGTGTAACTGATGGGCAATTTTATGAAGTCTGGTTATAGCTGAATAAACAGACGGCGCGTTATTAGGAATGAAAATGCAGCAACTAGATCCGATGACTCTACATGCTCCTCCTCTATCGGCCAGTATGACGTCAAGAACGAGACGATTTTGGAGCACGACAAATCTCATAGCAGATTGCTCTTCGGTTAAGTTACCTAGAGCAGAAGTAGTCTCATTCACTACTGCTTCAAGAGTTCTGGTTAATCTACGTATTAACTTACTATTCTGGACAGGGCCTATAAAGAAGAAAAAACCTTTATTGAAATCTGTATACTGTTCTAGAGCAGTTTCAGTTTGATCGACAATTGGGGACTCAATCTCCCTTCTATGTCTGACGTGTACTAGATGTGTGTTTCTATGATAATCAGATGGGGCTAGAAAAACTGGTGGCAGTAGGAAGGCAATGTAACATGTTCCATCCCAATCGAGGGGCAGACGAACATATGCGGTCTGACCACAAACAAAATAAGAATGACGTGAAGCTTTGAAAATAGATTTCCCACTGTCACTATACTCGACAGTAGTAGTACAATCACTATGTCCTACATGTGCGGAACCATTCTTTCTGACACATAATTCGCCTTTGACTGGGAGTACTGAAATAGCAGGCAAGTCTGGAGTAGTATCAGACTGAACATTCAATACCATAAAATTCGAAGAATAATTACCTAAATTATAAACTTCATTTTCTAGATCTAACCCTGTTTTATGGGGGAGACCTTGCTTGTCTGGAAAACATGTTCTATTCAGAAGGGACATATCATTGGAGGATGACGTTAACATGGACCATGCTCCACACGAACCATTATGTGAAAACGGATAGGGAAAAAGTGGCAGAACTCCCTTCGGTGTCTGGAAAGGGGGGAGTCGACCACACACCCAACAATTAGTAGCATTGCTGGTCTGGTGTGAATAATGTAACATTCTAATGAACGTGTTATTGCGCATAGCAAGACGATAGGATAACTCGTGAGGAGGCAGATCACTAAATGTGTGCTCTACTGTAGCATTAGAAAACTTATTTACATGCGGAATTGGAAAACATAAATGAAATGCATAACTTGTGCAGGTAACCATCAAACTTAGAAACAATAGAAAACTTAGAAAAACGATACATCGGATAGAGTTTTGACTAACTCTCTCACTATGGGGGTCTATCTCATACATGTCAGATACCTGTCTAACCGTTTCACCCGAGGGGGACTTAGACAATTAAACTGGCTGACTTATTTTACTAGACCGGAGTTTTAATTTATACTCCTGCTGTGGAGTTCTCTCTAACAGAGGAATTTTTAGTTCTGGATTTGAATGAATGTCTGATTTAGAGTCTGGTTTCAGGTAGTCCTTTGAAATGGAAATGTCTGTAGAAATGTCATTAAAAGTCTTGTTTCTGAGTCCGTGAAATTTCTTGACATGAGACAGATGGACCCAACCCTTACGGCCCTCCAACTTCACGGCCGTACGGGTGGTCAGAAGGACTAGTTTCGGTTCTTTCCAGCGAGGCTCCAGCGGACTTGAACGATCAAAGTTCCGTATTAAAACCAAATCCCCAGGAAGGACCTCATGCGGTTTTACTTCAGTATTGTCTGGAAATGCAGCGGCAACCTGTGAACGACAAGAGTGTAGGGCAGACATCAAGGAAGCTAGGTAATCTGTCAACATATTACTGGAAACATCTGTAATACTGCGGGGTCTAGGTGTACCCCACATATTTGGGGGGCGGCCGAATACGACCTCATAAGGGGACAGACCTGATCTGGAGTGTGCTACCATGCGCATAAAGAATAAAGCAACTGGCAGGGCAACTAGCCAGTCTACACCTTTCTCTTGACATACTTTGGCAATACGGATTTTCAGGGTCTGATTATGTCTCTCTACGAGACCGGCTGCTTCTGGATGGCGTACACAATGGAACTTCCACTGGTACCCTAACAAAAGGGAAACATGCTTCATTAGCTCAGATGAGAATGGCTGGCCGTTATCAGAATACACGACCCTAGGGAGTCCATATCGGGGGAAGAATTCACGAACCAACTGCTTGGCAGTGGTCGCTGCTGTGTAATCTGGAACTGGATATGCTTCTGTCCACCTGGACAAAGCGCATACAACTACGAGGACATACTTGAAACCTCGACATCGCTCCATCTGAATATAATCCATCTGGAGGACTTCAAAAGGGTGGTCAGGAGGCTGGAATCCACCTTGTTCCACCGGGACACTTTTACCTGGATTGAATTGACAACATATCATACAAGTACGGACTTTCTGCTTGGCTGCAGCTCGTAAGTGCTTGTTAAACCAAAGGTTCTGGATACTGTCTAACATAGCTTTTTCTCCTAGATGTGCTGGACTATGTGCGGTATTGATAATGACTTGAACCATAGAGTCGGGGAGAAACCATGTGGCTTTTCCCTTCGTCACCCATCCCTGATCTGTCTGGACCCCTCCTTGTTCGGACCATTTCTTGATTTCTTCAGGAGTAGCATGTAACTGTATGTCTATGACATCTTGTGTAGGGTCCTTAACTGTCATACAAGTAGTCTGTTCTGGAGTGGATGTCTGTGTCTTGTTAACTGGAATGTCTGGTGTCTGAGCTGTAAGCTTGGCTGTTCGATCTGCTAGATCGTTACCTTGGGAAATAATGTCAGTAACTTTAGTATGTGCTTTGCACTTGATGATAGCGATAGCTGTCGGTAAATGTATTGCATCTAACAGAGCTTGAATGAGGGGACCATGCTGAATCTTGGTTCCATGAGAAGTCATGAAACCTCTCTCCTGCCAGAGCACTCCGAAGTCGTGTACAACTCCGAATGCATAACGTGAGTCTGTATATATGTTTACTTTCAGGTTCTTGGCACGTATGCAGGCTTGGGTCAGAGCAACTAGCTCTGCTGCTTGAGCAGACAGGGTGTCAATACGGTGTGTTTCAATAACTTCAGTGTCAGTAGTCACTGCATACGCGGCTACTAGTTCTCCTGTACTAGTTCTCATACATGAACCATCCACAAAGTGTCAGGTCGGGATTAGGTAAAGCAATGTCTGTCAGGTCTTGTCTTGGCTTAGTCATGGTGTTAACAACTTCCACACAGTCATGTGTGGCGGGATTTGAAGTAACTGACGGTAACAGAGTAGCAGGATTTAAAACGTTGCAGCGTCTGATTTCTATGTGTGGCTGGAACAGTGTCAGTTCATAACCTGTTAAACGTGCAATGGTCAAGTGTTGAGTCTGTGTTCGGTTTAAAAGAACTTCCACGGAGTGTGGAACTTGTACTGTCAGGGAATGTCCTAATACTATGGAATCACTTTGTCTAATAGCTAGAGCTGTGGCTGCAACTGACTTGAGGCACGCAGGCAGAGCCTGGGCTACTGGATCTAACGTGCTTGAAAAATAAGCACAGGGCTTGTATTGTCCTGCTTGATCTTGTGTGAGAACAGATAATGCAGTACCATTACGTTCTGTGGCAAAAAGTGTAAAAGGCTTACTGTAGTTCGGTGTAGCTAGAACAGGTGCTTGGCATAAGGCTTTCTTTAATTCATTAAAACTAAGTGTATGTTCAGATGTCCAAGGGAGGACAGTCGATACGGCTGCCTCCTGTGTCGTTAACTGTATCAGTGGCTTAGCTAGAAATGCATACTGAGGAATCCATTGTCTGCAGTAAGAAGTAAGGCCGATAAAAGCACGTACCTCCTTCTGTGTCTTGGGCTGTGGAAGACTCGCTATTAACTGGATACGGTCTGGTGTCAACTGCCTACCCCACTTGGACAGTAAGTGGCCTAAGTAGATCACTTGCTGGACACAGAACTGGAGCTTCGAAGGGGACACCTTGTGCCCCATCTCGGCTAGGAAATACAGAACTGTAAGTGACGCTCGCTCGCAAGCTCGCTCAGAACGGGCTGTGATCAGTAGATCATCGACATACTGGAGCAGGGCAGTGTCAGTTGGCATGTGAATATTGTCTAGTTGTCTCTTGAGTGCTTGACTGTAAATACTAGGACTTTCTGTGAAACCTTGAGGAGCTCGTGTGAATTTATAGCTCCTTCCATTTAAACAAAAACCGAAAAGGTACTGGCTGTCTGGATGAATTGGAACACTGAAAAATGCATTCTTGAGGTCTATTACTGTAAAAAATATAGCTTCAGAATCAATAGCTGTCAATAGGGATGAAATATCTGGGACTACTGGATACTGGGGTATGATACATTTATTGAGTTCTCGAAGGTCAATCACTAATCGATATACTGGAGGTGCATTTGGATCAGTACGTTTCATGACTGGAATGATAGGAGAATTACATACATTGGAGTCAGTTTCTACAACCACTCCTTGAGCAATGAGCTCGTCAATAATTTTGGATAAGGCTGCTACAGCCTCAGGTGGCAATCTGTACTGTCTAATTCGTGGCAAGACTATACCTTGCTTGAGAGTCACACGATGGGGTGTGATTCGCATAAAACCTACATCAGTTGGACCTTGCGCCCATAAATGCTGCGGTACATTTGACAATCTTGGATCAAAATCTCGTAATACATAGTGACCTTTAAAGTCACGCAAAAACATACGTATTCCTTCTGGGGAACAGCAAATAACTGCACCTAATTCTTTCAATGTCTTAATACCTAACAAATTTTCTGGACATGACTTCGTAAGTAACAAATCAGTAGTTCGGGACAATGGACCAACTTCTAGAGTAACTGGCTTTGAAATCTCGTTAACTATAGGCTTTCCTGAAAATCCAAGGGAAACATTTCTAGAGCCTGAGAGCGGAGCCCCTGGAACCTCGTCATGACTGATAGTAGTCCTACTTGCCCCTGTATCAATCAAAAACTTTCTGTCTTTCCCTAATACTTGACTATGTACATAGGGACCCTCTTGATCTACAGGTATCTCGATGAGAGGCAAGCCTACCTCCCTCTCTAGGCTGTTTCATGAATACTGTTGATACTCTGGATACTCTGTCTGGGCATACTGGTACATCTGCTGTGTAACATGCTGTGTTGCAGCGATAGGCTGCGGTGCTGGAACTGTCTGTTGTGCATTCCGTGGTGACTGAGAAGTCTGTGAAACTTGTTCTTGTCTAGGCGGACGTGGTCTTTCTTTAGTTTTACCAGTGGCTATGTTGTGTTTCAGAACTGCACACTCGTTTATGAAATGACCTGGCTGTTTACAATAGTTGCAAGTCCCTTTAACGGGAGCTGCAGGATGACTGGCTTGATTCGGACCCCTCTTCTGACTGTCTTGTGGAACAGATTGTGCAACTAGTACTTTCATTTTCGTGTCTTTCATACGTCTCCTTTCGTGTTCTTGTTCTTCCCTGATTCTATTCTGGTGATACTGGAGCATCTGTAACATCTGGGACGGGGTACTAGCTTGCCAGGTACTTTCGACTTTCAAAACTCGATTTTTAACTTGTGGACTTGAATTCTCGACTAGTTTAGTAACAAAAAGATGAGGGTATGACTCGCTACTCGTCCTGAGACCACTGTTGATACTAAAACATTTCTCGAATCTAGAATAAAAATCACTAGTATCTTCATCCTGTTTCTGTTTGCATGCTGAGATTGCATCCCAATCTTCCTTTTTCGTGGCTAATAACCTTGGCAAAACCTGAATCAATAACTCTGGCAATTCTTTACATTTCTCCCCAAGACCGGTACCTGGTACTCGTATTTTATCTTCAGCTTCTAGAGCTGTCCAATCTATCTTTTTCTCTCCCACCTCCCATTCTTTTTCCTTGAGTTTCTCGTATACCCCTGCGGGCAACAGGACCTTTAGCATTTTAATTATATCTGGATAAGTGTATTCTCCCATACGGAGCATGTCTTTTAATTCTCGATGGAACCCTGCTGGATCTTTGTCGTGACAGGGAATTAATTTCTTCATCTCTAAGAGTTCCATCTTTGTGATAGGGGTGTAAACAAATACTCGTTGCATTTCACCATCTGGTGTCCTAACTGGGTGTACTTCTCGTAACGGATGCTGTCTATCTATGTAAAATGGTTTACTTTCTGGAGGTGAGACGTGAACAAAATGCGGGTTCAGAAACGTTCTATATTTGTGGCGCTGTTCTAGAATGACACTAATTAAATCGGTACCTAAACCTTTCCATTTATACTGGAGTAACTCGTTCAGAACATCATGTAACGGACCTGGATCAGAATGTTGTCCCTCATACAGTGTAATGAGGTGCTGGATCATATACATACCCACCAGTCGCTGCTCGGCTGGGGGCAGTTTCAGAAACATTTGTGCCACTATTTCGTCTGGAAAAGTGGTAGAATCAGTAATCCATCGGACTGCTGATCGGACTAGTTCTTGTTCATGCATGGTACTAAGTTCACTATAACCGATTCGTGATTTCAGAATGTGATCGGTAGCTTGAAATACTTGTTCTAGAGAACCTTGTTCTGGTGCTGGATGATGAAAGACTTTCTTGTGTTCTAGGCGTGAATGTCGGTCTGGAAATCTAGATTTACCTACATACGCTATTCTGGCGGTATTCTCGTCTTCTGCTTCTTCAGTAGAAGAGTCGTTTTCCTTCTCGCTTACTTGTGCTGTTTTGTGTTGCACGTGTAACCTTATTATTTCTTTACGAATTTTCTTGTACATACTCTCTATACTACTGAGTGTCTTGTGTCTACCCTCGGCTATATTATCACTCCACCTTGTCAGGACTTTCATTTCGGTCGGATCTTTAGTCGGACAATCTTGTTCCCTTATTAAGCAATTGATTAGAAACTTTAATAGCATGAGCTGGGTCTCAGCTTTCCTTAGAGACATGATTTCGCCAATACTTTCTGGATCATCCCCTGTACGGATGAAACGATATATTCTGTCTAGATCTTCTTTCATATTCGGTAGGGTGTCCAAATACTCGGTCACCCGTCTTACAGGCAATGAATATATAACCATATTATCATCGCCTGGGACTGGATCATAACGGCATTCGGTAAGAGCTCGTCTGATATCTGCAACGGACTGATATTTGGGCGTACGCTGTAACGCACGTTCATGTAACTCGACTAACGTTACACGTTTGTGTGGCGGCGGGGTACCAGGAGGACCTCCTCCCGCGGCCCCTAAACTGGAATCATCGACTGATACTCTTCGTGCTGGCAGAGTGACTGATGTAGCGGGAACTTGTACTATGGGCTGGACCGGGGGTACCGTAACAGGTGCTGTAACCGGTGCCCGGTGGCTGGAAGAACAGGAATTACATTATTTACAGGAGCTGGCGGAGCAGGAT
Organism: Lissotriton helveticus; assembly: GCF_964261635.1. NCBI lineage: Eukaryota > Metazoa > Chordata > Amphibia > Caudata > Salamandridae > Lissotriton > Lissotriton helveticus. The sequence continues at coordinate 1,544,792,973 of NC_136065.1, forward strand.
TCGCATATTCTGGGACTGTGTCGTCCAAATAGGACGAGAGAAAAATATCAGCTGCGGTCGGTTTGTGACGTAGCTTAATCGGAACTAATGGCGGCGGAAAATTACATGGTGCTTCCGGGGTTGCTTTTGGCAAGCCCTCGGCAAGAAGAGGATACATACCCTTAATGAGGGCATTTCTCTGTCTGTCTGACTGTTCGGCTTTAACTCGTTCACCTACTTCGATTAATTCCCTTTCTTGGGCTCTTTCTGAGGATTCTCTACTTAATTCTGACTTTCTGATTTCTTTTTCGGTTCTTTTATGAGATTCTTTGCGCCATAACTCGATGGCATCTTTCTGTGACTGTCTGGCTTTCTTTTTCCATAATGCTTCTTCTACTCGCATGATGCACTCGGCATCCCACGTACCTGATACGGGCCATCTATACTTTTCCTCTAATTCCTTGGTGTACTCCACCCATAAGTCTAGATATAATATGGCACTTATGCCATGCTTATGATACATAAAATGACCTGGACTGTCCCTAGGCGGGACAGGAACTGCTTCTTCGAGCAGACCTTTTCTAGTTCTTAGCTGACGTAATTTTGAGAACAGAGGCATGACTAGACTGGAGTCTGGACACAATACAATACACAATGAACACAATAATAACTGCAATACGAATCATTCATACCACGACGTTGAAAACACATGAAATAACATTTAGAATAACAGTTCGGACAAGATACTACCTGAAATACTGAGAACAGAACACATGAATTTCTCGAGAACAGAACTTACTAGAACAGACTAGATGCACTGCTGAAACAGTACGAAACTTACCGGTCCCATAAAGAGACACGTCAGGACCCGCATCCACCTAAGTGGACACTTCGTGTTGGATCTGTGTACCCAAACCCACGGACCAGAGACAAATTAATTGACCCTGTCTAGATACTACCCCAGCAACGGTACTCACCGGGCAGCAAGAACGGAAGGCCTCGGACTGGACTGGACTGCTACGACGACGGACGGACGAACTTCGGACTTCAGTTACAGGTGGGCCTCCGGATACCTCGGACCTTGGACTCTCGGCTTGGGCTCTGGTCGGGACTCGCCGCGTTCCTCCACCGCCTCGTCTGGATGCTGGACCGCAACCTCCGTCTCCGTGGACCTGAGGGATACTTGAAGCAGAAATATCTGCCGCTGCGCAGGATGGTTCCGTCACGGCTGCAGAGGATCAGGGGGCTTGCGTGGCTTCTCCGGCGCGTGGGGAAAGGGCAAGTCCCTATTCGGGCGCCATTATGTGGTAAATAAATAATTAATTACCGGTACTATTTTTCAGGATACTCATACAAATAGATAGCTCAATAAATAAGAGTCAAGATACGAGGTAGCTAGAGTTGACAGGCTTTAATTAAGCATAAAGGACTGGAACAGGACAGCCTGTACGGGGATGGGATGGCAGCTGCCTGGGGCAGGGACAAAGGAACGCGCTAGCTTTTAATAACATAGGATGGGGAACACGTAGGCACATATAACATGGCAAAATTTACTTTTCCACAGCTTCACAAAGCTCCGTTGCGCGAAAAGTACGCGAACTGGAGCGCTGCCCGGTCCGCTGTTACAGATATATATCTTTTTTTAAACGTTAATTTCTCAAAATCCACTGGAGCACATATATTGAGACCTACAAAAGGCACATCGGGCTACCAATCTCTACAATTTTGCCAAGTTTCGTGCAAATCCATTCAGCCGTTCGGGCTAAAAGTGAGGCCAACCGCCCTATGGAAAACTCCATGTTAAAAACACGTTTTGGGACCCCCCTTTTTTCTCGACCCCCCCCCCCCCCTGGACGAACCCCCCCCCAATTTTCAGGGGCTGCTCAGAAACAAAATGTGCCATTTTCCTGAAAATTTCAGCCAATTCCGTCCACAAACGCCAAAGTTATTAGACCTAGAATTTTCAAAAAACCCATAGAGAAAAAATCCTAACTATATATACCTACTGGCGACCGCCAGTAGGTAATATATATATATATATATATATATATATATATATATATATATATATATATATATAAAAAAAAGAAGGAGAGAACTCTGGGTAGGTCTCAGTTTAGGTGGAAAGCAGCTCCTTTTAGAGCACTCTCAACACCAGCGACACTCTAGATCTGCTCACCTCAAATGTCTGTTTTTCTATCAAAGTTTTTAAGCATAGGATTAGACAGTGCTATCCATGCCGAGATAGAAAATGACAAAGTCTTTTGCCATTTAAACAGCAAAGTCTTTAAGCATAGGACTAGTACAGTGCAGTCCTTGCCGAGCTGTCAAATAACAAAAGCCATTTATCACTCCAGGCACAATATTACAGCTTTGAATTGGTAAAATACCAACTCAAGCCAACCTGAAATGATTAAAAGCAACCCCTGACACAGTGTTTCGCTCTAATTAGAGCTCTTCAGAGAGGTATAGCTTTGTCCAGACACAAGGGAGCACCCAGTATTAAGTCAAAACAAAACCCTTTCAGGCATAGAGTGACGCATAAATTATGCAAAAAAGAAGGAGAGAACTCTGGGTAGGTCTCAGTTTAGGTGGAAAGCAGCTCCTTTTAGAGCACTCTCAACACCAGCACTGTACTAGTCCTATGCTTAAAGACTTTGCTGTTTAAATGGCAAAAGACTTTGTCATTTTCTATCTCGGCATGGATAGCACTGTCTAATCCTATGCTTAAAAACTTTGATAGAAAAACAGACATTTGAGGTGAGCAGATCTAGAGTGTCGCTGGTGTTGAGAGTGCTCTAAAAGGAGCTGCTTTCCACCTAAACTGAGACCTACCCAGAGTTCTCTCCTTCTTTTTTGCATAATTTATGCGTCACTCTATGCCTGAAAGGGTTTTGTTTTGACTTGATACTGGGTGCTCCCTTGTGTCTGGACAAAGCTATACCTCTCTGAAGAGCTCTAATTAGAGCGAAACACTGTGTCAGGGGTTGCTTTTAATCATTTCAGGTTGGCTTGAGTTGGTATTTTACCAATTCAAAGCTGTAATATTGTGCCTGGAGTGATAAATGGCTTTTGTTATTTGACAGCGCGGCAAGGACTGCACTGTACTAGTCCTATGCTTAAAGACTTTGCTGTTTAAATGGCAAAAGACTTTGTCATTTTCTATCTCGGCATGGATAGCACTGTCTAATCCTATGCTTAAAAACTTTGATAGAAAAACAGACATTTGAGGTGAGCAGATCTAGAGTGTCGCTGGTGTTGAGAGTGCTCTAAAAGGAGCTGCTTTCCACCTAAACTGAGACCTACCCAGAGTTCTCTCCTTCTTTTTTGCATAATTTATGCGTCACTCTATGCCTGAAAGGGTTTTGTTTTGATATATATATATATATATATATATATATATATATATATATATATATATATATACACATATAAAGTGTTTCCCTACTTCAAAGGCCAAAATCGTATAAGTACTGGACCTCTGACACCATATACTCCGAATACTTCTGGACTGAGGGGCGGCCGGGAAGAAAGGAAGCTCCCGTTGGAGCTGGCGTCTCCATAACAGAATTATCGTCAATTACTGCATCCCCGAGTGTCTCCGGACTGGCCAGAATAAAGGCATGCGAGCCCGAACCTCGTTACGGGGGGGGGGAGGGGCGGGGGGGAAGCGTGAACAGCAAATAAAGATATTACACATCCTACTGAAAAACACTGGATGGGGTGTTTCTACTTTATCCTTATGCCCTGAAGAAGTCCTGTATTGGGACGAAACGCATCGGCTGTCCGTTGTGTTGATTGAAGAGAAAATAAAGAAATAAACGAAACATCAAAGAACTGTTGAATATGGACATTTGCTTTATCTTTGTTGATAGAACCCCTTGGTGGTGCACCTTAGCTTTGTGTGCAAATTAACTGTGGTCCCGATTGGGAACAAGTACTGTGGCGGTGGCTACTATACCGTGTGCACGCCTTCCCCACCAGAAATGGTGGGAAATTACCAATAGAGTAGACAATCTAGGTTAGGTGCTGTCAGAAAAGAGGTTCCACTATCTGCACTTCTTTCTTCTATTGTACTTTCCCAACTTATTAAGGACCACACCCTTCTTCATAAATTTAAATTGGGCTTTAATCTAGGTTGCAGAACTGAAACAGCACTGCTACATGTTATCGATGATGCCCTGCGAGTGCTTGTCTCTGGCAGCTCTGTCTCCCGAGCCTTCTGGACCTTTCTGAAACTTTTGACACTGTAAATCATGGCACTCTTCTGAACACTAAAACAGAGAATGAGATTTGAAGGCACAGTACTCAAATGGTTTGAATCATACCTCGCAGACAGATCTCAGATGATTAAAATTGCTAACTGTCTCTCTAAACCAATGGCTGTGGATCAAGGCGTCCCTCGAGGCTCGATCCTCGCGCCCACGTTTTTCAATATTTACATGGAGGCGCTGGGAAACCTACTAAAGTCTGGGATCAATTGTCACCCCTACGCAGACGACACCGAACTCTACCTAAAGGTGTCCTCTGCATTTCACATTTCAATCCTCGCCACCACACTCGACTCTGTCCAAGAATGGATGACGTCTTGTCTAATTTTGAATCGCTCTAAAACCGAATTCCTCCTTTTGTCAACCTCGAACTCTCCACCGCCTGTTCAATCATGGTTGGATAGTATGAACATTCTTAACAACAAACCTACCAATGTTGACCGTGCCAAATCACTAGGTGTCATCCTGGACAAAAAACTATCGCCATTCCCAAATCTACACAATGGCCAAAGATACACGTTTCCAACTGTGCCTTCTCTGGGTATTCGATGTTTCATTACTGTGCAAGACCTGAAGACTCTGGTTTAATCTTTTGTACCCTCCAGACTGGACTACTGGATTTCTCTCCTTGCAGGCCTCTCCAAAACCCACCTATCTCCTCTAAAATCTATCCTCCGTTCAGTGGCATATTTCGTCTATGGGGTCAAAAGAAACAGCCGTATTACTCATTGATTTTTCTTTGCTGGCTTCCCATTAAAGCTGGCTCAATATATAAGACTGGCAAACAAATTCAAAATATCAGGTGGCTCCAGACATTCATACATTCATACATTGCTGAAAATGTTCTGCTAGAACCTCCAACCTTCAAAAGGGAAAGACTTGCAAAGCAATTCTTCTTCGGTAATGGGACTAGAATTTGGAAATCTCTTCCTTCAAACCTCCGGACCACCGCCTCTTTCCAGATTGTCAAAACTGATCTTAAAACTCTTCTTTTCCAAAGACTATTCCATCAATAACTCTCCTTGACAAGCTCCCCACCAGGCACACGCCCCCCTCATCCCAGGTCATGAACCTGATTGTTCATAACACTCACTAGATCTACTACGACATTGTCTCAATTTAGTAAATATGTATTATATATTTGTGCTACCCTAATCGCTCCACCTTTTCCTAATGCTATCTTGAGTGAATTTGTAATCTAGAATATGTATTTCTCATCACGAGTTACTGTTGTACACAGAAGTAGTGATACCTACTACCATGTCACTCTTTCCTTATGTAATTTACTTTGCTGTATTGTAAAGTGCTCTGACCCCTCTGGGTAAAGTATGCGCTATATAAAAATACATAAATAAACTCTGTTTTCTTGCTTGACTGTGTGGCGAGTCCCCCGCTGCCTCGCTGGACTACTCTACTGGCATTGTGTCCTGGGTGCGGCACGGCTCCTGCTTCCTACACACCCAGCACTGGTCACAAAGACCCGCATAGCACCACCGCTCCCCTTCGGAGCACAGCCGCCTCCACCCTGCAACATCTCTGGGTTACGGGGGTCCGAAAAAGGCTGTATTTGCAGATGGCGAAGGAGGATTAGATCATATAGATGACGGGTTAGGAGTGGAGCTGGGGTCTCACGTGTTTGCCACCTTCCCTCGGCAGGCCACGTCCCCCGAGAAGGGTTTTATGTTTTATTATGGTTTACGTAATATGACCAGGAAACCTTTTACTACAAGGACTTCAGATCTTAATTCCACTTAAAAGCCACTTTCACACAAAAGGAACAACCTTTTTTTAGGTTTATTAACTTTCAGAGCGCACTTGGGCTTTAAAATTGAGCAGAGACTGAAGGCGATGTAGACGGGGATAATTAAGGAAATCCAACAGGGAAGTTTAAAGTTTTCCTAAACACGTTTGTTAGGTCGAGCCTGGGCAGTGTATGCGCTGCTGCAAGGCATGCCGTAGTGGAGTACAGAATGGAAGCCCTGCCCACTCTTCGCCCATATGTAATAGACTTGCGACATTGTCCTTCGTAAACGCTGACTTCTGACTCATTATTAGGCTTGTTGGCACTGCCTTGTCTGCAATTGTATAACTTACCAACTGGACCTTTTACTGGTGGTGTTACACGGTCTGCTTTTATAGGTTTGGAGCACTATTTTATTTAATGCTCATCCCCCTATTCCTCCCACTACCTCTCAGCATGCGCCTACTTTTATTTCAATGTTTACTAATGGCTGTCCGCTTTAACTATAGTGGCCGTTTTTTTTTTTAAAGTTATTTTAGCAGTGTCCGCATTAGCGGCTGCGCTTACTTATGTATTTCTTTAATTTGTTTGCTGGCGCCCATGCGAGCTTCTTTACATAAACCGCGTCCAAAGAAAGGTAAACGGTCGACATTAAAGGGAAAGTACAGCATGGGCGCTTCCCCCGTCCCCCCTCAAAAAAAAATAAGTTTGTTAACTTGACAAATAGATACGTTCTTTTTTTTAAAAACAAGCTCTTGAATGTGAAAGCGACGCATGGACGCTAGTAAATAAACAAATATTTGCAATGCATTATGTCTCACATTTGCGAGAGTTTAAGCTATTTTATTGCCAATATCTTAAACTCTCCTTAATGCGAGACCTATTGCATTGCAAATGCTTGGTTTTTAGCAGCCTCTAAGACTGGAGGAAGGTACTTACGTGCTCCGGTTGCGAGAAGAAACAAAGCTCAGCCACCAAGTCTCGCACAGTTGGGTGTTTGGAAAGAGATTGGCTATAAAGGACCGAAGAGTTGTGTCGCTACTTTTATGATAAATTGGGACTGTTTACATTGGGGTAAAACATTTTTGATATTTCTAGTAAAGATATCCCAAAGAAAACCTCACTCATTGTAACGCTTAAGGCAGCCAATTGGGTTCCTTTCTGCTCGCTTACTCGATACATGTTGCCAGCTTTGACCTTCACAGCCGACTTTGGAAGACGTACGTGCTCCAAGTGCAGCGGTATACATTACAGCACAGGCAGCTGTTCGCCATTTGTAGGGGTAGAGATTTCATGGAGGGGTGCTAGTCAGATACCGGTCTCTGTGCCCCTTCACTATATTGCAGTTATGCCCGTGTCCAGGGAAGACCCTGCACACTTTACCAAAGAGAAATTAAGAGATCAGTTAATTGCGCACCATGTGCCCCTTCCAGAAGGTGTTCAAAAGAAAGACGTCTATTTGCAAATGTACATGAAATATGTCCCTTTGGAGCAGAGAGCAACTGATTTCTCTAGCGACGAGGATGAAGACGGCATTTCTGATACCACCGGGGTAGGTTTGACACTGCTTCAAGAACCAAACTTAACCGGCGCTTAATAGTATTGCGGTTCCTTTTTTAAAAGCAAACTGGCATGTTCATTATTAAGAAAGTATTTAATGGACTTGTTCTTTTCAAGTCATAATGTGCCGTTTGTTCGCGTTTAACACGTGTGCTTGGTTAATTGTAGGGGCTTTCCTTTTTACAAATTCCGTTTGCCTGTGAAATTGAGTATCGGTTTTATTTTTTAAACCAAGATTGCTGTAGTTAGACCCCAGATACGAGGCTCTGATAAACTTTCTTGTGACTGTTCCAGAAATGCTGGTCCAGGGTTAATGTTTCCAGAAGCAGTTTCTCCAGTATCTGGAACGTGAAGTTTTTGGGGTATAACCCAGATAATGTTTCTTCTGGCAGCAAAATGATGCCGAAGACAGTGCCTTAAATTAACAAAGGGGTTGTCTCCATCTCCATGTGCCTCGTTCCGGTCAGAAACTTCAACCACGCGACGTCTGTGTGTTTCTTTCAGCTGAGGGTATTATGTTTTTAAATTGTGAGACTTGAGATTCCATTTGTGCCAACCATATGGAAGAAGTAAACTAGCCCTGTGACTGCCTACTCGTTTTTTTCCCCAAGTTTTATTGTTTTTTGCTAACTTGCCTATCTCACCCTAATGCGGCTATCAAGTGTCCCTAATATGAGTGTTTCGAGGTCGGTTAGTTAAGGAAGAGGGGCTTGCAAAATAAAAAAAAATAAAAAAATTGCGGTTTAAATATTCATGGTTTATCAACTTTACCGAAAAACTTGTGGAATGAAAGTTTCATGATGTAAACTGAGTTTTAGGTCTCGCCTGTCGATGCGCATGCGCATCGAGCAAGCGAGACTATAGGGGCTCATCCAGACTTTATCTAACTTGCAAGGAATCGTGGCGATTCCTTGCAGTGCCCGTGACTTTTAAGCTCAATGCGCATGTGCATTGAGCTTAAAAGCGCGTGCACATGCCCCCAGCCGCCTGCCTTGCCTACTCTCTCTCACAGCCTCCCCCAGCTCCGCCCCCTCACTACTTGATTGCACGGCCGCTAGGCCGTGCCTCCCCTACTCTCCTCCCCCCTCCTCCTCTCCTCCCCTGCCTGCCTGCCGCTAGGCCGTGCCTCCCCTACTCTCCTCCCCCCTCCTCCTCCTACTGCCGTGTCGCACCTCTCCCCTCTCCGCCCCCTCCCCTGCCAGCCGTGTTTGTTTATTTTACCCGCCGTGTCTCTGCTGCTTCCCCCTGTCCTGTCTCTCCTCCTCTCCCTCTCTATACCCTCCCCCTCCCCCCCACCACTCCCATCAAGTCCCTCTGGCCCTTCCCTCCTCCCCGGACCCCTCCTCCCCTGCCCCCTCCTCCCCTGCCCCCTCCACCCTTTCTTGTCTATTGCACTTCTCTGCCATCTGTCTTTTCTTGCGGAGTGATGCTGGCTTTCACAGCATGCCGAGCTGCTGCGTGCGTCCCTTCTACATTAACTGGCTCCTCTCTCTTCACCGACCACTTTGGCGATCGGCGTCCTGAAGCAGCAGGTAGAACAGTGTGAAACAAGCAACAGGGACCGATGCTGGGGATTAACCTTCCGCAGACCAAAGCCACCCGACCTGTATAACTCTGTGTCAGTGGTGCGTAGTGTCCTGTGGCCGCATCCAACACTTCCTGTGCAGTGCATATCTGCCCTGGTGAAAATACTTTCTCCGGGGAGTTTCCAGCAGTTTAATTGACAAGGTTTCTTTCTTTATTGTATTAGCTATCCTGATTTCCCACGCTTTATGTGCAAACAAACACGGCCTTGTGCCTATGACAGCATTGGTGTTGGTCAAATATGTGCTTTTCTAAGTTGCTGTATTTGGAAAATATACTGTTTCTACTTGTGCCAGTATACCCCTCACTGCTCTTTTGTTACTTAATTCGCTCCGACTCACACAGCCTGTGTGTTACAGTCGACTGCCCCCGCCCTCCACCTTCCTCATTACTGTGTCTGAAAGGCCCGGCTTGTTCACACCCACATGCCGCTCTGCCCCGCTCCGCCCCCTCCCCTGAGTCATCCTGCCTGCCCCTTCCCGCCGTGTCGCATTTCTCCTCCCCCCTCCCCTCTCCCCTCTCTTCCCTCCGTCTTGTTCTCATTCCCTACCACAGCTTCCTTTGACAAGGTTTCTTTCTTTATTGTATTAGCTATACTGATTTCCCACGCTTTATGTGCAAACATAAACACGGCCTTGTGCCTATGACAGCATTGGTGTTGGTCAAATATGTGCTTTTCTAAGTTGCTGTATTTGGAAAATATACTGTTTCTACTTGTGCCAGTATACCCCTCACTGCTCTTTTGTTACTTAATTCGCTCCGACTCACACAGCCTGTGTGTTACAGTCGACTGCCCCCGCCCTCCACCTTCCTCATTACTGTGTCTGAATCTTGGTTGCTTCTCTGCATGTTTTTAACAACATGAAGATTTTGGTGCATATCACACTAAAATCTGCACCTACGGGTAGCACTATACTCTTTCCCGTTAAATTCTGGAGGGTAAATTCTGGCGAGATACCCGATAATACAAGGTGCAGTAAATACTTAACTCGTAAGTGCGACCCCTGTGCAAACAGGGGTTTACACAGGAGTTGGACAGCACCGCTCATGTCCGTTCCGCTCGTAATCAGAGCTATATTGTCTAGTCCCCAGCTTTATTTTATTAATTCATTTTTAATATTTCTGTTAGTCCAATTAGCTCCCCTGAAGCACACCTAGACTACAACAACCAGAATGCATTGGCATCATAAATAAAAGACAAGAAGAGTATTTATCCTACACAAAGTCCTTCAGTAAACTGTCAGGTGTGAGAGGTAATGTTTCTTAAATTTACATGGAACGTTAGTTGACCAAAACTCCTTAATGTGCTCTCTCATTCCTGGACCAGTGTATTCACTTTGGCCATACGCAGTACATTTATCCTCCCGCAAATCTCTCCAAACAACCAATCACCTTCCAGATAAGGTCAGACTGGACGTTTTGTTTGCTAAAAAGAGAGCATAAGATTACATAGCGGGCTTGGTGAGGCTTCCTACGCCCTCCTGTCCTGATGTTTGCACAGACAACTGATTTGTGGATGTACACAGAATAGGGCCGTCTTTATTTACAAGGTAAATTTGAAATTATTTGCTGAAATCAACAATTCATAGTCTGCATTGACCTGTCACCGAATATTTTAAAATATTCAAGATGACACATGAAACAGCTTTGTAATATCGAATACAGCAGCTGCATCACAACATTCATGGTCAAGCACCCATTTTTTTTTTGGGGGGGGGGGCAGTGGGAGGCAGTCCTGGGTAGAATTCTTGTCCAGGGCTTCCAAGTTTTCAACTTACTTATGTGTGACATTTGCATGTTTGCATTATATGTGACATAACAATGTCTTTTGTGTGACACTTCATCACAAATCGACTTATTGGCATGCAGCAGAGAATCAGTCATAGCAGTGTAAAATGTGGCTCTGAGCAGCACATTAAATTATATTCAGGCAGTGTCATTGCTTCAAGCTAAGAGCGAAGCTCGAGTGTTCTATGACGTCACTCAGAACCCTGAATTGAAAAATATCCACCTAATTAACGTTTTACCCATCTATAACTTTATGTTATGTATCTCCATCAAAACCTCCTGCCCCTGCTTTCAAATGCTATGAAGGGGCAGATGAGTAATTGAGGAGTCATGCATAACCTGGCCTTTCATCCCTTTACCAAATCTATAAAATGAAGGGAAAAAAAACCTTACCTCCCACCCTCACTCACTCTCACTCTCACTCACCCTCAACCCCTCTCACCCTCAACCCCTCACTCACCCTCACCCTCACTCACCCTCACCCTCACTCACCCTCAACACCTCACCCTCACACAGTGCAATAGGTCTCAGAGGATTTTTAGTTAAAGCTTTTACAATTGTTTATGGCTTTTTTGATTTGTAATTCTTTAGCATTGGCTACAAGAAATAAAAATGCTAAAGATTTACAACAAAAAACCCATAAACAATTCTAAAAGCACTAACTCTAATGCTGCGAGACCTATTGCATTTCCAATGCTTGTTTGTTTTAGGCTTGTGTTTTCTGCAGGATTTTTAATGTGCTGTAGATCTAGCTACCAACAAATTTAGTTGTCTGTATGACCTCATGTATTCAATTCTTCCTAAAATATTCAAGAAGTATAAACAGTGGCTCAATAAATTATTGACTTGCATGTGTTTTTTAGGTCGAGCTGTGTTAGCAGTGCGAAGCACTGCACAGCGAAGCATCTATTAGCGACTTGCCGGGAATGTGAGACCGGGGATGTGCACGCGCAAGCCCTCGGCGATTTCACTTTGTGGGCGCGCACGCCCAGCCCGGCGCCATGCACATCTCTTGTCTCACATTCACAGTAAGTCAGCCTCTCGCACACACAGCCACACTCACGCATGCGGGCACCCACACATACACCCACGCAGGCACAATGCATCAGGACGCACGCACACAGACGCACAGCCCCACATATACACACGCACAGCTACACACGCGCACACAGAGCTACACCCACATAAGCGCACACACCCTCCACTCCTCCCCCCCCGCCCCCTTCCCAACCGCCCACCCCCCCACTCCTCAACAGGCTCTTTTCTTGCTGCGCTGCTACGGGATGTTCTATAAGTTGGAGAACCTTCTTCGCACCGTTATGCCTTGCCTGCTCTCTCCCGGGAACCCCATCACTCCCGGAATCCCTCCTTTCTTGTGGGCTCCCTCTGCCTCCAAGGTGCCGCGCTCCGGACGAGCTACGTCCCCGCCAGCCTGCTACAGAGGCTGGGAATCTCCTGGAACTTCGCAGGCTCCTGCCTATCAAAGTAGAACCCGCCTCTCTCGCCTGCGTTCCACGCCTCGTTATTAGTCGGTGCTTGTTTCATTTTGCGTTTGAAACTCTTATTGCTTTTGATTTGGAGCTTCAAACCGGCTTTCCTGCCCTTCTGTCACTTGAGTTCAGCGTTGGGCAGAGCCCCCATGTCATTTCCCCTGTGGCATTGAAACTAGGAGATGTGTGTTAGTTCCTCCTGTTCATTTCATTCAGGCTCTTGCATCACCCTAGTGGCTGTGAGTAGTAATTAATTTATCTCCGACACTGGAAATATGATTTGCCTCAAGTCACTGTATGCTGCCTTTCTCGTGGTTACATCACATTAACGCAGTTCAGTTCGAAGATCACACTTGCTTTTCAGATGATTAAAGTTGTCGGGTCAGTGGTGCCGCAGTTCATCTGCTTTTTAAAAAAAAATATGTTTTTATTGCAGAATCACAAAAAAATAATCATCGATATTGGTCAACCTTCATACTCATGACTTCTCAAGATACTTCAGCAGCCATAGGTTTACACACAGCCTTTCAGCCCACATCCCGGAGGCTGGGCGGTGTAGTATTATCTTCTATCAAGAGGTCACGGAGATCATCTCCGAGAGATGTCAGGTCAACAACACAGTACGAAATCCGCTTTTATTTCTCCCCAAACTCCCATCCCCAACTCACCGTGGATGACAGCCCGTTCCCTCGCCTGTGCTCTATCGGCCCCAACAGCAACCAATGCCCTAGGCCTACCTTCGTGCCCACCCACGGTTGTAGTTCTCCATAGGCCGTAAGAAATCCCCTGTGTGCCAGGAGCGCGTGGCCCATTAACTACTGGTCATTGCACTGCAATTTCGGGGCACTACTGCTGGCTCCTCACCTGTGCCTACAGTGATCATCTAATACCCCCTACCCCCTTTCCCTCCCCCCAACTGCTGCTGCTGCTGCTGCTGATGTGGGTGTAATCCGCGGTCTCTAAACACGGGTTCTCTGCTAATCGGGGAATACAATTATGCCTCCGGTCCTCCGGGGATGCCCCATGCCGTACACCCCTACTCTGTTTCCTCAATCATATAATCTTGCAAAGCCTGCACAGTCGTCTCCCATGCCCTCGCCATCTCCAAGCTTGTTTCGTTGCCCGTTCTGGCAGCCTGTCGCATTCTAATCACACTTTCACACCTGGACCATTTCAGCATCTCATTCATCCATCTCCTAACCGACGGACCCTCCTTGGATTTCCAATGCCAGGTAATCTCTCTCTGGGCCAGAATGAGCCCCAGATCAATAAATTTGCTCGTGACCTTCGTCCTGGCCGTATGAGGGAACCAGAGCAACAAGCAGGCCGCCATATCGAACTCCACCTCTCTATCCGTGACTACATTCAGCAATTCTCCCACTGCAGGCCAGTACGACCCCAGTTTCGGGCAGCCCCATAGCAAATGGTCCAACTCAACCTTCGGTTCTGAACACCTCGGGCAGACCGCCTCCTGTACCTGAAAGAACCGTTTAATCTTCGCCGGGGTCAGATATGCCCTATGTAGCACAAAGAAATGCACCTGTTGGAAGCGCGCATTCCTGCTGCCCTTCCACGTCCGCTCCAGTACCTGGCTCCACACCGCGTCCGGAATGGATATGCCTATGCTTCCCTCCCATTTAGTCTTCAATGCTGTCAGGGGTTCCAGTCCCTCACGAAGCATGCGGGATTGGAGGCAGGTCACTGCTTTGATTGTACCTGCTGCCATCACCACATATTGGCAGGCCATGGTCGTGTTCGGTTCGGTCAGCCCCCCCTGCCAGTGTTTACGAATTGCTGCTACCACCGCCGCATGTAAGAGGTAGCTCCCATCCGGGAGGCCAAATTGATCTTGCAACACCCTAAAGGGGACCAATGTCCCATCCCGGTACAAGTCCCCCAGCATGTGCAAGCCCGATTCTTCCCATTCCAGCAGTGGGGACCAGTCGCCTCCATGCGGTAGCGCTGTCAACATCCCTATGGGGATCTCCGGGGCATATGGTTTTGTAGCCCTCGCCCTTTTCAAGCTCCTGTACCAGCATAACCTGAGAGTCCTCTCCTCCATGGTTAGATCTTTCAACTCCAACCTCTGTTGTAGAACTATAAATGATAAGATGTGTCTCAGGATACCCTGTCCACGTTCCTGGTTCGGGCCCCGGAATTCTTTGGCAATGTTCTGCGTCAATATTTGCAGTTGAGCCGCTAAGTAATACAACTCAAAATCCGGGACCGCCATCCCTCCTTCCTGTTTGGGTCTCATCAGAGTGTCTAATGCTACCCTCCGTCTCCCGGTTCCCTAAAGGAAGTCGATAATCATAGTTCTCAATTCCCTGAAAATCCGTTGTGGTATCCATATCAGGAGGGTGCGGAAATAATAGAGCAGCCTTGGTAGTGCCACCATCTTCAACAGTGCTATCCGGCCTAGTACCGACAACGGGAGGGAGGACCAAAAAGTCATACAGCCCCTCAGAGCACGTATACAACGTCCTACATTTCCATCCAGTAGGTTCGCAGCATCGTGGTACACGCGGACTCCTAGATAGGTGAAGCAGGCACTCTCCCAAACTACATCTACTGTGAGAGAGGGATATGGAGTGTCCGCCCGCAGTGGGTAAACACAAGTTTTAGTCCAGTTCACTTTGAGGCTGGATAATTTACCAAAGCGTGACAACAGTCCCACCGCTCCCTCTAACGCCCCCTCAGTATCTGCCAGGTACAGCAACAGATCATCGGCATATAACGAGATATGATGGTCAAGCCCTCCATGCTCAATCCCAGAGTACCAAACCCCTGTCCTTGCCTGGACCGCCAGCGGTTCCATTGCTAAGGCAAACAACCGGGGGGAGAGCGAGCAACCCTGTCTGGTCCCCCTATGCACCGGATAAGCCGGGGATATAACCGTCCCCAACCGCACCCTTGCCGTTGCAGAGGAGTGGAGGAGCCTCGTCCATCGCCCAAAGCCGTCCCCCAGGCCGAACTTCTCCAGTACCCTATCCAGGTATTGCCACTCGAGGCTATCGAAGGCCTTCTCAATGTCCACTGATAGCACTGCCGATCTCTGCTCCGAATCTCGTGCACTATCCAGTAAGCGGATCAAGCGCCGGATGTCATGGATGTGCTCCTGGTGGGAATAAACCCGGCTTGGTCTCTGTATCAGCTTGGTCATGTGAGGCAGTAGCCTAGTTACCAATATACAGCTCAGGATCTTATAATCCACCGTCAACATGGACAGTGGCCTGTACGACTTCACATCAGATGACTCTTTACCTGGCTTCAGCAGTGGTACCACCAGGGCCTCCCTCATTGACTGGGGCAGCTGCCCCAGCGATACTGCCTCCGAGTACACCGTCAAGAGCCTGGGCGCCAGCGTGTCTACATACTTTACATAAAATTCGATCGGCAGGCCGTCCACCCCCGGTGTCTTATTCTTGGCCATCTGTTTGATGGCCACCCGTATCTCTGACAGCGTTATGGGGCCACCCAAGCCCTTCGCTACACCGTCCTCCAGCCCTGGGAGAGGAACAGAGTCTAGGTAGTCGCCTATCGCAGCGCTCGCCGCACCCAGCTGACTCTCATACAGGCTCGCGTAGTACGATTCAAAACGCCGCAAGACCGCCGCCTGTGAGTAGACCAGTTCCCCGGTCTCCGTCGCAATACTCCTGATCGGGCATCCCCTAGGTTCTGGCGAAGCGAGCCTAGCAAACAGTGTGCCCACCTTGTCCCTCTCTGCGTGTACCTTGGTGAGATAGAGCTTATGGTCGTAACACCGCAGACGCTCCGTTTCAGTCGCCACCAACTCCTTCGCCTCTAGCAATCGCTCCTGCAAGGCAGGATCCTCCGGTCTACGTAACTCTAAGTCTCTCAGCGCACCTTCTGCCTTCTCTAGATCATTCAGCACCGACGTCCTTTCATTCGGGAACCTGCCCACGCATATGCCCCTCACCACCACCTTCATTGCATCCCATTCAATCGACCTAGTGGCAGCCGTCCCCACATTCTCAGCAAAGTAATTCTCTATGCCCCGGAGGACCGTGTCACTGAACGCCGGGTCTTCTAATGTGTCCGGCCTCAATCGCCATGTCGGGATCGTTGACCTCGGCCTCTGCCATTGCACCGACATCAGTAAGGGATTATGATCGGAAATGGTTCGAGTAAGGTATTCCGTGCGGGTTATCATGGCAGATAATGGGCCGCTACAGGGGAAGGAGTCTATCCTAACATGTAATGCATGCATTGCCGAGAAGAAGGAATAGTCCCTAAAGTCCGGGTGCTGTTCTCTCCACACATCGAGAAGGCCCCACCTCTCCTGCCAGTCTTTCCTGTGGGTGGCTAACCTACGCACCGGCGAATCTACCAATGGAGGGTGTGACCTATCCAGTGACACATCAGTAATCGAATTAAAGTCCCCACCCAGTATGATGGGGCCAGCTAGAAAGTGAGCCAGTGATCCCGTTAGTCCGTCCAAAAATCGGGCCTGGTCAGTATTGGGAGCATAGACACTGCACAGTACCACATCCCTGCCATAGAGCCTCCCCTCCACTGCTACATCCGCCCCTCAGGGTCCACCAGCTGATTCGTGGCCTGGAACGGGATCCCCACCCTAACCCATATCAATACCCCCGGGCAAACCCCGAATACGTAGTGCTGAACACCTGACCATGCCATCTCGTCTGCAATGCTGTACATTCCTGCCTGGTCAAATGGGTTTCTTGCAGTAGTGCAATCTGTACGCCCCGCCTCACTAGATGAGCGTGTACCTTGTATCTCCTAGACATTGTGCGGAGTCCCCGGACATTCCACGTGAGGCATTTCAAATCAGGTACCGACCCCATCGCAGTCAACTCCCCATCCCCTCCACAGTGCCAACCGGCCACCCACATCAGTGCAGTAAAACCCCGCTCAAAACAGCCCCATCAACTCCCTCAACACCACTCCCCAGAACAGGACCTAACAACTCGTCATCAGCCCCCATCCAAACATTTAACACAACACACATGATACTACTCTGCAGTCGTCACTACAGAAAGCCTTAAGGGCAACGAGAGGGTGGAACAGAGCCAACCAGGGGCAGACAGGGGCCCTGCCTTGCCCCGCTCCCATGATCCCATACTATAGTTCAACACAACACCCGCCGGCGAGCCGGGCAACAGGGCAGCCAATCCCATCAGGGATAACTTACATGGCTCTCACATTGATTGTTATTCGTTGAACAGTCCATCTGCCGTCTGCGGTGTGACTGTCGGCCCTCCAGCGCTATCAACATCTGAAAGCTCACCTCCAGATTTCCCTCCTTCTGCTCCAGAGTCCGTACCCACGGATAGCCTGTCCTGTTGCGAGCCCGTGATGGTCGCTGTTGCTGCCAAAGCACCTCTCCTGTCCTCCGCCATCTGGTCGTCCCGCAGGGCCCTCTTGAGTTGGTTTCTCTTGCGGATACGCTGTGATTTGCGCGTTTGGACCCTTTTCTGTCTCTCTCTCGTACCCGTCCCTTTGCGGTCAGCGCCAGCCCGATATAGCTCAAGCCATTACCACTCTTCGTCCGGGATCTGGAAGAATTGAGTCGTTCCGTCCATTATCACTCTGTTTGGCCGGGAAGAGCAATGAATATTGTATACCTTCGTCCCTCAGTTCCTTTTTTACAGCCAGATACGAGGCCCGGCGTCTCTGGACCTCCTGCGTGTAATCGGGGAAGACCGTGACTGAGCTGTTGTCCACCTAGAAGGGCCCCGCCGAACGTGCTCTCTGTATCAGCAGGTCCCGATCTTTAAAATGCAGCAGTCGGACCACCATCGGTCTGGGTGGGCGGCCCGGCTGGGGCGGGCGCGCCGGGACCCTGTGGGCTCGTTCCAGGGAGAAGTAGGGGGACAACCCCTCCGGGGCTACAACCGTTTTAAACCAGATCTCCATGAAGGCGACTGCGTCCTCTCCCTCAACATTTTCTGGCAGACCCACTACCCGAACGTTGTTCCTCCTATTGCGGCCTTC
This sequence comes from Lissotriton helveticus, assembly GCF_964261635.1. Taxonomy (NCBI): domain Eukaryota; kingdom Metazoa; phylum Chordata; class Amphibia; order Caudata; family Salamandridae; genus Lissotriton; species Lissotriton helveticus. The sequence goes on from NC_136065.1 coordinate 1,544,811,365, forward strand.
GGAGTCTTCCGCTCGCTTCTCCAGTCTTGCCAATCGATCGAGGATATCGGTCAGTTTGTGTTCCGTAGTCACTACCGCCGGTTTAAGTTCCTGGAGCAGCGCCTCATTGTCCTTCACCCTATCGGTAAGCTTAGCGTGGTCCGCTCTCAAGAGGCCCAGTCCAGTGGTCACCTACGCAATATCCTGGTGTAGGGACTCCTTGGTTGCAGTGATCGCCTCCAGTATCCCATCCAACCGTCTATTCAACCTTCGTTCCTGGGCCGAGCCCTCCCGGTCAGTTAGGGTTCCGCCATCCGATTCTGAGATCTTCGCCTGATCCGTGTTCAAGTCCCCACCACCGGCAGCCATCTTACGTTCCGTGCGCGCTATCACAGGATCACCCCAGAGGTCGCTCCAGGCTCTAAACCCCTTTGCTGACCAATGGTAGCTACTCGGTCCCTTTCGTCGACTAGGCGACCCAACCGCTGCTTCGGGGGTCAGTCCCCAGTCCTCGGTATCAAGCCGTGTGCTGCACCCGACCTACCTCTTGTACTCAAAATGGCTGCCTGCACCCTGTTTCGCCCCACTTCAGTTCGGACGGTGTCCGCAGCTGGCCGGCCTCTGATAACGACCCCCGGGCCGCACCTCCGGTATGCTCCCGCTGCCCCCTAGGTGTGCCCTCCTGGGCCAAATCAGGGGGGTGTGCTGACTATAAAATCTGCAGAGACTCCAGGAAGCACCAGACTATGCAGGGCAGCGCCGGGCGGGGTCAGGCGTGCAGTCTCCTCAGGTGGTGGCAGTCCGTATCCCACAGGGACTTATCACTATTTACAACTCCTGGCCGTCTCCTGCGCACATGCGCAGAGCCAGCACGCCGGTGGCCCTTTGCACACCCTCGTTGCTCTCGCCGACTCCCAGAGTCCGCCCAGGACCGCTCCTCCCGGCACCCAGCGAGCGCCTCCTAGGATCTCCTCCTCACTCGAGGGCAGTCGCGCAGGGCCGCCCGTCGCGCCCGGGGCCAGGCGCAGGAACCAGCAGGCTTCTATGCCTCACTCCCCCGATGTGCTCCCGTTGTCCGCTCCTTGCCGTGCCGGGCTGCGCGACCCCTTCTCTCGGGGTCAGTGTATGGCGGGTGGCCCCCTCCCTCAGACGGCCATCATCGCCAGCGCCGGGGGAGCAGGCCCCCGCCTGCCGAACATCCTCGCAGCAACGTGCGCTCCCAGTCACCTTTCCTGCCGGCAGCCCAGGAGTCCCAGTGGCCGCTCTTCACTCTGCACCGTCGCTAGCCGTCCTCTCTTTGTCCCTCGTTGCGCAGCTCTTCTATGCCGGGGTCGCCGCCATCTTGCGCTTCACCCTCCAGCGTCTCCGGGATCGAGTCCTAGAGTGCTCCTATCAGCGCTCGTGGTCTCACCGCTGCACTTCACCATCACCCCGGTGGTCCGCCCAGTACGCCCGAATCAGCAACAGCGGGTGTGCTGAGATTTCAGGATGGTTCGCGGGATCGGGTGCGGAGCTACAGGCTCACGCCGCCATCCCGATCGGCGTCCAGACCACGCCCCTCTGCAGTTCATCTGCTTGTCCCTATATCAGTGCATCGTGGCAGTCCACCAGTATCTTGCGTTTGGAAGATTTCGAGTGCTTAACTCAAAATGAGTTCAGAGAACGACCTGATGTCAATTGGTGCATGTCTAAAACACGCCTGATCGAGGAGAGAGACTCCCGATTTTAAGTTGCAATTTTCAACAGGCACTTCTGGAGTGGGAGGATGTGTGGGCGTTTTTCACCTTTGACCGGGGGCGACGTCAGTGGTCACCAGATGTTTGAAATATGGCTCTCTGTGTAGTACTAAGCACTCTTAGGTTATAGCTGGCAGGTTTACCAGCAGGGATGAGAGTGAGGCCCTTTATGTCGATCTTGTAAAAGAGATCTAGGCGTGCCTTTGGGGTACCTGGTGGAAGCTGTTCGCCTGTTGCGAAATAGCAGCCAAGCAGGCTGGCTTCACATGTGGTTATGAATGGTTGAGTAGTGTTTGGCTACATTTTAACAGTTTGGGGCACCTTTACGCTACTGTGCACACAAGAACCTCTGTACACAGACTTGGTACTGTATTCAAAATTAGGTAGTAGAACATGTATGTAGACCAGGATTGTCCACACATAATCTTCTTCAATCTCTCAAAGTTATTTTCATCTCCCTCAACCTAGAAGGAAGGCTTCTGTCGAAGGTATTTTATATTAAGTAATATTATTGTCATGCGATGTCAGCCACTAAAAGGAGAGAGACCTGTCAATGACTACTGAGCATCTTTAACCCCTTCAGCGCGGCGCGAATTCTCGCTCTGTGCTGAAGGTTCTATTGGGCCTATGGACTCATGACGGAACGGTTCTGTCATGAGCACAGGCCAACCGACACTCATGACAGAACCGTTCCGTCATGAGCATCGAAGGGGTTAATAGATATCGTCCTGTAGCTGTGAAGTGACTTGTGGAGTGATGCTTTCATCTTTTAATATCCGCAGCCTTTGCTTGGAGTCTCTGAAGCGAAACAAAAATTATTTGTGGCAATATGCACGTAAATAATTATTGGTTGGAGACTCATTCAATGCTTGCGTTAATATAAGTTTTGCAAATTTTGTTTTTTTATTTTGATTTCTTCATGCCGAATGTTTGCCAGCGTCATAGTGCTGTGTGTATATATATCACGTTTTTAGGTCGAGCTGGTGTTAGCAGCGCGAAGCGCTGCCACCACCACACATCACTCCGGGGCACCACAACATCACTATGCGCTACCACAGCATCACTGAACGCCACAGCATCACTCGTCGCCACCACAACATCACTCAGCGCCACCACACATCATCAATCTGTGCAACCATTCAACGACAACTGGTTCAAATATGTTCTCTCAATGTTTCAAGCTTTATTACAAATGTCACAAAAAGATTTTAATATTTCACTTCTGTTCTTGGATTTTCGTCACAATAAAATACACTGAACATAATCTTAACAAAAGTTATTTACAAAAGTTTAAGCTATTGCCATTATAAATTACAATAACAATAATATTTAAGTATTAATTATAATAAAAATTAAAAGCCATTGTTATTTGTAATATTAATACATCTAAGTCACGTAAATACAACACATATTGCATTACAAATGCTATAGGTGTCACGTTTGCGAAAATGATAACTATTGTAGTGTAGCTCCTATTTTCCCAATAGGCTCTGCGCATTGGAATAATACCTACAGCAGTAAAGGCCTAGACCAGACGTTAACTAGGTCTACTACTGTCGATACTAGACTTAAGTTTTGGGTTTGCCAGCGTAGCTCAGAGTTCGCTAGAAACTTTCTCGAATGTTCAAGGAAGGAATTAACTCCCCTGATTAGACAAGAAGGGATTTAGTTTCTGACAACCATAGAACATGACAACTTTGCTCTCCCCTAATCAAGAGTCAATCTCGAGAGTCGTGTGAGCACAAGGCAATTATTTTACTCAGTCAGTACGTGCATTCTTAGTCTCATCAGATTGTAGAGAAAAGGAGGAGACGGGCGTGTTCAATAAAAAGGTGTTATTTATTGATCAGTCTCTTTTCTCGTACAAGAGAAATGGATCGATATTATTGCAATACTTATAGTTAAGTAAAGTGCATACATTAAAAGCAATAGTATAAAATAATACTGTAAAAACATTGATATGGTTTCTGAGCCATATGATGTTTGAAATGATTAAAATATATTTACATACACATATACATTTGACTAAACGTACTCAACTGGTGTTTCTAAATACGCCTACCCCGTGTACCTGACCTAAGTCTAATGCGTGGGCGGGAATAGAAAGTTACAGTTTAAGTTAAGTTTGTTTTTGCCAAGTGAATAACTAAAGAATTCTCTGTGAGGGGTTATTCAGTTCTGTACCTGGAAGTTAGGATGAATGAGGAATGGTATCTCTTTCTCTGCTCTCGATATTCCAGGCTGCCTGCGAGGGCTACCCGGAAGCGCCGGTGCTGGGTCTCTCGGCTTGAGATAGCAGCGCGTCTCTCAGCGCGTCAGGAAGGCGGGGCTGCTGCCAGCGGGGTCTGCTTCTGCTCTCGGCTTCGGCAAGGATGGCTGCTCCGTCTTGTCACCACGCGTGTGTTTGCATAGGGCAAGATCGGCAATATTTATACCTTAAAGGTGCCGAGATTGACGTAAGGATGGACATAGATACGTCAATAAAGATGTCATACGACTTGCTCGTTAGCACATTCTTTACTAAAGTTCTCTGTGAAATCGAAACAATGGCCGCACGGATTTTCCAGGTTGTCATAGGTTTGATTTGTTATGAGAACGTCGTATGCCTTATCAGGGGCTGGAGGAATGTCGCTTGTCTAATTAGATCTCAAGCGTTATGACCTAATCAGATAACACGTTCCTGTGCCGTAGTGTGACTGCGTCAGATAACGGTATCTGCATCATGGGGGCTGTTCTTGCCTCATGGGCTGACTGTTAGTTAACTTGATAGTTAGTTTAACCAGAATAGGGTCAGGAATAGGGGGATCGATTCAGAACCTATAGGAATACATGACACTATTGGCATTGTAAATGACAAAGCTATTCATTTTGCTATTTTCAACAAGGCCGACAGCTCCATCGCACCCCACCTATGCAACATCATCAACCTCTCCTTCAAGACCGCAACCTTCCCTGAGAGCTGGAAACACGCCGAGATCAACGCCCTACTGAAGAAACCCAAGGCGGACCCGAGCGACCTTAAGAATTTCCGGCCCATCTCCCTTCTTCCGTTCCCTGCTAAGGTCATCGAAAAGATCGTCAACACCCAGCTCACCCGCTACCTAGAAGACCACATCCTCGACCCCTCCCAGTCAGGCTTCCGCAAGAACCACAGCACCGAGACCGCCCTCATCGCCGCCACGGACGACATCAGACTCCTGCTCGACAACGGGGAGACAGCAGCCCTCCTCCTCCTCGACCTCTCCGCTGCCTTCGACACCGTATGCCACCACACTCTGTGTACACGCCTCTTCAACGCAGGGATTCGCGACAAGGCCCTGGACTGGATCACCTCCTTCCTCTCAGGCAGAACCCAAAGAGTCCGCCTCCCCCCGTTCCACTTTGGAGTCACCAAGACGATCTGCGGTTTCCCTCAAGGATCATCCCTCAGCCCTACACTCTTCAACATCTACATGGCCCCGCTCGCACGTATCGCCAGACTCCACGACCTCAACATTATCTCCTACGCCGACGACACCCAACTGATCCTCTCCCTCACCAACGAACCCCGCACCGCCAAAGCCCATCTCCACCGCGGCATGAAGGCTGTTGCCGACTGGATGGAAGAAAGCCGACTCAAGCTCAACACAGACAAGACACAGATCCTCATTCTCAGACCCAACCCTTCAGCCTGGGACAACTCATGGTGGCCCACCTCCCTGGGCATCGCCCCTACACCAACCAACCACGCGCGCAATCTGGGAGTCATCCTCGACTCTAAACTCTCCATTGCCAACCAGATCAACGCCGTCTCCTCAACCTGCTTCTACACCCTGCGCATGCTCCGCAAAATCTACAAATGGATCCCGACCGACACACGAAAGTCCGTTACACACGCCCTCATCAGCAGTAGACTCGACTACAGCAACGCCCTCTATGCCGGAGCCCCGGCCAAACTCATCAGCACACTTCAAAGAATCCAGAACGCCTCCGCCAGCCTGATCACCAACGCCTCCGGCTGAGACCACATCACCCCCCCCCCCACCTGAGAAACCTGCACTGGCTTCCCATCGACAGAAGAATCACCTTCAAGCTCCTCACCCACGCACACAAGGCACTCCACAACACCGGCCCGGCCTTCCTCAACAACCGACTATCATTCTACGCACCCAACAGGAGACTCCGCTCCGCCGATCTCTCCCTGGCCGCCGTCCCACGCATCCAAAGAACCATCACCGGAGGCAGATCCTTCTCCTACCGCACTGCCAAGACTTGGAACTCTCTCCCCCTCCACCTTCGGCAGACAGAGGACCCTCAGACCTTCAGGAGACTACTCAAGACCCCCCCCCCCCGCCTCCGCGCCTTGGGACCCTCACGGATATGTAGCACACTTTATAAATGCCTGATTGATTGATTGATTGATTGATTGATTGATATACTTGAGCAGTGGTGGAGCCTAAGGCACTGCCCCAGCATTAGAAAACGTTGCTGGAGGGATGCAGGGGATGTGGTTGGCGGTGGAGTGTAGAGAATAGAACTGTACATGGAAACTGACCAACCCTGTAACCTTTGTGCCCGTTGCTCTGAGCAGCCTGTCGTAACAGCGGGAACGGCTTCCCTCTTTCCTTGGTTTACTTTAATTCACACTACTGTGAGAACTATTGCGAATTGTTTCAGCATGCACAGTGGCGGGGTCCACAATTCCCAGAATACACAGATGTCAAAAACGGTGTTTTGGGACCGTACTGTATTTATTTACATATATATTCATATGATTAGGCGTAAAAATGCCTAAGAGAGTGCTTGGCTTGAAGAATGTTGAGTTGGGGTGTCCTTTGTGGGGAAGCAGATTTTTGTCGTCTGATGAACAGTTGCATGTCCTACTCGTATCTCTGCATTTCTGATGGAATGAAGTAGATTGAGTAGTAATTGTACTTGTCGTTGTGCGACCAGCTATTCATACTTGTGAAGATTTTTCAGAATATACTGATGTCCAAAGTTTCCTGTTTCTTGGATATTTCCGATCTTAGTTGGGAACAAATTCCATAATTTTGCAGTTTGTACAGAGAAGGTTTCACCAGTGCATTTCTTGTAGCGTGAAATGTTCAGCTGAGGTCTAGTTATGAACAGTTTTAGATTTTTGCTTGACAATGGAATGCTTTGGCTTGAATGTTCAAAGGTACAATTCAGTGAAGCGCTTTGAGCATAGGTGTGTTGCATATCCATGAGTGAAGGTGTAGGAGCTTCTGCTTTCTGGACCTTTGCAGTTTGAGTAGGAAGAGTGGAGTTTCTCGATGAATCTCATTCACATAGGCTAGTCTGGATAGGACGAAGTGTGGTTGCTTGTTTATATTGAGGGGAAAGCACCACAGTTTGCGTTCCGGTGTGGAGGATGAAGGTAAGGAGGAAATAAATGGGACACCCCCATTTTAAAAATTCTGCATAAGGATGAGCACGTTTCCTGGTCGATAGCAGATTTGAGGCATTGAGAAAGACGAATGCTTTCTGATAACAAAAGTCTTCAGATTTTTGCAGTATTTACGCATTGACAGTTGTGGTGCCTCAGATTTGCACTTGCTTTAGACATTGTTTTTAAACTAACTTTATTGACATTTCTCAATTACATACAGCGTAAGGTATTGGTACAGTTGTGATTCACAATTTGGGTATCATGGCCCGATAGACTTATTTTTCCAGTATACAGATTTTTGTCATGGAAAGAAAAAACACTAGTTAACGTGTTTACAATACCTTTTTAAAAACATTCATGTTGCTTATGGTATATTTGCAAAATAATTGTATTTTACATTTAAAACTAAGACTGTGTAACTCCCTCCCGTTCCCCCACCCCCAGTCCCCCTTCACTGGTGGCCCCCTATGTTTCTACGGAGTGTGAGTACTGACATTGACCTTGCTCCTGATGTTTGAATAGAGTTTGGATTTTCCATTTGCACTGACTTGGTGCTTCCTACATGGATGTCAGGGGGTGGGATCCCTATTGATTAAGGGAACGTGTCCGATATGGGGCGTGTATGTGTATCTCATTGTTTAGTTATACATCTTGGTGCTTTAATGCGTATCTTCAAGTCAAAGCTAGGAGCTAATTAAACTGTTGTGTTAGGGGTAGAAGTGGCTATACTCATGTGGTTGGTAGATCCACAGGTTTGAAAGCTTCATTTAGGATATTCCATTCCTTTCCATCGCTATTGGTTTCTGCGTAGGCCTCTATATTTCTCCTTACGGAGTGCTCCGCTCTCCCCTATTGTATAACAATTTCTCGCCAACTTGAGATCTTCGTGGGGAACGTTTACTTCCATTGCTTCGTTATTTAACATTTCGCGAGTCACTTGCTTTAGACATTTGAAAACTTGCTGGTGTCGCCTCTGTCCATGTCGTAACCTATATTGAGCATATCGAGGATTATCGCTACTGCACCATTTAAGAAATTAAAAGGATCAGAAATTGGGCTGAGCAAATGGGTGTTTGCTGATGAAGGTTAGATTAAAGATTAGAAGGACTGCAGTACCCGGTCAACAAGTCCCAGAACAATTTCTAACAAGTTAGTAATCCGTAGTGTTTGAAGGTGTACAATGCTAGAGAGTGGCCTGGTTGAATTTTTGAGGTGATTGTTCCAAATGAAATGCGAGTTGGGCGGTAATTAGTTTTTAAGTGTCATTTAAATAAACATTGTACACCCTAGTGGGCCTCTAGTTAATTAGGATTTCTTATGGTTCAGCTTTTCAGTAAAGTGGTTATGCTAGCATGTGTGTACTACTGATTAGCGGTTTTGCTTGTTGTATTAATGTAATGAATTCCTGAAAGGCTGTTAGTTCCAGAGCCTTATCTAAAGGTAGCAGTGAGTATAACTTCCAACGTCTGAGCTCGTGGCTGAAGCAGTGCGAGTGGATGTTCAACATTGGACGCTAAGCGTATTTCTGCAGTCTGATCGAGCAGGAGTTTTAATTTGATGGCATAAATATTTTGTTAGGGATGTTGAAAAAGATGCAGAGGTGGGGTCACTTACTATGTGGAGAATAGAGATGTGTGAGATGACGGTAGGGGGTTCAAGACCTTGGCTTTTTTTTTGTGGCCGAGATCTATGACTACCTAAGGAAGATCAGATGGTAGTTTTCTCTACTCTCGCTTGAGCAAAGAATGAGAGCATTTGCTCAGATAATCAGGTTGCCACGAAAGATGGTATGATTAGGAATTGTGAGCTTGTGGTTTCAGCAAGAGGAGCTGTGTAGATGAAGTAACTGTTTTTTAAAATATTTTTAGGGGCTAGTTTATAGCAGCAAATTAGAGGGAGATCAAGGTTTTCCCCAGAAAATTCTTAGTTTGGTTAGTGAATTGATGTTTTGTAGCACAAACCTTTTCTAGATTCCCATGCTGTGCATTTTTACTCTGCTTAGTGTTTAAGTTTAGGATGGTGTACAGCGTTTTAAAACTTCTGAAATTGAATCTTTTTATTTATTTAGTGTTTACGAACCAGACCCGTGAGGGTATCGGAGCGCTTTACAGTAGTATCAGGTGGGATTCAGAACAAGGGGGGGGGGGGGAGTCCAGGGATAAGGAAACAAATAGAAACAGTATATGGTAAAACAAACAGTCATAATATTCGACTACTATAAGGGATAGGAGCAAAAACGATGCAATAAACTAGAAAAGCAGTCTCATCACCCTGAAGGATTGTTCAAAGTGCAGGGTGGGTAACATAGGGGAAGGCAGCCAAGGAATAGTGCAGTGATGATGGGTAAAGTCCGGTTGAGAGGGTGATTGTAGCGGGAGCTTTAGGAGAGGAATTTGCCCATTAGGAAAGATTAGGTCTGCTTTTTGAAGTGGGCTAGAGACCGTATTCTTCTAATGGGAGTGAGTTCCATATTCTTGGGGCGGCCCCAGAGAAAGCCCGATTGTATGTTCTTTTTTTCTTGAAGCGTGTGGGTTGGAGCAAAAGGGTTTTGGCGGACCGGGAGTTTCTGATTCCTCCGGATAATACAAGTTTCTGTGCGAGAAAAGCAGGGGACTTGGAATAGAGAGCCTTGTGGGTGATGCAAGCCAGTTTGAACTGGATTCTGGCCTCAAAAGGAAGCCAGTTCAGAGCTTTAAGGTGGGGTGAGATGTGGTCAAACTTCTTGGAGCCAGTTAGAAGTACTTGCAAAGCCTACAGGTCCTAGATTTATTGTGCTAGTGCATTCAGCATTACCAAGACACATGGGAGGCAGTTAGCGGGAGTAGACCTAATCCCTCGTGCAGTTCAGGTCAAGCACTTGATAGGGCCGGGGGAGGGTTCTCCCAATGTCACTGCCTGTGGGGGCATGAGTTATTACTCAACTGGGCAGGGCCAAAGCGTAATTGACAAATTCTCAAGTCAGTTGTTGAAAAAGGCAGGGTCAAGAGAGCTGATGGCTAAAAGGGATGGACCAAAAGTCCACTCCATATAGGTCTAATAGCTGCACTGTCAAAACCAAGACCTAAAAACATCTTGCTGTATAAAACCATTATAAGACTATCAAACAGATTGTGTGGCATTTTGCAGAAAGACTAGTGAAATGATTAAGTGAAATATTGGAGATCAGGCGCTGTGTGAAATTTAGGTGTAACTTTTACTGATCGGTCGTTCAGAACACCGGATGTATAGCTCCATCCACACCTATTGTCTTGCCAGAGGGCGGCTTGTTGTCCATTGATTCTTGTGTTGTAGGCCACTGTTTTTTGACTGCTTACTCGTAAAATCTGAGCTTTTCTAGAGTTTATAGTTTTCTAGAATTGATCTTTCATTTTTACCTTTAACTAGGTTTGATTCTGAACTTGTGGAACTGGAAACTATGATTTACAGTTTTATTCGGCAGAAGACTGTGCCTTGTGCAGAATTTCAGAAGTCTGGCATGCAGCGGTATACCGAAGGTGAACTAAGGCAGGATCTGTGAGGCACTCCCAGTAGTCATGAATATGCGGTCTATTCTATGTAACATGGCCCGCCGATGTTAGTAAAGCTATTTCCTACCCTGACATGACATGACCGGAACTTTTGACTGGGTGTGAGTGTTTGATTGATTCAGATGCTCCGTCCATCACCACCCCCTTTTGTACCGCTTTTGGCCGCCATAAGTGTGGCAGGGTATGCTCAGACGTGAGTCCCTTGCTCACTTTGCCACTGGATTCAAGCAAGCCGGGCTGAAGACGGCTGGAATGCCAGAAACCGGTCCTCGGAAGCTTGTTTCCGGTCCAGGGAAGACATGGCTTGGCAGTTCGGGCTGGACTGTTCCCATGAGGCACAGGGTCAGACTGATTTGCATATAGCCATGTCTGAACTGGGGTGGCAGAGTGGGCTAAAGAACGGTGATGGATTAAACCCAGATCTTTTGACTGGGTGTGAGTGTTTGATTCAGATGCTCCGTCCATCACCACCCCCCTTTTGTACCGCGACAGGAACTGTGAACAGTTGCTGGTACATAGATAACTCTCCTATATCTTGTTTACAGGGACTCCAGTAACTCGGAGCCTAAAAGAGGTAGGTGGGGCTTTGGCTCTAGCAATTTGGCACTTTTCTCTCTTCTAAGGCTTGCATCATTTGCTTCAAAACGGCTTGTAAATTATTCATTTTACCTAGGTAAGGGAAGTAAAGTTTGACACCCTTTAAAATGCAGAGAGTTGATCCGCCAATAAAGCTTGAAATGAAGGCATTGATGAACTACTGTTTGCCTGAGTTCTGCATTCCGGTAAAATGGGCAGGAGATGTAAAGCTGGTTGTATATTCTGGTGTAGTTTCTGCATATGGGTGGCACGGTATGGGGAGTGTTAATGGCCTTATTGCCTGTGCTAATTACCATTCCTAATGAAGCCCTTTCTCTAGGGTCTATCATTGTGAAAGTCGCAAATTAACAGCTGTTACTTACTGACTTCTGCTGTTACATTTTGGCAGGAGTTAGAATATAGTCCGATGAAATTTTGTTTTTATTAACCACCTTTCAACTCAGTTTTTTTTTTTTGTTTGAAAACCTTTATTGGTCTTGAACACATAGTACACAGCTCAATGCCTACAACCCACATCCGTAGGCCGGCAGCTACAATGTTCCTTATGTAGATGTACATGTAGTTCAAGTGAGGGTATATAGTTAACACAGCATGCCGCCTACAACCCAGACGGGCCGGCCGCGATGTACTTAGATGTGGGCCATAGAGGAGATTGCATGATATCTACTTGATCACATTGTAATTTTTGAGCAACAAAGCAGTGAGGTTACTTTTAACATTTAAAACAACTTTACAACGTATCTTGTTCTTTTCCTTCCCCAAGTGAAGCCACTATGTTGTATAAGTGGTGTGATGGAGCTTGTAGCGTGGGGCGCAAGGTAGTCGTCCTAGTCCAGCATGTAATGTTAGGCTATGCCGGCCGTGCCGTTACCCCTTCTTCAAACGTAACTCAGTTTCGGGGAAGGTATCTTTCATTCTTGCCATGCAGAAAGTATGATATAGTGCCTCGCCATGGGTATGTTGCAGTGAATATGTTTCTGAGTGAGACTAGGCGCGCTGATACAAAACCAAAAGGGGGGGGGCGCCAGCCGCCTCGCAATCCAGTCCCTCCATGTTTTTGGCGTTTCGTGCACGGGGGCGTATCGATCGGTGTGACGTGTGTTTGCAATTGCAGGTCCTAGGGCAAGCAGTTTCCAGCAGGGGGAAGCACATTTAGAGGATGCGCGCGGGAGTAACGCCGGTTTTAGTGTGAAATTGGGTGTAGCCCAGGTGTGGGGGCAGTGGTGCTATTACTGCTATTTATCCCTCAGTTATCTCCCTCAACGGATGCCTCATCATTGTGTGACTGAAGTAGGTATGAAGTGAGGGGGCCCCATAGATCTTTGGGTCGTGACTTATGTGGTAAGAGGTCAGCATAATTGTGTAGTTGTTCCTGCCAGGTAGCCATGCTACTTAGCCAGTCCTTAAATTTAGGTGCCCGCCCCCTGCCCCATCTGCATGCCACCAGTCGCTTAGCCAAGAGAAGGCTTAGAGCAAAAAATTTGCAATTTGTCTTTATCGCAGGATTAGCGAGTCCGAGTAATGCTATTTTAGGACAAGGGTCTATGGGTGTTCCGATCATTGCCGATATAGCGTCAAACACCTCCAGCCAGTATGAGGCGACTGCTCGGCATCTCCACGCTAGATGTATAAAATCTGCTCCCGAGTTGCCACATCGGAGACATCGATCGTCGTCCCTGAGGCCCAGACGGTGTAATTTTGCAGGCGTGAAGTAGAGCCGGTGCAGGAATTTATAGTGTATTAATCGGAGGCGTGTGTTGCCTGTTACGACGTGCGTGTGAGAACAGCTCATCTCCCATTGCTCGTCTGTCATCGGATCGGTTAGGTCAGCGTCCCAGTCTTGCCTGGCTCTAAGGGAGGGAGGCGATGGAGCTACTTGGACATGTTTATACAACATCGAGACTACATGCTTCGGGGCCGTTGCCTGGAGCAGGGAATGCAGAGGCGCCATTATTTCCGGTTCATCCGGGAAATTGGGCGTGACGGATTTAATGTCTTGCCGGGGCGAACATAAAGGAAAGTATCCATCATCGTGGGGGAACTGTCTCCAAAAAGCTGCACTGCCGTGCGGAAAGTGCCATGGAGATAAAGATCTCCCCAGGTGTAAATAGCGCATTTGGCAAGGAATTTACGCCCTATTTCTTCTCGGGCGACACTCACTCTGGGATCGTTCGCCACCGCCATAAGGGGTGAGTAAGCAAATTGTACTCCCATATGTCCTGCAATGCGCTTCCAGGCTCTGACAGTACAGTCTACCGTAGTCGGGTCTCTGTCGGTCATACTGACTGTAGTGTAGATATACCCTGAAGGTTTTTCTGGTCTCATGTACCCATCCTCAACTGCCAGGTGGGCCATGAATGGAGGGGGATGGAACCAGTACGAGGGGAAATGCCCTTGGGCGCAATCATAGTATTTTCGGAAGTCTGGGACTTCAAACCCTCCCTGGTGGTAAGGCAGCATCAGAGTTTTCAAACTGAGTCTGGCCTGTTTGCCTCCCTAGACAAGTCGCGACCTCTGGGAGTCGAGGGCGCGAAAGAAGCATGAACCCGGGCTATATGGTATGTTCGTAAAAAGATATTAAAATGGTGGTCCTCCCCAAACTATTATAAGGGAAATGCGGCCTGCCATAGATAAGGGAAGGTGTAGCCACCTGGTCACGTTGTCCGTCAGTTTGTCCAGGGCCGTCCCATAATTTGCTCTGATAAGGGCCTCTCGATTTCTGGTGATTCTGATTCCTAAATATTTTATTTCATCAGATTCCCATACTAGGGGGTAGTCAATAGGAAACTCCGAGGTTTTGTCCGTCAGGGGGAACATAGCCGATTTTGCCCAGTTTATCTGTATCCCCGCTATAGCACCGAATTTAGTAATCTCGCGCAGTAAGGGATTTAGATTTTCTTGTGGTTTGTCTACATAGAGGGTCATGTCATCAGCATATAACGCGATCAGGAGTTGCCTTTCCGGGTAAACGAGGGCGCGATGTCTGTGGTGTTGTCGGAGTTTAGCGGCCAGGGGTTCGATGGCGATCGCGAAGAGTATCGGGGACAAAGGGCATCCCTGCCGGGTACCCCTATGGATCTCAAATGGAGCAGAGCGGGCTCCGTTGAGCAGCACCGTAGCTTGGGGTTTACAATATAACAGCCGAATCCAGTCTAGAAAATTTAAAGGGGACTCCCATCCTTTCGAGCAGTGCAAGGAGGTAATCCCATTCCAGGGAGTCGAACGCCTTTGTGGCGTCGAAGAACACAGCAGCCGCTTCGCACCTGGGATTAATATCTTGCAGCACTGCTTGTAAAGTACGCAAATTATGAGATGTGGCGCGGTTCGGAACGAACCCCGCCTGATCTGGAAGGACGAGCCGCTCCATAAGGAGGTTGAGACGTGTAGCGAGGACTTTAGCTAAGATCTTGCTGTCTGTATTTAACAATGAGAGAGGTCGGAATGAATCGCAGTGTTCTGGTGGCTTACCCGGTTTCAGCAGTGATGTTATTAGTGCTTCTCGCATTGTGTGGGGGAGTGAGCCCTCTGCTAACGCGGTGTAGAAGACTCGTTTCAGTATGGGCGCTAGCACATGTATAAAGGATTTATAAAAATCGATCGGTAGGCCATCCGATCCCGGCGCCTTCCCAGACTTCATGGACATGATGGCATCCTTGATCTCATCAAGTTCGAGCTCATGATGAAGGAATTTTTGCTGGGACGGTCCCAGCCAGGCAATGGCAGTGTCATCTAAATATTCCTGCAAGTTGAGCGTGTCAGTCCTATGTGAGGTGTAAAGCGAGGTGTAGTGTTCAGTTAACACTTGGAGTTGTTTCGCGGGATCGCGTTGTGGTGTGCCGTGTTTGTCCAGTAAAGTGGGGACATAGTTTTGGTACCTAGGGGTTCTGACTGCGTTGGCCAGTGCCTTACCAGGTCTGTCTCCCTCGCCATATATTCGAGCCTGGAAGGATTTACCCAGAAATTTACCTTCCCTATCTGCCACTTCAGAGTATTCGTTCAGTTTTTCCCTAATCTGAGCATGTGCTGCGCGGTCCCTGTCTCCACTAGCTATCTCTCGTTCTAGTTGCCGGAGCTCTAATTCTAGCTTGCGTATGTCTGCTCGCAGTGCCTTGAGAACTCCTCCTGCTTTGGCTATACAACTCCCCCTCATCGTCACCTTGAAGGCCTCCCAAACCGTAGTGAGACTCGAAACTGAATTAATATTCCGTTCAAAGAACTCCGTGATCTCCTGTTCTAATTCAGCAGTGAAGGCAGTGTCAGTTAGATGTGCGGGGTTCAGGCGCCAGTTTAGGAAAGGGGGTATGGTAAGGGGAATGTGGAGAGAGAGAAGGACCGGAGAATGATCTGAAAATGTACGCGCCAGATGACTTGCCTTGGTTAACCATGGGGACAGACCTGCTGAAACAAATATATAGTCTAGGCGGGCCCATGTGGAGTGGAATGCAGAGTGATGGGTGCCTTGCTTGGCAGCGGGATGCAGCTGTCGCCACGTGTCCACCAGGCGGTGTTCATTCATTATACCCAATAGTGAGCGTTGAGTAGTCGTGTAGTGAGAGGCTTGTGGATGTGATCTGTCCTGTACGGGTACTAGAGCCGTGTTGAAGTCTCCCCCTAATACCACGTGATCTATCCCTAGAGCCTGTATTTTCCCCCACATGGCAAGAAGAGCAGTAGGGTCATCTGTGTTAGGGCCATAGTAACATGCAAACAGTATTGTGTGTGTGTAATTTCCCCCATAACATACAATAGCGCCCTTCAGCGTCCACTTCAGTTCCAGCTGGAGTGAAATGTGTTCCTCGTTTCACAAGAATTGCCACCCCTCTAGCGTAATTAGAGTAGGATGAGAACACCTTGCTCATTGCCCATTTGGAAGCGAACGGTGGGGATCCGCTGGGCATCAGATGTGTCTCCTGCAACATAGCTATGGATATCCCGTGTCTGTCCAGATACCCCAAGATTTGTCTTTTCTTCCTAGGGTTATTTAACCCACGTATATTCCAGGAGATTACACGGAACTGCGAGGCTGACTGTGGTTCAGCTACGTCTCCCATATCTCTAACAGAAAAACTGTGTAACAAAGATCTGCAACATCCATGCGTTTATAACAGTTGGCATCAAATATGTGACGTGAACCCCAACTACCCTCGTGGCATTTCCGACAACTGGCGTGAATGGTAAACAATACTGTCATGCATGCATCCTGTTGGAACATTTTCCCTCCCACTCCGGCAACCCCAACTCGCCGGGCATCCTGAACCCTCCCAATCCCAACTATCCCACCCTCCCCCCAACTTAAAAACACAAGTAATGTCTCATATCCCTCCATTCTACAAACAAAAGGGAAGTTTTGGGGCTCGCCCATTGGGGGACCGTTCTAGGGGCACCAAACTTGCCATCCACCTCCCTACTCGCACCCACTCGGAGCCAGGTACATACCCGGTCTCTTGACGTGGGACGGAGGTGGGCGATCGAGCCTACCAAATATATATACCAAGTTAAGCAGCAGTGTTAAATTGTACCTCACCAGGTTGTTGGTGCCCAGTTCATCGCCTCTCTACGTTAATGACGCAGTTGTATTGATTGCATTCTATTCTTGCTGGTCCATAGGCGAAGTGGATCTGGAGCGATGATTCTCAGCGCCTTCTCTGGTTTTTTCTTTCCTGTGTTGCTTAAGGAAGTCCTCCACGTGTTGAGGATTATGGAAGAAGTGTTGCTTGCCCCCGTGGGAAACTTTCAATTTTGCCGGATACAGCATGGCGTACGTCCTCTCTCGATCCTGGAGCTTCTTTTTCACTCCTGAGAATTTCCTCCTGGCCTCCTGCACCGCCGGGGTGAAGTCTGGGGAAAATGAGAGTGTAGTATTACAGTATCCTACGGTGCCAATCTCTCTTGCTCGACGTAGCACCGCGTCCCGGTCTCTATAATTGAGGAACCTCGCAATGATGGGACGTGGTTGGGCACCTGGCGGTGGGCGTGCGGCCAAGGATCTGTGGGCACGCTCCACTATTCAGTGCGAGGAGAACGATTCTTTACCAAAGAGTTCGATGACCAAATTTTCGATGAACACCTCCATTTTCCCGGTGTTGGTGGACTCCGCAAGGCCCAGGACGCGGATGTTGTTGCGCCTGGACCTTGCTTCTAAATCCTCGTTCTTCTCCGCAATGATTTTTAAGAGCCTGTCCATTTGGGTCACTTGTCTGTTATTAGTAGTGGCACCATCCTCCAGTTCCGAAATCCTATCTTCCGCGTCTTTAAGTCTGGTGTCGTGTTGTTCCAGCTTGGTGACCACACTGTCCATGCGGGTATTGATCGTGTCAATTTTGGAGTCAATGCTTGTCAAGCTCTGTTGCATGCTCAGCAGCAAGGCTTTCCAGTCTTCATGAGGAGGTCCTCGGGTGGTAGGGCTACCTTCGGGTTCCTGCGTATTTCTGGTGTTCTTCTTAGTTTCAAACGGTATTTTTGTTTGTTTGGCGTCATTTCGGCCCATGTCGCGTCTTGGCGTACGCGAAGCCGGCGTGGCAGTAGCAGCCAGAGTGCGGTGACGCGATTCAGTGTCCAGCTGGCGGGGCGGAGTGGTAGTGCGGAAAATACACCTCCTGGAAATGGCACTATGGGTGCAGTTCAGGTCAGAGGTGATCTCTGTGGTTTGATTTATTCCTCCGGCTCACGAAAGCAAAATAGTACAGCAGGGCTGCTTGTTCGTGCTCCCCAGCCTCGGTATAAACAGGAGATGTCGTTGTCGTTGACGGAACTCTCCTACCGATGTTCCAATGAGGTTCCCCCTACCAGGACCGCAACAGGTGAGTGCACAGGAGAGCAGCGCCGCAATTGTAAGGGGGCCAACTCATATGTTATTGTATGTCCCGTATGATTCCAGATGGCTGTGAATGGGTAGTGCCGGTTTTGCACTGATGTCCAATGGGGCACGTCTTAGCTGGTGGGTGATTTCTAATATGCAGGCGGGTGATCTGTAAGGTGTCCACCCCACCCTGTTGATGCGACCTGGAAGCTATGACAGTGCTGGGCCAGGTCAGCTCCGACACCTCGGCGGTGAGCTGCGTGCAATGGACGGCGGGAGGGTCGCCACAGGAGAGCGGGCGGGTTCCGTGAGCTCAGTCGGAACTGCTCGCCTGGTCACACAAGCGTTGTGTTCGAGCCCTCCGGTCTTGGGGTCGGTCGCAGGCTGTTTACGGCGGTGCGCAGGCAGCGGGGAGGACGTGAGCGGACCTGTGCGGTCTTTGTGCGCTGCAGCGCAGGATGTCCCTTAGCTCCCTTCAAAAGATTGTTATACCGGCTGTGTGGGCATCGATACAGCCTATAAATTAGTGTGGATCGTAGCGCCAGACAGTGTGTCCTGCCGCTGCCTGGTCAGATCAGGTTGCCGACAATGTCACTTTTCGCGCTCTTTTTTGCCGTCAACGGCTTTCCGCCTTTACCCTTAAAACGCGTCTCAGATACGAAGGGCTCACCGTCAATACAGGGAGGTCCTCCCTTAGCAAGACACCATCGTAGGGTTAGCGGTGGCGCTGAAATGGTCCATCAGTATATATTTTCGCAGTTCCGATGAGGCCGCAAAGCCCCAGAGCTTCCCAGCGGGCCGGCCCCGGGGCGGCAGGTCACTGGCAGACGTCTCGGGTCGCTTCAAAGCAGATCAGTGGATATCTCCGCCCTCCGTCGGGCGATTCCGACGTTCTTGGTACCGCTAAATTCAGAGAAGCGTCACGGACACCCTGGTGAGGAGACAGGACAGCTTTTCCCGGTCAGGATGGTCAGAAGGATAGAGTAAAGGCTCGATCTGGCGAGAGCCTCACTACAGTGCGGCCATCTTGGTTTGGCGCCACCTAGCGCCCCCACCTTTCAACTCAGTTCGTTAATATCAAAGTTGTATGCTCATTGAACAACATTGGACGTTTGGCAAATGCACCTTATTAGGTGGATAAGACAAAAGCAATAACTGGTGTCTAGCGAGAGCTTGTCTCATTGATATTGTTTTAGTCTGTTGGGTGGGAAAGAGGCATGAGCAGAACACGATACAATTTACAAACAGTAATTTTTACCAATCTATACGGGATAAGGAACGAGGCCATAGTTGGCATAAATTACAAACATTTCGGATTATCTGCCTGTGGATAGATTTATAGCGAGCATTCCTCACATCACCTGTTGCGTGTTTGATGTAAATCCCTAAGTGACCATGGGTTTTTCCAGACATGGGTCCCTTACTCACTGTGCCTCTGGAACAAATGCTACACCCGACTGAAGAACCCGCAATCCGGGCGAAACCTGCCTTGGTTTGCTTGTGTTCCAGTACGATCTGGACTGTTCCCTATTGGAGCAGAGTTCAGACTGAATTGCATATGACTGGGTCCAAACTGAGGTGGCATGATGGGTTGGAATGCTGCCGTCCGTGATTGTGAGTGGTTTGACTTATTACAAGTATTCCTCCCATAACCTTTTGTGTGTTTGATAACCTCTCAGATGGCCTTTATACAGCAATATCTGTGCATTGGGTCTAATCTCTCAGATGGGCTGTCCTATGCCACAGTTGGAAAACATACCGACAAAGAATGAGCTTGTATTAGAGGCCGCACTGAGTCCCCACTGCTGTTAGTGAACAGCAGAGTGTCTGATAGCGAAGACAATGTAGCCAGGTTAACAGACCCTACTCTATTCTTGAGGGAACTGCTTTATTGCCGCAGCTAAAGCGTGCATAGTTTCTTTGACATTGATGCTTGCTATATGCCAATCCAGGGGGATGCTTCTGGTGTATTGTCTCAACATTGTCACATTCACTGTAGCGTACAAAAAACCTCTGGTTAGAGGTTTCTCGTTGTTCACAAAACTGCATCTTGTCAGAGAAGACCAAGTGAGTAGCAGGGCTATGGCGACCTTTTTAGGGTTACTCTTCAGGGCTCTGTTAAACTGTGGAGAGAGGTTGGGGGCTGGGGTGTGGGCGGGCGTACCTTCTGGCAGCCTGTGTCAATAGGAGAACCCATTTTGCTTAAGTGCACTCCCATCAAAAACACCGTCCCTCCCCAAGACCTCTTTGAGCAAGCGCATGCAGATCCAGCAGTAGGAGAAGACAAATCATTTGGCAATATTTCTCAAACAGTTGATAGTTCTTTTCATATAAAGTTGTGGCTCTGCTCAAGGACAGCAGTCCAGGTAGTCTTCTTGATAGCTCCCAATTCTACAGCAATGACGTATTGCACCAAGAGCCATAGACTGAAGGCTGCAGCAAATGTAGCAAGCCAGACCTACAGAGGTATCTAGGAGACAACCACTTACCTCAGGTGGAGGTGGTAATAGTGAGGGTAATGGGTGCAGCTGTGATTGAACAGAGGAGGAGGGTGGGCACTGGAGGTCTGATACACTAGTAGGCAGCGGGGAGCAACATAAATAGTTCCAGTAGAGGGCACCAACAGAAGGCTTGATGCAGGTAAAAAAAACTGGCACTGGTGGACAGGTGTCTCTGGACGTGCAGCACACCTGCCCTGGGAGAAGAGAATCCATGTCTCCAGACCACAGCACTTGATGGTTGTGTTGATGATGAGCAGCAGCAGATAGGGAAGGCGGAGCGGTCTTCCTCTGAATCCGGATGAAGTTCCCCTTACCAGGTTGGAGGGAATGCAGACTGTTTGAACACCCTGAGGAGGCAACTGAAACTTGAAAGAGGAAACTTTAAATATAGTGCTTTCTGCAGTATTGGAGGACTGCACCTTTGCTCAGTTGTAAGTCTCATCCGAGATAGAAGGGGTTGAGGGTAACACTCTAGGGCGTTGCATAACTATATCATGCAGGCTCATCTTGGTTTTCTGTGTTGGCACGTCTCCATTGGGCCACTACTAGGGACAGGGTGCCATGCCATTTCAATTGAGCTGAACATATCTTTGCTCTCTTGTTTTTGACTGTACAGATATTTCTCTCCATTTTGCATGCCTCCGCAGTGGTAAGCACAGTGGAAGTGCTTATCAATCACTTAAGCTTAGAAAATTTCCTGCACTACTTATGAAATAAAGTATTTTCTTCATCACTCGATAAGCGACTTAGGATTCTAACATGTGGAAAAAAGTCTGTAAGTAAGCGGTGTTCAACTGTAATGGTATCTGTTCTTGTTCCACCCAACCAAAAAACATACAACTACCAGCACATAAGAAAACAAAGTACACCTCAGTATTTGGATCAAATCCATTTGGAGCTGGGCAAAGAGCCCCAAACGTGTGGGCAGCAGCGCATAGTTTTAGTCCATTTTCCAGTATTGTGGGACTGCTAAGTGACACCTATGGCAATGATTTTGGGACATGGGCGGAAAGGTTGAATGGCAGTGGGTTGCAGTTGCACCTGTAAAGCCTTTTCTACTGACATGGGTCACTCCGTGATACATCTGTGCAAGGTTGAGGAGCAGATATTTCGGCAAAACCACCAGACTCCCTCTGGATTTCTGGTGCACTGTTGCTTGCTTGATCCAACGCGGTCTCAGTCTGAGACTCATTCCTGTACCAGAAAAACGTTTAGGTATGTGACAGGAAACAGATCAGTCTGTACAACATTTAGCATCAGTTGTTTGCGACAAGCTTGCCTTTTGAAGGCTGAATATTCAAGGACCGTTACCCAGGACACTTAATCACGTGGGTTTTTAGTGAGTAGCACATTTTACCACAGCTATTCTTTGAGGCAGCATTACAGCATTCACTAAGTTATCCAGTATTAGGGTATCTTTCATAGATTCATATGCCTGAATCATTCCCCGTAGTCGGGATGGGAGCCCCCAGTACATAAATAATGTCTCATTAGACATATAGAGTAATAGGCCAAGGGCCTCACCTTAGTAACATATCCATGTCCTTTTGTAAAAAGGACCAAACTTTGGAGTAGAGCCAATCTGCTATCGCCACTCTCTGGAACCTTCCTGGAAGGCGCTCTAGTCCCTCAGATTTTCTACCGCACGTCATGCTAAGGGAGTCTCCTCTGAGCTCTGCTCAGCTTTCCTCAGTTCTGGATTTCCAGTGTTCTTACTTCAAAATTCCATCTTCTGGGTGAATTTCTCAAATTCTTCATGGCAGATACTCCTAAGAAAGGCCTTTTTAGGCCCTGTGCTTCCTGTGGTAAAAAGAGACTTCATGTGGATGACAAACACAAGGATTGTCTCTACTGCTTTTACCCGGATCACTCCTCAAAGGATTGTAAGGTATGTCGTACCTTTTCTTCAAAGACACTCAAAAATCGGGAGGGAAGCCTCTTAATTTAGCTGCAGAGGCTTAAAGACAAAGACCAAACCGAGGAGAGTGAGGGCTCTTCCATATCTTCACAGTCCTCTCAGAAAAGACCAAGAGTGGCTTCTCCAGGCCCTTCGTCGCAGCCACCTCAAAAGAAGACCCACAAAAAGTCTTCAGAGGTACATCCCAAGGCTCTACCAGCAAAGGTTTCTCCTCCGGAGGTTCTTCACACCTTTAAAAAGCCTTCTTCCACCCAGTCGACGACTGCTTCGATGACGAGGAAATCTCCATCTACATCCTTTTGTGTGACCTCGTCGACGTCGACTGTTTCAACTTCTGTTGCATCTTGTCCACGTCTACCATGGCTTCATCGTCGACGGCTGGTAAGTTTGTCTCGTCGACAGGGCGTGGCTTGGCCACCAACGGGAATGGACGTGTGAGCACGATGCTCCGTGCCCACCTCTGAGTTTTCCTGCTTGATTTTGCCCTGCTGTCCCTAAAAGGCTGACCAGCAATCACTTCGGCTGCGTAGCCCCTGCGGTGCCGCCCGCTGTGGCGAATATCGGCCTACAGCGACGACGCGCGGATTTGCCCGGGAGTCTCCCCCCCCGGCCCCCCCTAGCCCCTTCTCCCTGCCCGGCGCCGGCCATCTTGCTGCGGCCTGTGCCGCCGAGCTCATTCGCGGACTGGGGTGTACGGTTGGCCGGACCGGAGAGCGACCACGCCGGCCTCCACCTGTGGCAGCACCCGGTGACCAGAAGTGGCGTCGGAGCATGGAAGCGGCTGGTGCGGCGGACCTTGGATCACCCGGGGGTCCTGACGGTGACTAGCTGTGGCAGAGTGGAGCGAAGATACCGCGGCGATCCCGTGACGCTTGACCCACGGGGAGTGGCTGCGGGGTGGCCTGTTGCGAGGAGGGGGATCTCCCCGGCGGCCGCCCGGCTTCTGTGACTGGAGTGAGTGACCTGGCGGTGGGGGCATGTTGTGGCGCAGGGGGCTTCTGCTGCTGCCTCTGCAGGTCGGTGCTGTGTGCATCTGCGGACTGGGGGGGTTTGCCCGGGACCCTGGCCGCGGTCTCTGGCGGTATTACCCAGCTGCCCCGCCTGCCTATCCCTGTGACTGTCTTGGAGTGCCGGCGACCACCGGGCACGGGAGCCATACGTGCCGCGCCGGTGCTGGACCGTACGACCTTGGTTGGGGAGTGGAGCAGCCTGCTGAAGCCCCTCAATAGCCCGGGCTGACTACGAGTGACCCGGGGGTGCTGCCGGGGATTCGCCTCCTCTACTGGGACGCAATTACTGGAGAGCGTCCATCATCACCTTTGGTTTTTCTTTGAGCGGTCTTGAGGCCTCACCCCCAAGCGGCCATTGATGGTGTGCGTACTGGGCCCTGACTGCCTGGCGCGGGCCCACCTACGTGGCTAGAGACACGGCTGCACCTCACGGCTCCCTCGGGCTTGCGGTGCTGCTGATGGATTGAGGTTGCCACGGTTGCGGAGGCTTGGAGGGGGTCTGGTGTCTCCTTGAACCACCTGGCCGGCTGGGCCCGTTTTGGAGACCTGTGGACGGCAGAGTGCAGCCCGCCGTTGGGGGAAGCCTTATCGCCTTTGTGATAAGGGTTACGAACTGTTGCTGTGCAGGGGGTGCTCCTGGCGGACCTGCCTTGGGAGGACAATCACAGACGCGGGGCCGGGGGCTTCATGAGCATCGGTGCGATGGGGAAACTGCGTACGAAACCGGGCGCGATACCCCCTGACCCTGTGGTGGACCTACCCGGGGGTCGCGACCTGGGCCCATCTGGGGACCCTGTGGCGGGGCTGCAGCAGTGCCAAATGGAACAGATACTGAAAGCCATTGCCGACAGGAGGGAGGCCCTACATCACGACATCGCTCAGGAGTCCACTGGCCTGGGACTCCTGTGTGCAGACCACGGGAAGCTGGTGGACCGTGTCACACAAGCCGAAGTCACGCTGGCTTCGCTGGAGCTGGCTCACAAAGCGACGGACGCCGCCCTGGGAGACCTGCAGAGGAGAGTACAACTGCTGGAAAAGAGGGCCGAGGATGCAGAAGGCCGCAACAGACGTAATAATATACGCGTGGTGGGTCTGCCCGAAAAAACAGAGGGGTCTGATATGGTGAGCTACCTGGAAACGTGGCTACGCGAGGTGGTTGCTCCTGAGGGCCTGACACAATTTTACACATTGGAGCGTGCTCACCGGGTTCCGGCCCGCCCTCCGGCACCGGGGCGACCCCCTCGCCCTGTTGTAGCGCGCCTTCTGCACTACAAGGATAGAGACCCGATCCTGCAGAGAGCTCAGGCAATGGGGCCCTACCAAGTGGACAATGCACGTGTCTCCATCTACCCCGATTACTCTTTTGAGGTGCAGCGCCACCGTTCCTCGTTCCTCGCTGTGAAGAAGGCGCTTCGAGATGAAGGTATCCGATACTCACTCTTGTTTCCGGCCCGCCTACGGATAATGTTCGATGGCAAATCCTCCTTTTATAATACTCCTGAGGAAGTGTGGCACTGGTTGGAATCTTATAAAGCTGGGACGGATGCTCGCACGACGCCGGGGGAGCTACAGAACTTTGCACCCAAGCCTAGGCGGAGTTGCCGGAACAGAGGACGAACAGCGCCGATGCCCTCAGACTCACAGACGGAACTGGAGCGCAACGAGGCCCTCAAGGAGGTTTCCACCATTTCCAAGGCGATGTCCTCTACGGCTACAGTGGACTCCGGTTCCCGAAGGGGGTCGGCTGATGCAACTTCTGAGGGCTCGGGGGGCGGCGATCAACCGCTGCCCCATGTCACGCCACGGACTACGGATGGCCTCTTGGACGAGTGACCCTGGCGCCTCCCTCGACATGGTATAGTACGTGACTGTGCTTCAGTACCTGGGGCGGGGGGTGAGGTTTTGAGGGTTGCGGGCCTGACGTGGTACTGGAGGCAATCTTTGCTTCGGAGTCTTTATGATGGCTGCCTAAGACTGTGGGACATCAGGGGAGTTATAGGGGAGGTTGGGTGATCAGATTACGACTGCCTCGTTGTCCACGCTCCTGAGGTGATGAGCCCCCTCGCTCTCACACTGGTTGTGAGACTCTGGTGGCTACCAGGGACTTCCTTTAATTGGGGATTTTTGACTTTGGATGGGTGCCTGCGGTTTAGAGCCTGTTCTGGGGGTGGGTGGGAAGGGGGTTCGGTGCGTTGTGTTGGGGTTCCTTGGGATTGTCAGTGCGCCCGGGGCTTTGATGAACAGACGATTTGCAGATATACTTTTGAATGGGGACCCTACCTGAACTGAAATGTATAACCTGGAATGTGAGGGGATTGATTGACTTTTGGTGTCAGGTTTCGTCATCTATTTCAATGGAGATCTGCAAAGAAGTGCTGCAGGCGACCAGAGGAGAAGTGTCCGGGTGGATCCAAGGGTGGATCGTAGATCTGTAGAACCTGAAAGCAGAAGGGACAGAGTCTGGGCCACTTGCCAGTGACCAGGGCAGCGATAGAAATATGCCACCAGATGTCGGGTGATTTCAGGTGAAAAGGTGAAGTTTGTCTCTTCAGCCACGAGGACCAGGAGGCGGCGTCAACGACGACCAGGAGCTGGATTTGAGCTGTAAATGTACAGGAATTTATATAGCGCAAATCACCAAGCGGTTTCTAAGCGCTCGCTTAGGGAACCCGTCCTGGTATTCCCCTGTGAGATAACCCCGGCAGGGTATCCGCAAGGTGAAAGCCAGGCATCCCGCCGCGAGGGGCCGTTGTGGAGATTAAGCAAGCTATTGCCCAGAGTCGCAGAGTGTGAACCCGTGAATCAAGTAGGCACCGGAGCGAGAATTGTCGAGTCCATGGACATTTTAGGACTCAAGATCCCGCCGAGCCGGGAATTGAACCCTGGTCCCGGGCTGACCTCTGCTTCCAGGTCTGCCTCCTCTACCCAGTGAGCCACTCCTTCTTCCACGAAGGATCTAGTTGACTGCGGTGTCTGTATCCGGATTGGACCCAACAAGCCTTGGCCAATGCAACCCACGCAGGATGTCGAGATGGGCTTCGGTGCAGACCAGCAAGGTCTCTGGAACTTCTCCTTTGCAGAGAAGTTGGAGCAAGCCTGGAGCAACCAGTAAAGCGAGTTGTAATAAAGGATTGGCTTCTTGGGGCCTCACTAGCCAACGGACTAGTAACTGCGGAGACGCGTCGAGCAGAAATGCACAAAGCGAGCCCACGGGCCACACGTGGAGTGTGGAGCTCTGAACTTCGGGGCAAAAGGTGCTCTGGTCTGGGGCTTCAAGCACCCCAATGCACAACTTCGGGAAGTCGATGCAGGTAGCAAAATGCAGGATGTCCAGGAGTTCTGGTCCCACGACTCTCGTGTCCGCCACGGGTCTCCGCTTTGCTGTGAGCGAAGGTCCGGGTCAGATGTCTGAAAGTCCGTGTCCTGTGTCGCAGATTCTTCGGGATCCGGCGGGAGCCTCAAAAATGCAGACCGGCAAAGATGCTTTTGGGGCTCGTTTGAACAGGGTGGTCACTCCTTGACCACAAGGGAGAGGTCTTCCGTCTTCCGTCTTCCAGACAATATGGAATGTCGAAGGTCCAGGATATATGTTTCAGAGTTTCGTCCAGGGTTATCTAAAGTCCTAGGGACTGGGTTCCTATACTTATACTAAGTTTAGGGGTTGGACTAATTTTAAGGTCCCTCCTATGGGTGGACCTGGGGTGGGGGTGGTTACACCCCTTCCCCTTTGTCCAGTTTTGCTCCAGACCTGGGGCTGAGTGCCCCCGCAACCGGTTTGAACTGGAAAATGTCTGGAAAGCATTCACTGAATGCAGCCCTCCCTGCCCCAATACACAAAGAGCCTGTCTGGGGAAGTGCCAGCACCTCCCTGCGCAGGAAACCTATTGTCCAGGCCTCCCATGCCGGAGTTTCGTCCAGCAGCAGGAGGGCAGACTCGTGTCTGTGGCAGCAGCATCCATTTTGTGATGCTGAGGCTCTGTTTAACTTTAACCGGGTAAAGCAGTAACTACATGTCGTCTCCCTCTAGAAGGGTGGAATGCTACCCTTGCCGCCGAGTTCGCATTAACCGCGAGGATTATAATACACTTAAGAGTACATGGTATGGCTATATCATAGAACAGCTATAGGGAGATGGTTCCGAAAGCTGCAGAGGGGCTCAGCTCATACTAGGGCACTCTCACATAAAACCAAGCACTCTGCCTCTAGGATTGTCAAGGCCTGCAATCTCACTCCACTAGTGACAAGAAGTGGTTAATATTGGTATGCGAGGATAGCTACCATCCTTTTTAATTCGACAGACCACACCTAGGAATTAAGAATAAAGTTATGAGAGGTGTGCCTGTTGATTTTAACCACTTCTTGTCACTAGTGGAGTGAGATTGCTTATCGCTCCACTGCACTTCACACATTTTTCCTTTTTGTTTGGACACTTTCCTTTTTGTCTTTTCTTTTCTGGGATAACAAATGACTGCCTATGATGAGAAAAGGGGCTCAATCTGGTGAGTACCTGCCAGTTACCCCGAAGGTGGTGCGCCCGTGAGGGGTCATTTTGTCCTTCACACATTTTTTCACTTTTTGATGTACTGTTTAACTTGGTTTTCAGACACCTGTAGGTTTCTTTTTGACTGTCAATTTGAAATTGAAAAAGGTTGTTTGAATTTTGAATAAAGGGCGAAATACAGTGAACACTCCCAGAGAAGAAATAGTAACGAGAGGGGTGTTGTAGCAGAAGAAGTTAATGGGAGACATTCTTTCTGCGAAAAGAAACTAATATATTTTTCGCCCAAGAGACAGGGTTTTGTTGTATTGACGACTCTTTGAGCAGACAACAGGTAACGTGTAACGAATTGGAATTGAATCAGCGGACTCTCAACCCCATATTTCTCAATGGGGCACCCCTCTCCTGGACCTATAATCGCTACCAAGCAGAACGCCAAATGCCAACACTTCGCAAGCTGGCATCCCCAGAAGGGATCTCTAGGGAATGCATTTTCGCATGGTGCAACGTGTTTGCATACGCTTTTCCACCGATTTCCCAGGGTCCTCAAAAAATTGAAAGCAGAACCTTACACTCTCATCCTGATAGCTCCAGCTTGTCCATGCCAACATTGGTTCACGGAGCTTCACCTTCTCTCCCTGGAACCGCCGATCCAGTTGAAACCATTTCCCTCTCTTCTCAAAATGAACCACCAAGCAGTCCAACATCTGGATCCAGCATCTCTCAGATTATTAGCTTGGCTCCTGAGTTCAGAGAATTCCATGGCCTAGACATACCTCCGGACTGTAGAGCAGTTCTGGCTTGGGCTCGAGCAGCCCGTACTAACAAAACATATTCCTTAAAATGGAAGAGGTTCTGCATCTGGTGCAAGTCAAAGAAAATACACCCTCTTTCATCTTCTTCAGAGCAAATACTGCCTTACCTTCTCCATCAGGCGAATTCCGGTCTCGACAATGCTTCCATTAAAGTTAATCTGGCAGCAATATCCCGTTTCAGGAGATCCTTTGCAGGCCCTTCTCTGTGGTCTAATTGGTTGATTAAACAATTTCTTAAAGGCCTATTTAGGACATTCCCTCCGGTAAAGACTTTTCCTCCTACTTGGCAACTCCAACACAGTTCTGACTCAACGTATGAAACACCCCTTTGAGCCGATACACAGAGCTGATCTTAAGTATTTCTCCTGGAAAACAGCGCTCCTTCTAGCCCTTACCTCGTGAAGGTGAGTGAACTTCATGCTTTTTCAATTCAAGACCCTTTCCTTCAGTTCAAACACGAGAGGGTTATACTACACACAAATCCAAAATTTGTGCCTAAGGTCCCATCAGATTTCCATTTCAATGAGCCTATATTATTATGATCCTTTTTTCCAAATCCTCAAACGGTGGCAGAAAGAACCCTGCATTCTCTGGATCTTAAACGCTGCCTAAAATTTTACATTGACAAGACAAAGACGTTCCGCAAATCCAACCAACTCTGTGGCTTACAGTCGACCTAGAAAAGGTCTTCCACTCCCTAAACAAAGTATCTCTCGGTGGATCTCTGCAGCTATTACTTTTTGTCACCATCATGCGGGGCAACCCCTGCATTCCAAGGTTCAAGCCCATTCCACGAGGGCAATTCCTACCTCAATTGCTCTTTTAGCAGGTGTGCCCATTACTGACATTTGCAGAGCGGCAACATGGAAGACGCTGCATACATTTACCAAGCATTACTGCCTGGATACTGAACTCATGAAAGATGCTGCAGTGGGATAAGCGGTGCTCCGTCATCTCTTTCATTAGAGGTGAGCCCTTCCCTTCATCCCACCATCCTTTCTGCTATACGCACATTTCTCTATTGTGTTTCTTACTGTTCTATTTGATTGCATTTTGGTACTTTCTATTTTCAAGTTGATATGTTATCTAGTGAATTCATATATACTGTACCATTCGAAATGTGCTTATCATTACTTACTACTCGGATTCAGGCATGTGAATCAATGAAAGATACCCTAATACTGGATAAGGAATGCTTTACTTACCTGTAACTGCAGTTATCCCGTATTGGTATCTTTAATGGATTCACATGCAACCCACCCACCTCCCCTGGAAGGGCTCTCCTGGGTCTCTCAGTGATGCAACTACTTAGCACTGTGCTTAAGAAAATCTAAGGGACTAGAGATCCTTCCAGGAAGGTTCCAGAGGGTGGTGATAGCTGAATGGCTCTACTCCAAAGTTTGGTCCTTTTTACAAAAGGACATGGATATGTTACTAAGGTGAGGCCCTTTGCCTATTACTCTGTAGGTCTACTGAGACATTACTTTATTTAAGTACCGGGAACTCCCATCCCGACGACGGGGAATGATTCAGGCATGTGAATCTATCAAAGATACCAATACTGGATAACTGCAGTTACAGGTAAGTAACTCATTCCTTCTGTACATATAGACAATTGTTACTAGGTGTTTGTATGCAAAGGGTATTTGTAACATCTGCTAAAGAGGAGTCTGAAGTCATTATTACTACAAATGCATAGTGCGAGTCCAGTTCAGAGTTGAAATATTTTTCTCTGCAAGAATACAGGCTCGAGCGAATAAAAGTTCAGCAACATAAGCAGACTGAACATTGAGCATACGCCGGCCTTTTTCAGCTATTTGAAATACAGTCCATACAGCAAAATCTGCGACCAGGATGCATTTGTCATTTCTGGGACTTGAGTCATGAACAACATACATTAACTAACTGTTTGGTATGGGAATGCTACTTAAATGAATACAGGCTTAGTTACATATGTGGTTACAGCAAAACAATCCTGTTATTTTCCCTACTCACTGGGGGGTATCAGATGCTGGGTTCACAGTGGGACAATGGACGAGGCTAATCTGAGGCGGACAACAACAATTTCATATTAAGACAATATAGTGGTGGAAAGGTGTTGCGTCTTCGTGGTAGAGAAAATAAATGGAAACAACAGTAAGAAGCACAGCAACAATTAGAGTAGTACACTGTTTCCAGAGGTTTCAACAAGGTGGGCAGCAGCGGTCTCCGACTGGATTTTGCACCATTTCTCCATGGGTGAATGCATTTCGTTCATGACCTTGCGCAATAAGGGTTTAGCTTAATCAGGGAAGCCCTCAGCAGGTGTAAAGGTTAGGTCTTGTCCTATTTGTACAAATGTGTTTTTGACATTGTTGGGTGTCTTTTCTGACCTCTTGCAAAGGTTTTTGCCACAGTGGCAAAACCCAGAGTTTTCGGCTGAAATTGCGGGCAGTGACTAAACAACTTTCCTTTACCTTCCGCCATAGATAGCATTCTAGCCACGAGAGAATCCCGCAGACGGGCTCCTGACTCCATGCGACACCCGTATCCGCCCGATCCACCCAGCGCCATACACTCCACCAGGCACCACATCCCAAGGACTCCGTGCATCGCCGGCCTTGCCCTACCCACCGCAGCAGGGGGGCGGGAGGCTGTGACCGCCATCCTGCATATCCTGGAACATTTGCGCACCCGGCTCCCCTGGCCACCCGCTAATAGGCAGTGTCCCGCATAGACCTCCATTATCTCGGATTGGAACCCAAGCCGCCCTCACCTAGCACTCGTTCCTGGCCCCTCCCGACCTGCATAGACAACCCCCCACAAGCCCTATTTTGCCACCCTGCAGGACTCTTGCCCCTCAGACAGCACTACGCTTCCAATCGCAACGAGCCCTGCAGCTGCCTGCTTATCTCCACCCCCCTCTGCACCCCGCCGCCCAGAATCAGCGCCCCTCTAGCGCCTTGCCTCCAATACAGAGTTTGTAAAAAATTCATGCAACACATTGTCATATACAATGCCAATAACTCAAACTTGAATGCTGCGAGACCTACTGCATTGCAAATGCTTGTTTCATTTAAGTGGTGCATTTCACTAAATATGCTGCATAGATTATCATCCTTGTCAAAGGGCATAGATGATACTCTGCTGGAGTGAAAAGTGTTGACAGTCGGCTAATAACTCCAGTGCTGGAAATATTTAGCAATGCTGTGCAGCTGGCAAACTAACCAAAACTAAAGGATTTTGGCTGCAAGAAAAAATCCTACAACTGGAAAGAAAGTGCACTTAACTTGAAGTTTTTTGCATTGTTAGGTGTGGCCAGACAGAAAAGCTGTCTGCAAGCAGTGGTGGCTGGTGATCTTTGAAAGTGGCGAGGCATACTGTTTGCACTGATTTCAGGGGAGCCTGGCCAAGTTTTTCTAGGAGGCTAAGGCGGGGGTGATAGTTTGTATTCAGAGGAATCATTTTTTGAAAAAAATTGCGTCCGAGTGCATTTTAAAGCACAATGTCGACATAAATCTGCTAAAAACCATTGAATTTGAAGGGTCTCATTAAATACTCATTCACATTGTGTGCCAAGCCAATGAACCCTAATGCTCCCCGGGATTATGGGTGTCACCCACACGCCCTGGGTTGCACCCTTATACCCGAAATACACACAACTAGCCAGTGCCAGAATTTGCCAATGACTTCATCCATATGGCATACTCGGATATGTCCGTAATTACCTCTAGCATTTTGGGGGCCATCATTTTGTCCTGGGTGCCGCTGTAAACCAATAATTACACACAATATACAAGTGCCAGAATGCTGCCATTGATTCCATCTATATTCTACAAGTGACTCACTTATCAGAAAAAATGACCTCCGTTATATAAGAGCCATCACTTTGTCGTGTTTGCCTGACACCCCCTCCCCCCCCCACCACCACACTGACTGCACTCCATGCCGTATGTGATGTTTTTTTAGAAAAATGTTTATCCTCGCTAATAAGTATTTTCACCTGTATGCCTGAAGCAGTATTTTATCATATGTGTCTTGTATGCCAAGAATTTCTCTCCGTACACCAGGGCCAGAAGCAGACTAGCTAGCTTCACTCACTCATGCTCACTTACAATTCACTCACACGCATTCTTAGTCATTCTCACTCAAACCTCAATCACTTATACTTTAAATCGCTCCGTCTCTCTTATTCTCCTTCATTCTCCCTGTTGCATTTATTCTCACTCAGCTGTCACCCATTCTGCGACTTTCACTCTCATACACATGCGCTCACTCACTGACCTACTCTCACTTACATTTGCTCACAATTTAATTCCCACTCTCACTAATTCTCACTGACTCAAACTTAGTCTCACTCATTCTCACTGTTACATTTTCACTCATTCCTCCATTTCTCGCCCATATTCATGCTCTCACTCACACACGAATACACACATTTGTGCACCAACCCCCTTTGCCTTCCGTTGTGCATACAGGTCTGTTTCGGCTGACATGCTGGTTAGATTCTCTAGTCTGGCACACATCTCTCCCCTACCTCAGTCAGTCGGCCGTCTTGCCACAGGGTGGGGTTAGTGTGGCTTCACACCACACCCCACCCCTCCCTGTGATGGAATGAAATAATGATTGACGGCTACATCTAGGCACTGCAGGCCTTGAGCCTTAAGTGTTCAGGGTTACCTGTATGGTTGACACTCCGGCGTGGCACTAATGGAGAAGCAGTGGGCCATGTTAGTCCCATGAGACCAGTGCTGAACCTTCGCTGGCTTTGGAAAATCGGTCTGATGGCAGGTGTAAGCAGACCGATTGTATTCCTCAGGTTGTCTGCATTTTTTTATTACACCAATAGAGGCTAATAGGCTATCATTCACTACTGGTATAATAAAAAAAAAAATGGGGCTGAAATAAGAAGGGCAACGAATGGATGCCCATAAGGACTAGCCACCTCTGCCTGTAAAATGTATTGCTACCAATTCTTTGAAATATAAAAAAAAAAATGAAGTGGACTTTGGCTCCACCCAGAGGAGAACCACAGTCCATTGCCTATTCGGTGTACTATTCCACCTTCGTAAGTGCTTCTATTCGGATGTATGAGGGACTATTTATTTATTTTTTTACATCTGAAAAAGAAAACACCATTGTGCCATTCGCTATGCTCCGTCTCCTATCTCGTATATGCATTCTTTACAGAAAGCCAGCCATTTTGTTGTTTGCTTCCCAGCATTTAACTTGCAACGTAATCAAATAGCTTTGCTGAATGCCCAGGTTTACATGTGTTCGCACATTAAAGCCAGACCTATTGGCTTTGCCAGGGCTTGTTTAAGAATACTCCCAACTGCTTCCCCTTGTAATATCGTGAAGAATACAGGGCAGGTGAGTTACTCCTATGTAAGCCACTCATACATCCACAACTTATTACACGTTTTAGAATTAATTCCTGGTATTTTCAGCTTCAAGTCCACCCAGAACCCACAACATTTGTGTAATATAAAGGTACCTTGTTTTTTTTCAAATTTATTTTGGGTCTTATTTGGGGAAGTGGGAAATGCAGCTCATTTTAATTTGTTACACACAATGTTGTCCATACTTTAGCAAATTATTGACCGATAGCTGTATCTGCCGTATACAATATCAAGCTAATGCGCGCCCAGTACCCCTGGCATCCTCACACCAGCTCGATTTATAAGGTCTTCCTTTAACCACTTGGGAGCTAGTAAACAAACCTCCCCAGTGCTGCGCTGTCCATTATCCGGTGCTGAACTGGACGTCCAGCGGTCGCACGCAGCACTGGGGAGGTAGTGCCCGTGACGACCGTTGGCCGACGGCAGCACTTAAGGGGTTAAAGTCCACTTTGATCCTTCGATTCTGAGGTACCTGTTCGATTGTCAGTTTCTGGGTTTGAATATCGCACATATGCCCAAGGTATGGAGAGCTCTGCACCTTGCCATTTGGGTACACCCTGCAGCTGGATTTTCCCAGTTTATGCAAGTACCGAACGGGCGCCATGTTTTCCAAAAGTACCTCATTCCATGATGAGATACCTTTTTAGAAACATTGTGACCTGGACATATCTGATAGACGTAACCAGATAGGACGGTGCGGAGCATTGCAGAACTAGTCTGGTCTGAACAGTGAACACCAAACCAGGAAATCAATTCTAGTTTTTAATATGGATTTAAAAGGTCTCAGCCGGAAAGGAGCTTTGATATATCGCCTCCCAGGACCACTTGCTAATATCACTTCACTGCTCATGGAATTAATCTCCCCACACGTAATCTTAGCCAAGAATTTCTTACTTCTCGGTGATTTTAACGTGCACAGTGAGAACCCTGATAACCTCAATGCGGCCACCCTGCTGACTGACCTTTTCACACTCAACCTAACTAAAATAAATGAGGAACCCACTCAAAAGGCAGGTCATACGTTAGATATATTTCTAACGACCTCCCCCAACATTTCCTATGGGGTTACGTACCCCTTGACTTGGTCAGATCACTCTGTGATCGAGTTCCATATTAACGGCCCAAAAGCACAGACTGTACAAAAACACTACCCTAAAACAATGCTTCAGACCATGGCATAAGCTCATGCCCTCACATTTTCAGACTGCTTGTATTCCTCCACAAATCTCTGAAACCGATAATGTAAAGGAGGGCCTTGCCCACTTTAATACCAGCTTGCTATCCGCTATGGACAGCTTAGCCCCCTAAAACAATCCTCCACGACCATTAAGCGGAGCCAGACGCCGTGGTATTCTGCCACTCTCCACTTTGAAAAAAGTCAGTGCAAAAAACTTGATTGTCAGTGGCACCGTTCACATGACACACCAGATAGATAGATCCAAGTATGCACTGGCACAGTACCACAAAAACCTGAAAAACGCACATCGCATCCCAACTTGATTTAGCAGGGAGTACTCCGAGAACTCTGCCAGATCTTAAAAACATTCCCCATCCCCAAAACCTGCAACATTGAAGCTGCCCCATCTCAAACACTGTGCGACAACATAGCCAGTCATCTAACCCAGAAAATTGATATGATCTACAACAAAATCATATCGGCTAAGGACTTTCATATTGGCCCTAAGTATGACCCTTCACCAGCTATACCCATTTCCAAAACTTTGGAGAATTTTCAGATACTTACCACTGAGGAGACTGCAGCCCTTCTAAAAAATTGTCAAATCGGGGTCCCCTTTGGATCTCATTCCTGTAAAAACAACTGGCTACTATCTAAACTAGCCTGCCCCATCTGCTCCATCCTAAATTGCTCCATGAGGGAAGGCAGTCTCCCACTGGAATGGAAAGCCGCACAGATTCTCCCAATCAGGAAAGGCCCTAAAATTCCCACGGAAGATGTAACCAACTACCGCCCCATTTCTTTACTTCCCTTACATAGCAAACTCCTGGAAAAACACATTAAAAAGCACTTTCGTTGAATCCTCGAACTGCTTGGATTCCTCGCTATCCGGATTCAGACTCCGATACAGTACAGAGTCTGCGCTGGTGGCAGTTGGATAACATCAGAATGCTGTTGTACAAAGGTAAAGCGGTATGTTTGGTGCTGCTTGACCTATCCGCAGCATTCAACACTATCTCACACGAGACTCTACTTAGGAGACTGGGAGATATAGGCCTCATAGGGAATGCCCTGAAGTGGATGGCTAACTTTGTGTCTGACAGAACTCAGACCATTAACCTGGGTCCCTTCCGCTCACAATCAACCAGGGTGACCAAGGGAGTACCACAGGGCTCATGTTTGAGCCCTACCTTATTTAACATTTACATTGCTCCCTTGGCAAGACTATTGACGAACTTAGGATGTATTCCTATATCCTACGCTGACAACCTCTAACTTCTTCTCTCCTTTGACAAAACCAACTCCAATATTCAGACCACTTTTTTAAGAGGGTATAAAGGAAATCGCGGATTGGATGAAAGAACTTTCTTCAGCTCAATTTAGCTAAATCTGAGATTAGGCTGTTCAGTGAAGCAACAAGGAAGTGGTCCCCTTACTGGTGGCCAGATGGACTAGGTTCTGCCCCATGTCCAAAATGGGCAGTAAAAAACTTAGACCACAAACTCACTTTGAGGGAGCACACCACCTCCACCGCTGGAGCCTGCTTCCACAGCCTTAGTCTACTCAGAAGAGTTTTCCCTTTCCTGCCATTATCCACTCGAAAAATATTGATTCAGGCATTCGTCCTCCGCCGTCTGGACTATTGCAACGCCCTGCTGATTTCAGCTAACAATAGCTCCATAAGAAAACTGCAGTTTGTCCAGAGCACTGCGGCATGCCTGGTCACCAATGCCCCCCCAGAACCGCACCTCTCCCACTGCTACCAAAACTTCACTGGTTACTAGTGCGGAAGAGGATCAAATTTAAGATCTGCTGCATGGTATACAAGTCTTTAAACTATATAGGCCCAGGCTACCTAAATAACAAATTTGTTCGCTATGTACCTTCTAGACCAATTCCCCTCGGTAACTAAAGCACTGCTCCAAGTCCTGCGTTTAAAAAAAACCCTCTTAGGTGGCAAAACCTTTCACCACGCTACTGGAATGAACTACCCATACACTTGTGTCAATGCACGGACTATCTGGCATTCAGAAAGTTGTTGAAAAGGTCACTGTTCTAAATGTCCCTCCTTGGTTAACTATGGATATCTTAGCGTGGAGATACCCTGATGGGGTGATTCGGGTGCTTTACAAATAAATTGAGATTAAAAAAATTCGGATAATGTCACACAAGACCATTTGGGGTTTGCATGGAGTACTTTATGCAATGAAAGAGGAGGTGTTACCCTTAAGCTATTTCTTTCAGGGAAAGTAACTTTGAAAATAGACTTTTCCCCCTCGCAAAGTTCCTGCAGATATATTCTGTAAGCGTCAGTATCTATGAAGAGGTCTAACGGAGAGATTTCAAGAAATTAGGACCATGTTTTCACTACCTCTGTAAACTGCTTCTCCACTTAAACTTCTTATTACATCAGCGTTTGTACACTGATCAGTTTTGTGACCGCAAAAGTCTTTTTGAGAGTTGAATGGACTTTAATTGGCGGAGGAAAGAGTTCCTTGATATTTCGTTTCTATACACGCACATCGTCGTGCTGTGCTGCTTCCATACACTGCAGTGACGAAGGATCTCCTGGTTGATTGTAAACTGTGGACCTTCTTCACGGAATTAACAACTTCTTTTTCCTGCACACACATGTGAACCCAGGATGAAATTAACTCAAGTTTTCTTCTGATTTTGTTAAAAATAAAACGACTTACCGGTTGCTCTGCTATACTAGAGTGTAGATTTGTATTATTTGTATTATTTAAGATGTCCACCTGCTCGCTTTTGGAAAATCTGATGCAAAAGAAGGATGTAGAGCATAGCAAGATCTTCTACCTTCTATAGAAGCCTATAGAATTCTATTGTCATGTTATAAAGCCGACTAGTCCATGCACTAATGCATATGGAATGTTGTTTTAATGTGTGGGAGTAGGTTAAAAATGTATCGAACAATGCCCTTCATTTTCCCAAATCGAAAAGATTTCTAAAATGAAGCTCTGCAGAAAAAAATTAAACTCCTGTTTGGCAATTGGATAAAATGCTTTTCAAGATCTCCATCTCTGACTTGCACAATTTCCATATGAATACTTGAGCAGGAACTCTCTTTTTTGGCCCTCTTCCTTGGGATCCCCTCCTACACCTTCTTCCTCAGTTAAAACTCTGGGCATCAAACTCAATAATCATCTCAACCTTCACTCACAAATTAGTTCTGTGGTCTCTTCCTGTTTTTTTGTACTCCGAACTATCCGCTCTGTTTCTCGTTTCTTCTCTCCTTCTGCTCTTAAGTTAATCATGTCCGCCCTGGTTGTTTCCCGGCTGGTCTATGCTAACGCCCTCTACAATGGCATCCCGGCGTATAGTCTGCGGAAGCTCCAGCTGGTCCAAAACCAGGCGGCCAGACTGATCTATGGCCTCCCCCGCTCTCACCACTCTACCCCCTTGTTGAAAGCACTACATTGGCTACCTGTTAAGGAGCGATCTCTTTTTAAGACTGGATGTATGGTCTTCCAGGCACGCCAAGGGACTGCCCCTGCATTCATCTCTTCTCTACTAAATCCCTACATCCCTGCCCGTGAACTGCGGTCATCTACTCAATCACTCCTCCAGGTTCCCCGATATAGACGCAAGAAATGGGGCGGAGCCAATTTTTCTGTCTTGGCACCTTCCTTTTGGAACTCCCTCCCCGATCACTTGCGTTTGGCCACACACTATTCTTCTTTTCGTAAAGATCTTAAAACCCTTCTTTTTACTCAAGCCTTCCCAATGTAAATTCCTTTCCTTCCCGGTTATCCCTTCAGTCGTTTGTTTTACTGCTACTTCTGCCTCCATAGCGCCAAGAAACCGCATGGTGAACGTTGCGCTTAATAAATATTTTAAATTCAAATTCAGGTCTTCTTTGAAGGGCATGTAATTTCTTGTTTTCTGACTGTACTTTGTATCTTGCTCCATAGAGAAAGAACGAAACAATCACACGCAAGATGGATGTTCAGAACCTGACCGACGCTGAACTGAAGGAACAGCTAATCAAACATGGGACTTTGCCTGGACCCATCTTACGTATGTATACTGTTTTTCAGTTATCTGCATGTACATTACATTTGGCAGAATCCATGATATGGCCACAAATGAGACTAAAGTTGGGTATAAACATTTTATTGTACCTGAGTAAAATTACATACAATAGGGAGAGCTGAAAGCCCAGATTGTCTTAGATGTCGTACAGAATGTGGTACATTCATACATACCCTTTGGGGGATGCACTGAGATTCAGATTTATTGGGGTAGGATTGTGAGTGAGCTAAATGCCGTATTAGAAGTCCAAATAGATTTGGAACCAAGGTTTCTCCTTTTGGGAATTCCGACCAATGTGGATATCCCACAGCGTAAACTTGTACTGGCCAATTTGGGGCTAGTGAAGGCAAAACATGATATAGCGAAATACTGGGGGCCCCCTCAAATACCAACATTGAAAGAGTGGATGGCATGTCGTGATTTGTACATGGTGGCGGAGCAAGTGACATACAAGGCTAGGGACTGTCCTCGGAAGTTCAGGAAGATATAGGCACCATGGATCAAGTACTATGGCCTAGAAGTAGTGGGGGAGGTAGAGGCAGGGCGAATGCAGTTTGGAGAAGTGGGAAAAGAGCTTTGAATGATGTAATCTGGGTTCCTAATACTTCTATTCATGACCACTGTAACCACGACCCTTTATTTTTATATGCCTGGGTGGCTCAGACCTCTCTGTGGATTCCACTGAGACAGATATTTTGTTTTTACAACTGCCATTTTTGTCACTGATTTTTCATCAAGGGTGCATCATGTACTCATGCTTTGTTTGAAGTTTGTTTTATTTTTCAAAAATAAAATACAAATATTTATTTAAAAAAAAAAGAAATAATTGGCCATCAGAATGTGATCAAAGATTATACCCAGACTCCATTCCCCCTCACCCATAGTAGCCCACCAGTAGGGTTCACAGGCTATCTTTGAAGTAGTCTTGTTTGCAAACCTAATGTGATGTGTCCTCGGTTTGTCTCATAATGTTACACTTCCCATAATGCTATTTTAGTTGTACACACTTTTAAATCTGAAAGTCGTGCAAAAGTAGATTTTCACTTCTAACCACAAATGTCACTTCTACCATTCTGTTCTTGGTAGAATCTGTATCCCATGTGTTTGGCCATGTTGAGGCAATCTGTTATTAATACTATTTTGCAGCAACCAGTGTAGTGATCAGTACAGAGCATTTTTTTTAAATATTTCTTACAGTCTCTATTTAAATTACTCATGACACACCCACCTGCTCGCAACACCCCCACTCCTCCCCCAGGGAGAACAGGAACCCTCTACTTCCCCATCACCTCTCACCGCCACCTACCGCTCTGTTCTGTAGTAGGGGATCTCGGTGTATAGTCATAATCTAGTGAATAGTCCCGCCCATGTGCGTGGACCCCGGAGCAATCAAAAAT
Source organism: Lissotriton helveticus (assembly GCF_964261635.1). Lineage (NCBI taxonomy): Eukaryota > Metazoa > Chordata > Amphibia > Caudata > Salamandridae > Lissotriton > Lissotriton helveticus. Next base: position 1,544,852,142 of record NC_136065.1, read on the forward strand.
AATCTCTTAAGCTGTCTTCATTGCAGTCCTGCATAGACACTTAAGAGCACATTAAAGACCATAATGCAGCCTGTACCTACAAGGCTACACTGTCCAGTACTTCAGCTAGAAATGCCAAGGATATAACCTCAAAAACACATTAAACACAATCTGTCAAGTTTCACCCATAGAGAAACATTCCTCCCCTCCCCAAATCCTTGGAATGATAGAGAGGAAGGTAGGGACAGACAAGCCTCCATAGGCTGCCATTATGTGTCTGGAAAAGGGATACAGTGCCTTTAAGGAACTCTCTGGAGACCCTTGGTATCCCAGCATGCTCAGCCCCTTCCTTTTACTTTCAGTTCTTTTTTCCGGCTCCTGCTAGGGGGACCGTGGAGCATTAAGCTCTCCCTTTTTTGTTTTTTTTGTCTAAAAATTGAACTTTTAAAGGGTTAGTGTGTTCACTCGACGTCTTTTTGCCTTTTCTCATCTTTGCTGGAGTTTCTCTGGTGTTTGGAGTGCTCTTTTATCAAATATGCCTGCCTGCCTTTGATAAATGCCCGGAGTGCTCTAGGAAAAAGGCAAAATCAGATCCTCACAGGGTGTGCATCCTGTGTCTGCCTTCTTCTCATGTTCCTGAGGAATGTGATATATGTCTGCAGTTCGCTAAAAGGACCCTGAAGGACAGGGAGAAGACCAGGCTCCAAGGCCTGGAGCAGAGAAGGCAGCAAGGACAAGGTGGGTCTGGGGCTGAAGGGGCTCCTTCCTCTGCCGTGCGCAGGCCTCTGGGGAGCTCCAGTAAACTCCACCGGTCTCCGTTGACTGCCTCGACGTCGGCTTCGAAAGGAATGACCACAGTCTGTTCCCCGTCTCCCTAGGGCTATGGGTCGAAGCGCCGTCGACGTTCGACGCCGAGGGGACTGACGTCGGGATTTCCGACGAGGTCGACGTCGAGGACTGACTCATCATCGAGCCATTATCGATGTCGAGAGGGGTCAAGACACCGGCGCTCGCCGTCGGGGCGACACCGTCCGGTCACCATCGACGTCGACACGCAAGTCAGCGGCGTCGAGACGAAGATCAGCGTCGAGACGGATGTCGTCGACGCCGAGGAGATCGCCGCCGAGGCATCGACTGTCTAAGCAACGGCCATCGACGCTGAGCAGACGCTCGTTGACGTCGAAGGGACGCTCCGCGTCGAGGAGGAAGCCTAGACGTTCTAGGACCAGGACGGAGTCTTCGGCTTCAGCGAGCACACTGTTGCGGCGGCGCCGTCGCTCGTCTACGAGGGGTAGGGCCTCAAGATCGCCCCCCTCTGGACAGAAGAAGATGAAAAGGAGAGTGGGACAGTCTCCGGGCTCGGAGTACTCTCAAGTTTACTCACCCTCCAAACCGAGGTCTCCTACACCTCCTCTTTGCCCGTGGATCCTCCTCCGCGTACCCCGACTCCTACTCCTCCACCGCTTCCGGTTCCTCCTCACCGTCTTCCTCCACCGGCTCCTCCAAGGTCGGCCTCACTACCTCGGTTGCCGTCGCTGCCTATGGGGCCTCCTCAACCTAGGCTCCCGGTTCGGCCTCCACAGCGCCCTCCTGTCCGGCCCGCGGAACGTCCGAGGCCGTGGAGGTCGAGGTCTCGCTCACGGTAAGATAGGTCCAGGAGTCGCCGTCGCTCGTCTACGAGGTCCAGACGGCGCCGTAGGAAGGACAGGTCTAGATCCCGCCACACGGCTTCGTCCAGTGCCAGGGACTTCTAGCCGACCCTGTCGGAGTCCCCTCGGACGAGGGTATCCCCTATCTACGACATTGTCTCCTTCCAGGAGGTGTTGCTGCGAGGTGCGGCGAAGCTGGGCATCACACTCACGGTGCCCACGCCCTCGACATCTGTCATCTTCGAGACCTTGCACAAGAAACAGTTGTCTCGCCCCTTGTTGCCGTTGTGGAGCTCTTCCTCACCCCAGCTGTTACGAAATCAGCGCCTTCCAGGCTGCATAAGAAGTATCTGGCCCCTGACTCGGATCCTGCGTTTCTTCGCTTGGACCCTGCGCCGGATTCAGTGATTGTGACGGCGGCGAGGAAGCAACACGCCACCACCCCGTCATTGACCGTGCCTCCTGACACGGAGAGCCGCTGGATGGATTCGGCAGGCAGGAAGGTCTGCAGGACTGCATCCACGTGTATGAAGGCCGCAAATGCCTCGGCCCTGTTGGGATGTTATGATCGGTCCCTCTGGGAGTCCCTTACACGGTTCGTGGACCTCCTTCCGGGAGAACTGGGAGGATTTCCAAGAAATCCTTAATGAAGGACTGATGGTCTCCAACCAGGTGATCAGTTCGGCTGCGGACTCCTCCCTACTGGCAGCGCATGGATACTGCCATATGGTCAACCTGAGGCGCCACGCCTGGCTGCGTCTGACGTCCTTGAAGCCCGAGGCGCAGCAGAGGGTTGCCAATCTACCCTTCTCGGGTGAGACCCACTTTGGAAAACACGCGGACGAGGAGATGGTCCGCATGAAGGCGGAGACATTGACGGCTGTCTGATTGGAGAAGCGGAAGGAACAGAAGAAGACCTTCCGCTCGTTCCAAAGACGTACGGGCGCAAGGTAGAGGGCAAGGTCGACAGGCTGGGCAGAGGCAACAACAGCAACAGCAGCAGCAGCAGCAGTTCCAGCGGCGCCCGTTCCAAAAGCGCCAGAGGGGCCGTGGTGGTCAGCAGGCCTCATCCGCGACCAAAGGCCCGGCTGGGTCTAGGCCCTGAGGTGCTTCTTCCCCCTCATCCGTTACCCGCTCCGGTGGGGGGAAGCATCCAACATTACCTGGCAGAGTGGAGAAACATTACTCAAGACAAGTGGGTGCTGAATATTGTTTGCAATGGATACAGTCTTCGGGTCACCAGTCCGCCTCCATCGATCCCACCGGTCAGCTCGAAGTTCCGGCTGCGCGAGCTCCAGGCGGAGGCCGATACCCTGTTAAGAAAAAGGGCGATAGAAGACGTCCCTCTGTCTCAAAAGGGAAAGGGCCTTTACTCACGCTTCTTCCTAGTCCAGAAGAAGGACAAGAACGAGTTCAGACCCATTCTGGATTTGCGACAGGCAAACAAGTGGATTCGCAGGGAAAAGTTTTGAATGCTGTCTTTGCACCAGATTTATCCTCAGCTGCAGAGAGGAGACTGGCTGTGTGCGATAGATCTGCAAGATGCGTACTTCCATGTGCCCATTGCACGGAAACATCGGAAGTTCCTACGCTTCCTCGTCGGCGCTAATCACGATCAGTACACCGTACTACCGTTTGGACTGATGTCTGCACCCAGGACTTTTTCGAAATGCATGGCTGTGGTAGCAGCGCACCTGAGAAAGAACAAGGTGTTTGTCTACCCGTACATAGACGACTGGTTGATCAAAGCCTCCACCTTCCAGGAAGCACAGTGCACTTCAACAGGACAGCCGTCCTGTTGAACAGTCTGGGGTTGCACATAAATCTGTCCAAGTCTGTCCCGATTCCTGTGCAGTGCCTGCAGTACTTGGGAGCCTCCATCAATACGCTGTCGGCAAGCATGTCTCCTTCGGAGGAGAGACGCTTATCCATCCTTCGGAAGGCTCAGGCTCTCATAGCTGCTCCATCTACAACAGTGAGGACGGTGTCTTCTCTACTGGGATCGATGGCCTCTTGTATCTCCCTCACTTCGCACGCGCGCCTACACATGAGGCCGCTACAGGAATGTTTTTTGTTTTTTATTTTTTTATTAAATTTTTTATTGCAGTTACACCAGGAGCCGCTAAACAATCTGTCAGAAATTACAGTTATGCATCACAGGTGGTGCTACTCACAGCCGGCTAAGGGATACACGGCCATTTAGCCCACACCCCGGAGTTTGGGCGGCAAGCATGATTAGTGCACTATATTAACCAAGTATTACACAGATGCAAACAGTCAATGGGCGTTCCTAGTTTCTGCTTTTTGATTTTTAAACGCAACCCCCCCCACCCCTCATAATGAACTGTAGAAAACCCAAGTTAAGATCCTTCAAAACTACATACACGAAAATTGCAGCAGTTACACTTCGTTGTCCCTCCTCATCCCCCCAGTACCAGCCAAAGTCATTCACTGTTCAAGGCCCGCATCTACAGGTGGCTCACGGCATCCTATGGGATCAGTAGGTTAGTCGTGTCCTTAACGTATGTCTCATTAGTCCCGGTGTCGTGTCCCATGCCCCCCCTGTGAAAACCCTCCTATAGCCCCCGTCCAGCCCATGATAATGTCTCCACTTTGACCAGACTCTACGGAATTTTTTCGGGCAGCTCCTGGCCTTCTAGGTGACCCTCTCTGCTGCCATATATAGGTCTAATCCTCTCCTCCACTCCTCCAGGTCCGGGGGCTCCGGCGCTCCCCAGTGTTTTGAAATTTCTCTTTTGGCAACAACCAATGCGAGGACCAGAAAAGTAAGTAGTGGGCGGGTCAGGTCAACCTCGTTTGTCATGCCCAGCAGTGCCAGCTTGGGATCCCGGGGGATCGACGCCTCGAACCTCCTCTAATTCCCTAAATATCTGGGTCCAGTATATTTGTATTACATCACAAGTCCATACAGTATGATAAAAATCTCCCTCTTCCTGGAGGCATTTAAGGCATTGTGAGTCCTCTACCTTCCCCATTTTGTACAGACGCAACCTGTCTAAGTAGGTTCTATGGAGGATATTAAATTGGATAAGTCGTAGTCTAGACTTGATTGCCACTTCCCGGGGATGCATCAAGACTATCTCCCAATCCAGATCCTCCATCTCCCCCACTTCCGCCTCCCAGGTGTCTGAGTCTTGTCAAATCACCCAGCATATGGTTAGTCAGTGTTTTAGAAGTTAGGGAGACCGCCTTTCCCACCATCTGCTCTTGAAGGAGCCTCCCCTCCAGTGGCGCATACTCCGGGATATCTGTGAGCGTGATGCTTTGGGCTATCCAAGCGTGCCGTAGTTGGACATATTTGAACTGCTGTGTATTATGAAATCCAAACTCTGATTGAAGGACTTGGAACGATTTCAACTCCCCCTTGGCTATTACATCTCCTATAGTGGAGATGCCAATGTCGTCCCATCTGTGGAACCCGCGTAATTTATGAAGCTCTGCCAACCATTGGCAGTGCCACAACGGTGTCTGCCGTGTGGGCTTCCTCTCCCAGCCCGTGCGTCGTGCGGCCCTCGTCCACGCAGTAAGCGTTATAGAGGTGGCGGGGAGAAGGAGCGCCCTTCCAGAACTCCCATAAAGATAGCTCAATATGTTCTTGGATGCCATTTTAGTTCTCTCTAGAGTGTAAGTTGGGTGATCTGCCGGGGCATGAAACCAGTCGTTAATCGGGGTCAGATGTTCCGCCCAATAGTAAGCCTCTAAATTGGGGAGCGAGATTCCTCCACTATATTGGTGCCTCTGAAGCGTGGCAGGGCCACCCTGGCGTGTTTGCCCAGCCAAAGGAAGGATCTCAGATCCGCATGGATCCTGTTGAAGACCGCCACTGGTATTGGATAATATTCGTTTTGTAGGGCTTATAGGAATTTCGGCAGAGTGATCATTTTGTACATGGCCGCCCTTCCCAGGAGTGTCAATGGAAGCTGTCTCCAGCGGTCCATATCCGCCACCGCATTAGTTATAATCCGTTCCAAATTCCTTTGGAACGACAGGGTCGCATCCGTGGTTATATAGATCCCAAGGTATTGGAATCCTTCTACTGTTGTCAGCAGTTCCTCTGGCAGCCTCCCCCACTGATTGCGTCCCCCCGGGTCGTAAAGTACTGATTTGTGCCAGTTTGTTCTGTAGCCCGCCATCCCTCCATACCGTCCTAGTTCCCGATAGAGCTCCGGCACGGTGATCTCTGGTTTAGTGATGTAGAGCAAAACATCGTCTGCGTAGAGCGAGACCTTTTCTGGATGTAGTTCTGTATCACCACTTGTAAAGCCATGAATGTCTCTATTGTGCCGGATTCTGGCCGCGAGCACCTCAATGGTGAGCGTGAAGAGGAGAGGGGACAGGGGGGCAGCCCTGTCTGGCACCTCTCTGAATTCGGAACTCACGTGAGAGTATCCCGTTCACCTTCACCCTAGCCCTCGGGCTAGTATAAAGCAACCGGACCCATTTGATAAACTTTGTCCCGAAGCCAAACCTATGAAGCACTGCAAACAAGAAGGGCCAGTGGACCGCGTCGAACGCTTTCTCGGCATCCAGGGAGAGGAACCAGTGTGGATCACTTCTCCCCCTCACCTCTTGTAGCCAGTTGTGGGTTCTCCCGAGATTCAGCTTCGTTGCTTTATCAGGTAAGAAGCCCGATTGGTCCAAATGTACAAGGGCCGTAATGACTTCTGTATTAAGTAGGGAGATTGGCCGGTAGGAGGCACAATTCTCTCGTGGTTTGCCCTCCTTAAATATCGGAATTATCGTGGCCGTAGCAAGATCCGGTGGGAGCTCTCCCTCCTCAAAGGCACCAGTAAAGAGGCCCTTAAGATGACAGGTCAGTAGGTCCGCCGCACGCTTAAAAAGCTCTGTTGGGAAACCTTTCGGGCCTGGGGATTTGCCCGGTCTCAGCCTGGCAATGGCGTTCGTGATGTCGTCAGACGTTATGTCTGCTTCCAGAGCCTCCATGGCCTCTGGGGGGGAGGACCGGTAGGGTAGTATCGTCTAGATATTTGAGAGCTTCCTCATGGGTAGCAAGGTCTCGGGCTGCGTAGAACCTTTCATAGTGGGTAGCAAATACCTCTGCTATCCCGGCGTCAGTGTCGACCAAAGTCACCTCTGCCGTAGCGATATTATCTATCCAACGCGCCGCTCGTTCTTTTTTGCTGATCCATGCCAAGAGTTTCCCTGACTTGTCTCCCACGTCATATAATCTATGGAAGGTGGCGAGGGATTGGGTCTTGGCCTCATTAGTTACCAGTTCCCTATATTGCCTCTGGGCATCAAGTAGCCGTCTTAGGGTTTCGTCGGTCTTATGGGTCAGATATTCTCCCTCCCTTCTCAGAATAGTCTGTTTTAGGGCCGCTACCTCGGCCAGGAGTCTCCGTCTTTCCTCGCCCAATCTAGATCTAATCCTGTCACGTAGGACCGGTTTTAGGGCTTCCCATGGAGTGACATTCAAGTCCACGGAGCCCTCATTTTCTGCAATATATATTTTAATGTCAGTCCTCACGCCTCTCTGAATCGCCGTGTTTTGGAGATCCCAAGCCGCGAGTCGCCAGGAACCCGCGTCCCTGCCCGGTCGTGGCCCACCTTCACGTATAACGGTGAATGATCTGATATCCCCCTGGCCCTGTAGTCTGCGATATCCCCTACTCCCAGATGCTGTCGGGACATGAAAACATAATCGAGGCGCGAAAACGTCTTGTGTGCCCCAGAATAGTATGAGTATGTGTGCTGTCGGGTGGAGCCATCGCCATACATCTGTCAATCCTATTGTGGACATCTGGTCGAACAGCGCAGTCCGGTGCTCCTCCCCAACTGTGCTCCCAGATCTATCAAGGTTTATGTTCATGACATCGTTAAAATCTCCTCCCACCACTTGTACAGTGTCCGCTGTGTCTAGGAGTATGTTTGCAAGCGCTGTACTCGTACGGGACTGTTATTTGGGTGGTGCGTAGACCGGGATCAGTGTATAGGTGCGTCTATTCCAGGTGCCCTGCACTCCAGCGTATGTTCCCTGCGGGTCAACCCAGGTGCGAGTGATACAGAAGGGTGGGGATCTTTTAACAATGACTGCCACTCCCCTAGAGTCGGATGTGTATCCCGCATGTGCCAATACCCTGTACCGGCCTCTAGCGATGAAAGCACACTGGGTGCCCTTGAGGTGCGTTTCCTGTAGGAAAGTGATGTCTGGGTCGACCTTTTTAATATAAACGTTCACGAGGCCTCTCTTGATCTTAGAGCCTAGTCCATTGACATTCCATGTCAGGATACTCAATCTCCTATCACCCTCCCTCGGTGTGTCTACGGTACCTGCCATTGGAAGATGCAGTAACTATGAATTACAAGACTCCGGCATGTGTAGGTGATGCGGAGGCGCAGTGCGTGCAGCTGAGCTCTTACATGTGTTTTCTCCCCCCCCCCCCCAACTGTTCCCACCCGGTCCCCTACCCGAACAAACTGGAAACCCCTTCTCCCACCCCCCTCCCCACCTCCCTCCCCTTCCAGATGTGTCCCGAAACAGGACATGGCTTTCCGTAGGAGTAGGCCTGTCGCCCACCCACCAAACTCTCCCTACCAAACACCAAGAAACAATAAAAACGTGTAAAACAAAACAGGGAGGCGTGTCTACTTGCATGCTTCTCGATGCAGGGCTGCCTCTCCAGTTCTCCAAATCCACCAACGTTCAGAGACGCTTCCAGCGTGTTCGTGTACTAAGATGTGTCGCTTACTCTGTGCTCCGAGCCCTCATCCATTAGGATTTGGAGTCTTGAGTCTCAGTTTCAGGCACACTGTGCTGTCCTGACAAGTCCTTTTCCAACACATGGATCTCTCGTACCAACGGGTGGTCAGATTGTCCCTCGTCTTCTTCCTCCTCGCCGCCTGATGTGCGGCTATCGAGAGCCTCCTCGTCCTCCGATCGTGCCGTGGTGCGCAAGGCTGCAAATCTCGACCCCATCTCCGCCGCACCTTTTGGGGAAGCAGAACGTCCTTTTCACGCAGTCCCAGTGCCTTGACCTCTATACGGCGTCGCTGGGGTTTGCCTCTTGGATCTCCTGGATTTCAGTCTCTGCGCCTTCGGGATTTCCCAGTGGGTTGCATTCCTCAGGGATCTGTCTAGCAGGTCTTGTCTGGCGATCTCTCTGCTGTTGAGGATCGGACGCTCCTCTAGCCAGTGCCAGGCATCCTCCGGGTGTGTGAAGAAGAGTGACTGATCATTGTATAACACCTTAAGTTTCGTTGGAAACAGGAGCATGTATTCGATTTTCAAGTCTAAGTTTAGCCTTCACCGCATCGAAAGATCGTCTGTTTTTGGACGTCATGACTGGAATCCGGGAATATCATGATGTGTGAGTTTTCCAGCCGGATCACTCCCATCTTTCTCGCCTCTCTCAGTATCAAGTCTCTATCAGCAAAGTTTAGAAAGCGTGCAATAACCGGACACGGTCTCGCCCCTGCCGGCGGTTTTGCGAGGAGGGCCCCGTGCGCCCTCTCTATTATGAAACATGGCGAGAATTGTGCCATAGGGAAGGTTTCCATTAACCACGCATGAAGGGAGGACACCATGTCCGCCTTCTCAATCCCTTCCCTAAATCCGACAAATCGACGGTTGTTGCGCCGTGCCCTGTTTTCGGCATCGTCCACCTTCCAGAGCAGCTGGCGATGGGAGGCCTTAAGTTCGGCCATGTCTTTGCGAAGGGTCGTGATTGAATCTTCGGCCTCGCCCATCCGTGCCTCCGCGGAGGTGACCCTGTCGGACAAATTTCGGAAATCCTGCCTCAGGAGTGTCACTTCCGAGCCCACCTCGCCTATCTTGACCTCCAGGGCCGCCCTGGACTCCTGGATATCATTGCGCGAGGCCTGGATGGCCCCCATCAGCAGGTCGGTGTCCGAGCGTGGGCCCGGGGCAGCGGGAAGGCCATCCGCCACCTGTCTTGGCGCGGCAAAATTGTCCATTGGGCCTTGTTTGGGCCCTTTAGGCTGGATGTCCCTCTTCCCCATGTTATTCAGAGGCGTCGTGACTTGACCACTCCGCCAGCGGTTGGCACCACTTCACCCGGACGCGGTCCCAGAGGCGAACGTCTACTCCGCAGGGATCTTGGAGCCGGACCGTATGCGTTTCAGGGCCTCCGTCGCCCCGACCCCGCCGTAGATGTCGATTAGGTGTCTGACTGGAGGGGCCAGGGAGAGCTGCCTGCCTATTCCCTCCCGTCGTCTCCTCTCAGGCGCCAGGCCCCAGGCCACCCCGCGTCACACTGCAGTGGTGACGGCCACGTCTGGGGATCCACGCCACACAGGCGCCCCTTCAATCCGCCCTTTATGCCCGGCAGGCCTGCGGATTGTCAAGCCCAGGCAGGATCCTCTCTGGGTCCGCTATGCTGTCCAGGCCACCATCTTGGAGGAGATGCGGGGCTCGCGCGGCACCGCCACAGGTCCCGAGGGGGGCCCCACACCAGTCTTCTACTAGTCTACCACAGGAGGCTACATTGAAAACTATAGAAGAAATTCTCATGAAACAAAACTGGTATTTTATGCTCCCAGACACTTCGTCTTACAATGCTGTTTGATGGCATTAACAGAGAATTTTTTCAAGTCTGAAGACACTCTAGTCCGTCAAATCCACGGAACATCCAGGGGAAGCACATTTTCGCCAAGCTAAACCGGATTTTACATAAGAGAAAAATGCATTCAACACTGCACTAACACTTTAAACCCAGATACTATTTTGGAGAAGATTCATAGACCTCCTCTTGATCTGGAAGGACCCTACAAACTCCATGCTGTACTTTCTCAAATGGCTAAATACTTGTGATGAATACGTGAAATTCAGACACATGGCGCATCCTACCACACTTGATTTTCTAGATCTTACGATCCATGCTGATGGAATGAGTCTGAAAACACGAACTTTCTGTAAACCTGCAGCAAATAAAGTTCTCGCTCATTTAATAGCTTTCACCCCAGACCACTCGGAACATTTACCTTACAGCCAATTTTTAAGAATCTGCCAAAACTGCAGTGAAACACAGGATTATAAAAGACTGGCTACAGATTTAAGAAATAAACTACAAAAGAGAAACTATCATCTCCATATCCTCAACAAATGCCAAAAAGAGCAAAAAACCAATGCCGAGAAAGCCTTTTAGAAACAGAAAAAACTACTGAGAATGATGTACATGTCAAAACGTACAGCACTGCTTCCAACATGATAAAAAAAGCAGTAAACAAACACTCCAGCATAATAACATCAGGCAAACTACTGTGGCCAAAACCCAGGTCTGCCCATAAAAGAAATAGTAACCTTTTGTAACAAGCTGGTTCACACACTACCGCGTACACGATCCAAAGCCAACACGAACCTACCCTTATGGGGTTTTTAACCAGTGGTAGGACCCTTTCCATGTGGAAAATGTAGAACTTTTGTGGCTTTAAGTGACACACTGCACAATTTACAGAGAATCTAGAATGGACGTTGAGACAACATACCAATTGCAACACTACACATGCAGTTTACATGACCACCTGTCCTTGCCAATAAAGATAGATTGGCATGACATGCAGAAAGGTGAAAATCCGGATAGGAGAACACCGGAGCAATACAAGGTGCTAGAAAATCACCACACGAAAGAGCAAACCTTCTCTATCCATGCAACATGCAGCCAATGATTTGAAATGGGTAATTTTAGGAAGGAGCTCAAGACCTGGCTCTTGGAATGACCCACAGTGGCTTCGACAAACCAGCAGCTTCACTCCCCTCCCCCCTCCCCCACCCCTTGAGACCCTATCGGGTGAGCAACTTAGAATTCCCTCTTTTATCAAGCATACCATTGTACAAAAAATCAGTAAGAGTGCATTTTTACAACTTTCTTGATAATAGTAAGAGGCAGCAATATTATTGCATTCTCTCTTAGCTATAAAAAAATATATACCTTGCTGGATTATGCAATGGTCAGTGGAAAGAGTAAGACCTGCACAGTCAAGCTACAGCTCGAGTTCACCAAACGGCAGTCTTTTTTTACCATGATTCTTTTTTCCATGATTCTCTTAAAACTACATATTTTCAACTTTTTTCTAGTCGATTGTAGTGAGTGCTTTTCTTCTCAAGATAAATTATAACTGCACACCCGATAAATAACGCTATTAAGTATTTCTCAAGCCACGTAGGCTAATTGCCCGCAGCACCATGAACGCCCCACATTGTTTTAAGTAAATGGGGCCAAAATACTCTGACGCGGAGTCTGCGTACAACAGATCACCTGCAGCGTCATGCATGCCCCACATCATTATGAAAAATGTGGCCCCATACACTCTGATGTTGAATCTGCGTGCAACTGTTCAAGTCCTGAACACATACAAGAGTGAGCCTAGTTATCCAATAATAAAATAAAACCACCTCCAAATCGCGTCCTCCTCCTCAATTCGCTGAAACGCAGCGGCAGGCCTGGTGAGTTTTTTTAAATTTATTTATTTATTTATTTTATTTGTCATTTTTGGTTTACATCTCCGGCACAATAAAGCAGGTAAGGTACAAGCATACAGCATAATCTTATATTCAGAGAAAGTTCGCATATGAACATCAGTAATCGGCAGGCTGTATAACAATAGCGAGGATGGTGGAGGTTCCTTTGTCTGCCGCTTACGTACTTACATTTCATTTAAACATTACTGAACTATAAAAGAACTCCCCACCCCCCCAACCATGTCCCTCCCCAAATTTCACCCTGCCCCTCCCCACCCCTGCTGCCGGGTTCACAGAAAGAATAAAAATAGGGTCTGAGTCACGTGCTCCCTATGGTGGGTCACCGTGTGTCACTTCGTCCTGAGTCGGAGCCTCCCCTGTCCCATGGGTACTGATTCCGAACCGCTTTGTGTCAATTGGGTATCCTGTCCTATCAACTCCTGAAACATTACCCCCCAAGTCTGTAAGACCTCAGGTAGCTTCCCATCCCTTCTTGTATGCCGCATGTGTTCTTCCTCTGCCAGTTCCCATTCCCGCAGATCTGCCCTCCATTTCCGCAGCGTCGGGCCCTGTGGGGACAACCAATGAATTGCAATAGTCTCTGTTTGGGATCCCGGGGGATTAAGCCCAGGAGGCAGGGACGTGGGTCCAGGTCTATTATCCACCCCAACACCTTCGCCAGGACCTCCAAAACCGACACCCAGTATGACTGGTGCACGGGCACGCCCACACCATGTGTATAAATCTGCCCGTGGACTACGACATCTCGGGCAGTGGGAATCTCTGGTATTATCAATGGTCTGGAGCCGTTTAGGTGAGAGGTAGGTCATGTGTATAATATTATATTGAATTTGTTTAAAGCGGTTGCTCACTGACACCTTCCGCACACTTTCATGTATTTTTTCCCATTCACGGGGGGTAATCTCCTGCGGACACGCCTGCTGCCATTTATCTTCTACCATCAAGGACTGTAACCTTTTATCCTCCCGTAGAGCCTTGTAGAGGTGAGTCACAAACTTCCGGCCCCCCGCCATCGCCAACGTAGTGACCAAAGTACGGGTGTGCGCCGGAGCCTCTGGAAACGAGGGCCATAGTTGCCGCGTAGTCGCCGCTAGTTTAGCATATTGGAGAAATTGCCCCGGACCGAGCTCGAAGGCGGTCACCGCCTCCTGATAAGTGATAAATTTATCATTCGGATACAGATCAGCCAGCATCAGGCAACCTCCCTCTGTCCATTTGTCTGTGGACATGACCTGTAACATCCGGGCAAAGGATTGCATCAGCCGTAGATCAAGGTCAGGGGCGAACGGCTTGTTGCAGATGAGGCACCGTACCACTCGATCCCAAATCGCGGCCACCAACCGCACCAGCGGGGGGCTGTGATCTCGCCGCCCCCCCACCTGCCATAGCAGCGCTCCCAACTGCCCACTCCCGTAAGTTCCTGCCAGCAAGGACCGCTCCCAAGAGGGGTCCGTATCCAACTATGCAATAGCATGATGCAGTTGTGATGCAAAGTAATAAAGCTCCAGATCTGGGACTTCTAACCCTCCTGCGCCCCATCTATGCTTCAGGACCTCCAGACTCACCCTGCGCCGCTTCCCGTTCCACAATAGGAGGGAATCCAGTTCCCGGAAGACCCGGTGCGGCAGCTCGTAAAAGGACCCTTGCATGGTGTACAGACAGCGTGGGAGGACCACCATTTTGATTAGAGCTATCTTCCCCATTAAGGAGAGCTTAAGGGTGTTTCAGAAGGTGATACTCCCCTTCAGACCCCTGATTATTCTTCCCATGTTGTGTTGGAAGAAGGCGGCCGAGTTTTGTCCAATCCAGATCCCCAGATAACAAAGTGTATCGTCCATCCATGGGAGTCCCATCTCCGGACGCGGGACCCCATCCCAATCAGACTGCTCTCCAACCGCGTAGAGCTGAGATTTTGTCTTATTCACCGCAAGACCAGAAGCAGCTGTAAATCGCGATAGAGCGGCCATCAAGGTCGGCAACGACTGCGTCGGTTGGCTCAAATATATCAGGGCGTCGTCCGCATACAAGGACACCACATGCTCCACATCCCCCACTCGAATGCCCCGGCCCTCAAGCACCGTGCGGAGGTGGCATGCCAACGGTTCCATCGCCTGGCAAAGAGTAGGGGAGAGAGAGGGCACCCCTGACGTGTTCCCCTCGATATGGGTATCTCATCCGACACACATCGTCCCGTGCGGGTATAAAGCAGCTGTATCCACTTTACAAACCCTTCCCCCAGTCCTAGTTTTAGAAGCACCTTCCAGAGGTAGGCCCAGCGGATCGAGTCGAACGCTTGTTCGATATCCAGAAATACTAGTGTGTTTTGTTTGGCCTGTCCCTCCCAAGGTTTGCATGATGTGGGCCAGGCGACGAATGTTCCGTAACGTATTCCGGCCCTGAATAAACCCCGATTGGTCGTCATGGACCTGTCGCCTAAGGTAGGGAAGGAGTCTACTTGCCAGCACCTGGCTGAATTTTTAAATCCACATTTAGCATGGATATGGGCCTATAGGATCCGGGAAGAAGAGGATCTTTACCCGGCTTGGGGATCATGACTATCGTCGCCGCCCGCATGGAGTCTGGGAGCGAGCCCCGGTCGTAGGCCTCCTTTGCAATTTCAAGGAGTTTCGGGACCAGAACCTCCTTGAACTCTTTAGAGTTCGGCCGCTAATCCGTCCATCCCTGGGGATTTTGCCGTCTGCAGATGGGCTATCGCAGCACGCAGTTCCTCCTCCCGGAGTGGCCCCCCCAATTCCTCCTGGCTGTCCGCCTCAATACCGGGCAGTTGTATCCCTCAAGGTACATTTCCCTGTCCTCTGGGTCCGCTGAAGGCTGAGACTGAGTATATTTTGCATAGATGGGACCGGAATACATCGTTAATCGCCCGTTTGGTATACACCATCTGGCCCAGCTCATTCTTCAGTGCCAGAATCGTGTGGGGTTGAGTTTCCGCCCGTATCAAACGCGCCAGCAGTCTCCCAGCTTTGTCTCCCTCAGAGTACCATCTCCGCCTGCTTGCTGTTCTATTAAATTTGGCGAGCGAGGCCCAGTATCCCCCAGTTGTTGTCATGTGGCCGTCCATTCAGGCTATTGCTCCTTATCTGTGGTTAAGTCTTTCTACTTCACCGCCAAACGGTCCTCATATTGTCGGAGCTCCCGTTCCAGCACCCGTTTAACCCCTACCTCCATGGACAGGCAAGTCCCTCTAAGGACAACTTTCATGGCGAACCCCAGTTCACCTCCAGATACGTCTCGAGCCCCTGCAAAATAGCCTCTTTATAAGTGGGATCACCTAGAGCCTCCGTGTTGAGTCTCCAAAGCGGGATCTTGGGCCGTGGTCCGCCCACCGAATATGTGAGCAGGAGTGGAGAGTGGTCAGACAAGTAACGCACCAAATAGTGGATCTCTTCTACCCGATTCATTACCATGCCCTGGAGAAAGAAGTAGTCCAATCTGCTATGGGTGTGGTCAGGAGGTGTGTAGCACGAGTACACCCGATGGGCGGGGTGTCGGTGCCTCCATAAATCTATCAGGCCATAACTCTGGAGCATCTGGTTCATCGCTTCTCTAATTTTAGGTTTGGCCTCTGACTTTGGGGGGCATCCATCTAGTACCCCATTAAGTGCACAGTTAAAGTCCACTGCTACAAGGAGCTCCGTGTATGGGTCTAAGTCTAACTGTCCCAGCACTCGACCCAGAAACTCCCCATCGTCATTGTTCGGAGCATAAACATTCACCAAGCATACACTACGCCCATCCAGTGTGCCCACCACTATCACAAACCTGCCCTCTGGATCCAGTTTGGTGTGTATGGCCTTAAAGGGGACGCCCGGTGCCACCCAAATTAAAGTCCCTCTGGCAAACCCGGAGTAAGATGTGGCAAAGAACTGCCCACGCCATCTACGCTGGACATACCTAAGACCGTCTCCCCAAAGGTGCGTTTCCTGGAGGAATGCAAAGCCGACCCCATAGCGCCGGAGGTAAGTGGCCACCCTGATTCGCTTAATCATATTATTGAGCCCCCTAACATTCCACGTTATTAATTTGTATCTTTGTGTATCACCTGTCATGAGTTATCAATTCTTGATATCTTAGCGCCCAACTGGCGCACATGTGAACCCCCACCACAGTGTGATGTGACCCTTCAAAAAGCGAACAACTTATACGTCCCAAAACAAGGTTGCAAATTGACCCAGCAGCATCCCTCACATAACCAAAATAAGGAACCCCAACACCCCCCACCCACAGGCGGTAGTACCGCATCTCCCAATCCGAACCTGGTCAGGAGACTTCGAACCCTGCCCCAAAGTTACTCCCCCCCCCCCCCCCAGACACTCCCCCCCTCCCCCCCCAGACACTCCCCCCTCAACTTGCAATTAGTGAATAGAAAGGTAATCACAGCAATTGAATATGTAGTAGTCCAGAAGAGTCCCTTCTCCCCGTATGTAGCTGTTCAGCCGACTGACTGGTACCGCGCAGCCCTGCCCGGCCAATGGCCTAGCCGGCTGCCCCAGCGCTCTACAGCCGGCCACTTAAGTTTAAACTTGGCACAACAGTACAGCCGCTGTAGTAAACAGGTTTCCAGCCCCCCCTCCCTCCCCTGTGCCCTCAGTTCTCCGGGGAACGCCCCCATCTCTAAATCTTTGGGCCTGTACAGATCCCCCCGGGTCAAAGTGTAAAGATACTCCGTGTCCAAGATCCCATGCGTTTCATTCGGACCACCAGGTTTACCAGTCAATTGTGTTGTGCAGGTTCAGCAGCCTGCATGGTGGCACGCCCCGAATCTGACTGCGTTTCTTGCACCAAACACAGTGGAGAGAATTGGTTCTGGGTCGGGATCGCCTCCAGTTACGCTCGGATGGGGCCATCCGGGCACACCGTGATACGTCCACTCTCTGCGACGGCGCGCCCTCCCGGGGGGGTGATCTCCCTCCCCACGGCGGTGGTTCCGCCATCGTCCACTCAGACGGCTCTGCTCCTGCCAGCCCTCTGTGGTCGTGGCCCGTCAGGCCTAACGAGTCCATCCAATCTTCCGCGTCCGATGGGCGGTCGAAGAAATGCGTCCTGTCGCCGTGCTGCACTCTGAGCCTGGCCGGGAAGAGTAAACTATATTTGATGTTCTGGCTCCGCATCCGTCGCTTAACCTGCAGGAAGTTGTTCCAGAGAACCTGTACCTTCCTTGTGTAGTCTGGGAAAATATGGATGTCGTGGTTGTCATATCTGGGCGTGCCTGTCTTGCGAATGTGTTGTAGGATCAAGTCCCGGTCTCTAAAATGAAAGAATCGGGCTATTATGGCCCTAGGTGGAGATCCCGGCTTCGACGGCGGCCCCAGGGTTCTATGAGCCCTCTCCACTGCAAACAAGATGGACAATTGCAGATTCGGAAAGACCTTGCCGATCCAGTCTTCAAGGAAAAGGTCAGCCGCCGGCCCCTCCGTTCGCTCCGGAAATCCCAGGAAGCGGAGATTGTTCCTCCGGGTCCGCCCTTCTGCATCCTCTGCCCGATCCTCCAATCGGGCCGTATGATCTTGGAGAGCTGCGACCGTCTCCCTCAGCTGCCGGACCTCGGTTTGCAGTACACTCAGATTTCCCTCCGTGGTAGTGACCCTGTCCCCTGCCTTCCTGAGGTCGAGGCGCAGATGATTGATGTCCATGGCCATCCCGTCCATCTTGGTTTCCAACGCCACCCTGGAGTCGCGAATTGCCGCTAGGATATCCGCTTTTTCCCGGGCCGCCGTGTCCGGGTGGGCCTCCATGCCCCAAGCCACCCTGAGGCGCTCTGCCGCTGTAGGGCCAGGGACCGTGTAGTGCACGATCTTATTCGTCTGGGCTCCCCATGTCGGCCGGTCTTTCCCCATAATAGTGCGGACGCACTAGAACTGGATAGAAACCTCCTGAGGCGGAAGCCGGGAGACTAGCTGCGCGCGAAAACTTTTTAAAGCTTTTTAATTGTGGAAACTTTTATGTGTATCTGTTGCTGTGACTTACTACTGCTCATTTGCACAATCCTCACCTCCCTGCCACACACCTCCCCCTCAGCCGAATAGGCCCTGGGATCGGGAAAAACGCCGCCGCCATATTGGGGGTAGAGCTGGGTTGACGGTATAGCTGTTCGGCCCCTCCCTCTTCTCCACCATATAATGAGCACCTCTCGCCGGCCGCTTAGCGGCCGCGCGCAGCGGGCGCGCCGAAGGCTCACCTAAGGCAAGCCCGTCTGCGCCCGTCCGTGACCGGCCGGGGCCAGGGGCCATAACCCCTGGTCCTCTTACGGTCCTGGGGAAGTAATACAGCTCGGGCCTCCTTCATAATCTAAGACCCCCTGCGAGAGCAAGCTGCTGCCACCCATATTATCCCCTACATTTACCCACTATCTGCCCACACTGCAATGCAAGACTCATTGCCACTCAGAGGGATACCGACCTACAGACCTTTACAATGTTTCTTTTAAACTGTAGGTCTCTACCGAAGCATAGCACGGAAATCTCACTATTGTTGGACGAACTTGTTCCCGATGCAATCTTTCTAACCGAGACATGGTTAACCTCTGACTCTGAACCCGACCTAGTGCAAGCACTTCCACCTGGTTATCAAATTGCACGCAGGGACCGCGCCCAGGGGAAAGGCGGGGGACTTGCAATCATTTATAAAACTCAATACTCGTGCCATTGCACCTCGGACACCATTCCTGACTGTGAAAATCTGTCCTTCTCCATTAAATTCTCCTCCAACGACTGCTTCTCAGGGATCCCTATTTATCGCCCCCAGGTCCATTGAACCAATTTCATACGGCACTACCTTCCTTTGTAGCAGAATTAGCTAAGTCTCCCTCACACTTTACGTTGCTGGGGGACCTTAATATTCACTTTGATAATGGTTCAGATAACATGGTCAAAGAGCTGACTGCAAGTTTGGCGGCAGTTCAGCTGGAGCAATTAGTGCTAGCTCCAACGCACATTAAAGGGCACTTATTGGACCCTGTATTTAGCAACTGTGTAGAACTCAAGACAGTCCCCATTACCCATCTTCCTTGGACAAACCACTTCTTAATCCCTCTTATCTGGTCGATACATAGACCCGTTTCTTGCACTCCCAATCCGCGAAAGATGAGAAACTGGTCTAGGCTCCCATTAGAACAGTGGACTAGCTCCTTGGCAGCCTCCAGACCCTCATTTTCCCAGAATCCCTTACTAGATAACAGGGAATTCGACAACTGGATTCGGAAGTCACTTGACTCTACTCCCCTGTAGAAAAATTTGCTAAAAAGGCCATGAGAAACAGCCCCATGGTACTCGGAGGAGCTAAGAGAAAAAAAGCGACATTGTAGGAAGCTTGAAAGAAAGTGGCGCCTAGGATATGCCACCATAGACAAAGCCATATATAGGGAGGCTATTAGAGCCTACAAATTAGAAATAAAATCGACAGTCTACCTATTACAGTGGTAAAATCATGAAGGCCAGATCAAAACCGAGAGAGATCTTCCAAATTGTCAAAAGTCTTACCAAACTTACCCCACCTATGGTTCCCAATGACAACCCACTCTCCCGCTGCAATGATCTAGCGGAATTTTTCTATCCGAAAATAAATAAAATGTATTCATCATTTGCAGCCACAGTCCCGGAGCCCCTCACCATTGGACCCTCTCTCCCCACGGAAGGTGATCACCCCCCCTCCGAACAACCCTGGACCATTTTCCCCTGCTAGACCGAGAAACGTTGGGACCTCTGATACAACAAGTAAAGTCAGGCTCCCCATGCGACCCCCGCCCCTCCATGCACTATGGTAGCAGCCAGCCAAGTCATTCTTCCCACTCTGATGGAGCTTCTTAACATCTCTCTAACCACAGGTAGTGTCCCACCTACTTGTAAACAAGCTATGGTGAGAGCACTTTTGAAAAAGCCTAACCTTGACCCAACTAATTTTAACAACTACCGCCCCATTTCCCTGTTACCCTGGGTGAGCAAAATCCTGGAGAAATACATTAATTCCCATCTAACCATGTTTCTCGAACAACCACCTACTCGATGTCTCGCAGACAGGATTTCGCCCCAAACATGGGACGGAAACTGCCCTGTTAGCCGTGACAGAGGAAACTAGGCGGATCTTGGATCGAGGAGGATCAGTGGCAGTCATCCTCCTCGATCTAAGTGCGGCGTTCGACACGGTATGCCATAAAACTCTGCTGTGTCGACTCCTTAATCTTGGAGTATCAAGGAACGCTCTGGCTTGGTTTAAATCCTTTTTGAGCGGAAGGACATTCCAAGTCTTTGACGGCGACTCTCTCTCTCCTCAAGCAAACCTCTGGATTGTGGGGTACCGCAGGGATCGTCATTGAGCCCTGCGCTATTCAACGTGTACATGAGACCGCTGGCTGAGATTGTTCACCCATATGGTATTAAGATCATCACATATGCGGATGACACTCAGCTGCTGGTCTCACTCGCACAAAAGAACTGTGAAATGGCTCAGATCAATTTGACTACCTGCATGGAAGAGGTTAAAAACTGGATGACTACATCGTCCCTCAAGCTTAACGGTGACAAAACCGAGCTTATGCTACTCGGCCCGCCAGCGCTGTCTACCATCGACCTCTTATGTCCCACCAGCTTGGGTACACCGCCCATCCCGAAAGACAACATAAAAAGCCTCGGGGTCTGGCTGGATAAATCTTTAACCCTTAACACCCAAGCAACCAAGACATCTGCGACCTGCTTCGGAATCATCAGGATGCTGAAGAAAATCCTTCCGCTCCTACCCTTTGAAGCCAAGCAAGTTGTGGTACAAGGCTTAATTCAATCCAGACTAGATTTTAGCAATGCCCTGTACCTAGGGGCACCGGAGTACGTCTTGCAAAAACTCCAGCGGACTCAGAATTGTGCGGCTTGCACGCTGCTTCAGCTCCCACGAAGAGCGTCCGTAGAATCCGGGTTGAGGACTCTGCACTGGCTCCCTGTTAGGGAGAGAATCAAATTTAAAGCCATGTGCATCTCCCACCAAGCCTTCTGGAAATCTGGCCCTAAGATTAATCATCCTCTGCTTTCCCCTTACCACCCCAGCAAACAACTTCACTCTGCCAATGCATTCTTGGCCAAGCCCCTCGGATTAAGAGATCCAGAGTTGGAGGTAGGTCCTTTACCTTCAACGCTGCCAAACTATGGAACTCGCTCCCTTTACATCTGAGATCCAATCCCAATCTGTCATCTTTCCGCAAGCAGCATGAAACTTTTCTCTTCACTAACAAAACTAACTCCTAAACTGCTGTACTACGAGGCCCTATCCTTTTTTTTTTTTTTTTTTTTTTCCAGCGCTTGGACGCCCGAGGGCAGCAGTCGCGCTCTATAAAACCCCTTTTCATTTCATTTCATTTCACGCTCGAGGGTAATCTACAGGACACCTCCCAGGGGGTATTACGGGTTCCTGGCGTGGCCCCCTCACGATTCTCAGAACGGCCCCGGTGGGACCAACTCAGGTTCCAACAGTTCTACCCACAGGGTACCTGTAATGTAGGCCACTGAGCAGCCACGCACCTGTTGACTGCCCGTCCCCTCCGTCACCACAGCAGGGACCTCCAAGGCATCACACCGCAAAGGAGGGGGCAGGGGGGTCAAGCCACAGCAATTTCAGTCCAGCTTGCATGTCTCCGACCAGCCCCCTGGCCCCAGCAGCGGCGGCTCCGGTATATCTCGCCTCTCCAGCCACTCGGGGGAGGGGGGGGGGGCAGCTCCCTCAACCGGTTCCGCTCCGTGTGTCAGCAGACCGCCAGTTAATTACCCCAACTTCTGGAGCGCCACCAGGGCCAACACTCTCCCGGGAGGGGGGAGAAAACGACACCCAGGCAGCCCGATCTCGGGGGCACTTGACCTTCCCCGGATCCTCCGGCGCCCCGGGGCAGCTAGAATGCGTGTAGGCCGTTCCTCACCGGCCTCGCATAGACACTGACGCCGAGGTCCGCGGCGACTCGCCCGCCGGCTGCACCTTGCCGCCGCCAATTGTCCCCATGTCCTCACCGGGGACCGCGCGCCACCTTGTCTCTTGTCACGGGGGCACCGCCGACCCCCAGGGCCTCCTGCCTCTCAGCGGCGCAGCGCAACCGCTTCAGATCGCAGCAGCCGCCATTTGCAGGCCGCGGGTTATAGCAGGTCTGCCATGGGCCGCCGGGTCCCCTTCAGTCACGGGCGACAATCCGTACTCCGCTTCGGTACTTCCGAGGTCCAGGGGGGCTTCCCACCTCGGGAGCTACAGCAAAATCATCAATGTGCCAGGATTTTGTAGGATTATGAGGACATTCGGGCAGGAGCTGGACGAATACGCGTCTAGCCGGCCATTTTACTAAGCCACGCCCCCCAGGTCCGGTGAGGTATGCAAAAATTGCTACACCTCCTAACATCTTTTAAACATTTCACTGAGTCTCTAAACCTTTCCTCATTCCTTTAAATATTCCACCGAGTCTCAGTACCTTTCCTCCATAGTTCTAGATGTTTACAAATGTTTCTGTTAAGTCATTTTTTCACAGCCAGCATAATATTGTACTAAGTGCTCTCCATGTCTAGGGGGGGTTATATCAATTCCCCTAAGATGTACAACCTTTTCCTACTTCGTTTACAATATCTTACATAACATCTAAAAGCAACAAACTGCCTTAAATATAGCAATGTTTTAATAATTTATGCAGCACTTAAGAGAACAGTCACATAATACTCTGCACCAACCCTCCCTATATCTTGAAAACCAGGAGCTAAGGAGCAAAATAGTCAAATTATAAAATCTCAATTGGAAAACTACAACAGATTTGTTCGATTTTCAGTGCCACACCGGGTGCTAAAGGGATCACTACTATATCTCAGAAGTCACAAATGTCATATTCTATATTTGTTGTCTTTTTGTTATCCCCAATCAATCAGGGATTTGTGAAACGCACTACTCACTTGTGAGGGTCTTGAGGCACTGGGGGAAGGGTTTTTTCCAGCAGCTTTCTCTCATCCGAAGAGCCAGGTCTTGAGACTTCCTGAATGCTTGCAGTGGGGGTGTTTTTCTGATGCTGGTCTTGGCTGTGATGTAGGAGAAGGCTCTTCCTCCCATTCTGGCTCTGGATGCGAGGGATTTCGGTCAGGGCAAGGTCGACGGAGTGTAGGTTTCTCTTGGGTGCGTAGGAGATTCTTTCATTGAGGTATTTGCGTCCGGTGTTATGGAGGGATTTGTAGGCGTGAGCGATCAGCTTGAAAGTCACACTCTTTTCGACGGGCAGCCAGTGGAGGTCTTGTAGGTGCTGGGTGATGTGGTCTTGTCTTTGGATGCTGAGGACGAGTCTGGCTGCGGTGTTCTGGACGGTCTGGAGTTTGAGGAGTTTAGATTTGTTGATTCCAGCGTAGAGAGTGTTCCCGTAGTCCAGTCTGCTGATTATGAGTGCGTGGGGGATGGTCTTTCTGGATCAGGGGGGGGGAATCCATTAAAGGTCTTGCAGAGAGTGTATTGAAGCACGTGCAAAGATACAGCGTTTATCTGTCCGTTCATGGTGAGGGAGGAGTCGAGTATGATGCCGAGGTTGCGGGCGTGGTCCGTGGTCCTTTTCATATATAGGTCTAATGTTGAACCTGTAACTATATCTTACTCAGAGCAGGTGTGCTCCAAGAAGATGGG
Source organism: Lissotriton helveticus (assembly GCF_964261635.1). Classification (NCBI taxonomy): domain Eukaryota; kingdom Metazoa; phylum Chordata; class Amphibia; order Caudata; family Salamandridae; genus Lissotriton; species Lissotriton helveticus. The sequence goes on from NC_136065.1 coordinate 1,544,875,884, forward strand.
CGAGTGGCCAAACTCGCTCACACTTGTATACGAAATTGAAGTACCCTAGAATTTAGGCCGTAAAAAGTAATGGTCCTGATGAAAGCCACAAGACCAGCTAAGGGCTTAAATTGGCAGAAACCTGCTTACCCAATTACCGAATGTTTAGACTTATAAATTGCCCATATCAATCAATCAATCAAAACCTTTCAACACCAAACAATTCAACACCAAGCAATTTTTAGCCTTAATCCAGTTTTTATTAAAACATTTCTTACTGGACAAGAAATATTTTTTAACCCATGTCACTGTCCCTCCTGGTGGAGGATATAGTCTCACTTTGAGAACTGGACACTCAAGTGATAAAGACCCGATGATGCTATCGACCAGATCACACAAGAAGAGATAGATGTTCACTACAGGTCGTGAGCCTTTGCTCCTCCTACCCCATCTTTATTTGAACAATAAAATTACGTTGACCGCAACACTTTTCTGTAGCTCAGACATCTCAGGGGGAGGCGTCCATTGCCACTGTCTCTGCCAGGGCCCTGCCCGGACTGCTAAATCAATCCGTTTTGTGATTACGTTGGATATATGTTTCATATTCAGGAGGTGTGCACCGGTTTCCATATGTATAATGGACGTTAAGAGTGGATGGTCAGTGTCCGAATCCGTGTGGCAGGTATGATCAGACATCTGTGTTATCAGTTTGCCGTATGTGGCCCCTCTCACATTCGTGCGCATGTTGCCCTCCATCTCAAAGGCCCGACCTGGACTCAAGGAATTCCGCCCATGCAAGAGAGGTCTTCTTTCATTTGATAGCTGTCTGAAACCCCACTGAGTCTCCTTGCAACCCTCTGCCACTTGGGGTTTGGTCCCAGCTGCAAGCCATCTTCTGTTATATTCCAGAGTAAAGCCCATGTAGCAAAGCAGCCTATTTCTTACATTACCCTAGAAAATAACATTTCAACCGTGAACCTTTGCGCACATTTGCGTGACCGACCATGTTGGATTAGTTTCTCTGAAACTACTGTTTACATATCCCGCTTCGCACAACATTATCACAATGCCTTGAACATCATGGACTAGGCCTCTCTAAGCACCAGGTACAAAAGTCGTCCTATCTTCATCCACGGGGCAACATCGCTATCGACATATCCGTAACATCGCTAATCTAACGCACACATCGCGAAGGCTGATTTTTAGTATAAATAATAGGCATCCCCATAGATTGGTAGAGGAGGTACTTCTACTGACACCGCAGTTCCATGTATGCTGAGAAATCACCACACACTGGTCTCACATTCCTTGACTTGGTCCTTCACTCTCTCCTATTAGGTAATGGGGTTGGATCGTCCCTTGGGGGATTCTTGGCTCTACACCCATACGTACTCTAGGTACACTCAGAGTAGGGTCCGCACTGTAGGAGTACGTTACATTACCATATTTTGCTTATATTCCTGCATATATTCATTGCTTCAGCACCATGGTTGAAATGGATCTACTGTTCACTCTTGGTGCTCGTAATCTCCTTTGTTTGCTTAAGTCTCCTAATCATTGCAGCACATGTATTTTATACAAGAATAATATTGGTTCAATAAATATATTGAAAATATCCGGCTGAGTATTCTGTATACTTCTCTGAGAGAGAGAGAGCGTAAACAGGAGTGACTGAGCAAAAGAGTCAGTACGATTTTCCCGATCCCTGGGTGAACAGACTTGTCCTGTTCAGTGGCTTCAGAGTCCATTTCCCCCCCCTGGTAAGGTTTGGGTGCTTGTGGTGGCACTGTGAGTTAGCTGGTCTATAGGACAACATATCCTGTGGGGGTGTCGAGTATCAGTCTTGACATCAAACCCTTAGTTTATGTTGTCCAAACAATACGCAGATCCTACGGATTAGTAGGGACTACACGACATGGCACCACCAGCGTTGGTTGGGCACTTATTTAATGGTCAAATCTAAGTAGTTCAGTTGTGTTTTCTCAGACACCCCATCTCACATTTTAACCGGAGCCGTCCGTAGTGCAAAAGGGAATCTACCTCAGCTGAGTAGGTACATCCTATGTATTTGCTATAAGTTTTATCAAGCTTGATTAAAGATTTTTCCCATTTTGTACAAACCAAATCTCAACAAATTCATTTTTAGAAAATACCTTTTTATCTTTAACAATGTCCGAACAGGATTAAGATGTTGAAGTGCAAGTAGCTACTCTAAATATTTCAGAAAATTGCAGATGGGCGGTTACTATGAAACTATTACAACATGGCCTCCCGGCAACAGGTGGAGGTGTTTCCTTTGTGGTTGAGGAACACAAAGCATTCAGGACAGTTGTTTTAATCTTCGGTTACATTCCCAGCTGCAGACGCACGTACAAAATTGTTTCACACTTACATTTACAGAGGAATGCATCAAAAGTGCTACTTTATTGAGCACGATAATGCAAGCCCTGTCAAATAAAATGTTCTCCTAACCTATTTTATTTTGCTATGCTAGTCATCTGCCAAAAGCTCCCTACCACAATCCTACACTGTCCCACCCAGTGCACTGTTACAATAGTCTTCAAACTTTAGTGTGTGCCTTCTGAGGGGTGGGGGGGGGGAGGGGGGGAGATGTGGTTGTGCCACTGTATCAAGTTGGGGCACACATCCAGGTGCCACGTCTCGCAACACAAACACATAGCGTGCAGATTAAAAAATAAATAAATCTGTGTAGATTTGGACCAATCTTAGCTGCTTGTAAAGGAAAAAAAGAACTGCAGAAATATACATGACATACTGACAGCGTAAGGTCAGTTACACTTGTTCTAAGGAAACCTTTCGTGCTCTCATGATTGCTCTTCAGTGCAGTTTAGGGATTAAGAACATGTAGGACAAAAAGTTTCTGGAAAACCGTTTAAGATTAGGGTACAGTGAATTCATTTAGTGCAGATTAAAAAAGCTTACGGGGGTAATTAGTGCACTGGAATACTGATGGTGCTCAGGAAGGATTAACTAAAAGACTACCTCTGCCACTGCACTCCGACATCTTTGAGGCACCAGCAGGTGAGCAGTTTGGAGAGGACTCTGTAATGGGGAAGAGGGAATGATGGTATTAGTGGATTGGCTCCTAAAATACCGTGTTGTAGTGACAGGAGAGTAGGGTAGAGGTAGTAGTGACATACAGTAAGTTATAGCGGGCACTGAAATTATGGTAAAGGAGGACTGAATAGAGACTTCTTTATTGGAGAGGTGAGCTTAGGCAGGAACATCGACCAGTATTGGAGGGAATTGAATGTAATAGTGGAGGTGTGTATGGACTGAAACGATGGATGCTAATGTGCAGTGTAGTAAATCTGGGTGCTGATGTGGGTAGTAACAGGAGAGGTGTGCTATGACTTATAATAGGTCTGTGACCAATGATAGGGGCCATGATTGACAGGGACGAGCATGAGGGGCCAGTGGGAAGAGAAAAGACAAAACATTTAACAAGAGCAAAAAGAGGGGAAGGGCTCATTCTTGTCACTCAAGTGTCGCAGAACAGTCTCCACCTCCACCAGCCAAGGCCTGGTATGACCATCACCTCTGGCAAGCCCCTACGCTGCCCCCATTCAGGAAGGACCTCTACACCTGGCTCTTCAGATGACCCCAGCACTCAACTGATCTGCCACCTAGCTCCTGGAGACCCTCACAGATGAGGAGTTGCGCATTACCGACCCTGACTGATTGACATTGAAGATGAGACACCAGATGAATATTTTCCATACGCGGACATAGAGAGCATATAAATTGGTTTATAGGTGCCCTCCCTCACACAGTAGAAACGTGAGAATGTCTTCTCAGTAAAGAAGGAACAACCTGGCCTGTCTTAGCTTCGTATACACCACATCGACACATTCACACGTTGTCAACTTCAGAAATGTGTACACTATACATAGTTTTTGTAAACCTTTATAGAAATCTTACACAGTTCGTAATGCGAACACTTACAGTTCAACCTGTGAGGGCTGCTGAGGCTGCACAACCTCAATTGGCTACTAGGGGTATCAGCCCTCAAACTCTGCATACCGTCATGGGAAATATTCCCACCAGTCGGCAAGTACCGTTCTGGATAGCACAAAAAACAGCACAGTTTAAATCGGTCTTTCCCTATGCAGGCCCACAAGAAAAACACACAATTTTTACAATTTGATTTCCACAATTTGATTTCCACTGGGGATGGCTCCCCCGATAGAAGACCTTGGGGGACAGTCTTTGCTGCAGTTTACACCAGAATTCATGGTACCTCTTCAAAAGTGGTAATATCAGATGTATTGAAACAATTACAGAATGAGTACGGGTCCAAACCTGCTCTGGACTTGGGGATGAAACGAATATGCAATGTTGCCCAAGTTTCTGCAATCAAGCTAAGTAACATAAATGGGGGTGGGAGAGCCGCAATGGCTATACGCCAACGTGTGAGGGAATTCACTACTACACAACAGGAGCAGGAGTTACTTAAGATTATCACAGAAACATATGCTTCTCTGGGAAGAGATAATCTGGGAGCCTGACCTGGGAAACCAGTGGTTAAGGGTAATTCTGAAACTGATAACTCTATGCAAGCACCCTATTCTTCTTAAGAAATGGGACAATTAACAAAAAAATTAAAGAAAATAAACAACCATCATGGAGTGGGTCTCCTTACCGGGAGCAAATTGAAAAGAGATACAATCTCAGAAACCGTGATTTTAGGAAGCCTTACAGATATCAGCATACCGATGCACGTTCTTGTCGTTCCTTTCAGGATCAATCTGAGAAACGCTCGGAGAGAGGTGGATGGTCAGAGCAAAGATCAGAAGAGCGAGTCAAGCCAAAATGGGAGACCCCTCGCACGTCAGACTACATCATCAAAAAATAAGATAAACACAAATCCACAAAAACTCGATTAAAAAATAGAAAGGTAGCAGGAATCAAGATCAGATATGCCCTGGCTGCTTAGGACACTGCTTCTGAACAGGGAATGGGCAGTGATGATGCTGGACAGTGCAGCAGAAGTCACAATAGCTCGCCAGAACCAGATGCGTCTTCTGGAAGTAATAGTACTAATTGAGTAGATCACTGTGGAAACACCTGATACAAGAATAAGTGTCCCACATCGTTTACACACAACACTCTAAATTGAGAGGGGACATACAAAGATGGGTGAAGGTTCTCTTTTGAGAGGACCGGACACAGGGTTACAACATTTTTTAGGCTGAAAAGGATTGGCCTCCTGAGTTGATAATAGATTTCTCAATCGGGGAAGAAGTAATTTTGCCTGTTTTCTCCGACCTAATCAGTTAAAAACGTATAAGTTCAGGAGTAGACGTCTGCTTTAGTGCCTGCTCTATATTGCAATCATATTTGATGGGATGATGAGTCTCCTCCTCACGAGATCCCATTAAAAACACAGTGCTGCACTAATAACATTGTGCGAAAAAAATACAAAACAATACTGTGAGAAGTTGACCTGGTATATTATGTTCACTATTCTAGTGAACACCTTGCACCAGTTCAAACAACCCTTATGGTGATGGTTGTAAGTCAACCTTATAGACCAGCTATCCTAGTGGTAGCGTGGACAGAACAGTCTTAGGCTAAAAGACTCTTGAGGGCGTGTAAAGCCAGATGTTTTACCATATGTAACCCCTTGAATATCAAATGAAACAACACCACACAGGATATATATAAAATATATATGTATTTATTTACTAACACACTCCTCTGAACTCTGAGAACAGAGGCAAAAGCACATCACAAGATACTTAGCCAGAATACGTTAAGTTGCACAATTTACAGTTAGGCCCTAGGGGCAAAGCAAACCATATACTAAGAAAGTGGTATAAGTACCACGTCACAGGAAAAGGAAAGGCCTAGGGCCTAGAGAATCGCTGGGGCTACACTATCTGAACCTTAGTTTAGGAGTAGGAGGCCCACAGGTGGCGCGTGCAGTGTCTTTACACACACAACTAAAAACCTAGACACTTGGATAGTCAATATCCTTGGGAGCACCGAAGTACTCTCGTTACCTCACCCACAGGAAGCGGGTGCATAGGTGTGAAGAGGTGTCGGGTTTCGCCGTTGAAGCCTATGGAGACCTGGAGGAAAGATGCTGCAGGCGACCAGGAGGAAGATGTCCGGGTGGATCCAAGGGTGGATCGAGGATGAAGAGGACCTGAAAGCAGAGGGGACAGAGTCTGGGTCACTAGCCAGTGACCGGGTGGAACCAGGAAGGAACCAGACGACGTTGTGGAGCAATCAGGTGCTGTTGTGAAGCTTGTTTCTTCAGCCACGCGGACCAGGAAGAGTCGGACGACCAGGTGCTGGAGGCAAGCTGTCCCACGAAGGTTCTCGCAGATGGAGGGGTCGACTGCCGGATTGGAGTCAATGAGCCTTGGCAAAGGCAACCCACGCAGGATTCAAAGAAGGCTTCTGAGGTGCCTCACCTTTTGTAGGGAGGCAAGGGCCAGTCTGGAGCAACCTGACCAGCGAGTTGATTCAAAAGTCACAGAGGCTACTAGCCAACGGGCCAGCAACCGGACAACGCGTCGAGCAGAACACAAGCAGAAGGGCCCCACTCAGAACTCGTGGAGTGTGGAGGGCTGATCTTCGGTGCAGGTAACGCTCGGATTCGGGGCTTCTCAATCCCCAGTGCACAGCTGCGAGGATACCTCAGGAGCTGCACAGTTAGCAAGTTGCAGGCTTTTCAAGATGTCCGGTCGCACGTGTCTCGTCGCCTCCATGGATCTCAGCTATGCTGCAGTAGTGAAGAGAGGGTCAGAGAGGTCTGGAAGTTTGGGTCTTGTCAGGCTCTGTGCTCTGGTTCCGGCGGGAATGTCGACAAAGCAAGCCATTGATTTGTTGGATGGTGCCAGGTTGCCCAGGGTAGTCACTCCTTGGCCACAAGGGAGATTCTTCAGTCTTCAGCAGAACGTCGAAGGTCCAGAGTTTCGTTTCAAGTTTCAGATCAGGATCAAATCTAAAGTTTCAGGACTCAGCTTCTACCTTTTATAATCTAAAGTTTCAGGACTCAGCTCCTACCTTTATACAACTAAAAGGGGCTGGATTACTTTCTCGGTCCCTCCTATGAGTGGGACCAGGAAGGGGGGCGGTTACACCCCCTTTCCTTTGTCCAGTTTCGCGCCAGAGCTGGGGCTGGAGTGCCCCAGCAACCGGTTTGAACTGGGGTATTCAAGGAGCACCTAGTGTGCCCCAGACAGTGTCTCAATCTATTCAGCCCTCCCTGTCCCAATACACAAAGTCCTGTCTGGGGTGGTGCTCGCACCTTCCCAGGCAGGAAACCTATTGTCCAAACCTCAGTGACTGGAAGGACTCCCAGCAGCAGGAGGTCAGACTTGTGTCTGTGGCAGCAGCGTCCATTTTGTGACGCTGGGGCTCTGGTTAACTTTTGGCGAGGGGGTAGTATTCCAAAGCGTATGACACCTTACACGACATGTTTTGATAAAGCCAAACCAGAGTTAGCATTTAACCGACAGGTTCATAATGCACTTAAGAGTATATGGTATGGCGATATCATAGAACAGCTATAAGGACATAGTTCCGAAAGCTGCAGACAGGCTCAGCTCATGCTAGAGCACCATCTCAAACATAACCAAGCACTCTGCCTCCAGGATTGTTAAGGCCTGCCATAGGAGTGACTTATAGGTTACTGTGTGTCTATATATAAGGTAGGTATAGGGATACTATACCTAAGCAAGGGGCGATTACACGACCTTGCCCCAGCTGAGTGATCAGCCAGTTGTGTCAATTTAGGTGGCCAGCCAGGGGTGGCATAATATATGCTGCTGCCCCTGGTAGGCCTTGGGTGCACCTATGCCCTGGGTACCTATGATACACTTATACAGGGACTCACAAGGGTGACCCAATATCCAATTTGGTATGTACCTACAGTACATGGAGTCCATTTTACAGAGAGAGCAGATAGCCTGGGGTCCTGAATAGGAGGATCCCAGGCCAACTAAGTCGAAAACCAGCTAAACACTAGGCAAAAAGTTGGGGGTAACCATAGTCGGGTATCCACCTTCCTACAAATACTACACATCTCAAATGTTTTTTTTCTTCCAGAATATAGCACCTGGAAATTTAATTTTAAGAAGTGAAAAACAGTCCACCTCAGTGTCCTGTTCTTGGATGCGAATTGTCAAGTGAAGGCAAAACTCTTGTAACACAACTGCTCCACCAAAAGACTACAATCAATTTTAGGATTCTTGAATTTTGGCAGAACTTACATTTTGGATTATGCAGAAAGGGTAAAACCATTCCACTACTTAATTAAACCTGACTTTTCAGTGCAACACTGGGCACACACTAATATTTTACGTTCTGTACAAGCTGACATGCTAGTTTCCAGGCTTTTATACACGCGTGTCAGCACAACAAACCTGGTGATCCGCATGTTCTCTGGACCAACCGGGTACACCTTTATCACTTTCAAGGAAGGTGATACGGTACCTATGGCGTAGACATCACACTTGTACACTAACGCTGATACGTGTTTTGCACCCTCTGAGAAAATTCTCAACTATACAGACTGCTGGAGAGAGAGAGAGAGAGAGAGAGGCAGACAGACAGACAGGCAGACAGACAGGCAGGCAGACAGACAGGCAGACAGACAGACAGACAGGCAGACAGACAGGCAGACAGACAGACAGACAGGCAGGCAGGCAGGCAGGCAGGCAGGCAGGCAGGCAGGCAGACGCATTCCTGCAGTATGAACAAGAATATCCTCTGCCGAATTAAATAATGCCTCAGAATCAATATGAATGTATCATTTATACCAATGGAAACCGCATTATTCCACGGCATGCGCAATAGTAAAAGGGTGCTTGCAAGATGGAATATTTCTTCCTGAAAAACACACACACTGTCCCTAGGGAACTGTACAGTGCAGCTGGCAGAACTAAAAGCCCTGATACTGGCACTACAAATTACAGATCGTGAATTCCCCACACTTATCGTGTGCGATTCACTTTTCTGTGTGTTGTCTTACAGTGAATACCTTCACTATTGGGGCCAAAATGGGTTTCGAGATTCCAAGCACAAGATGCTTTGGGAACAAGTGGTGAAGCTGAAAAGCCTGCCACGGGCTCATGTTATTCATACTTTAAGTCATCAATGTGTAGGTGTTCATGTTGAAGGGAATTCAGTGGCAGATGAAACCGGCAAGACAACAGTTTGTACTGCTGCCATTGCTGCAATCACTCCTTCTAGTACAATGATAGATGTATATGCTACGCGCAACAGCTCAGCACTGCCGAAAGGGTTTCCACTTAAGTACCCCTTCAAGTTAGATGCACAAAATATTCTGTATGCTCAAATTCCAGGAGTGGGGGTTAAAGTGATACCAAACACAGATCGCATATTAGGATTGCAATTGGCACACTGCCTTCCGACCAAGGTCTGGCATTTAGCTCTCAGGCTTACAAAGAAGCCATGGGAAGTTTGGATGTGGCCTTGTGGTACTCCTCCTCATACCATCCTGAGGGATATTTGGTTGTTGAGAGGAAGAACCAGGACATTAAGCAATCCTTAACAGCTAGGGTACTAGGCTTTTGTGGCAGTTGAGTCAATCCCCTATACGGGGTCCTGAGGGCACCTAACATGCCAAGAAAATCCCTGGGGTGTTGTACACCCCATGAGCTCCTCTTTGGGTGAGAATGTGGGCACCAGACCTCGATAATATCGGCACAGTGGCGGGTGAAAGTCTATTTGACGTCAGTGATCGTTGGGATGTTTTTCAGGGCCTGAAATAATTTGCAGATTTACAAAGCAACGTGCAAGTGAAACGCACCGCCACTGGGGAAGTGAAAGCAGTATCAACAAGACCTGCCTGGGTTCCGAAGATTGGGGACCTGGTCAGAGAAAAATGAGTGGTCAAGAAAGAATTTGGGCCCATTTACAGAGTATTCTCAAAAAAAGAGCTCAAGGTTTTTTTTGGGGAACGGGTAAACCCCCACTCAACGTGTCTTAACACAATATGACCTGGTCCTACTTTATGAACAGTGCAACTTGGATTTCTACGTGTCTTTAGCTTCCACAATTGTGTGCGCTATGTTAGCAGTTATTCATATACTGTCTATCGCCACGAATCCCTGTTCTGTTTTCTTGTTCAGTTCCCTTTATGTACAACCCAATGTGTAGTGTAACCAGTTCAAAGAATGAAAAGAGAATGAAAAAAATGGTGAATAGGTATTGAGTACCTCACAGAAGTAACACCATGGGAGTCCACTGGTAGGTTCCCACCAGTGGGCTCAGGTTCTCATCATCAGCACTACCATACCATAACAAAAAATGTGCAAAAGTTGTGAAATAACAATAAAGATAGTGTTGAAAATGCTTGTGAGGTGGGCGCTAGGATGCATCTCCCTGGTGCTTGCTATATCTGACCTCTAATTATTAAAGTGGAACCTAGTGCTTTGAAACCACCTCATTAAGTTTAAAAACAAGCTAAACCACCATTAGCTATCCTCCTTTATTATATGCCGTGGGTCTGCTCACATTAAAAGACACTCTGTTGCCTTCTGTCTCCATAGAGGGCCATCATGCCTCATTGGCATATGTATTTTTGGCAATTTTGTCAGGGCGAGGGTCAGTTTTCACCACACTGCAGACAATTCATGCGTGAATTATTACCTATGGGAACATATTAAAAACACAAAGACAGCACAGTGTCAGTACAACACGCTGGGATCTCTGAATCCCTTTACCTTGCCCATTGACCACACAACCTGCCAAGGTATATTTACCACTTCACTGCCCCACTTGGGCATACCAGTGACCCTTTCTTTTCAATTTAGGTTGTTTATTTGGTCACACTCTATCGGTATGATCCCCGTACTGCTTTCCGCCTGTATGGTAAACAAAGGCGTTTTAAGATTCCGACCCTTCACCTTTTATCCGATCCGCGTGGATGTACCTCCCAGGTGGAATGGTTAGCACCCACTGTTAGAAACTTTAGGGGGTCCCTGGGTGGTTGCTATGTCAAGTTAAAACTCCGTAATTAATTAAAAACTAAGCCTCAAGGAGGGCGCTCTCCCACCTATGTCGTTATTCTATGTCAATGGTCCTAGTACCCCATATATACTGTCCCTCTCGGGAAACAACGTGGATCCAACCATCTTCGATGCCTGCCCTGTTCACCTTACCGGATCTGTGGGAGTGCTGTGCCTTTTCTCGTCAGCTCGATACATAAGGAGTCCGTAAGGTTTTTAAAAGCGCCTTCTCTCCGGCATGGCCTGTCCCTCCCCTTTCACTTCCGGTGCCGATCGTGCCAGGGTTTCCGGCCCCTGCTAGCCTGTGCTCATTGTCCATGCGTTCCAATGCAAACATGGGCGCCATATTGGAACCTTCTTGAGTGCATATGTTTTACTGTGCAGGGCAATTCTAATTATGATATCCTCCTATATGCTGTCCTATGTTCTTCCTTATCATATACTGCATGCAAGATATAGATTCAGGACGGGGTAAAAAAAACATTTTCTTTATTACGTTCATTTTGTGCACTACCGTCCTAATGTGTGTTTTACTAGTAATCGTTATATCAATACTGCACATGGGTGTAATTTACACTGTATAAACTGATGCCCGATCACTGAATGTTTAAACCTGTTCCCATCTTGTGCACAATATTTTCAAATGACCAGGGGAGAGTTATGTCCCGGTAGTGATGGGGACATTGCATACATGGAAAGGGGTTTGTGTTGCACCAAAAGGTATGATTATTTGCTGAATATCTAATTTATGGAATCCAGATTATATCAATACAAGCACAATCCACCATCATTGACATCTATGTTCCTGTCAAAAGTCATCCATTAACTAGTATGAGAATGGTTATCAGTTTATCAGTGTTATAGATGGTGTTTTTCTCAACAGTGGATGCGCCGAATATGTACCTATGTGATTCCATTCAATGACATTATTCAGTGCTCGTTGGCCCATTTCCTCTATGTAAATACAACGCGCCTCTTTTGTGGCCAATCTTATTTCCGTATTGTACCTGTCTCCCAACACATTCCCCAGGACCACCCACTTGATACTTTTGTAGTGATGTTTCTGTTCTAAGAAGTGTTGTACCAACTTTGTTGACAGTTTCCCTGTTCCTGTATCCTAACTTTGAACTTGCGGGTAGTAAGACCAATATACTGTAGTCCACAAGGACAGGTCAACCTGTATATAACATTCGCTGTGTTACAGTTGCTGAATCTGTTGAGATGCTAGATTGTCCCATTTGTCAACGTCACATTCTTAGTTGGTTCTGTCAAATCATATACAGAGCATCCTTCACATGAGTAATGCCCTGTTGGTATTCCCGTTTCTTTGGGGGTTTGTGATTGGAAGTGTATCCAAGTTGGACTGTTCATAAGGTAGGACCAGGCCAAATTACAGAGTGCCTGTACCTGTCCTGGCTGTTGAAGGTACCAGAACTACACATCCCCCTCTTGACGGTCGCCGAGACCAAATGGTTGTCTCCATGGATCTAATCCAACCACACTATGTGGCTGATTCTCAACAGTAGGTCTCTTGGCTCTTTGGGAAGTTGCCGATCTACTTTCGCTACTGCAAAGGAAGTTCAGATGGAAGCTTTGATATCAAATGAAGACTCCACTTACCAAAGAGAAGCAGTAAACAACAATGAAGAGATACTTCTCTCTATTGAAACAACTGCAACTGTACAATCAACTAGTACAGAAAATTTCAATTAGCTTAATCAACGACATCTATGTGAAGATCGAGTCATCTCCTGGTTCTGCAAAATCTGCTGAGCTGCAAAAAACAGACCGGACAGCGTCTGGCTATTTCGTGCATTATGGCGACTTTTCATTGGCTACAAGTGAACCTGAATTGCTAACACCGCCACTCCCTTTTCAGCTACTATTTTATACTCTCTATCTTTGGCTAAAAAAGACTTACCTTGTTGCTCCCTGGATACATTTCTGGGTTACAATTGGATTACTTTTCCTGATACTCTGGATTGGTTTGAGATTTCTGAATGGGCATTTTCTCCCAGAATGCTCTGTAGTCCAAAAACCATATGGTTCTAAAACCATATGCATCATCGTACCATGAACTGAGGGACCTGTCCCTGGTGAACATTACAGCAATTCTGGTTCCTGATGGAATAGTGTGGGACAGGGTATCGTATGATGTGTATGGTCCTACTGAACTTTTGCAAATTTCATACGTTTAAAATGTCTTTAAATATCACCTTGAATACATTCTATGATGATTGGGATATTGAAAATGTGCATAAATTGCTTTCAAATCTAAAGCAACCAGCTGCATTTTCTAATGATGATTTGTTTGATGGTACATCTAATTTTGGCAACATGCTCTGTTATCTACAGTATGGTCACCATTTTGTTTACACAGCTAGTTTACAATTTACAATTACACCCAATAAGATACTGCCCAACTCCACCGAAAGGTAGTTCAAATACCTTTGAAAGAAAGTTTGCATATTTTTCAGGTTTTGGGACATCCGAACCAGCCTCCTATTAATATAGGCTTGCACCTACATCTGCAAAGAATATGCTCACAAACACCATGCTGATTTACCCTGCTTCCTTGATTTCCCAACCGTCTATACAGGGTTTTGACTTTTGGAAAGGTACGATTGACACCCGATCTATTTGGGTTAACGAGAGCTAGGCAGGTTCCGGGACAAGAGGCCTTATTTAGAGCATGCCTCATACCACTTCAAATGATTTTCCTGAATAAAGCAGTGCAACAGACTTTAGCTAAGGCATTTTAGCTATGGTTAAAAACTTGAACATACCACGAATGCTCACATTTGCAAGCTTTGAACATTGCCAACAATTGGTCATGCAATACATCAGACCCTGATCAGCAGGGTTGGTTGGTTTGGCCCCTAGAAACAAATGAATGTCAGTCTAGATTACTGGTTAACTCCGGAGGGTTTAAGAGCAACAGGTCTGACCTATGCCATGTAGAAACCGAACATGCAGGGGCAGTGACATCATATAGTGTTGGGAAGTTCCTCAACACTATGCCAGGTGAAACAAGACTTATCCCTTCTTTCTGACGACCTGGATCTCGGGGATTTTATGCAAGGTCCCAGAAACCCACGTCCAAATTGCTTCTTGTTTGGAATATACAACGTGCTACGGAAGATTTCTTAGCAGGAAGCTGCAGATAGCGCGAGATCGACTGGGTTAATATGGAAAAGGCTTTGGCTGTGGTTGACAACGGTATGACCACATTATCATCCACAATGTATTCACTGGGCAACATTATCTTCTGCAGTCAACATAATTCAGCAGGGCATGCCTATTTTACAACAGGGACAGTTATATTTATGTCCCATCGTAATACTGAGCTGGAAGTTACAAACACTACTTTCTGGCCACATGCTTTGGAGTTACATTAATGCTACCAGCCTGCTTTCTGAAGATGCTCTGATGGAAAGGCAGATGACTATGGCACGCAGATATGCAAAATACGCCATGTTGCACATGTTAAAATTAGACCAACCACCTTGTACTGTGACAGACACACCATCCACAAACTGGGTTATCCAGGGTTATAGCACCCTACCGGTCACGACTTTCCAATTCCAATATTGTTTCCAATACCAACAGGTAGGCAGATATGAAGCGCTTAGGGAAGGTTATGTGCATACGTATTGGGAATTAACGTTCAGGTCTAAATGCAGGAAAGGGGACATGGAAGTTTTTTTTAGTAGTTGTAACTATGAGGAAGCCTTAAGCAGGCCACATCAAAAATACCAAAACAGTCCAACGACCTCTTGCTTTAGAGAGGCTGACTAGAGCTCTTTGGGGCTAGCCATTATAACCATTTAACATTTCAAACTCTTGTTCATTAGTTTGGAATGTTAAATGGTTATAATGGATAGCCCCAAAGAGCTCTAGTCAGCCTCTGTAAACCAATATAGGTAGTTGGGGATTGTTTGATGTGGCTTGGTTGCCCCTTTCTCCCAGACCTAGAAGTAACATTTTAGGGGTACCTACAGATATTTATTGCGAAACCTTGCAAAGACCTTTCCCTTCACGGAGCATGCGATGCTTTGTTGTGAACTTGTCATGTTATATGCCGTATTACGTCCAATGTTTTAAACTGCTTTTGAATGGGAGCTACTTGATGCTGAATGATCAAGGTTGCTGTGGAATGGAACCGGGCATCACTTATCTAGTGATGGTTAAGTCCTTAGTCACTTGTTGTAAACAAGTTCTGTTTCCACCTGCTCGCAAAATTAGGGAGGCAGCGCTGTGGCGACCAATAAATGTTTCCAACATACGCTTTGATTCCCTTAGCAGACTTAAAGCCATGGTTTTTCAACAGGATGTGGCCTTAACTTCGGTCAGGGAGACGTTTGATCTCTTGGTTGCAAAGTCCTCATCTAAGATACAGATACTACTCCACATTAACTTCCAGCTGCATTTAACATTTATGATACTAAAGGAATAGTGTAGTATTTTTAAATGCATTGGCTCTGGACTGGTTAGCACGTTACAGACAATCTTCAGAGTTATTCCATCATTTATACACTCTGAGCTGGGAAGCTTTTTCGGGAGGGCACACGCTAGTCCTGCTACTTTTGGTAGGAATGTTCATTTTAATTTTTCTGTTCCGCAAGGGACGTCCCAGTTTGTTTCGGAATAGATACAGTACTGCTTGTGCGAAGATGCCGTGAATACATGGTTCACTCATTTGACAAGCTTCGACTTCAGGGACTGGACGAGCACTGGTTCTTGTCCTTCAGGCCTGTTTGCCTGAACTGCATACAACCTGTAATCTACTGCCTGCTTTGCAGCCACGAATGCTTATTGGACATATGCCTAGGATCACAATTGGTTGCGCCATTGGACATTGATGTACTGCTTGACCCATAAACGGCCCACGGGTATTGTTGTCCCCGGTGTCTTCCATTGCTGATGAATGCATTTATTGACCAACCCTGGGATGCTTCGGCTCCTAGTGACTTGGTCAATGGCTCTACGATACGTATACAGGATGCAGTTTCTCCCTCTGGGTACTGTGAGAACTGTGGGAATTGGATGGAATCACCGTTGCTCCATAAATCTGCTTCGAGGTGCACCTCTGGGATCGTCCTCTGCGATTTTGGACATCAGCAATGTTGTGACTGCCACTCGGAATACAGGGAATAATTGTCCCTTTTGCATGTAGGAACAATTTATTTGTTTTTATTTATTTATTTATTTATTTATTTATTTATTTGAACTTGTAATGCGCAAGAGCTACCCGCAGTGGGTTTCCCGGCGCCAGGGATAGACAAAAGAAGAAAAGAAAACACAACAACAATAGGATAAAACCAGCTAGAGCGACAAGACAAATTTATTGGAAAAGTAGGGTCTTGAGTTTTTTTTCGAAAAGAAAATAAGTCAGTCTCTGATTTCAGGGCAATAGGTAATGCGTTCCAGGATTTGGGGCCTAGATGGGTGAAGGACCGCCCCCCCACCCCCATCTTTACAAGCTTGAATCTTGGAACAACAAAATCGCCGTTTGCAGAAGATCTTAAGGTACGACTAGGTTGGTAAGGTTGGATCAGACTCTGTAGATATTTTGGGGCCGAGCCTTGCTTGATTTTAAAAAGATAACACCGGGCTTTAAATTTAATACGGCTTGGGACCCTAAGCCAGTGTAGATCACGGAGGTCCTGTGAGGCCGAAGATCTCCTCGGAATATTACAGAGAAGTCGGGCCGACGAATTTTGTACTACCTGAAGATTGTTGATGGTAGAAGCGTCTGCACCGAGATAGAGGACATTTCCATAGTCCAGGCGAGAAATTACTAACGCCTGGACTACGGTTCTCCTGGTGGCATGGGTTAGCATCCATAGGATTTTCTGGAGCCATCTCAGGGTGGTAAAACAGATGGCGGCCACCTTAGTGGCCTGCTGCCTCATAGAGTTTGTCGTCTATGAGAAATCCGAGGTTACGAACCACAGAAGCCGGCTGGGGGAGGGGTCCCATGACGCTGGGCCAGTGCTGAGGGCCCCAAAGGTCTTTGTTCTTCCCCAAGATGATAATCTCGGTCTTGTCACCGTTTAGCTTGAGGAGATGCCTCTGCATCCACTCAGCTACACGTGACAATCCAACCTTCAGGATCGATACACTGTTACACTCCCTGCTGGAAAGGGAGAAAACAATCTGAGTATCGTCGGCGTATGAAAATATAGTCAGCCCGGCATCCTCCACGATGGTGGCCAGGGGTCTAACATAGATATTAAATAGTAAGGGGCTGAGTATAGACCCCTGGGGAACGCCATACGCCGATGAACGAGTGGCGGATGCGGCTTTCGTCGAGAACCTGGAAAGTGCGCTCACTTAAAAATGAGGCAATCCAGGCTAACGCAGGACCATCTACTCCCATGGACCGGAGAGAGTTCAAAAGAATGGAATGGGACACGGTATCGAACGCCGCACTCAAATCCAAAAGGATGAGTGCAGATGTCTCCCCGCGGTCGATACCGTGCCGTAAGCTCTCCGTCACCCCAAGGAGCGCGGTCTCGGTGGAATAATGCGCTCGAAAGCCGGACTGGGAAGAATGTAAGAATCCAGAGCTTTCCGCAAGATGGTTTAACTGAGTATTAACATGCCTTTCCAGCACTTTTGAGAGAACAGGCAACAAGGATATGGGTCTGAAATTGGCGAAGTTGGACACATCGGCTCCTGCCTTCTTTAGGAGAGGGACAACCATTGCATGCTTCCATTCCTGTAACACATGAGACTCGGTTAAAGATGCATTGAGGAGTCTCATGAGAACCCGCCGGGGTTCAAGGTTCAGTAACTTTAGAATTTTCGCAGGTACCGGATCGCGAGGTGAACCAGATCTAACACTACTCAAGCAGGAAAAGAACGAAATGTCATCAAATGGTTGCCAGTTTGTAACTTTCGCCATTGGGAGCGGTTGTTCAGATGCCACAGCCTGTCCCGGTCGGAGTTCATTTACTGTCAAGGGAGCGCTCCTAGTCGTATATGCGCTCAACCTTGGCAATAAAGAATTCAGCAATAGAATTACACTGGACTTCCTCCAGAACTGGAGGAATCGGGACAGTATCCGCACCTGTCAACTTTTTGACAACAGAGAAAAGAGTACGTGGGCAATTCTGTGCTTGCGTCACTGTACTCAGTGTATGCAGCTCTCGCAATTTTACATTGTGAATGGTATCCCTTCAAAGCCTCTTTATAGGCGGCCTTGCGGGAAACCGAGTAAGAGTGCCTCCATTTCCTTTCAAGGGCCTTGCAATTGGTTCGTAAGATCTTCAGATCGGAAGAGAACCAGGGTGCCGGGGATCGATGAGACCTAAAATGTTTCGGCGTTAGAGGAAGAAGAGTGGTTACAGCATTAGTAAGCCAATGTGATACAACGGTGTTCCGTTCCAGAACCGGAACATCAATGTCCTCAGGGCAGGTATCCGAAAGGTGCTGGTTTAACTTCGTAACATCAAGTTTACCCCACCGATGGATTAATTCGCCCTTGCCGCAGCCACTCTTTGCCAAGTTCTTAATATGAGATAAAGAAAAATGGACTGCAAAATGGTCGGCCCACTCCAGCGGGCGGGCACTCTGTGAACAGACAAAGGGAAGATTGGATAGAATGGGATCCAATTGATGTCCGGCAGAGTGAGTGGATCCAAAATTACGCAACAAAAGGTTGAGAACCTCCAGATCAGATAGAAAGTGCTTACTAATGGTGCATAAAGGGTCTTCAAGATGCAAATTAAGATCACCTAAGATGGTGAAATTTGCTGCCCTGAGAAGTAGAGGAGCTATAGTCTCGATGTGAGGATGTCCAGGTATGAGCATTGCCAGGGGGGCGATAGACCAGGAGGCCCGACAAAGTGAGTTGGGGGTTAATTGCTAATTTTAAAAAAGCAGCTTCGCATCCGGGCAAGGGAAAGGCTTCTAGCTTGCAGCTATAGGTAGACTTAAATATTATAGCAATGCCCCCCCCCTTTTCCGGAATCTCTGTCCTGCCTCACAATAACATAATTGTTGGGAACTGCAGTGGCAATGTCAGGACCGGAGCTTTCCTGGAGCCAAGTTTCAGTAAGAAATATAGCGTCAGGCTGCTCATCAACCAGGAAGTCATAAATGTTTTGTTTGTGTTTCGGGAGGGACCTGCAATTAATACTCCAAAACTGGAGTATGGAGCAGCCAAGAGAATTTTTTGTTCTCCTCCGTCTACCTCGTGTTCGAACCTGACTCATTGCTTTACATCTGGACATTTTACCAGTAAAGAAATTACAGCCAGCCCATTTGAAATTATGAATAGGAGGGATGCAGAGAGTGCAGTCAAAGTATAGGAGGGCGTAAAAACTTTAACGCCTCACTGGTATAAGAGTAAATACCGGAGCAAATCGCCGAGCTAGATCTAGAAGTCGTGGGCCCGGCCCGGCGCGGACGGGTGCAGACGGGCTGAACTCAGGCGGAAATCCGGCGTCCCCGCTGCGCGGCTGCATGACCTCCTTATGTAGAGGTCTAGCGTCCTTATGACGTCTAGACCGTCAAAACGGAATGGCGCCGCCAGGCGTCCTACTCACCCAATATGGCCGCCAAAGTGCGAGGAAACCGGGACAAGGGCCCGCAAAACGCGGTGCTTTACAAAATTATCGTGCAGGCAAGTGGGCAATGAATTAAAACCAAGGGTGAAGGCTAACACAAATTAAAATAAAATACAAAACGGGAATAATTAAAATGCGATAAAACGCATGAGAAGCTGGCGGGACTGCGGTAATGAACGCTACGCGCTCTAAACTGGTCTTCAGGAGTTAGTAACTAGTAAGGGCAGGCCCCTAATTTACCCTCCTTATGTAGAGGTCTAGCGTCCTTATGACGTCTAGACCGTCAAAACGGAATGGCGACGCCAGGCGTCCTACTCACCCAATATGGCCGCCAAAGTGCGAGCAAACCGGGACAAGGGCCCGCAAAACGCGGTGCTTTATAAAATTATCGTGCAGGCAAGTGGGCAATGAATTAAAACCAAGGGTGAAGGCCAACACAAATTAAAATAAAATACAAAACGGGAATAATTAAAATGCGATAAAACGCATGAGAAGCTGGCGGGACTGCAGTAATGAACGCTACGCGCTCTAAACTGGTCTTCAGGAGTTAGTAACTAGTAACAATTCGCCTTGTATTTATATGCGGATTATATTGTCTTATTAGATCTGATTTTTAAAAAAAAGATTACAGAACAGTCTTAATTTTTTATCGTCCAATGCTAAAACTCATGTTTTATAGGTGAATATAATTAAAAGTATAATCTCAAGTTTTGCGAAAGGGTTGTTGTGCTGTCAAAAATAGAACTGCTGACTAGGTAGTATAGCCCTGGAAGTAGTTTAATCTTGCCCCTACCTAGGGAAAATCTTCACAGCCAGTTTAACTGATAAGAAGCATATTGCACATTTGATGAATAGGGTGACCGTCCATGCAAATACTTAAAGCACTTTACGGAGCAACTGATCGAAGGCACTTTAACCACCTAATAACTGTGTATAAAATGAAAATTTACCCGACCCTGCTATATGATATAGAGACAACCCTAAGCATAAAGTGCCAATGATCTATTTTTACAGTTGGGAAGGTCTCTGTTCTATTTGTGCCTTAAGCAAGGCACTACAACTACAAATGGGCATTATAAGCACATTTATAAGGGGAGTGAAAGCACATTTATAAGGGGAGTGACAGCTGTAATACTGTGGGGGTTTAGTCTTCTCCACTCAAAGGAGGATACCCTCAGCAAGTTATTAGCCACAGAATGTTTTGCACTTCCAAGAGTAGATGATGCTTTAATATTGAATTTTCGGTTAGCACTCGCGCCCTGTAGCCTAAATAAGGTAGACCTTCAAAATATGACCCATTACAAACAAGTAATTTGAAAATATTTGGCAAGAAACAGAGGTTATGTGAAATAGTACGGTCTTGTTGAGTTGCCATACCACAACCTAATTTATTTAAGCTGGAATTTAGATCCGAGTAAGTGGATGCATATTAATGTATCGGCTAAGTTGTTTACTATTGAACAGTTTGACTGGTGCTTGGCCACACGTAAAATGGGAGGACCGGTTATGCACTGTATGTAATAATGCCGTTTAAACGTTAGATCCTGTTTTATTTGTTTGTCCACTTCCTGCCCTAAAATTTCACAGATTATAATTTCTTAAAACAGCTTTTTTTTTTGGAAAGGAAACGAAACGGCAACATTATTATTTTTTTTAAATTCTTTAAAATGTATTGAGTGATTAAATGTGTATTGTGACAAACTGATGTGCTGCAAAATGTTTACGTTTTCCTATCTTTTATAAAAATTTATTCAGTGATGAAATGTTTGTCGTTTTACTGTTGATCTCATTGTAGATCTAAATATTTAATAAACTGAACTTGATTAATTCACAAGATCGCAACACACCTTGCATTGCAGGTGATGTTTCTATGTTTTATTGTCTTTTCTACGAAGCTAAAGAAGCCTTTCTTCATTGTAAATGAAAGCTTCCGTATATTTATCAATCTGTTTTTGAAAATGCCATCTTAAAATAATGCAAGTGAAGATAGACATAGCGGTCAATAGCATCCCGAATTTCAGTAATCAAGAAATACGCTTTATTCTTCACCAACCAGATAGATTCTCAATGTGTCATGAGAATGCTGTTGCCAGAAAACGGCTCTTGCTTTGAGCTCCACTGAAAGCGAAACAAACTTGGTACATTTGCAGCGACATGTCCATGACATGACTTATACAGGCTGGGTGGGACTGCGACACCATGCTCCTCGAGGACCAATAAGTAGGGTTTAATTTTACCAACGTAAGTTATATAAAAACCAGTAGATGAAGCATTTCAAGTGTGATAATGCACCCATACAGCCAAATTAGAATACAAGGTTTCCTGGTGGAGTTTTAGTTTATTACTGGTATCTGTAAAGATCGTGCATGGGGAAAAACGTTGTGGCTGGAAAGGAAATGAAACTTTTTTTTTTTTTTTAAATGTAAAAGATTCTTTTTTTTTTATTAACACAAGGCCTTGCCAAACGCCAGACCTAAAAATCCCAGAGGTGTAGTTCACCAGAAGGTGACATTTCGTATGCCTTTGGCCCTGCTTCAAAGAAGGTTTAATCTTTTAGGACTATCGTTGGAAAACTTAGGAATGGACCTTACCTTCTGTGGAAATAAAATCTAAAATCTTCCAACCTTCTGCAGCAACGTCAGAGCCCTTACTTCTGTTTCACGAAACCCTCTGTGATCCTATCATTACTACGTGGCAGATTTCTTTTCCAGGCTCAGCCATCCATGAGCAGATTACAGACGCCATAGACCTGCTGCCGGTGAAGGTACTTTTTGTTCTCCCACGTTTTGTTCACAACCGCAGAATCTTGTTGTTCAAAAAGTCATTAAAGCAGAATGCGATGCCTTTCCTATGGCGGTCCCACTGAAAAGAAATCAAAGAAACGTGATGATTTGGTAGTAAATTTTGCCTCTGGTAAAGTGTAATGGCACCAGCCCTTTAGGCCATTGCGCTCATGTCATATCGGTGCTAGCAAAAATAGTTCAGTCTGCCAGACCATTAAGAAGCCATTCTTTAATCTGTTTTGCCTGAATGCATCTAAATGGTTCCTAAAGTGTGGCTATGACCCTTTGCACCCCAATACTCAGACTGTGGATACTGCTTTTGCACTGTTGACATACTCTGATTGTTCCACTTGGTTTTCAGGAGATGTCTTGTTGGTCCTTATGGACCAAGCCTTCAAGGGCGAGCGGCTATAAGATGAGAAAGCAGACTCCTCTAAGGAATGCTTCGTGAAAAGTAGGGCTATGGTTAGTTCCCTGGGCAGGGTTTCCATTGCATGACCATTCCGACAACAGTATTGGAAGTAATGTGGTTGTTATTTAGCTGTGCAGCTTTGACGGAGGCAGCCAACTATCATCCTATCCAAGTACCACAACAGCTAGACTTCTGCTTTTGAAGCCAGGTGTTGCTAGAGACATTCTTGCCAGCAGCAGCACATCCAGACTCCATGATGACCTCCCCATGCTGTGCTGCTTCCTAACCCCTGTCTCTTCCCCTACAAAATCACCTTCTTGTGGGAGAGAGGGTCGTCTGTTTTACCACACACTGGTAGAAAATCATGACCACTGGGTCATCCAACTGATCTGCTACGGGTACATCTTCCCTTTACTATCCTGTCCTCTGATCACCCACCTTCTTTCAAGCGTTCTTGCTGGCTCACGTGTCAATCCTAGCGGTGGAAATCCTTGCTTTACTTGAAAAGACCATCAATTTGGTCTGGAAGAAGGGTACAGGATTTTTCTTCCTCTTTTTCTTGGGCCCAAAGAAAGACTGAGGCCTGTGGCTATCGTGGATCTCCACCTTCTCAACCTGTTAATCCGACTTGCCAACTTAAAGATTCTGCCCAGAGGCTTGTCTATGTGACCTGAATTCATGAAATTGATGTCCCTTGACCTCCAGAACACCTATTTATCCCTGCCTGCAGTCCCTGCTTGACCGTGATGGTGGAGCTTCAACTCTTCAGTTTGCAATCCTCCCGTTTGAACCACTCTGCATGCCTTTGCAAAGGTTATGGCAATAGTTGGAGCTTCACTGCAGTGGTCAGGGGTCCACATATTCCAGTACTTAGATGGCTGGCTGGCTAGTGAAGAATGAGTACCTGGTGCTGGCTCTGGCTCCGGTGAACAATGACACTTGTCCATGGCCTAGGCTTTACCATCAATATCAATAAGTCTTGCATGCAGAGTCTTACCTTAACCCGTTGACCGCAGTGCGAATTCTGCCACGGTGCAGGCATTCTAATCAATGGGCGGGGTTCAGACGGCCCCCGGCTGTCCTCCGCACACGACCACCGTTACGTGGGACAGACGGGGGCTGTCCGCAGCACAGAGGGGATTAATATGGTGATGAACACACTCTGTTCTTTTAAAGACCTTTCCTACTCCTCCACTGGCTATTTCTCCTCCTCAAAAGGTCACGGATATTCAGCCCATTATTCTGATGCCTGACACAAGCTCAGATTATAGTCCTGTAGGTTTTGCACTTAAAACTTCTTGCCATGATTTGTGCAACCAAATTTTGAATCAGCTCCTTGCTGCCAATTAAAGCAAACTGATAGATGCCTGTTTTTAAGTCACCCTGTTCTGCCATTGCTTTTCTGGTGTTTATTCTGACTGTTCATGTTCCATTTTCTAACTTTGTACTTGTATATCTTAGTCAATTCAACAACATACTGCTTGAAGGTCCACGTTGATTAGAGGAATCTGATGTCCTGGCTGCGTATGTCAGAAGCTACAAAATATTTCTCTCTCCAATAGACCATATTTTATATTTCAGAACAAATGGCACTTGTAAAGTGCACAGCCACTGAGTGTCCCGACGCTGTAGGTACTGTGACCACTGCGTAAGAAAAGAATTAAGACAGCGAGGTCTTTAAGCTGTGCTTGAAAGCACACCTCCTTGGTAGCAAGAAGGTGCAAAGGAAGAGACTTCCAACTTCCTGCGGCCAGTGCAGTGAAGGATGGCCCTCCCCATCTCTATAGTCTAGTTTTGGGCACTACCACAAGCAGTGCATTTGCAGAGCTCAGAACACGGGCAGGAAGATAGTGTGGGAGACGCTTGGTGAGGTAACTAGGTGCTAGGCAACTGTAGGCTCTATGGGCGAGCCCTAAGCCATTGAATTTCACTCCCTCCTGGACGGGTAATCAGTGCAGTTCCTTCAAAAAAGCTTGAACAGGGGTGAATTGGGGGTGTTAAGCTGGAGCTGGGCTGCATCGTTCCGCACCAACTGGAGTCTCTTGATTTGGTACCAAGGAAGACCCCCAGTATAGTGCATTGGTGTAATCCAGCCGATATGTTAGGAGTCTTCTGGCAAGAAGCAGGAACAGAAATTTCCTCAGGAGCTGAAGGAGACCAAAACAAGTCCCAACAACACTCTGTCTGAGGTTTGAAGGGCATGTTATCAAAATTCACTCAAGTTCCACGCCACTGTAGTCGGAGTTAGGGAGAGCTAGGCCAAATCCCACTGTCCCCGAGAGGGGGAGGGGGAACCAAAGACCAGCCCTTCCATTTTTCTTGCCTTGCACTGAAGGGTATTCTGGCACATCGATTGGAATACTTCTGACTGACATGCAGAAAATCTGTCCTGGACGACAGATGTGCCATCCCAAGTCAGAAGAATCTGCTCGTCGTCAGCTTAAGTTATAACCTGCTCATCAAAGGATTCCACCAGAGTTGCCAAGGGGGACAAAAAGTAAATTATTATTATTATTATTATGCGTTCTTATATAGCGCTCGATTACCCGCAGGCAGCTCGGCGCTTGCCTTGGGAACCCATCCTGGCTTTTTCCCTGAGAGATACCCGTAATGGGCATCCCCAAGGTGGAAGCGAGGCATCCCGCCGCGGGGGGGGCGGGGCCGTAGTGGAGATTAAGCAGGCTAATGCCCAAAGCTGCAGAGTGTGAACCCGTGATTCGAGAAGGCACCGAAACGAGAATTATCGAGTCCGTGGATATTTGGGCTCAAGACCCTGCCGCGTTGGGAATTGAAACCTGGTCCCGGGTCTGACCTCTGCTTCAGGGTCTGCCTCCTCTAACCAGTGAGCCACACTTCTCCTCAACAATGTAAGGCTTAATGCAGAGCCCTATGCAACACCAAATTTGAGAGGTTTGGGGTCTGAAGCAAAAGGCGGCATCCATACAGGCTGGCACCTGCTGGAAACTAAAGGACCCAGCCAAGTCAACACAGTCCAGCCTATGTCACGAAGACTGAAGGGATACAGTGTTGAACGCTGCTGAAAGATCGGATAGCAGCAAGGCAGCATTCTTCCCTTTGTCTACTGCCAGTCTAATAACATCGGAAACCTCAACCAGTGTGGATTCGGTGCTGCATCTTGTGCGAATACCCAGCATCGGATTGGTAACACGGGCAGTCGGGCATTGGCCGATGGGCCGGAGCCTAACAGTCACCTGTGGGCCGTTTTTTTTTTTGTTAGTTCTATCAACCGGCCCACAGAGCCTTGTTGTTTCTTCCCCACCCGGCCACCTTAATGTTGTGGAGCCAGCATCATGGATAGGCAGGCTCAGAGGAGGTAGCTTGCAGCAACGTCGCTCTGTCAGTACTCTGGCCGCTGCAGACTTTAGCTTGGCCCCCGTGAGGCCAGGGCAGACACTCCGAAGCAGTGTCTCACCCGCTGTGCAACTGAGGTGCCTTTTTGTGGAAAAGTAAATTTTGCCATGTTCTGTGTCCCTACGTGTCCCCCATCTTATGTTGTATGTGCATGATTAATATGCATATGTATCCCCCATGATCGATTAAAGACGCAATTACAGTTGTGTCCATCTCTAGTATGTCAGTTTCCAGTTCTCGTGAAAGCTACGAGTATTGGGCCTATGTAAAGCTACGTTGCCACGTTTCACAGTGTGCACGTTATTTCATTGTAAAGTCCCAGTTTCTGGGCCTCAAAAGGGCCCGGACTCAGATTCAGCTCCTGTCTCCTGAACCCTCCTGAGGAGCGATACAGCCCCCACCTGTATCCCTGACCCTTCACTTACTTCCTGCCTCACAGTGCCCGGCTCGGCCTGGCTCTGCCTGCCAGTCTGCCAAGAGTATGTTATGATTCTAGTTATCAGTCCAGTCCTCCTTCTCTGCATTCCTAAGCTACTGAATCGCATCAATAGTTTCCGTCATGGTCTAGCCTTTACGTCTCCATGTAAGAGAAATACTGAATTAATGGTCATTTAATATTCCTCAACACGCACTACATGTAGAATAATGCATGCACCAGTCTTAGTGTCTGTTAGCCTTTACCCCGATAACTTTTGGATTCTATCAACATGTTCTCTAAACATCAGATACTAGATAGTGTTTAGGTACATGTCGCTCTGACTCTCCAGACTTCAGTCTCTCCTTCTAGCGCAGAAGTCATAGCCCCCAGCTTCTCCCTAGTAACACGTCATTGTCAGCTTGCGCGCACCACTAGGTTAGAGGTCCCGGCTCCTTAGGTAGCCCCCTCCATGTTTCCGCCCCGTTTATGACATATTCTGTTACGTTTACATCACATGTCTATGTACACGCCTCTTGTTACACCTACTTTCACCCTTATCTTTCGCGACTGTTACAGGCCCCACCCACTGTTCCGCCTATTGTATGTACTGTAGTGCAATTGTTTTAGTATATATACTTGTGTATTGTTATTAAAAGCTAGCGCGCTCATTCCAGATCCTGCCCGACAGCTGTCGGGGCCCCCCTGCTAGCTAGCTGCCATCCTGTTCCCGTGCAGGTTGTCCTGTTCCTGTCCTTTATGCTGTATTAAACCTGCAAACTCCTACTACCTCGAATCTTGACTCTTATTTATTGAGCTATCTGTTATTGTTATATACAGTCAAAAATAGAGGTATTATTTATTTATTTACCACAAGCAGGTTAAGCGCCCGTTGGGCCATTATAAAGTCCACATTTGTAAAGCGCACAATCACCCGTAAGGGTCTCTAGGCGCTGGGGGGCCGTCGGGAAGATTAAGCGAGCTATTGCCCAGAGTCACATGGTGCTGGGCTAACCTGCCGCCGGAGCCGGGGATCGAACTGTGGTCCCCAGATTCCAGCGTCAGTCGCCCTGGCCGCGGCGCCACACCTCTCCCTATTATCACCTCAGCTCCCCTGGAGCAACAACAGATCTGTGCTTTACTTCACCCCTCCCCTGCCCTGCGCAGGGCCATCGCCCTGAGGCTATACTTGGCTGGGGGGACGGGGGGTGGGGGGAGGAGTAAGTGAAGGAGTCCCGCTGGGGGCCTGATGGCACAATGAGACTTGCCAAAAGCTGGTTTATAAATGGGTGAAATTCGGGAATGTGGGCCAATTTTTTAAGGGGTGCCCGGGCCGAATTGTGATCCCAATTCGACCCTGCGAATACCCAATTGTGATGGATGCAGCAACTGATTGGTGTCCAGATATCTAGGTAGTTGTGTGTTCACCGGCTTCTCCACGATCTTTGAGAATGCTGGCAAAAAAGAAATTGGCCTATAATTGGCCAGGACAGCTTTGTCTGCCATGGGCTTTTTTAACAATGGAATTCGCCTGGCCATTTTCTAGAGGCTTGTAACAATGGCCTGGCGCAGAGTCATTTAGAAGGGAGTTCAGAGTGGGATTAATGGCTGCCGCATTAGTGGCTAGAATCTGGAAAGGGCAGTGGTCATCAGGGTAGCAGGATTGCAGGCTCTGAGAGCGTTTTTAGAGTTTTCCAAAGAGATGGGAGTCGATTCTGTCCTGGGGAGGAAGGGGTGGACGGAGGGTAATGGGGTGATGTGGATGAAGGCTGATCTCCGAACAGACTCGCTAATATTACTAGCTGAAAAGCGATCTGGCCCTCCGGTCCAGAAGAGCCCATGTAGTTACAAGCGCCAGCTGCTTTTAGATGCTCTACAATGTCCCAGGTCTTGCTCTCACAGAAGTACGAGAGTTGCCAACAAAGTTTTGGGGAATCTTCCAGGGGCTGAGAGAATAAGGATTGACAAACTTCTTGATTATATTGAACACCTCTCTAGGTTTATTATTGGATAAGGCAATTTCATTTTCACAATATTTATTTATTTATAAAGTTCTATATAGCGCGAACTTGATCCCGAAGGATATCGGAGCCCTTTACAATTTGAGGCAAAGGTAACAAATCAGAACATAGAAAGTATTGACTCAATAATACAAGTTTCTAAAAAGCCACTTAGTGATTGTCTTTCTGTCTACTCTTCGCTCCTTCCATCAGACCTTTCTTCTAGCTTTCTGTCCATCCTGCTATCAGTTTATTCTTATGTTGCTCCAGGCATTCTTTCACTCCTTCTTTGTATTCGTCACTTTCATTAATTCTTTCTTTCTCTTCTGTCCTCCAATCATCCATCCTTTACAATTTTTTTTCAAAAGAACTTTATTCGGACAAAAGTTTTGCCCATAAAAGTGACATTAATACAGCAAATACAAACATTTCAGAAAGGTTAAAAAACCTATATAAATTCAATAACTATTACAGAATTGACAGAAACTTCAAACCCCTGATGTTTCTGGGCCTTAGCCTTGCCCCTCTTTTCTGGATCTATCTCCAGTCTGTTCTACGGTGTTAATGCTTGGCATCCGAAAGCCCAGGACTTCAGGATTCTGATCTTCACAGGAACCGGTAGGGGCTCCATGCAGGGCACCTCAGTCAACTTTTCTATGAAATTGGTACTAAAGTGAGGTTCTTTCAATGAAAAATGTGCTATTATTGGATTCTCCATACAGAAGAAACCAGTACAAATGTGCCCTGGGTTTTATATTCCCAAACTAGGGGTACCCTGCCATTGAGTGGCGAAACCAGAAACTGATTTAACAAAATGTTCCATCCTCTGCAAAAACAAAATCGGGTGCACTCGCCCTTTACCTTGTTTACCATGACGTACTTCATCCACACCGAACTTTAGTGATTTGTGTATAGTGCAGCAGATCACTTCTAAATGCACAATGACACTTGCAGGCTCTCACATGTTCACTGAGTAACTCTATGCAGTATTTGATTATAGTGTTATCGCTGATGTCATCAAATGTCATTTAACATGTCGTGAGTGATTTAATGTGTGAGGTCATAAGCAGTGCACAAGTTATAGTTAGCTTAGTGACCTATAACTGATGAATTATAGAGTTTTTTTCTGTTTTTAAACATTAGTTTTTACCTTATTTCAACACCTAAGTATAACGTCACTTTAACCATTTAGATTCTATGTCAGGACTGGAGGCTCAGATTATGCTTTTCTCCATTTATTCTACTCAGTAGCCTTAACAACAAACTGTTTTAATGACAGACTACAAATCCCATGAGTCTTTGCAAACAGTAAACAGAACAACCATAGAGTCAGTCTAATATAAGCAACATCAAGGAATACACTTCCTCTTTCTTCGCTGCTCAGCAGCCAGATAAGTGCTTTCCTTAATGTTACTTATTTGGACCCGAGGGTTGTACTGATTGTGGGGCTGTACGGGTTACAGGTGTATCCTTGATTCAGTTTGTACTGCTTTCTGGCGTTTTCCTGCAAGGCCTTGAAGTCTTCCTTGCTTTTCTACGTCTTGCGGTAACTGGGCCTTCGTTGTAGGCCTGGTGTGGTATTTATGCGGTTTCCTCACAAGCCCTAGTCAGCTCTGCAGCAAGGAGGCTCAGGGAGGGTTTTTCCCAATGCCCCGTTGTGATGCCAGATGTCCTGGGCAAGAGGGCATCTGCTTTGGAAAGGGTCTTGGTGTGTCTCCTAGAAACGGGACGTGCAGTGCCTCTTGTGACTAGGCCTGGGCAAAGCACTATGCTACGCTCCCGTAGTTTGCGAAGTTTGCGCAACTTCGAACTGCACGTAGCACAGTGCGAACACGCGTAGCGTAGTGCAGCGGTCATTTTTTGCTTGCTCGCGGTCCTCCACGTCAAGTTGGCGACTGCGAGCAAGCAAAATTGCATCCTGGCGAGACTTTCCTCGTTCGCGATCTGCAACATCAAGTTGCCGATTGCGAGCGTGGAAAATAAACCTCCCTGCGAGATTCTCAACGCTGGGAGGTCTGGTTTCTCACTCGCAATGAGAAACTACCAGTTCACGTTGAGAAAATGGCCGCTCGAGTTAAAATCTCCTCGAGCGGCATAAAACTACAGCTCGCACTATGCAAGATGCCGTTTTCAAAGATTGCACAGTGCGGACAAGCATCCGGCACTGTGCAATAATTGAAAACTGCATCTTGCTCAGTGCGAACATGCTACTACGCAGTTCGCGTAGTGCTACGCATAGCTCGCGTAGTGCGAAGTGCACTTTGCGTAGCTTCGCAAAGCCCTACTTCGCAAACAACGCCCAGCCCTACTTGTGACCCAGTAGGGTGTGCGTCTCACCAAGAAGGGGACACAGCCCTCCTTTACGCATTCCTCTCATTTCTTGGCGTAGCACTGACCGCTTCCCCTTCTGGTGACGAACTATCACTGTGCTGAGCGCGTTGGAGGCAGCAAGTCAGAGCTTCTCTCACTGATTCCCCTGTGCAGTTTTTTTCCACTACACTCGCATGCTCCAGTCAAGAAGCTCGACCTCGCAGTGTTTCCTGTGCATGGCCAAGGTATCTATAGGCAGAGTAAGTTATAGTCAACAAGCCTTTGCTAAGGCAAATTGTTTTTGACTGCTTAAGGAATATTGCATTGTTTCTTCTGCAAACTTGCTGATTTGTCTTCACATACACTGTTTGTCTGACTACTGACTTTCACCTGATCAACCACGGCAGGGAAGTTTGATGCATTGTGGGAGTCTGTGGAAAAAGAGTACTCATTGCTTCCCATCCATAAAAAGTTAGTGGATGCCATAGATGCAGTATCTAGGCAAATGGCGGTATCTTCAGCCCTGGAACCCCTGAGCCAGCGCATCATTGAATGGACTGTGAGGCGCAGTGTAGTAACCCATCTGGAGACGGCTGGAGGCTAGAACCTCCTACTGGTGTTAAGGGGGCCTCTTAGGGCAAGGGCAAATCCAGGCCCAATCCCACCGCTACAGCGACCACTCTGGAATCCGATGCCTTGGCAAGACTGCAGCAGGCCTTTCTGAAAGGGCAATCAGACCTAATGGCTCAGACCAATTCCCAGCCGGGTGTTAGCCCTGAGGACGATCCCTGCTCCCAACAGGGGGTAGATGACAATACCGGGGATGACGCAAACTATCCCACTGAGGATTCGGGCAACAAATCAGGCCTGAGGAGACCCTGGCGGGTGGCACCAAAGAACCCGGGCTGGATGATGCTAACAACCAAGACTCCTTAGGGATACCGGGCATGCTCATCTCGGAAGACATCTACCATCCTTTCTCTGAGGACTGGATTTCAGTGCCAAATGTAGCGCAGTATATTGGCAACCACATTGGAAACCTATGGACCAAAAGGTCCGAGCCGCTTGAAGGCGGGGTGCACCAGGCCCTTCCTGGCCAATAATGTGGCGAGTACACCAGTCATTGACCAACAAATGGCCACCTTTATAACAAGTTCGTAAGAGATCCTGAAAAGGGTTGGAACGTTCCTGCCAAGATAAGATTCTAGATGTCCTGGACCCGCTAACAAAAATATTGGACATGTTGGAGGATGCCAGGGAGCCGGGCCCTATCGTTGACCCCACAATTTTATAAGGAAGAGATCAAAGGGTTCTGTTTTTCCTCGGTAATGCGAACTGCAAATTATCAACAGTGTTGTCCCTCTTTATTGATCAAAATTGAGCCCAGGCTAGGCGAGCTAGCCACCATCGAATCTGGCCTCGTGGCCAATGGGGGTCTCTTCAGAAATGAATCAAACAAATAGAGGAGTACCACCAAAGGAAAGATAGAGGTTTCCTAAAGGGCGGTTTTTTGTGAAAAAGGAAAGGATTCATCCTTTTGTAAGAAACCCCTCACTCACCAACCTGGTGGTGACATGCTTCATCATCGGGGTCCACCCTGGTGGCCTAGCGTCACCAGGGTGTGCTTCGACACCTGTGGTACAGTGGAGCAGGTTGTGAATGTAGGTGCAAAAAAGGAAGTGTTAAACATTGTCCTGGTTTAACTTAAAACATGAATTTTATTTCAAAGCAACTGGACAATGTTAAAAAAAATGGTGGCGAGATACTGGTAGGGAAGTTACGACCAGTGTATCTCTATATGTGTGTTGGTGGGTTCGTCAACATGTTTCTACCATTAGGGTTAGCACCTGGTATTCCTCAGGACCAAAAACAAGGAGATGGACGGTCTGGGCCCCCTAAAAGGCGCACCCTATCCTAAATCCTTGTGTACCTGTTGGCAAAATCGCCAATGGTATGAGTGCTCAATCAAAAATGGATGAGCATAAATAAAAAAGACTTAATTTGATGCTGTCAAATGCTTCGGCGGGCAGGGGGTAGGCTCATCACGCAGTGAAACATATTAGTTTGCTGGTGAAGTCTATGGCCAGTAACCTACTTCTACCGTCCGCTGCTCTTCAGAAAGCCTTTTATTAAAGATTTGTCCCATTTCGTTAATACTTTTTCCTCC
The DNA here is from genome assembly GCF_964261635.1 of Lissotriton helveticus. Taxonomy (NCBI): domain Eukaryota; kingdom Metazoa; phylum Chordata; class Amphibia; order Caudata; family Salamandridae; genus Lissotriton; species Lissotriton helveticus. The sequence goes on from NC_136065.1 coordinate 1,544,908,907, forward strand.
TTAGACGAGGCCCAACTATCCATTAACTTTTTTAGCCAGTACATTTTTGGAGGGGCCAGAAGAGGTAGGGGTTGCTCCTCTTGCCGCTCATTCAACTCTAGCCCCCATAAGTTCCAAACAAGATGCTCAATACAGTGGCAAGACCACAAGAAATTAAGAGGGTTCTACCCCTTGAGAGGTCGCAACAGAGGACGGGCGGCAAAGGCAGTTTCCATGGAGTCAGCAGTGAACCAGGTGGAACCACTAGTAAGAAATACCCCTTTTTCCCTACCAGAGGTAGAGGGAAGATTGCAATGGTTCAGCCAGCAATGGACCTCCATCACAGGGGACGCATGGGCACCTCAAGCCATGAAAGGATTTCATATAGAATTCCATGGTACACCTCTTCAGCATGCTCAACCAGCAGCGGCCCGTGCAGGTAAGAGCGGTGGGGCCGGGTTGGGGGAATTCGACAGACGACCACGAGGGAAAATGAAATAAATAATTAATTTACCCTCTTTTGTCGAAATGCCCCACTCTGCCCCACTGCTCTTACCTGCACGGGCCACTGCTGCATCCAACCGCGACCGTTCATCTTCTCTCAGGAAGGGGCTTAGGTGGTGAACAGAGGTCATAGACCTTCTGGAGAAAGAGGCTATTACCCGCACAGTTTTCACCCCAGGGGATTCCTGTGCAATATTTTCCCGTTTGAGAAAAAAGACAAAGGGTTCAAACAGGTCAAATATTCGGGATTTCAATTGTTGGGTAATAATTTGAAAATGGGGGTATTCACCTTCTACAAGACCTCTTGTTGCCCAAAAGATTGGTTAGTACGATTGGACCGGAAGGATGCCTTCCTCACCATCCCGATCTACCCTCCCCACAGGAGGTTTCTCCAATTCCAGCGGGACGAACAGGTGTACGAGTTCACTTACCTGCCGTTCCGGCTGTCCTCCGCTCCTTGGTGCTTCACCAAGGTGCTGAGCCAAGTGATGGAATGGCTATGAGCACAGGGGTATGACTCATCGTCTACCTGGACCACATCTTCTGATGTGCTAGGAGGCAGACGGGTTACTCGAACAGCTCTGGATGACCTAGTCTTTGCTACAGGACTTAGGCTTTCTAATAAACGAGCAAAAGTCTGACTTCATACTGGAACCACACATGATCTTTCTGGGGTTCTAAGTTGACACAGTACACCAGTACCTCCGATTACTCCAAAAGATGCTTTTGTTTTCTTGGGAGTTGTGCAGAACGTTGACGAGGGACAGGGTATTCCTTCGCCGTCTGGCCTGGATTGTGGGCCTTCATGCAGAAACAATCCAGGCAGTATTCCCGGGTCGATTGCATTATTGGGCTCTTCAAAGACTGAAAGTGCAGGACCCCAGGAACGGCCTGACATACTCAGGAGGTTTCTCTCTCACCAGAGGCTCAATTGGTGTTCCTCTGGTGGCTCGAGCATATGCAGTCCTGGAACGGCAGGGCTATCCTCTGATCAGCCCCAGAACTGGTGAGAGTCAGACGCCAGTCGTCGGGTTTGGGGTGCGCACTGTGGGGATATAACCACAGGCGGACAGTAGTCCGAACAGAAAGAGTCTCTCCACATCAATTGCCCGGAACTCCTCCCCAGAACCTTTGCGGTGCGGAGGCTGGCAGCCAACAAGGTCTCATGCGCCATCTTGTTGACGATGGACAACATTTTGGTGGCGAGATAGATCAACCTTTTGGGGGGAATGAAGTCCAAGGTGCTGGAGGATTTGGCCAGAGATTTCTGGTAATACTTCCTGGATCACAAATTGGTGGAAGCTG